>NC_138774.1:221874315-222566815 GCF_965119305.1 Pelophylax lessonae
TTTGACAGGTTTCCTGTAAGGAATGGGAACAACCGAAATTACTTTGTGGTCCCCAAATGTTTTGCTGTACGTTACCCTTTTGAGGAGTCCCTTTTTAAAAAAGTGGACTAGTCTACCAGTGGTGGACCCTCCTGTTTCGAGGTTGAACAAAGCTATCACGATCCCAGTAGAGGAATCCCCGTCCTTTAAGGGCCCGGCTGACAAGAAAGCGGAGGCTGTGGCACGCGGCATGTTTACTATGGCTGGTTCGACATTGCGGCCAGTCTTTACCTCAGCCCTGGTGTCTCAGACCCTAACTGAATGTGCCAAGTTTTGCGCCAGGTCCTGGGGGGTGAGCAGGTCCTCGCTCGTTATGTTGATTTAACAAAATCAGACCAGTTGGTCCATGGGCTGCAGTTTAATTGTGATGCAGCTTTGGATACAGCTCCTGTGCTTTTCAAGCTTTGTTTCAGCGGTGGTGATTAGGGGCGTGCTGTGGCTTAAGAATTGGTCTGCAGTCCAAGCCTCTAGAGAAATCTCTCATTGATCTGCCCTTTCAAAGGTATGGGGGGGGGGGGGTGTACCTTCCTGCCATAGTCTAGGAAAGGGAAGGAGCCTTGTCGCAGGTGGGGGCCCTCCTTCTCGGCACATATAAATGTAGCACTGCCCCAGCAGGCTCCCCTGGTTACCAGCACATCTTTACTTAAACAAGTCTCTGAATCCCTCCAAGTTCCCAATGGCTCGTCGCATAAATTAAAACTCTAGGGGTGTTTTGTTGTTTATTGATAATTTGGGATAGGAGAAGGAAATAGTGGGATACTCCAATTGAACTATTCACGTTGTTCTATCTTCAGAATTCTGCTTGAAAATATGGAACAGCCAGGCTGTTAATTTACACTGCCACTAGTGTGGATGGGGTTAATTCTCTTGTTCTCTTTGCTCTCTAACAAGAGGACTTGATGGACGATAATCTATCTTCAGGACACTCTCACTAGCATGCTCTTCCCTCCTATACCCATCCACTGACTATCCTAGGAGCTGGGGTGTCCCCCCCCTCAGGTCAGGCTTCTTGACCTTGACACGAGTTCCTGTACTCGCGGTACTGCAGAGACAGGTCCTCTAATGTCTCCCCTCTGTCAGCCTCCCTGGACCTCTGGGTTCAGCTCCTCACTGCTACTCTCCAGGCCCTCAGGACGACCCCCTGAGGTCGCATGGCACCTGTACAGAGGAGGAGGCGGCATCCACCCCCTCCCTCCGGGACTCTGGTCCCCAACGAAAGACCTCGAGCACACGTGCTCCTGGCTTTTATACAGTATCCCAACCTGCACAGAGGCGACTTTCCCTCTGCCAATTATCAGGACTGTATCAAAAGCAAACTGTGCAACTAAGCCCCTGTTTAACGCATACTGTTAGACAGGTTAATTCGGTTTACATGCGTTTTGCCCTTCCAGTGCTCCTTGCTGTTAAGACCAGTTATAGTTGGGGGAAGTGACCATTTTTTGTACTGTATCAAAAGCCCATACACCCATTCATCAGGTTTCCTCCCACTGTCCAACATTGGACCAGTGTGAAACACTCTTTAGACAAAATAAGTTACACAAAGAGCAGACCTCACTAACCGATCCTGCTCTCTGGTAGTCAGAGAACAATATAAATTTACCTGCAGCTCTTCTGGTAAGCAGACATAGCACAAACTATACTTTCTTACTAGCACCTACCTAGGAGGGTGCTACATAAAATTTTGTGCTTCTGGGACGTAGAATAAGGGAAATAGATCTTTCAAATCTTCCCCTGGATATTCCAAGCATCCTTGATCTGGTAAGCCTAGAGCTAGATTCTCCGGACCTGCAGACAAGACCCCTTCAGTATGAAGGTCTGCCCTCATCCATTGCTGGGACAGGGGGACAATCTTGCTGGTTTCCAGCCGCGTGGACCTACTTCATGCGCATCAAGGAGATCCACGAAATTATTATTTTGGGGGTACCCAGAAAGGGGGTACAAAGCTTGTCCTTTTCAGGTTTTTTTAGGTCCTGAGTCTCCTTGTGCGGATTTAATTCCTGCAGAGGTTCAGGTGATGTCTGAACTACCTAAGGTCCCCCCTATCCCTGTCCAGGGAATATGTTTGTTTACCTAGGTCTGATTTTAATTCTGACCTGGGTAGTCCTTCCACTGGCCAAACTTCAGGAACCACGGGCCGTAATACACCGGCTGCTGTCATACAGATAGATCTCTCTCCCATTTTGCATACAAGTTCTAAGTCTGGTGGTATCCACCTTCAAGACCGTTCTGTTTGCACAGCCCTATATGCAGCTCCTTTAGCAGGTTGAGATCACGGGTTCCTCTGGCAGGCGTCCAATGGCCATGGTAAGGCCAGTAACATCCCTGGCTCAGGCTTCCTCTGCCATTCTGGCAAGGATCTTCCAATCAGTCTGGTGGCCATAAACATCCCTTGGGGGCTTCCTCTCTATAAAAGCCAGGTACATAGGGATAGAATTTGTCCGAATCAGTGATCCCTACTATGGTGAAGGCGAGAAAGTCGTCTTCCAACAAGATATACCATCATATGTGGAAAGCGTACATTTTTTTGTGTGAGTCGATTGGCGCTCATCCTCGATCCTTTTCTGTGGCTGGAATCTTAACCTTTACTCAACACGGTGTTAATCAGACATTGGCCTTGAGTGCCAACAAGGGCCAGGTGTCTGCCCTGGCAATCTTTCAGCGACCCTAGCCACGCACTTTGGTTTGTACCTTCATTCAGGGGATTCGACATGTGGCTCCACCTGCACGGTCTCTTTCCGCCATGTGATTTAAACTTAGTACTTTCGGTTCTCCGGAAACCTTCATATGAGAATATTCGGGAGATTCCCTTGCCTACGATATCCAAGAAGGTGACATTCTACGTTATCCAAGAAGGTGGGTGAGTGCTTCTTGGGCCTTCCGTCATCCGGCATCAATATCGCAAGTTTGCAAGACGGCCACTTGGTAATCCGTGCATACCTTCACAAAATTCTATAAGGTAGATACTTTGGCATCTGCAGATGCTTCTTTTGGCCGCAAAGTTTTGTAGGCTTCTGTTAAGAGGGGCTGTTCTCTCTTGAGGGTGGTTTTTCTTTAAACTTTTATTTTCAGACGGGGCTCCTGTGTCCTGGTTAAGGGCTCTTCTGTTTAGCATTGGTTATTTTTTCCCACCCCTCATTTTCCTTTTGGCGCTGCTTTTGGACGTCCCACTAGTTATTATTTATGGAGCGCTGTGTCTGTCCATGAACGAAAGAGTAAAGGATTTTTGTATTTACCGTAAAATCCATTTCTCTGAGTTTATTAACGTACACAGCACCCACCCCTCTATGGAGTTCTGATATTTCTAATACTGCTATCTACTAAACTGATTACCTAGAGCAGAGAGGGGGGTTATATACCAAGCTGAGGACGGCCCATGGGTGTAGCCAGGTGGTTTTTCGTTCTGCCTGGTCCTACTCCTGGAGGAGGCAATATAACCCAGTAGTTATGATTTATGGAGCGCTGTGTCCGTCAATCTCAGAG
This sequence comes from Pelophylax lessonae, assembly GCF_965119305.1. NCBI lineage: Eukaryota > Metazoa > Chordata > Amphibia > Anura > Ranidae > Pelophylax > Pelophylax lessonae. Next base: position 221,877,835 of record NC_138774.1, read on the forward strand.
AAATTGATTTTTCGGGAAGTACAAAAATCCCATTTTTATAGATCGGATTAGAGCTGCACGATTCTGGCTAAAATGAGAATCACGATTTTTTTGCTTAGAATAAAGATCACGATTCTCTCACGATTCTCGGCGCAACATCATCTTTTACATTATATAAAAAAATTGGGCTAACTTGTATTTTTCCCCCAAAAAACTGTGTTTGAAAGACTTCTGCACAAATACCGTGTGACATAAAAGATTGCAATGATCGCCATTTTATTCTCTAGAGTCTCTGCTAAAAAAATATATATAATGTTTGGGGGTTCTAAGTAATTTTCTAGCAAAAAATACTTTAAGAGGTTAAACTGCTCTCCCTTACAGCCGGAAGCTCATTCCTTTGATCTAAAGAACGAAAACATACAGTGGGTACGGAAAGTATTCAGACCCCCTTAAATTTTTCACTCTTTGTTATATTGCAGCCATTTGCTAAAATCATTTAGGTTCCTTCTTCTTCCTCATGAATGGACACATAGCACCCCATACTGACAGAAAAACACAGAATTGTTGACATTGTTGCAGATTTATTAAAAAAGAAAAACTGAAAAATCACATGGTCCTAAGTATTCAGACCCTTTGCTGTGACACTCATATATTTAACTCAGGTGCTTTCCATTTCTTCTGATCATCCTTGAGATGGTTCTACACCTTCATTTGAGTCCAGCTGTGTTTGATTATACTGATTGGACTTGATTAGGAAAGCCACACACCTGTCTATATAAGACCTTCCAGATCACAATGCATGTCAGAGCAAATGAGAATCATGAGGTCAAAGGAACTGCCTGAAGAGCTCAGAGACAGAATTGTGGCAAGGCACAGATCTGGCCAAGGTTACAAAAAGATTTCTGCTGCACTTAAGGTTCCTAAGAGCACAGTGGCCTCCATAATCCTCAAATGGAAGACGTTTGGGACGACCAGAACCCTTCCTAGAGCTGGCCGTCCGGCCAAACTGAGCTATCGGGGGAGAAGAGCTTTGGTGAGAGAGGTAAAGAAGAACCCAAAGATCACTGTGGCTGAGCTCCAGAGATGCAGTCAGGAGATGGGAGAAAGTTGTAGAAAGTCAACCATCACTGCAGCCCTCCACCAGTCGGGGCTTTATGGCAAAGTGGCCCGACGGAAGCCTCTCCTCAGTGTAAGACACATGAAAGCCCGCATGGAGTTTGCTAAAAAACACCTGAAGGACTCCAAGATGGTGAGAAATAAGATTCTCTGGTCTGATGAGACCAAAATAGAACTTTTTGGCCTTAATTCTAAGCGGTATGTGTGGAGAAAACCAGGCACTGCTCATCACCTGTCCAATACAGTCCCAACAGTGAAGCATGGTGGTGGCAGCATCATGCTGTGGGGGTGTTTTTCAGCTGCAGGGACAGGACGACTGGTTGCAATCGAGGGAAAGATGAATGCGGCCAAGTACAGGGATATCCTGGACAAAAACCTTCTCCAGAGTGCTCTGGACCTCAGACTGGGCCGAAGGTTTACCTTCCAACAAGACAATGACCCTAAGCACACAGCTAAAATAACGAAGGAGTGGCTTCACAACAACTCCGTGACTGTTCTTGAATGGCCCAGCCAGAGCCCTGACTTAAACCCAATTGAGCATCTCTGGAGAGACCTAAAAATGGCTGTCCACCAACGTTTACCATCCAACCTGACAGAACTGGAGAGGATCTGCAAGGAGGAATGGCAGAGGATCCCCAAATCCAGGTGTGAAAGACTTGTTGCATCTTTCCCAAAAAGACTCCTGGCTGTATTAGATCAAAAGGGGGCTTCCACTAAATACTGAGCAAAGGGTCTGAATACTTAGGACCATGTGATATTTCAGTTTTTCTTTTTTAATAAATCTGCAACAATGTCAACAATTCTGTGTTTTTCTGTCAGTATGGGGTGCTATGTGTACATTCATGAGGAAGAAGAATGAACCTAAATGATTTTAGCAAATGGCTGCAATATAACAAAGAGTGAAAAATTTAAGGGGGTCTGAATACTTTCCGTACCCACTGTACATTGTAAAGCATTTTGTTTATACTTATCTAGCAGCTTTAACAATGTTGATAAACATTTGCCGAAGACTTTGTTTTTTTTTTTTTTTTTTACTGCTGTGAGTGAGCAGAAAACGGCTCAGTAAGGCTCCATGTACACGGGACGTTGTTAAAAGTCCCTTTGAATGCTGGAATTTTTAGGACGTTTGAAACGTCCGTTCAGTCGCGTTTGTACCCGCGTTTAGCGGGCGTTTAGCAGCGTTTGTGGGCGTTTGCGTTTAGAAGCGTTCCTAGAGGTCAAAAAAATTATTCCCCTTTAAAATGGAAAAACGCGAACACTAAACGCGGGTCATCGCGTTCAGACGCGTTCGGACGCGTTTAGACGCGTTCGGACGCGTTTGTGCGTTTGAAACGCCGGGAAACACATGTTCGAACGCAAATAATTGCGTTCTAAAAACAGTCCCTGAACGCAACTGCCTGCAAATGACTGTAAACGACCTGGTGTACATGGACAGATAAGATAAAATTTAGATGGGTTCAGGGGCTTCTGAAAAAAACGCCCAACTGCTCCTAAACGGCCATTTCCAGCGTCCCGTGTACATGGAGCCTAAGAATCAAGGACATGCAGTTTTAAGATCGTCACGGGGGTACATCGAGATCGCGATTTTTTAACGATTAATTGTGCAGCTCTAGATCGGATAGCAGCGGGTGTCAGCGGACATGTCACCGCTGACATCCGCTGCCCCATAAGGGTGAATGGAGCATCCGATCAGTTCTGCCTGAAAAACTGACAGGTGGACTTGATAAGAAGGCCCGTGTGAAAGGTGCCTATGTGTGTGCTCGGAGCTGCGTCAATCCCAGACAACGTTGTCTTTTTAATTTTTCACCAAGGTATTGGTAGTGTTTTTACCCAGAAGTTTTTTTGGTACTTATTAGGCTCCATGTACACGGGACGCTGGAAATGGCCGTTTAGGAGCAGTTGGGCGTTTTTTTCAGAAGCCCCTGAACCCACCTACATTTTATCTTATCTGTCCATGTACACCAGGTCGTTTACAGTCATTTGCAGGCAGTTGCGTTCAGGGACTGTCTTTAGAACGCAATTATTTGCGTTCAAACGTGTGTTTCCCGGCGTTTCAAACGCACAAACGCGTCTGAACGCGATGACCCGCGTTTAGCGTTCGCGTTTTTCCATTTTAAAGGGGAATAATTTTTTTGACCTCTAGGAACGCTTCTAAACGCAAACGCCTGCAAACGCTGCTAAACGCCCGCTAAACGCGGGTACAAACGCGACCGAACGGACGTTTGAAACGTCCTAAAAATTCCAGCATTCAAAGGGACTTTTAACAACGTCCCGTGTACATGGAGCCTTAAAGTTTAATAAAATTATCCCGTGATCAAGCTGCACGGTCCTGCTGTGACTTCTTACTTGGAGTCCTTTCCCCCCAAACTCTTTTTATATGTATTTGGGTAACTTGGATTGCACATTCCATGAGGTAAGTCAGCAGTTACCAGGGATGCGGTCTTGTTGGCCTACCCAACCACTAGTGAGATATTGGCTAATTTTTTTCCTTTGTTCCAAGCATATCATCTTTTATCTTTAGGGAATGTTTGCCTAATAAAATGTTAAAAAACAGCAATTCCCATTGGAAGTACTTTTTTACATGACTGTACAGGTTATTGTTTGGTTTACAGACATTATTAGCCATAACTTGTCTTTTTATGCACAGCTAAATGACTTGTATGAATTATGCATAAAGGGCTGCTTAGAGTTTCAGTTTTGAAAGTTGGTCTAAAGGCAAGCTAAATCTATAAATTTACAGTTGTCCCTACAAAAAGGTGACAGGAAATCTTCCAGTGACAGCTATTGGGAGTGGCATTCCCCATACCTTTTTTGTAGAGATTTCCCCTCACTTCCTGTTGCATCTCTAGGACAGGCGGTGAAGACATATCTTCTCAATGCACACAGCAAAAAAACAAAAACCTACTCTATCAACTAAAGAGAGAATAAAAAAGGTTTGCCAATACATACAATTTTAAAGGCCAATCTGCATTATTAAAGGGGAATGAGTGGATCACAAAGCTGGGGAATCTAATGTTTAAACGTTTACCTGTGCTTTCTTTGTAGCTGCCAGAGAAGAAGGACGAATTCCTAATCAGTGATATATTTGAGAAATATGTCGAAGGTGGCGAATACAGTTTCAGCAAAGAACTCTGCGATGAGGACGTTTGAGTCATTGTATGAATGCCCTAGGGAGAAGTGCATCTGTAATATAGCAGTTAATAAAATTCATAAATATACCGTGTTTACCCGAAAATAAGCCCGGGTCTTATATTCATTTTGTCACCAAAAGAAACAGTAGGGCTTATTTTCGGGGTAGATCTTATCTGTAATGTGCTGTCTTCTCTCCCTCCCTGCCTTTCTGGAATCCCCTGTGTGAACCTAGTTTAGTGTTTCTAAAATCCACTTTATTGGTGTTTTATATAATGTCCAGGGTGTGTTTCTGTTATAGAATCGTGTGAAATACCTTCGGTAGCTGATCTCCCGCTCTGCTGTCCTCCTCCTCACATAGCTGTCAGAGGGGGATCTCAGCCCCTCTCCTCTACAGTGTTTAGAGCGGGTAACAGAAGCGCCGAGTATTAGATTAGGTTTGTGGGAAATACCTTCATTACAGCGCCGCTCGGCTGATTTTCCGCTGCTGTTTTTCTTTTTTCCCCTGCTGACAGCTGGGGGTCACGAAAGTGCCGAGCGACGCTGTAACGAAGGTATTTCACACAATTCTAATCTAATACTCTGCGCTTCTGTGACCCGTTCTGAACACTGCAGAGGGGGACGGCCTGAGATCCCCCTCTGACAGCTATTAGAGGAGGAGGACAGAAGAGATCAGCTGAGCGTCGCTGTACAGAAGGTATTTCACACTATTCTATTACAGAAACACACACTGGACATTATATAAAACACTAATAAAGGGGATTCTAGGATTTTAGAAACCCTAACCTAGGGCTTATTTTCGGGGTAGGGCTGAAAATAAATAACAGTAGGTCTTATTTTCGGGGAAACACGGTAGAGGACAAGAGAAGGAAGCTTTGTACAAAGACAAATTTCATTTATATTTTTATTGTAAAAATATATAGTATTTCTTCTATGTCATTAACTCCTTTAAGTAGAAATGTGGTCAGGCTAAAGACATTCAAACATGTAATTCTAAACAAGCAATAAATAAGATTTACAACAAGCTTTCACTGACCTTTATAGCTGGAGGTGCTCTGGAGCAAATTCCATTTTGCTGCAGGCACTTTTTGCCTTTTCTCAGCAGCTCCGCTTACACTGCTTCCCCTCCCAGTGGTGACTTCTGATCTCTAATGTACACAGAGAAGGGAGGAGATTAATGAGACCTCACTTAGAGGACCTAACCGCTTCTCTTTTGTTTCTCCTTCCTCACCATGTCAAGTCTGATCATTAGAGGAGAGCAGGCTGTGTTCCTAGAGAAATCACTTTGAAAAACACTCCTGGCATTTCTGGCCATGGCCATCTTGAGTAAGGGCAGATTTGTGTAGCATTTACTTTCTGGTATCTGCCTGCCCTTAGCTCAGGCATGCAAGCAGGAGTAGGGTGTGCTTGGATTAGAAAGCTTCTCTACTGAAGACTTACGGGATTTAGGAAATCATTTGCCTAGGCCTGGAAACCGCGACGTAACCAAAGAAATGTAAATGTGTAAAAAAAAGTTAAAAACAAGCAAATATGATGTATTTTGATATCGTATATCCAAATTTGCTTTAGTAACTGGATTTACCCTTCCTATCCATTTACTAATGCTAGCAGCATAAGGGTTAAAGATTGGCAGTGTTGATTGAGTTAGTGAAGTTTAGCTTTAAGGATGAATTGCTTCACAGTGCTGCAGCCACATTGGTTAATGAGAGCTTCTTCTTTTTTAAAAGACCGCAATGGAGGGCACCAGGTGAATGTGAGATTGTAAAACCAAATAGGCTTTGTTAAAACACTTAAACAGCATACAGGGATGGTGCAGGTGGCCATATGGAGACACACAGCTGTCACGATCAGATGAGACTGTCTGCCCACGCGCTCAGACCTTCTGAGTCATGATGAATCACTGGCGGCGTATTGAGCTCATGCACACCACTGTCAGAGCTCACACAAACTGTTGCAAGAGGGGGGGTGGGCCACAGGGCCGGTACAAGGGGAGGGGCCATGGGGGGCACCTGCCCTGGGCGCAGTGTTGAGGGGGGGTGGGTTGGGAGCGTCGGCTCTTCTTTTATCTCAGTGACGGGATCAAAGCATTTTGCTTCTGTCCCCGACGGCCAGCCTGCCCACTACCTGTAAGGATTCAGTATGTATGAGTCGAGCCCTGGAATTTTCTGCATCTTCTGTCAGCTTCTGTGCCTAGAGTAGGTGCAAATTTTATTTAACCATACATACACCTTTAGTCCCTTCCCGCTGTTACAGCTATTTGAACATCTACCACACTATGCACACCACATTACATCACTCAATGTGCCCATGGGTGCCCCAGGCCTTTCACACACCTAGCAACACTCTGAGAGGAGTGACTGAAGGGTAACTTCCATCAGAAGGAGCAGGCACCTTGAAAGCTGCTGGAGGTAGGACTTTGCTCTCTCCTCCTTCCAATAGCCGCCTACTATGGACAGGAGAGAGAGGGCACCCACTGAGAACACATCTGAATGCTCCCCAGGTGCTGCTGGGGAGTAAAGACAGACTGCCCATCCTCCAGTCTCCCCTTGTCATATCGCATGACCGGAGAGGGAAAGAAGTACCAGCCGCCTTCATTCCCAGTGGGTGCCACTGAGGTGTGAATTGTACACATTGGGGGGGGGGGGGGGGGGTGCGCAGTTTGCCATCTTTGTCCTGGCACTGCGAATTATGCGCCTTTATCTTGTGGGGGGGGGGGCGCCCTTGGCGCTAGATGGCCTTGTCCCGGCACTGTCCAGCTAACCTGATGGAGGAGGAGAATAGCATGATGGAGGCGGGGCCTCGGAAACATGTTGCAGCCCGCCCTCTCTCTTGCCTGTGCAACAGTTTGTGTCAGCTCTGCCAGTGGTGTGCGTGAGCTGCTGGGATTCATCTTGACTTTGCAGATCTGAGCGTGTGGGCTAGCAGTCTTCCATCTGATCATGACAGCTGTATCTCTCCATATGGCCATCCGCACCATCCATGTATGCTGTTCAAGAGTTACCTTGATGTAGGTGTTTTTAATAAAGCCTATTTCGTTTTACTATCTCGCATTAACCTGGCACTCTCCATTGCTGTCTTTTTGTCTTGTTTGAAGAAATCCTCAAATCCTGATTGCAAATCTGCCTGTGCTGGTGTGAGACTTTCCCTCCAGTCTGATGATTCATCCCTCTATGGAACTTTTCCCCTGATATTCGTATCAACTAGGACTATTTTGACTTAACTTTGTTTCATTATCCGGTTATTTTACTCTGAATGATACATTTTATGTGTTTTGATCTCCATCATCATCATCAGTGAGCGCTGATTCACTCTCTACTTGGTAGTTTGTGACATATTGACTGCTTTTTTACTGATTGTTAGAAATGTTTTAATATTTAAATGTTGAGAGCCTGGTCACAGTTCTACTTTAAAGCCGAACTCTCAGGATCCCGGGAGTCTGCAGGACCATCCTCATGTTGCACAACCTCAGGCATAAGCAGGGGGGAGCTGGCTGTGGTTCATCAGGAAGTCCCAGCTGGCTCCCAAATCCCAAGAATGCAGCTGCTCGAATAATCAGCTGCTAGCAGATAGCCCTGAAAATCATGGATTGGTTAGTACCTGATCATTAAAAGTCAGCAGCAATACTTGTAGCTGCAGACTTTTAATTTTGTTTTTTTTTAAACTAGATGAAGTTCCCCTTTAAGGTCTAGTCCTATTCTTCTGTTACCGTTGACACAGGATATTCTAAGGTTGCTGAAGTTTGTTTGTTGGGGTTTTTTTAATGGTAACTTATTTTTGCAAAGCATTTCTGTACGGAAAGGAAAGTGTTGCTAGTTTTTTGTTTTAATCACTTTTATCCTGGGAATAGCAATTGCATATACATTGGAGAGTGTAGCTAGTTTTTATACCTTATTTTTAAAGCCCATCTCCAGTCAGAACTGAGGGGGTTTTAATTTCCTATTACTTTCTCGGTCAATACTTTGGAGATGTCCCCTCTCATCCTCTGTCAATACTTTGGAGATGTCCCCTCTCATCCTCTGTCAATACTTTGGAGATGTCCCCTCTCATCCTCTGTTTTAGGAATGTCAGGCACAAACGAAGTTAAGGAAAATCTGTTAATATTTATAATTATTTGGAAGATTCCTCTCACTTTCTTCTTTGGTGATAACCCGTAGAGGAAATAGGGAGATGCGTTTCCAACAAGGCGCAAAAGTCCTCCAGGTGCAGTCCATATGATACACGGAACTAGGAGGGAGTTGGGAGGACATCTCCCTAGTGACAGCAGTTAAAAACCTAATGGAGGTTTTAGCCCTCCACTTTATCCAAAATATTAAGAGTTGTGGCAATATTTTCCTATTAAAAAATAAAAATGGACCTGTACATATGTATATACTTTCTACAGTTGTATGTATTGAATAGTGGTTTCATAAAATGTTATTTTATACAATCTTGTTCTAAAGCTTTAAATAAAGAATTTAATGTTCTTATGGCCAGCAAATGCTTATTTTTATAACAGGTTGACAATTGAATTATCTCTAAACCTAATATTAAAGCAGTTGTAAAAAAATCTTTGTTAAAATCTTAAACATATTATACTCACCTGCTCTGTGCAGTAGAGGTTCAAACCCTTCCCTTTCTGGAGTCCCCGGCCAGCAATCTTGGCTTCTCCTCTTCTGTGTCTGCCACCATAGCAAGCTGCCTGCTGTAGGCTGTGTGCATCTTTACTGACCCAATCCTCCATTCTCCTGCCCAATGCTATATCAGTCATTGCATCCTCTTCTCCCCTACGGTCCAGAGGTTGTAGGTCCTCTGATGCCATCAAGTCCATTGGACTTAGGGATGCTGAGGAACAGTCCACCACTGGAGCAAAGGTGATCGCAGACTGCTTGGGGAAAGGAGACTCTGAAAAGTAAAAACGCTTTTTCTGTAGACCTAAACAAGCATGCCAGGGTGACACTACAAGGGAAGACATTTACTTTCCCTGGGCCTTAATGTAATAAGCCAAAGTACTCAAACCCAGGCAATAGAATATTTTTTCCTTTACTAACTTTAGTAGGCACCAAACGCTTAATACTGTCAAGAAATACATGACAGTTTCCAAAGAGCCACAGGTTTTCGGCACAAGGGCTGGTAAAGTGGTTGTAAACCCTTACATAAACCCAGTGAAGTGGCTGGCCTCAGGTGATACACAGAGATTAAACCAATGCCCCTCCATAAGTTTTTTTTTTTTTTTTTTTTTTTTTTTTTTTTTAATAACAGCCATTCAAATGACTGAATTTTAAAGCTTTTCTGAGAGTTCATAAAAAGGGGGCTGAGAGCTGAAGAGAAGCTCAGTGAGGAGAACTCGGACAGCTGATTGGAGGGAAGGGACACCCCTTTCACACAGGAACAGAGCTGAGGCTGTCAATCTGCTGCAAGTCCATCCCTGGTCACTATTTTTTTCAGTGTCAGGAAAACTTGTCAGAAGTGACTCATACTGATAGAGGAGTAAAGCACACTACAGAGGGATGTGCTTTGTTCATATTTCATGTCTGAGGCTTACAATCATTTTAAGGTATTCCACAATAAGAGGCAAAGGGCTATAGGGTCTGTTGTCTCCTCAAGTAGAAGCTTTTTCAGCCTTCAAATACACACAAACACACTGATCCAAATGTTTCAGACATATCAACAAATACATGCCAAACCTTTCCTTTGTACAGCAGGTAAAATAGGCATGCAACACGTCACCATTTTTTAGGTAAAAATATTTCCAACGGTGCGATTGACATTAATTTTTCACCACATGTCCGTAACAACCCATGCAATCCATACATGCAAAGAAACCAAAATAAATAACCTAATTTATGAACTTATGTGTAATAAAATGGAATGACACAGGGAAAAGTATTGGAACACATGAAGGGGAGGTGCAAAAAGGCATGCAAAGCCAAGGCAAGAGCTGAAATCTATCAGTAGTTAAAAAGCAATCCTGCCCCTTGTCAGTACAAAAATATCAGCTGGTTCAGTCTCAATTGATGGTCTATAAAAAGGCGTCTCATTACCAAGGTGTCACACATAACCCATTTCATGATGGGTAAACGCAAAGAGCTCTCTGAAGACCTTCGTAACCTTACTGATGGCATTAGTTAAAGAAGGATTTCTAAACTTCTGAATGTTCCAATGAGCACTGTTGGGGCCATAATCCGGAAGTGGAAAGAACATAATTTCACCATAAAACGGCCACGACAAAGACAAAGTTCTCTGTTCAAGATTTCGGACTAATCAAAAAAATGTGTGGAAAAATATATAAAAAAAATGAGAAAAAAATATTGATATAATAATCCTCAATATTAACCACAGAAGGATGTGCCCCCTTAGTGACTAGGCCACTTTTTTCTACTTGCCACTGCGTGACTTTGACAATTGTGCGGTCGTGCGACGCTGTGCCCAAACTAAATTTACCTCCTTTTTTTCCCCACAAATAGAACTTTCTTTTGGTGGTATTTGATCACCTGTGCGATTTTTTTTTTTTTTTTATTTTTTGCGCTATACACAAAAAAAGAGCGACAATTCTGAAAAAAAATATTTTTCATATTCTGCTATATAACATTCTCCCCCCCCCCCCCCCAAAAAATAAAAATTTAACATTTTAGGCCAATTTGTTTTCTGCTACATATTTTTGGTAAAAAAAAAAAAATCTAATAATAAGCGTATTTTGATTGGTTTGCATCTACTAACTACGGGAAAGATTTGTCTTTTTTTTTTTTTTTTTTTTTTTACTAGTAATGGCGGCGATCTGCGTTTTTTTGCGGGACTGCGACATTGCGGTGGACAGATCAGACCAGTGACACTACAGTAATCTGTGCTAAAAATATGCACTGTTACTGTAATAATGACACTGGCAGGGAAGGGGTTAACATTGTGGGTGATCAAGAGGTTAAATGTGAGCCTAGGGGGAGTGATTCTAACTGTGGGGGGGGGGTGTGGCTTGTGAAATGACCATAGAGACCTGTGTTCCTATATAGAAGGATCACAGGGGCTCTATGATCATTGCAGGGAGAAGAACAGTCAGCTGTGTTTACAAAAGGCTGACTGTTGTTCTCTCTCAGTGGGGAACGATCGCAGGTGGCAATCGGAGCCACCTGCCCGCTGTATCGGCTTCCCCGCTGACGAGCACGCCCTAGCCTCCTGCTTGCGACCGATGTACAGTGACTGCGATTCGCGCAGGAGCGGCTGCCTGCTGCAGTACATCTGCGGCGGGCAGTTGTAAAGAGGTTAAAAAGTTCATCAGAAAAAGATGTTAATATATTGAAAATATATAAATTTGCTGTGTAGACAAATTCCTCCACCAATGCGTCCAGTTGCAAAGCGCGATCATCTGCAAACCTTTGTGTCAACGCCTAAAACAAATCCTTCGCATTCCATTAACAGCGGTTGGAGAATTGGTTATCCTCTCCTATCAATCTCAGCGCTCAAAAATAAAAAAATATACACGTAGTGCAATATTGCCGGAAAAAAAAAAAAAAATATAAGTGTGAGTACAAAAAGTGAATAAGTCAGTGAATTAAAAAAAAAAAAACATCCATGCAAAAAAACCCTGTGCACACTTTGAAAAAAAGAAATTGTGCTAAAAAATAAGAGACGTGCCAAACAGGATTCTCACACCAGTGAAAGTAGCTAAAATGCACGCTCACCTGCAGCACATTGCAATTTGCCTTTAGGATGTCTCTAGAAGTTCATCTAGTATTCATAGGGTGATGGTTATCCTTGCATCCAAAGCTCCACATAAATAGAAAAGCAAGGGAAATATCAATAGTGTAGTATGTAGTAAAAATGTATTAGACAAAAGATATCGCTCACATTACGGTAAGTATCTAAACAGGTGTCATCTATTCAAGTGTGGCTTTCTCCGAGTCTGACTCTGGCATCCAAGCAGACATTCAGCTGTTCGGATCACAGCAAGTAGATTGAAGGCTGCCGTCTGACCCTGGCAACCAGCCAGACAATCAGATGTTCAGATCAAGGCAAGCAAACTGAAAGCCGCCGCCACTAGCTCCTCCTACGTGTTGCGTCAGTGTCACGTGACTTCCTCAGGGAACCCTGAGCACAATTCATTTTTTCAAAATGTGCACAAGGTTTTGCATGGATGTTTTTTTATTATTGTTATTATTTATTTGTTCACTGACTTATTCACTTATTGTACTCCCACTTATATATTTTTTTGTGGCAATATTGCACTACATGTATGTTTGTTTTTTTATTTATTTTTTTTATATTTGGGAGCTGAAATTGAGAGGAGAGGATAACCGCATCCCATTACCAGCCATTGGAGAATTGAAGGATTTGTTTTAGGCGTTGACACAAAGGGTTGCAGGTGAGTGCGCATTGCAACTGGATGCATTGGTGGAGGAATTTGTCTACACAGCAAATTTATATTTTTTCAATATATGAACATATTTTTCTGATTATCTTTTTAATATTGAGGATTATAATATCCATATTTTTTTCTCATATATTTTCCACACTTTTTTTGGACTTTGATGGGACTTTTTATCACGGTTACACTGGCTTTAGGATATATATATATTTTTTTTTTTTTTCACATTATTGACTGATTTATGATATGTCTATTTAAGAGTTTATTCTATAGCACACAGGAATAGTGTTCAATACTTATTTTACCTGCCATATATGTATATAAAAATATAAAATTTCATTAAAAGCTTTAACATAGTAATACAATTTCAAAGGGAACTTTCAGTATTTGTGAATTTCTTACTTTTATTAAAAGGATACCTAGTAATCCTACAATGTTCAGCACTTCCTGAGATAGAGTGACCATACTCTACGTTTCTTCCAACGGTACTCCTGCATTGTTACGGTCACATAGTCTTCTAATACAGACTGCATTCGGTTGTCTCCACCAGACAGTTATGGGTCCCACTGATCAGGCAAACATGGGCTTGTGTGGACTAAAACTGTAAATAAAGGAACTTCAAATCTGGTACTTCGGTGACACAGCCCCAAATGATCCATAATGGCTTAAAAGTGATATGGTCAAGAAATATTTAGACAGCATAAAGGTGAATAAAGCACCAAGTCTAGATGGCATACACCCACAAATCCTTAAAGAAATTAGCTCTGACATTTCAAAGCCATTGTTTCTACTTTTTAGGGACTCTAAGGACTGGATTAGTACCACTGGAATGGCGTAGGGTCAATGTGGTGCCTATATTTAAAAAGGGACCAAAGGTTTTGCCAAGTAACTATAGACCTGTTAGTTTAACTTCTATAGTTGGGAAGATACTGGAGAGTTTAATAAAAGACCACATAGATAAGTTCTTGCTGGAAAATAATATTTTAAGCAACAGACAACATGAATTTATAAAAGAGTTGTCAGAAAAATATTTCTTTTTTTTTTTTTAAATGAGGCAGTAAGTAAAACCTTGGACAGAGAGGTGGCTGTGGCCGTAGTATACAGTGCCCTAAAGAAGTATTCATGTCCCTTGAAAATTTCCACATTTTGTCATATTACAACCAAAAACGTAAATATGTTTTTTTTGGTGAAAGACCAACCCAAAGTGGCACATAATTGTGAAGTGGAAGGAAAATGTTAAAGGGTTTAACATTTTTACAAATAAATATCTGAAAAGTGTGACGTGCATTTGTATTCAGCCCCCTTTATTCTGATACCCCTAACTAAAATCTAGTGGAACCAATTGCCTTCAGAAGTCGCCTATGTTTTAGAGTCCACATTTTTTCGGAATTTAATCTTAGTATAAATACAGCTGTTCTGTGAAGCCCTCAGAGGTTTGTTAGAGAACCTTATTGAACAAACGGCATAATGAAGGCCAAGGGATACATTTTGTGGAGAAGTTTAAAGCAGGGTTAGGTTATAAAAAAAAATATCCCAAGATTTGAACATTTCATGGAGCACTGTTCAATCCATCATTCGAATATGGAAAGAGTATGGCACAACTGCAAACTTAGCAAGATATGGCCGTCCACCTAAACTGAGAGGGCAGGCAAGGATCTCATCAGAGAAGCAGCCAAGAGGCCCATAATAACTCTGGAAGAGCTGCAGAGATCCACAGCTTAGGTGGGAGAATCTGTCCACAGGAAAACTATTAGTTGTGCACTTCACAAATCTGACCTTTATTGAAGAGGGGCAAGAAGAAAGCCATTGTTGAAATAAAGCCATAAGAAGTCCAGTCTGCGAGAAGCCATGTGGGGGACACAGTAAATGTGGAAGAAGGTGCTCTGGTCAGATGAGTCCAAAATAAACTTTTTGTCCTAAAAGCAAAATGCTATGTGTGGAGGAAACTTGACACTGCACATCACCCTGAACACACCATCTCCACTGTGAAACATGGTGGTGGCAGCATTATGTTGTGGGGATACTTTTCTTCAACAGGGACAGGGAAGCTGGTATGAGGGAAATCTTAAGTTTAAGTCTGCAAAAGGATTGAGACTGGGGTGGAGCTTCAGCCTACCACCAGGACAACGACCCTAAACATACAGCCAGAGCTACAATAGAATGCTTTGAATCACAGCATATTCATGTCTTAGAATGGCCCGAAGTCCAGACCTAAATACAATTGAGAATCTGTGCCAAGACTTGAAACTTGCTGTTCACAGACGATCTCTATCCAATATGACAGAGCTTGAGCTATTTTGCAAAGATTAATGGGCAGAAATTTTACTCTCTAGATGTGCAAAGCTGGTAGAGACATACCCAAAAAGACTTGATGTAATTGCATCAAAAGGTGGTTCTAAAATGTATCCATTACGGGGGCTGAATACAAATGCACGCCACACTTTTCAGATTCTTGTGGGTGGGGTGAGAGAGACTGCTGGGGACATCACAAGGGGGTTGGGTCAAAATGGCCACGCCCCATTGCTATATTAGAAATGGCATACATCAAACCTGACATAACAGCAGGAGCCAGCTGGGTTGACGGAGGAAGAAGTCATCGGCAGACGGAGAGGAAGCGGAGACAGAAGACACGGAACTACAACAGGGACATTCTTAATTTTTAATACAGGACTTTTCCAAAACCCCCTCTTGTTTTTTCTAACCCTGCACTTTTTTTTGGTGAAGGGGTAGGGGTACAATGTACCCCATACACATTCACATGGGGGGGGCGGGATCTGGGTGCACCCTTGTTAAAGGGTATTCCAGATTCTGATAAGTCCCCTGCCAGCAGACCCCCACAACCACCAACCAGGGTTGTCGGGCAGAGGCCCTTGTCCCCCATCAACATAGGGACAATGTGCTTTGGGGTGGTTGAGGGCATGTGGCCTGGTATGGTCCAGGGGGGGATGGGTGTTCGCTTCCCCCCCCCCCCCAACCTTTCCTGACCTGCTGGGCTGTGTGCTTGGATAAAGGTCTGGTATGGATTTTGTGGGGGGGGACCCCATGCCTGTTTTTTTTGCGTACGGTTTCCCCTCAAGATGCATACCAGACTCAAAGTTGGATCCCGTTCACTGAAGTTGCACGGACTGCTGACTTGACAGTTGTCCAGAAGACAGTGATCGACACCCTCCACAAGGCAGGTGAGCCACAAAAGATCATTGCTAAATAAGCTGGCTGTTCACAGAGTGCTGTATCCAAGTATAATAATGGAAAGGTGAATGGAAGGAAAAAGTGTGGTAGAAAAAGGTGCACATGCAACAGGGATAACCGCAACCTTGAGAGGATTGTGAAACAATGGCCATTCAAGAATTTGGGGGAGATTCGCAAGGAGTGGACTACTGCTGGTGTCAGTGCTTCAAGAGCCACCACACACAGATGTATCCAGGACATGGGCTACAACTGTTGCATTTCTTGTGTCAAGCCACTCCTGAACTAGAGACGTCAGAAGCGTCTTACCTGTGCTAAGGAGAAAAAGGACTGGACTATTGCTCACAGGTCCAAGGTCCTCTTTTCGGATGAAAGTCAATTTTACAGTTCATTTGGAAATCAAGGTCCCAGAGTCTGGAGGAAGAGTGGAGAGGCACAGAATCCAAGTTGCATGAGGTCTAGTGTGAGGCTTCCACAGTCCGCGAGGATTTGGGGAGCAACCTGCTGGTGTTGGTCCACTGTGTTCAAAAGTCCAAAGTCAGGACAGCCCTCTACGAGAAAATTCTAGAGCACTTCATGCTTTCCTCTTCTGACCAGCTTTATGGAGATGCAGATATAATTTTCCAGCAGGACTTGGCACCTGCACACACTGCCAAAAGTACCAATACCTGGTTTAATGATTATGATATTACTGTGCTTGATTGGCCAGGAAACTTGCTTGACCTAAACCCCATAGAGAATCTGTGGGGTATTGTCAAGAGGAAGATGAGACACCAGACCCAAAAATGCAGACGAGCTGAAAGCTGTTGTAAACCCCTGCACATTTCTTTTTTCCTACCTGCAAATCAAAGATATAATGCGCAGGTATGCATTACATACTAGCACATTATGTGAAACTTACCTGAAAATGAAGCTGTTTAGCAATGCAATGTGATCGCTGGAGACAGCTTCCATCTTCACCCATCTTGCTTCTGGTGTGCTGCTGCTTCTCCTCCCCTAGCTCTTAAAGCAGCTGAGAACAGAGGGAATGTGAACACTTAATTATAATATTATCTACTTTAAATTGAATGGGTTTTTTTACATGGTGAGGGTTTACAATCCCCTAACAGACACATAAAAAGTCGATTATACCTATGTTTTAATCAATGAAATACAAGTGTACAGTTGTGTACAGTGTACAGTTGTTTGATGATACAAATTTGGTAGGCAGAATCTTGTTGGCAATTGGTTATTTGCACTTGAACGTTGTTGCAATACTACTACTTTTTACTGTATGACTTATAGCAGGATGTATAATAATAAATATAATTTTCAACAGTATATATGGGATTATACAATTGGAGTATCAATGAATCTCCTTCATTGTAATCTTTCTGGTTATAAATGTGGGAAGTAATGGGAACGTGGTGGCATTTACACTATTTTGGAAGATTCATCCCCTTGGTTTGTTTATAGCTGAGAGTAAAATTGAAAGCAAATCCCACATTCTGGGGATTCACTAGAACAGGGATAAGGGGAAATCTTCCAATGGGGACACTGGTTCTGGTGACAATCAGGGATTCCCTCACTTTGGAATGATTTCCTCTCAAATCCTGTTTTCACTATGGGACGAGAAGTGAAGAGAAATGTCTTCAATGAGACATGGCAAAAAAAAAAAAACAGAGTGGTTATAACCCTCTCTTACTCTATTCCCCCCCCCCCCCAAAAAAAAGTTTGGCTTTAGTTCAACTTTAACCATTTGCCGACCACCCACAGCAGATATACTCGTGGGAATGCTCCTGGGGGCGCGATTGCCCCCATTACCCAGCAGTGAAGCTGAATCATGGGGCCGACGGCTGCGATTGCCGCCGGTCACCCGCATCACTCCCCGTGGAGAGAGAACGGCGGTCTGCTGTTGTAAACGCAACAGACCATTGGTCTCTCTGGAATCACCACAGAGTGCCTGTGTTCCTCCTATTTAGGATCACAGGTCTCTGTTGATTCCACAAGCCCATTCCCCTCACAGTTAGAAAACACCCCCCTAGGCATACACTTAGCCCTTTGATCGCTCCTAAGTTAACCCCTTCGCTGCCAGGGTCAGTACAGTAACAGTGCATATTTTTAGCACTGATTACTGTAATGATGTCACTGGTCCCCCCAAAAATGTCAGTTAGGGGTCCGATCTGTCCCCCGCAATGTCTCAGTCCTGCCTGAAATCGCAGATCGCCGCCATTACTAGTAAAAAAAAAAAGAAATAAAAATGACAAATCTTTCCCCTAGTTTGTATACGCTTATTGGGATACCTACAATTTGTGGCAGAATACAAATTGGCCTAAAATGATGAAAAAATTTTATTTAATTTTTTTTTTTATTGGGAATGTTTCATAGCAGAAAGTAAAAAATATTGTTTTTTTTTTTTTTTTTTTGTTTATAGCGCAAAAAAAAAAAAAAATTGCACAGGTGATCAAATACCACCAAAAGAAAGCTTTATTTGTGGGAAAAAAGGACATCAATTTTATTAGGGTAAAGCATCGCACAAATGCACAATTGTCAGTTAAAATAAACGCAGTGATCAAAGTGGCTAATTACCCACTCGATCATTTCTGCGGATGGCGGAAGGAGGCTCCCACCCCCCCCCCTCCTGCTGCCGCCGCCACCTTTCCCAGGCTCTCTGGTCCCATCACGGGAGCTAGGAGCAATGCCGCCGACAGGGATAGCTGCCCTGTACAGAGAGAGAAACTGATGTCATTTTTCTCTCTCTGTAACCCCAAAAACCGGGAGAGATGAGTAGTTCATCACTTCTGGTTCTGCCCCTTTTTTTACCTGGCCACCAGCGGCCAGGAAAGCAGCGGATCAGACCGATCTGTGTCTGATAGGCTGGATGGGAGGCTAGAGGAGAGATCTGGGGTTTAATAGACCTCAAATCTCTCGATAAAGAGTACCTGTCAGGACCCATGCTGTCACAAGGGATGTTGTTCATCCCTTGTAATAGCAATAACGTTAGTACAAAAAAAAAAACCAATTAAAGAGCCCATCCCACCGTGCTTACGTGCAAGTTCAAACGCAAACATTACTCCCGTATATGTAAAAGGTGAACATACCACACGTGTGAGGTATTGTCACGAATGTCAGAGCAAGAGCGATAATTCTAGCACCAGACCTCCTGTGCAAGTCTAAACTGGTAACCTGTAAGGCATTTAGAGTGTTACCTATGGAGAATTATAAGCACTGTAGTTTGCGGCATTTAGAGCGTCACCTATGGAGAATTATAAGCACTGTAGTTTGCAGCCATCACACAGGCAGACACAATTTTAAAGCATGACATGTTAGGTATCTATTTACTCAGTGTAACATCACCTTTCACATTATACAAAAAATTTGGGCTAACTTTAGTGTTTTTTTTTTTATTAATGAAAGTGTTTTTTTCCCCCAAAAAAATTGTGTTTGAAAAACTACTGCTGCTGCTGTACAGTGTGACACAACACCCAACATTTTACTCTATTGGGTCTCTGCTAAAAAAAAAAAAAAATGATATATATATATATATATATATATATATATATATATATATCTCATTTGGGGGTATAAATTGATTTTCAAGCAAAAAAAAAAGTTGATTTTTACATATAGGAGTGAAGTGTTAGAATTGACTTGAATGCAAAGCGGATAGAAAAAGAATATTGAACTTTGCAGCGATTGGTGTGAAACTTCACTCTTGCAGAACTTGAGCCTCCACTGCTATCCAACACTTCCATATACACTGCCTGGCCAAAAAAAAAAAAAAGTCACCACCAAAAAAAATAAAGGTCACACACGTTGGACCACCTTTAGCTTTGATTACGGCACACATTCGCTGTGGCATTGTTTTAATAAGCTTCTGCAATGTCACAAGATTTATTTCCGTCTAGCATTGCATTCATTATTTACCAAATGATAGGAGAGTCGGACCAGTGCGCAAAGCCTTCTCTAGCACATCCCAAAGATTCTTAATGGGATTAAGTTCTGGAATCTGTGGTGGGCAATCCATGTGTGAAAATTATGTCTCATGCTCCCTGAACCACTCTCTCACAATTTGAGCCCGATGAATCCTGGCATTGTCAAATTGGAATATGCCCGTGCTATCAGGGAAGAAAAAATCCATTGATGGAATATCCTGGTCATTCAGTATATTCAGGGAGTCAGCTGACCTCATTCTTTGGGCACATGCAGTTACTAGCCAATAGGCTAGTTACTTCATGCTTCGTTTAGTTAGTTGCTTCGTTTAGTTAGTTCCAAAAACATAAAATAATAGTGTTGCGCAAAAATAAAAATCTATAACAATAATATTATAAAGTGCATATAAATGTGAAGTACATGTGGGTCTCAGCCCTTATGGTACGGTAATGTAGCCTATAAACATAGGACATTACATCATAAAATCCAATGCTGAGAAATAAATATTAGAGTGCATGTCACAGATTTGTGCAGAGAAATTAATTGCAGTACAATCGTTAGAAGACTAAAAAGTGCTAAGTGCTGAACCATCAATAAAATAATATACTATAATTCTGTGCTAAGATTATATAAATAGATCCATGCAATATAAAATCAATTATTAATTAGTGTTGGCAGTGTTAGAATACATAAATCAGTCCATTAAACCTATGAACTTAATAAACTAGGAAAGAGTCTGTGGTGGTAAATAGTGCAAGGTGATTATAGACCAATCCTCTATAAGTGCTCAGGCCACCTGATTGTGGCAGTGTTCCCAGCCAGAGTGTGTGACCAGAGTGTCACAGATCCTTGCTAAGCCGTGCACCCCCTTGTGATTGGGCGCTCACCTCAGAGTAAATTCAATCAGACCCAAATGCAGGCTATGGATGACTCTTCCAGGGAATCACCTCGAGTTACTTTCAATCAGACCCAGCTGCTGATTAGTCTGTGGAGAACTCCTCCAAGGGATCACCTCCCAAATTAGCAGCAGATTTTCCCGGTGGGTAGTAAGCGTACCATGCAAGTAAAGAATGGCTCAAATAGTGCTTATATCCTTCACAACTTTTATTGAAAATAAACATATGCTAATTCACTTACATGTCATGGTGCATCCATGCACCTTCAGATCGCCATAAAGTGTAGATGCAATAGTTTTCCAGATACCGTGGTGGTATAGTGGGAGACTCCACGGCTGTCATGCTTCGTTTAGTTTGTAGTTTTCATTTAGTTAGTTGCTTAGTAATTTCCAGGTGGCGACTTTTTTTTGGCCTGGCAGTGTATGCTGGTTAATATGTTCCCTGCTAGCTGCTGTATTAATCCCCCTACACCCCTTCCCCTATATGACTACTTTGTCTTTTCGTGATGCAAGTATCAGCATGTGCAACCACAGCGGCCAGGTAGGGGGAAGAAGGTACATGCTATCTGACACTTCTGGAAGTGTCAAAAAACTGCAGGTCCCAGGGTTGTGCAAGACAGTGAAGATTCACACTATATCAGAAAGCTACTTTGAATTTTACTTTGTGTAAGTGCCAACATTGCTTTAAAAAACAAACCTTTAAGATCTTGCTACTTGGTCTGTTAGTCCCCCGTCGTGGTTCGGTAGGTTGAATTCGGTAAAAATGAACATATTGCCTAGATTATTTTACCTGTTTCGCACACTACCCATAATGCTTAATATGACTGATCTTAAAGATTTTCAGGGGTCGGTTATTCGGTTTATTTGGGGGGACAAGAGGCCCAGAGTCAACAGACGGACTCTTTTACCCCTAAACTCAGAGGGGGATTGGGGGTCCCGGAGCTGGGCAAATATTACTATGCAGCCCAATTGGCCCATCTGGTATGCTTCCACTCCCGGGACCCTCTACCAATCTGGATGCACATGGAGGCGACCCACTTGGGGGTTCCGGTCCACCACGCGTTGTGGTTAAGGGCCAGGGACAGGCCGGGAGTGCTCTGTCCTGCCCTCTCCCTTTCCCTGGGGGTTTGGGATAGGCTGTCGGGCAGACACTCCTTTAAGTCCCTCCATGCTCCGCTAGCACCCCTGCTGGGCAACCCTTTGTTCCCGCCGGGCCTAACCCCTGTGACATTTGAATGGTGGACGAACAAGGGGCTTCTCAGGTTGGCAGATTTATGCGACCACCGGGGACTACTTACCAAGTCCCAATTGCAGGAGAAGTATTCCCTCCCTGAGGGGGAGTACTTTCGCTACGCCCAGATCTCCCATTTCGTAGCCTCCCTCAAGCGTAAGAGCGACATCACTACCTCCACACCTATGGAGTACCTTTGCCGCACACTTGACAAACAAAAAAGCTATATATCAACAATTTATAATATACTCCATGGAGACAATAGTAAATTACCATATATGCTACGCTGGGAGGAGGATCTGGGAGAGTCTCTGGACCGGGCGGAATGGAACACTTTAGCACAGTTTAACTCTAGATCCATACTCAACACTTCCTTGATAGAAGCAAACTTCAAGGTATTTTTGCGTTGGTACATGGTTCCGGTCAGGCTGGCGGCGGCTGTGAGCACCGCATCCCCCAACTGTTTTCGGGGATGTGGCCAGGCGGGCACGGTGCTCCACACGTGGTGGACTTGTTCAAAAGTCCGACGTTTTTGGATCCGAGTCTACAATTTTGTTTACTCCTTGACCCAAGTCAACTTGATAAAGGATCCCCAAAATGCCCTTTTGGGTAAACCGGTGGAGGGGGCAACTAAACCCGCCAAGTGCCTTATCGCCTTCGTGTTCACGGCCGCCAAAATAGCTATAGTCCGCTCGTGGCGAACCCCAGTAGTGCCTTTCGAGCTTTTAAAAGCCAAACTGACCTGGATCATGATAAACGAACGGGTGGTGGCATTATTGAATGACAGGATGCGTATGTTTGACAAAACATGGGACCCCTGGATAAGGTACCTGGCGAGCCCCTCATAGGGGCGGTCGGGAGCCTTGGTCGCCTTGGACGAGATGTTGGGGAGTGAGCGGGATCTGGGTGTCGACCCTCTATTTTTTCACTAGCCGCTGATGTTTCTTTCCTCTTTCCCATCTTCCCACTCCTGCCACCCTCCTCTGCTGTTGTCTCCTTTCTTCCCTGTCTTGCCCTTTTCCCCCTATTTCTTCTTTTCTTCCTTTTCCTCTGGTACTATCTGACAGTGCACGGATGACAGGCTACGCCCCCCACTAGTAGAGCGCTTGGTATGGGGTCGGGGGTTGGAGGCCGTCCTCTCCCAAGGGCGCAGTATGTTCCCGTAGGGGCGCCGGGGGGGGGGGGGTTGGGCCCAGACCGCCTGCCCTTCAGCATGCAATGGAGGGGGCACTGTCTCTATGTTTTTTTGCTTCATTTGCTGGATGCCCAACCTGAGCTTACCGTTCCTGTTACTGATTTATTGGTTTCTCATTTTTGCTATTGTAATTTTCTGATTGGCACCATTGTATTCCATGTATTCTGTGAAATTGAATGCCCTCAAAGACAATGGTTGAGCCATGTTGGCTCCTTGTGCGCTGTTAAATCTTTTTCTTACAAAAAATCCAATAAAAACATTGAAACATAAAAAACAAACCTTTCTTAGAAATAAAACAAATTCTGTAACAAAGAATATTTTAAAGACTGAACAAAGCAAACAAATATGATAAATTATTTTAATATGAATAAGTCTGGGGGCAGGATTCCTTTAAGTATGAATCTCTTTATTCAGGAAGCATCCAGTTACAGTTTAAAAGCTAGGCTAGCTAGGTGTGACAAAAGCAAATAAGGTGACAAATACCACAAGAGGTTACATGGGAGGAAGTCAAAAACAAAACATGCTCGTATTGTATAGAATATAAAGATGGTGAACTGCATCCTGTCTGCTTCTCTGGGTCATATTAAAAGGCGATCTCCTGGAAATATTTATGGAAAGAACACTGGGAATATAGTGCTACTTCCTTTAGGAGCTGCAGAAATTACATGTCCGGGTCTTCCCAGCTTTAGCCATGCAGCTAGGCACACAAAAAGCTCATTCACCCTCTCTCCAAAAACCTAGTCTAGGGGATGTTTTTATTTTTGGAGAACTTGAATAGAGATAAGGGAAGCGGTGGGATACCAACAATAAGAACTATGTACACTGAGGACTTAATTTTCCACTGCCTGTCCAAAGATGTACCTGTACGTCGCTGGACTTTCGGTTATACCGGAATGATGCCCCATATCCTTTTTTTTTTTTTTTTTTTTAGAACCAGCAGTCGGTCCCATTGTAATAGCAATCGGATCAGCTAACTAGCTGTTTGATTGCCATTACAAGCAACAGGAGGGGACGTTTCCCCACCTTCCTTCCTCGGCTCTCATGGGCTCTCCCATCCCACTGGTGGACCCGAGCGAGCAGCCGGCATGTCCACCAGCTGGCTGGACAGCCAAGCAAAGCCGGGATTGGCTGTCAATAATGTTAACCCGGAAGAAATTACATGACATTACTTCCAGTTTAGTCGGAAACCATAGATGCCATTTTTTTATAAAAACCAAAAGCATTCAAAAACCCTGATCTTGGTGTTTTGAATCAAAAATCCAGAAATAAGCATGATTCAAATGTTTATAAATAGAGTTGCAGCTTAGTAAGTAAAATAAAGTATTTGATCCCCTACCAACTAACAATAATTTTGGCTCCCACAGACTGGCTACAGTATGTGCCCATGTGGTACATAGATTACTCCTTTCAATTTAAGAAGGTGCTCCTAATGACAACTCATGTGTATAAAATATACCTGTCCACAGTATCTTTCTTCCATTCAAACCTCAGTATCATGGGCAAGACCTAAGAGCTGTCAAAGAACATCAAGGACAAGATTGTAGACCTGCACGAGGCTGGAATGGGCTACAAGACCATCAGCAAGAAACTTGGTAAGAAGGAGACAACTGTTGAAGCAATGATTTGCAAATGGAAACAATACAAAATCATCAGTCGCTCTCGGTCTGGAGCTCCATGCAGGATTTGGCCTCATGGGGTAATAATGATCATGAGAATGTGAGAAAAGTGAGGGATCAGCCCAGAACTACATGGGAGAAGATTGTGAATGATCTCACGGCAGTTGGGACCACAGTCACCAAAAAAAAGCAATTGATAACATGGTATTACACATTGGTAATATGCCACCATTTATTGAAATCCTGTAGCACCCGCAAGGCCCCCCTCCTCAAGACGGCACATGTACAGGCCCATCTGCAGTTTGTTAATGGACATCTAAATGATTCAGGAAAGGATTGAGAGAACGTGCTGTTGTCAGATGAGACCAAAATTGAGCTCTTTGGCATTAACTCTACTCTCTGTGTTTGGAGAAGAAAAATGCTGTCAATGACCCTAAGGACACCATCCCTACAGTCAAGCACAGAGGTGGAAACATTATGCTTTGGGGCTGTTTCTCTGCTAATGGTAGAGGCCGACTTTACCACATTGAGGGTCCAATAAACGGGGCCATGTATTGTAAAATATTGGATGAGAACCTTCTTCCCTCAGCTAGAACACTAAAGATGGGTGGTAGATGGAAATTCTAGCATGACAATGACCCAAAATATCCTGCCAAGGCAACAAAGGAGTGGCTCAAGAAGAAGCACATTAGGGTCATGGGGTGGCCTAGCCACTCTTCAGACCCTAATCCTATGGAAAATGTATGGAGTGAGCTTAAACTTCGAGTTGCCGAGCAACAGCCAAAAAACCTTAAGGATTTAGAAAAGATCTGTAATGAAAGGTGGACCAAGATCTCTCCTGAGATGCATGCAAACCTGGTCACCAACTACAAGAAATGTCTTACCTACATGCTTGCCAACAAGGGTTTCTCCACCCAGTAAGAAGTCATGTTTTGCTTGGGGATCAAAAACGTATTTTACTCACTGATCTGCAACTCAAATTTATAACATTTAGATCATGTGTTCTTTCTGGATTTTTGATCTTTCATTTAAAATACACCTACTGTATGATTTCCCACTGTATGTGCCAAGTGTCAGGATCCATTCTGAGGCTCCGATTGGCTAGTTCCAGAGACACTGAACTGGAGAGATTGACACACACAGTACTTGCACGTGTTATTATTTCAAGCCCCCATTATCTATCTCAACCTATTGTAACTTCTAATTGTTTAAGTGTCCTTGACTACCTACCAGCAGAGAACATTTTGGCAATATCTTTGCTCACATGTAACAACAGAGATTGAATATAAAATAATGTAACTTCCTGCACAGCCAAATATTCTGCCAAAGCAGACAGTATTTAGGAAACAGGATGCTGTGGTTTTGTTTTCGACAGTGAAAATTATATTTCACACATTGCACTTAAAGTTGTAATAAAGTATAACTAAAGATAAAACTTTTTTTTTTTTTTAGTTTTGGATAGAAGGGAGGATTATAGAACATTTGTCAGTCTTTATTGCCCCCTCTCCCAGATCGGCATTACGTAGCTATATGTCCAGACCTAGGTGGGAGTTTGTGCTGACATGGAGCACATCAGGAAAGGAAAATTGCTGTAAGTATTTGATATTCAATTTTCTGGTTTCCTGGCAGCTCCATGTCAGTCTACCACTAGGAATTAACTAGCTAACCAGGGTGGGATAATGCAGATACAAAAATAGGGTTTTACTTTTGGCCTCCGGCTAAAGAGATAACGGTTTTGCCAAAATTAAGATTTGTCAAAAATGACAGATCTATGCGATGATGAGAAATAAAAAAGGTGTGTATGGATGACCACGTTGCCGTCTTCTCCAGTGAGATGCTACAGGTGGCTGCCCAGGCGGTTGAGATGCTTCTTGTGGAGTGCACAGTTATTCCTTCCGGAAGGGCCAACCCCCTATATTTTTTTTTTAACCCCCTATTCTTATATGCCAGGGAGATCAATCTTACAATTCAAGAAGCAATTACTCTACTTGAAGCTCTGGCCCCCTCGTGTGAACCTCTGGGAATAACAAACAGGCAATCTGATGACCTGAAGCCTGGGGTAGCATTGATATAAGTCTTTAGCGTCTCTCCGACATCCAAAAGACTAATGTCTTGTCCATCTTCCAGACGAAAAAGTAGGAAACATGATTTCTTGATTTAAATGGAATCTTTTGAAAAGAATCCAGAATCGGGAGCAGAAAAACTCTGTCCACCAGAAAGGACATATCGAGTTCTTTATACCTTGGAGCCGCCAACTCAGAAACCCTCCTGGCTGAGGCTACTGCTACTAGGAAATAAACAATTAATAGCAATAACTCATTATAGACTTTTGGAGCAGACAGGGAGTTGATTACTATTGCGAGGTCCCATGTAGAAACGTGGGGGCTCTGGGAGGCCTTAGCTTTACTTTGGCCTTAAAGATGAAGAATCAACCTATCAGAGGCCCATTGAGTCCTGGTAAAGGCTGAGATAGCGGAGACATGCCCTTTGAGCATGCTTGCACTCAGGCCCATGTCAAGACCTCTTTGAAGAAAACCAAAAAAGAGGACATGACAAACTCAGGCTTCCCTGGATAAAACTTCTGTCGTAACATATTCTTGGAATTTTAGACTTTGCTATAGATATAGTTGATGCTGCTCTTCTGTGCTCTCATGAGGGTATCTACCATTCTCGAAAGTGCACTCTAAATCTGCAAACCTTCACCTCTCAAATCCAGGCTGCCAACTTAAGCTTTCCCAGAGCCGGATGGAGAACTGGACCTTTGTGCCACAGTGTAGGAACTAAAAAGATTTTGTACTATGTGTCCAAAATACGAATAATTTGGTGCATGTCCAATGTTGAAGAAACACCTCTGGAAAGGTTGCCTTCTCCACTGAGTCACTCAATACAAGGACAGGAGAGATCATGGTCCTGATAACCATAAAGCATGCAGGTAAAGAGGAACACCTGGACAATTCAGCACTTTACCACTGGTATGTTCCCTATCAGCAGAAAAAGGCATACTCTGAACCATGATTAGTTGGGCTTCTAATTACAGGAGGACTGTGTAGGGGTCAGATGATCCTGCACACCTGTCCTAAAACCTCATCTGCTGAGATTGGAATTATCATCCCATGTTGCTGGAGCAAGGAATGCTTGTAGCATGATCTGAGATGAGAAGGATGAATAGCCTAAGTGCTTACCCTGAAGGTCCAAGCAACCAAGACTAGGGCTGTACCCATTTCAAAAGTGGAGCAACCAAGCACCCTAGGACATGTATGGGTGATATGTAATTCTGTGCGCCAGTGTTCCCACTGTTATTCAATCACATAAGGGACAGACTGACTAAAAGAGGTGACTCCACACCTCTTCACAAGGTTAGAACTGACACCCTGCTATGAAAACATGCTTTTTGCTCCAATCTTCTAGAATTAACTTTAGTTCAGTCACCATAGGGAATTTGCAAAGGAATTTTTCGAGGTACTTGAAATACTTCAACTGCTTCCCTTCTATCTTAAGGCATCTCACCAGCCTTACAAAGGAGGGATCAAAAACTGAACAATGGTCATTTTCATTTGCATCTTCTTTGGAAGAGCCTGAAGAAGGTTGTTTGGTCTGAGAAAGTTGTAAGACCAGTTACTGGTTTTGTAAGGAAAATTGGACATTGCCAGAATAGATGACCCTTGCACAAGGTGAGTTCAAACAGCTAATATAGCGTCTTGACCACGTGCTTAAAATATTGTCACAATTGTGTTTAACATCATCTTAATCACTGATTGCTTGAACAAAGCAGGATCCATACAGTCATGCTCAACAGCATCTTCTTTGGAAGATTCTGAGGAGGGTTGATTAGCCTGGGAGGGCTCTGAGACTAGTTGACTGGCTCTGGAAGGAAAACTGGCTTTTGCCAGAATAGATAATCCCTGCACAGGATGAGTGGAAACAACTCCTTTAGACTGTCCTTGCTATGCGCTTAAAGCGGAGTTCCACCCAAAAATGGAACTTCCGCTTTATGTATTCTAACCCCCTGACATGCCACATTTGGCATGTCATTTATTTTGGGGGGGGGAGCGGGTACCTAGTTTTGACAGGTACCCGCTCCCACTTCCGCTCGGAGCGCCGCGGCCCCCTGAACGGAAGTTCTCCTCTCCCCCTCCCTCCCTGCAATCTTCTGGGACATGTCAGAGGTCCCAGAAGATTTCCGGCCAATCAAGACGCGCAGCGCGACTCGCGCATGGGCAGTGGGTACCCGGCTGTGAAGCTGTCACAGCCGGGTGCCCACAGCAGTGATGCCGACGCCGAGGGAGAGGATCGAGGCTTCGGGCGGCCGCATCGCTGGACCGTTGGACAGGTGAGTGAAATGGCTGGAACTCCACTTTAATGTCAGGTCTGTCAGGAGACTCTAACCGTCCCTCCAGTTTCTTGACCGGTAGTCTTCTCATCCCAGTATCAGGTGGAAGGGTGGTTGAGATCCTACAGCCAGAAATATGGGACCTTAATAGAAAGTGCACACAGGCTATATCAAGGAACACCAAACAAGCACTCACGGTTAAAGAGAGAAGTCAGCGAACCAAGATCAGCAAAAATTCAAAGGAGTAGTCCACGAGGCAAGATCAGGAACAGGCAGAGTTGCCAACAGCAATCAACGAAATCCAAGTTTACCACCAACACCCAGGGAACAAGACCTATACTAGGGCGAAGACAGGAAGGGGAAGTGAAGATTTATAGGATCACTAGATTAAATGGCAGCCAACAGCTGGACACAGGGTGGGGCCAGTATCCAAACTCAAGGAGTAGAAAAACAAGGGTGTTACTCAAAAGAAAGTTCCCCAGTGGCATAGGCAATAGGGAACCGTCCAAGGAACACCAGGTCTAAGGATCAAATCCCAGACACAGCGTGACACTTAAAGTATAAGTCCTACCCCTAACACTTAAATCCCTGCATCTACAAACACCCACAATCTAACACTAACCTATCTAGCCCTGTAAAGAAGAAATCAGGATGTATACATACCTTTTTTAAAGCCAATCCAGTCTCTAGTGGTGGAAGCTCTGCATAGGACACAGCCAACAACGGCTGTGAAATGAATAGGAAGTGACATCACCCATAGAGTTACTATGGGACTTCTGTTGTCGGTTGTGTCAGCTGCATCCGCCTCCACAGCAAAGCCGCTGCTGACAGCTCAGCGTGGGATTGCGTCGGATCGACTGCAAAAAAGGTAAGTATACTGATTTCTTCTTAACAGAGCTGGATAGGTTAGTGTTAGATCGAGGTGGTCTGTAGATGCAGGGATTTTAATGTTAGGGTGGACTTCTACCTTAATAATATTTGCTAACCTGTTGGTTCTTATCTTCATCACTTCCTGCTTGAGCAAAGCAGGATTCATACAGTCATGTTCATCCTTTTTTTCCTCTTTGTAAGAGTCTGAAAAGAGCTGTTTGTCTGGGAAGTAGATGGGCACTGTCCCCTACCTTCTCTGGTGGCACTGGTCTTCATTTGGGGTTGGCATTTGTTTTTCTGGAGAAGCACTAATACGACACGTCTCCTCCTGAGTCACAGTGAGTCTTTCTCCACACCAGGTGGTCACTTCAGTCCACTCCAGTCCAAGCAGCACACTTGTATAAAGTACTCGAAACCCATACTTGAGTAAAAGTACAAGTGCTCGATCAAAAAGTGACTTGAGTAGAAGTGGAAGTGCTCTATCAAAAAGTGTCTTGAGTAGAAGTACTAAAGTATTCAACATTTTTTGTACTTAAGTATTGCAAGTAGGTTTTTTTTTTACATTTTGCTACTCAAGCACTGAAAGTAAAAGTACCAGTAGTTTTTTAAAAAAAATTTGCTACTCAAGCACTGAAAGTAAAAGTACCAGTAGTTTTTTAAAAAAAATTTGCTACTCAAGTACTGAAAGTAAAAGTACAAGTACTGTGTTATGTAGTTATTACAGAAAGAAGTCAAAAGTTTGAACATCATATTGTTTTTTATTATTTCAAATGATTAACCTAAAGGATAATCACAATTCCTTTGGCTGTCCCTCCCTTTCCCCTTTTAAGCATCCCTCCTTCTCTTCCCTGAATGTTTTTTTTTTCTCCACAGCTTATTGGTGCGCAAAATCATATATAAACCAATGTGATACACAACAATATATTCCAATAATGAAATAAAGGAAGAGTGTATGAAATCAAAGTCAATAACAAGTCCATATATATAATGCCATAATACCATATATATGTGACAAAACAAGATGAATATATTTTCAAAGGTGCAGGAATCAAACAGGTGCTATTCCAAATAATAGGTGCAGACTCCCACCACCTTGTGGATTTCCCCCTTACCCGGCGGATGAAGGTTAGTGCAAAATAATATCCAAATAGACTCTTCCAGTGAAACAAAACTGCAAAACCTGTGCTCTCAACTTCCAGTGAAAAAAGCAAAATCAGCCTCTTACCAGAAAAAAGGTCTATGTACGCTTGTGACTCTCCTTGGTTGGGGGAAGTTCTCTTTCCCCTTAACAGAAGATATGTAGACCATTTTATTTATACATACAGTAGCATTTATTTTCGTATGCGCTGATTTACACATGACATTATACATATTTTTTTTAACTTCATGAAACCTGCCATCTACTGTTCTGGCAGTGGTAATTGTTATAATTGTAACGAGTAACTATGCAGCACAAAAAAAAAAAAAATTTGGAGTAGAAGTATTGAAATCATCGAAAAAATGTAGTGAAGTAAAAGTGTAAGTAGGAGAAAAAAATTCTACTCTAGGAAAGTACAGATACCGCCTTTAAAGACTTAAGTAGTTCTACTTAGTTACTATACATCTGTGCCAAGCAGCACTGACAGTCCCGCTCCTGGCTTGCTTTGCTCCCCTCCTGCAGACCCGCATGTGAGGCTCCGCCTGCTACGCTATGTACTCTATACATTGGAAGGATTTTAACAAACGCTGTTGCAGATTCCTACCTTTTATTATTCTGAAGAAATCCCTGTGTGTTTTTCTGTGTTCATTTGGGAAAGTGAATAGAATGGGAGTTGTTTCATAATTATTAACCAGCTGCAGCAGGGCTCTAATGAGGAAAGCTGCATTCCTTTAGACATGTTCCTATTGGATGTATCTCACCAAAAATGACATTTTTGTTGCAGGTGATGCCTAAAATCTGATTTGTATCTTAGTGCAGACTTCAGGGAAAATTGGTGAGCCAATCACACAAAAAGGAAATTATGTTTCTGGGGTGTGGTCAGTAAACATTCTTTGTACAGAACACCTCCAGGCGGCCATATTGCATTGCATTTTCATAAAATTACAGCGGCTGCAGATTAAAAAGGAAAGGTCATTTTTAAAAACATTCAATTACAATATGACTTGAGTCGCAATTGTGTACGCTATATTGTTTTTTCTTTATTTGCAATTTTTTTTCCCCACGAAAGTGGAGTTAAGTTTTAAATCCTATGGGACTTTTCACACCACTGCGCTGTGGGTTTGGTGCGTTTTTTAAAGTCCTGCATGCTGCATCTTTGGTGCGGTTTTGAAAACCGCAAAATTCCCATTGAATGAACATCGCAGGAAAAATGCACCGCAACTTGCATTTCTGGTGCATTTGAATCACATGTCCATTTTTCACAGGTGCAGGCAACCCAAAAACACACAGGAAATGCTAATGAAACAGCAAAATCGCAGTAAAAAATGCATATGCGTTTGCTGCATGTTTTTTTTTTCTGCAGAGCAGTGTGAAAGGGCCCTAACATGTACGATGTTACTCAAGTCATCTGGTAACTTAAAGATAATTTAAAAAAAAAGGTAACCATCTTCTGCAGATCAAAGCAGTTCAAAAACAAATTCAATGCAACAGGAATTAGCTTGTTTGGTAATAAACCTCTAAAGGGGTAACTACTGCTAAAGGGAGACTGATACTGCAGCTTCCCAGACCAGAGCTCTAAGGGTCCATTCGCACTGGCTTTCCGCCCAGCGGACTCTGTTTTGCTCAGTGGGGATCGATCCACCAATTCCCGCTGAGCAGGCAGATGACAGGTCCATCTCCGCTTACTTTGCAGAGACAGACCTGTCAGATCCCCGCTCTGTCCGTTTTCATCCGATCCTACAGTATTCTACAGGTGGATGGAAAATAGGATTTCCATCCGTCCGGATCTCACAGACAGTATCAATCGGATAGCAGTGGGTGTCAGCGGACATGTCACCGCTGACATTTGCTGCTCCATAGGGGTACATGAGGCATCCAATCAGGTCCGCCTGAAAAACTGACAGGGACCTGATCGGAAAGCCCATGTGAAAGGGGCCTAAGGTTTCACCAGGTGATTAACCACTTGCCGATTGCCGTCAGTAGATTTACTGCGGCAGTCAGCCCCTCACAGGCAAAGTGACGTATATTTACGTCACTAGCCTGTGAGGCTCTGGGGAGCGAGCGTGCGCCGCCGGCGTCGCGCTCCCGCGCGGTCACGGACCCCCCCCCGCGCATGTGACCGGCGGACCCGATGTCCGCCGCTCACTCTGCGATCGTCGGGGGAGAGGGAGAAAGGCAGGCAGCTTGTGTAAACAAGCTGCCTGTCATTCTCGCCTGTAAAGAAACCCTGATCATACGGTTCTACTATGTAGGACCGTTGATCAGTGTAACTACAGCTCAAGCCACAGCCAATCACAGTTAGAATCACGCCCCTAGGGACACACACAGCCCCTCCCTCTCAAATAAAGTTAACCCCTTCACTGCCAGTGTATTTTTACAGTAACAGTGCATATGTATAGCACTGATTACTGTAGAAATGTCACTGGTAACCCCAAAAGTGTCAAAAATGTCAGTCAAGGGTCCGATCTGTCCGCCCCAATGTCGCAGTACCGCAAAAACAATTGCAGATCGCCGCCATTACGCGTTAAAAAGAAAAATGACAAAAATCTTTCCCTTTGTTAGTAAACGCGATAACTTTTGCGCAAACCAATCAAAATACGCTTTTTGCGATTTTTTTTACCAAACATATGTAGCATAAAACAAATTGGCCGAAAATGTTAAAAAATTTTGATTTTTAACTTTTTTTTGGGGGGGAATTTCATATAAAAAAATGTGAAAAATATTGTTATTTTTGCAAAATTGATGCTCTTTTTTTGTTTATAGCGCATGATCAAAAAATCGCACAGATGATCAAATACCACCAAAAGAAAGATCTGATTGTGGGGAAAAAAAGGACATCAAATTCGTTTAGGTACAGCATCACACGACCGCGCAATTGTCCGTTAAAGTCACGCAGTGCCGAATCGCAAAATACCCCCTGGTCTTTTAGCAGCCAAATCCTCCGGGGCTTAAGTGGTTAATGAATCAAACACTGCCATGCCAGAAAGCAGGACATTAGCAAAAAAAGTAGGACTTTGCAACAGATTACAATAATATTCTGTACTGTTCACAGATCACCCAAGGAAATAATATCATCATTGCAGATTTTTTTTACAAAAGTAGATTTACACTTTAAATAGCCCAAATGCGCCAAGGCAGGTGCCTCCATTTCAACCCAAGCTGCTGTGGAACTCAAAAAGCATCCCAGCTACCATAAGGGGATCCATTCACACCTAAACGTAGCGTCTGAGCTTTTTTCTGGTGTTTTTTTTTATGTGGCTTCGAGCTTTTTTTTATTATTAGCAAATAAACAAAATGAATCTGTTGCTAGGTATTTCAGCTAATTTAGCTTTTCCATTGGCTTCTTTTTTTTTTTTTTTTGTTTATTATTAGTCAATTATTAATATTTTTTTTTTCTGTTAAGGTAGGGGGTTGGAGTTTAAGTTAGGGCTATTTTTTTTTTGTTAGTATTAATAAAACTATTAACAACTACTACTACTACTTGAAATAATACATGTAAAATAAATACACAAATAAAAAAAAATAATTATAAATAACTAATAAATAAATTCAATAAATTATTACTAGATAATAAATATATAACCCCTAACTCTTAAGAAATAATGTCATAATAATAATAATAATAATAATAATAATAATAATAATAATAATAATAATAATAATAATAATAAACCTAACCCAAAATAAATATATTATTATTATTAATATTATTAATATTTTTATTTCCGTTTTAGGTGATTATTATTAATATTATTTATTTAGGTTAGGGGTTATTTATGTATTATTCCACATTCATTTATTTTATTTATGATGATTTTTTGTTATTTGTGTATTCATTTTACATTGATTTATTCATATATTACTATTTTTTTTTTTTACATTTTTCATTTGACCAAAACACACAAAAGCACACAAAACTATCTATTTCAATGGAAATAAAATCACACCAAAATGCTCAAATCTGCCTAATTCGAGCTACAAAAAAAGCTCCAGAACTTTGAGCTTCAGTCAACTTGGAGTGAAAATGTGAACCCACTCCATAGAGAATAATTTATTTTTTCTCCTCCAACATTTTGGAGCTTCAAGCGCTGAGGTGTGAATGAGGCCTCAATCTAGAGAAACATCACTGCATGAAGTAAGATGCAGCATGCATCACAGAGATAAATAAAAAGGTACTACATACTAGAGATCGACCGATTATCGGCAAAGCCGATATATCGAGGGCCAATATGGACTTTCCCCAATATATCAGAATCAGCTTTTTTTACCGATATTGCCGATATTTTTGTGACATCATTCCGTATGTTGCGCACGTACTTTCTGCCTTCTAACACCGCCTCCCACGCCTGCGCGGCCTGTACGTGACGCCATTTCAACGCGCGCACTGCACTTAAGACCGCCTCCCACAGTCTCGTGTTACAGCCAGCTGCAGTCTGGTCCGGTCACGCTGCCAGCCATCCATCCACCCACAGGCCCTGGCCTCAGCCACCTACCACAACAGGATGCCAGCTCAGCGAGCAAGCAACCAGCCACCCAGATGACACCAAGCCAGCCACCCGCCACCGTGACCAGTATTCCAGCAAGCCAGCAGCAGCTACCAGGGGGTAAGTGAGTGACACCAAGCCAGCCACCCACCACAATGTTCCTGCAAGGCAGCCACCCACCACAGTGTTCCTGCAAGCCAGCCACCCACCACAGTGTTCCTGCAAGCCAGCCACCCATAACAGGCTGACAACAAGCAAGCCAACCAGGCACCACAGAGACTGTTCCTGCAAGCCAACCACCCACCACAGTGTTCCTGCAAGCCAGCCACCCATAAGAGGGTGACACCAATCCAGCCAGCCACCACAGTGTTCCTGCAAGCCAGCCACCCATAACAGGCCGACACCAATCAAGCCAGCCACTCATAACAGGCTGACATCAAGCAAGCCAACCAGGCACCACAGAGACTGTTCCTGCAAGCCAGCCAGCCACCACAGTGTTCCTGCAAGCCAGCCACCCATAACAGGCTGACACCAATTCAGCCAGCCACCACATTGTTCCTGCAAGCCAGCCACTAATAACAGGCTGACACCAATCCAGCCAGCCACCACAGTGTTCCTGCAAGCCAGCCACCCATAACTGGCTGACACCAAGCAAGCCAACCAGGCACCACAGAGACTGTTCCTGCAAGCCAGCCAGCCACCACAGTGTTCCTGCAAGCCAGCCACCCATAACAGGCTGACACCAATTCAGCCAGCCACCACATTGTTCCTGCAATCCAGCCACTAATAACAGGCTGACACCAATCCAGCCAGCCACCACAGTGTTCCTGCAAGCCAGCCACCCATAACTGGCTGACACCAAGCAAGCCAACCAGGCACCACAGAGACTGTTCCTGCAAGCCAGCCAGCCACCACAGTGTTCCTGCAAGCCAGCCACCCATAACAGGCTGACACCAATTCAGCCAGCCACCACATTGTTCCTGCAAGCCAGCCACTAATAACAGGCTGACACCAATCCAGCCAGCCACCACAGTGTTCCTGCAAGCCAGACACCCATAACTGGCTGACACCAATCTAGACAGCCACCACAGTGTACCTGCAAGCCAGCCACCCATAACAGGCTGAGACCAAGCAAGCCAACCAGGCACAGGCACCACAGAGACTGTTCCTGCAAGCCAGCCAGCCAGCCACCCAGCCAGCCACCACAGTGTTCCTGAAAGTCAGCCACCCATAACAGGCTGACACCAAGCAAGCCAACCAGGCACAAGAGAGACTGTTCCTGCAAGCCAGCCAGCCACCGCAGTGTTCCTGCAAGCCAGCCACCCATAACAGGCTGACACCAATCCAGCCAGCCACCACAGTGTTCCTGCAAGCCAGCCACCCATAACAGGCTGAGACCAAGCAAGCCAACCAGGCACAGGCACCACAGAGACTGTTCCTGCAAGCCAGCCAGCCAGCCACCACAGTAATCCTGAAAGCCAGCCACCCATAAGAGGCTGACACCAATCCAGCCAGCCACCACAGTGTTCCTGCAAGCCAGCCACCCATAACAGGCTGACACCAATCCAGACAGCCACCACAGTGTACCTGCAAGCCAGCCACCCATAACAGGCTGACACCAAGCAAGCCAACCAGGCACAGGCACCACAGAGACTGTTCCTGCAAGCCAGCCAGCCACCACAATGTTCCTGCAAGCCAGACACCCATAACAGGCTGACACCAATCCAGCCAGCCACCACAGTGTTGCTGCAAGCCAGCCACCCATAACAGGCTGACACCAAGCAAGCCAACCAGGCACCACAGAGACTGTTGCTGCAAGCCAGCCAGCCACCATAGTGTTCCTGCAAGTCAGCCACCCATAACAGGCTGACACCAATCCAGCCAGCCACCACAGTGTTTCTGCAAGCCAGCCACCCATAACAGGCTGACACCAAGCAAGCCAACCAGGCACCACAGAGACTGTTCCTGCAATCCAGCCAGCTACCACAGTGTTCCTGAAAGTCATCCACCCATAACAGGCTGACACCAATCCAGCCAGCCACCACAGCGTTCCTGCAAGCCAGCCACCCATAACAGGCTGACACCAATTCAGCCAGCCACCACAGTGTTGCTGCAAGCCAGCCACCCATAACAGGCTGACACCAAGCAAGCCAACCAGGCACCACAGAGACTGTTCCTGCAATCCTGCCAGCCACCACAGTGTTCCTGCAAGCCAGCCACACATAACAGGCTGACACCAATCCAGCCAACCACAACAATGTTCCTGCAAGCCAGCCACCCATAACAGGCTGACACCAATCCAGCCAGCCACCACAGTGTTCCTGCAAGCCAGCCACTCATAACAGACTGACACAAAGCAAGCCAACCAGGCACAGGCACCACAGAGACTGTTCCTGCAAGCCAGCCAGACACCACAGTGTTCGTGAAAGCCAGCCACCCATAACAGGCTGACACCAAGCAAGCCAACCAGGCACCACAGAGACTGTTCCTGCAAGCCAGCCAGCCACCACAGTGTTCCTGCAAGCCAGCCACCCATAACAGGCTGACACCTAGCAAGCCAACCAGGCACCACAGAGACTGTTCCTGCAATCCAGCCAGCCACCACAGTGTTCCTGCAAACCAGCCACCCATAAACGGCTGACACCAATCCAGCCAGCCACCACAGTGTTCCTGCAAGCCAGCCACCCATAACTGGCTGACACCAATCCAGACAGCCACCACAGTGTTCCTGCAAGCCAGCCACCCACAACAGGCTGAGACCAAGCAAGCCAACTAGGCACAGGCACCACAGAGACTATTCCTGCAAGCCAGCCAGCCACCACAGTGTTCCTGAAAGCCTGCCACCCATAACAGGCTGACACCATGCAAGCCAACCAGGCACCACAGAGACTGTTCCTGCAAGCCAGCCAGCCGCCACAGTGTTCCTGCAAGCCAGCCACCCATAACAGGCTGGCACCAATCCAGCCAGCCACCACAGTGTTGCTGCAAGCCAGCCACCCATAACAGGCTGACACCAAGCAAACCAACCAGGCACCACAGAGACTGTCCCAGCAATCCAGCCAGCCACCACAGTGTTCCTGCAAGCCAGCCACCCATAACAGGCCAACACCAATCCAGCCAACTACCACAGTGTTCCTGCAAGCCAGCCACCCATAGCAGGCTGACACCAATCCAGCCAGCCACCACAGTGTTCCTGCAAGCCAGCCAACCACAACTGGCTGACACCAATCCAGCCAGCCACCACAGTGTTCCTGCAAGCCAGCCACCCATAACAGGCTGACAACAAGCAAGCCAACCAGGCATCACAGAGACTGTTCCTGCAAGCCAGCCAGCCAGCCAGCCACCACAGTGTTCCTGCAAGCCAGCCACCCATACCAGGCTGACACCAATCCAGCCAGCCACCAAAGTGTTCCTGCAAGCCAGCCACTCATAACAGGCTGACACCAAGCAAGCCAACCAGGCACCACAGAGACTGTTCCAGCAAGCCAGCCAGCCACCACCGTGTTCCTGCAAGCCAGCCACCCATAACAGGCTGACACCAATCCAGCCACCCACCACAGTGTTCCTGCAAGCCAGCCACCCATAACAGGCTGACACCAATCCAGCCAGCCACCACAGTGTTCCTGCAAGCCAGCCATCCATAACAAGCTGAGACCAAGCAAGCCAACCAGGCACCACAGAGACTGTGCCTGCAATCCAGCCAGCCACCACAGTGTTCCTGCAAGCCAGCCACCCATAACAGGCTGACACCAAGCAAGCCAACCAGGCACCACAGAGACTGTTCCTGCAAGCCAGCCAGCAACCACAGTGTTCCTGCAAGCCAGCCACCCATAACAGGCTGACACCAATCCTGCCAGCCACCACAGTGTTCCTGCAAGACAGTCACCCATAACAGGCTGACACCAATCCAGCCAGCCATCACAGTGTTCCTGCAAGCCACCCACCCATAACAGGCTGACACCAAGCAAGCCAACCAGGCACCACAGAGACTGTTCCTGCAAGCCAGCCACCCAGCCAGCCACCACAGTGTTCCTGCAAGCCAGCCACCCATAACAGGCTGACACCAATCCAGCCAGCAACCACAGTGTTCCTGCAAGCCAGCCAC
Organism: Pelophylax lessonae; assembly: GCF_965119305.1. Lineage (NCBI taxonomy): Eukaryota > Metazoa > Chordata > Amphibia > Anura > Ranidae > Pelophylax > Pelophylax lessonae. The sequence goes on from NC_138774.1 coordinate 221,917,356, forward strand.
CCATAACAGGCTGACAACCAAGCAAGCCAACCAGGCACCACAGAGACTGTTCCTGCAAGCCAGCCAGCCACCACAGTGTTCCTGCAAGCCAGCCAGCCACCACAGTGTTCCTGAAAGCCAGCCACCCATAACAGGCTGACACCAAGCAAGCCAACCAGGCACCACAGAGACTGTTCCTGCAAGCCAGCCACCCATACCAGGCTGACACCAATCCAGCCAGCCACCACAGTGTTCCTGCAAGCCAGCCACCCATAACAGGCTGACACCTAGCAAGCCAACCAGGCACCACAGCGACTGTTCCTGCAATCCAGCCAGCCACCACAGTGTTCCTGCAAACCAGCCACCCATAAACGGCTGACACAAATCCAGCCAGCCACCACAGTGTTCCTGCAAGCCAGCCACCCATAACTGGCTGACACCAATCCAGACAGCCACCACAGTGTTCCTGCAAGCCAGCCACCCACAACAGGCTGAGACCAAGCAAGCCAACCAGGCACAGGCACCACAGAGACTGTTCCTGCAAGCCAGCCAGCCACCACAGTGTTCCTGAAAGCCTGCCACCCATAACAGGCTGACACCATGCAAGCCAACCAGGCACCACAGAGACTGTTCCTGCAAGCCAGCCAGCCTCCACAGTGTTCCTGCAAGCCAGCCACCCATAACAGGCTGGCACCAATCCAGCAAGCCACCACAGTGTTCCTGCAAGCCAGCCACCCATAACAGGCTGACACCAAGCAAACCAACCAGGCACCACAGAGACTGTCCTAGCAATCCAGCCAGCCATCACAGTGTTCCTGCAAGCCAGCCACCCATAACAGGCCGACACCAATCCAGCCAACTACCACAGTGTTCCTGCAAGCCAGCCACCCATAGCAGGCTGGCACCAATCCAGCCAGCCACCATAGTGTTCCTGCAAGCCAGCCACCCACAACTGGCTGACACCAATCCAGCCAGCCACCACAGTGTTCCTGCAAGCCAGCCACCCATAACAGGCTGACAACAAGCAAGCCAACCAGGCACCACAGAGACTGTTCCTGCAAGCCAGCCACAAATAACAGGCTGACACCAAGCAAGCCAACCAGGCACAGGCACCACAGAGACTGTTCCTGCAAGCCAGCCAGCCACCACAGCGTTCCTGAAAGCCAGCCACCCATAACAGGCTGACACCAAGCAAGCCAACCAGGCACCACAGAGACTGTTCCTGCAAGCCAGCCAGCCAGCCACCACAGTGTTCCTGCAAGCCAGCCAACCATAACAGGCTGAAACCAATCTAGCCAGCCACCACAGTGTTCCTTCAAGCCAGCCACCCATAACAGGCCGACACCAAGCAAGCCAACCAGGCACCACAGAGACTGTTCCTGCAAGCCAGCCAGCCACCACAGTGTTCCTGCAAGCCAGCCACCCATAACAGGCTGACACCAATCCAGCCAGCCACCACAGTGTTCCTGCAAGCCACCCACCCATAACAGGCTGACACCAATCCAGCCAGCCACCACAGTGTTCCTGCAAGCCACCCACCCATAACAGGCTGACACCAATCCAGCCAGCCACCACAGTGTTCCTTCAAGCCAGCCACCCACAACAGGCTGACACCAAGCAAGCCAACCAGGCACAGGCACTACAGAGACTGTTCCTGCAAGCCAGCCAGCCAGCCAGCCACCACAGTGTTCCTGAAAGCCTGCCACACATAACAGGCTGACACCAATCCAGCCAGCCACCACAGTATTCCTGCAAGCCAGCCACCCATAACAGGCTGACACCAAGCAAGCCAACCAGGCACCACAGAGACTGTTCCTGCAAGCCAGCCACCCATAACAGGCTGACACCAATTCAGCCAGCCACCACAGTGTTCCTGCAAGCCAGCCACCCATAACAGTCTGACACCAATCCAGCCAGCCACCACAGTGTTCCTGCAAGCTAGCCACCCATAACAGGTTGATACCAATCCCAACACCCATAACAGGCTGACACCAATCCAGCCAGCCACCACAGTGTTTGTGCAAGCCAGCCACCCATGAAAGGGTGACACCAATCCAGCCAGCCACCACAGTGTTCCTGCAAGCCAGCCACCCATAACAGGCTGACACCAAGCCATTCATCCAGCCACAACGCACAGACTGTTCCTGAAAGCCAGCCACCAATAACAAGGTGAAACGAGTCACCAAGCCAGCCAGCCACCCATAACAGGGTGACACCAAGCCAGCCAGCCACCACAGTGTTCCTGCAAGTCAGCCACCCATAAGAGGGTGACACCAATCCAGCCAGCCAGCCAGTGCCACCACAGTGTTTCTGCAAGCCAGCCACCCAGGACAGGGTGACACCAAGCCAGCCACACTGCCAGGCATCAGCCACCACCAACCCACAACATCAGCAGCAATTTCAGCTTCAGCAAGCCATTCTTTAATCTATTTTGTGTCTTTAAAATTTAAATGGAGATGGATGAGGAGAAAAAGAGTAAAAGTGTGTCCTGGGACTATTTCTCATCTCAACCATCTCCAGGAAAAGCAGCAGTGTGCAACACAGGTACAAGCAACATAAGCATGGGATCAGTAACTGCAAAAAAAAAAAAAAGACCTCAAATCTTTGGGCCCATCTAAGAGTTCATCATATTGAATTGTATCATGCAGCACAGAAAAAAACAAAATGAATATCAATGTGATTTTGAAATACCTCCTCCACTATCCCAATCCCATGCAACAATAACAGATATGTTTGTGAAAAAAAAACAGATGTCACTGTCTAGATTCAGATGGAAGATCCCAACTGCTTGACAGAGTAATCACAGAGATGATTGTCACTGATAACCAGCCATTTACAATGGTGTCTGACTCAGGATTTAAGCGGTTGATGTCCATGCTTGAGCCAAGCTACACACTGAAAAGTGAGAAGTATTATCGAACCAAAATGCTGGCAAAGCTACACCAAAAGGTAGTTGACAAAGTAAAGACTATGCTGTAACCAGAGAATGCTGGCAACTCACTCTCATTCAGGACGGACTGCTGGTCACAAACAGAGTGCGAGTCACTACTCATTTTTACATGCCACTTCATTGACAGCGGATGGACAAAAAGACAATTGGTGTTGAATGCAAAAGTGATGTAAGGATCCCACCCAGAGTACAGTAGAGAAATGTTTCTAGGCATGCTTGAAGAATGGGGAATCAACAAAGACCGAGTAAAGCTTGCGCAACTTAGAGACAGTGGAGCAAACATGACTAAAGGAGTGAGGCTTGCTGATACATCAGACCTCTGTGTCATCATGGCACACAACAGCCTCCAACTTTCAAATAATGGTCTGTCAAGCCAAAGAGCTTTGCTTGATATATCCAAAAAATAGATCAAGGACTAGAAAAGTCCTACCACATAGTGGTTGGTTGGAGGGCTTATTTAGGGGACTTTAATGGAACATATTAATCAAATAAACAGCCAATTCTTTAAAAAGTTACACATTTTATTGACACACACACCGTGCCCCCTTTCAATGCAGAGTGACCAGCGGGCCGTGCCCCCCTTCAATGCAGAGAGACCAGCGTGCCCCCTTTCAATGCAGAGACACCAGCGTTCCCCCTTGCAATGCAGAGTGGCCAGCGTGCCCCCTTTCAATGCAGAGAGACCAGCGTGCCCCCTTTCAATGCAGAGTGACCAGCGTGCCCCCATTCAATGCAGAAAGACCAGCGTGCCCCCATTCAATGCAGAGTGACCAGCGTGCCCCTTTTTAATGCAGAATCACCAGCGTGCCCCCTTTCAATGCAAAGAGACCAGCGTGGCGCATTTTAATGCAGAGTGACCAGCGTGCCCCCTTTCAATGCAGAGAGACCAGCGTTCCCCCTCTCAATGCAGAGTGACCAGTGTGCCCCCTTTCAATGCAGAGAGACCAGTGTGCCCCCCTTTCAATGCAGAGAGACCAGTGTGCCCCCTTTCAATGCAGAATGACCAGCGTGCCCCCTTTCAATGCAAAATGACCAGCGTGCCCCCGCTCTTTTTTTGTTTGTTTAATAAATAAAAATCGCACAGGTGATCAAATACCATTAAAAGAAAGCTCTATTTGAGGGAAAAAAGGACATCAATTTTATTTGGGTACAGCGTTGCATTTTCTCTGTTAAAGTAACACAGTGACGAATCACAAAATATGGCCTGGTCATTAAGGGGGCAAATCCTTCCGCTCCAGAAGTGGTTAAACCTTGCACATCATTGGAGCAATTGTCACACGTCGCAATATTGTTTTCACAGAGAATCTGAATAGAATATCTATAGCTGATTATGGTGATTTTCACTTATTCACCATTACTTTGATAGCACACACAATCACATTGCACCGTCCATGCAGAGTTGATGCCCAAACCACCATTAGTTTAAACAGATGGGATTATGGGGTTAGGACAGCGAGGTGGGCGTGGCCTCCACCTCAGCTCTGACACGCGGTGGAGGCGGGGCGGATAAAAACTTCTCGGTACGGGAAATAAACAGAGCGGTGTAGTGCTAGGTCACTTCCGGGGGGAGGAGTTCCGCGCTGCTTGTGGAATTTGGGGGGTGTACGGTCGTAATTCCCTGCAGCGGCAGGGGCAAGTCATGGCGGAGGAGGGCTGAAGAGAGCAGCACGGAGGTGAGGGAAGGAGGAAGGGCTTGTAGAGAGTGTCCCGGGAAAGGCACGGACTGAGCCGCATGGTGAGGGGAAGCGTGTTAGAGGTGACCGGTCTGCATAGGCAGCAGTAGAGAGGACCTGTCCTAGCATGCGCCCCTATTAGGATCTCCTATGGGTGAGCTCCTCAGCTCCTCATTGCAGCAGGCGGGGGATCTGTGAATTGGAGGGAGGAAGTGACCTGTCCTGGCTGCTTTCTATCATTCTCCTCCCCTGGCTGCACATCTGGAAGAGTTCCATTCCTCCAGGAATTCAGAGAAGGGTCAGGGGTCACCGGTGACATATGCCTGTTCTGGGGTCACCGGTGACATATGCCTGTTCTGGGGTCACCGGTGACATATGCCTGTTCTGGGGTCACCGGTGACATTTGCCTGTTCTGGGGTCACCGGTGACATTTGCCTGTTCTGGGGTCACCGGTGACATTTGCCTGTTCTGGGGTCACCGGTGACATGTGCCTGTTCTGGGGTCACCGGTGACATGTGCCTGTTCTGGGGTCACCGGTGACATGTGCCTGTTCTGGGGTCACCGGTGACATGTGCCTGTTCTGGGGTCACCGGTGACATGTGCCTGTTCTGGGGTCACCGGTGACATTTGCCTGTTCTGGGGTCACCGGTGACATGTGCCTGTTCTGGGGTAGAGCTGTAGTGAAGCAGAGGATCACAATGACAGTTTTTTTTCAGCCAGTATATAGAAAAAGATTGGTGCTGTGCCATCAATGGAGCTCTTCTCCGGATTTATCTATAATCCGAGTCTGCCATTGGTGAAATAGAATTCTTTAGTGTTTCGGATTAACAATACGACACTTTTCTAATTGGTGCTTTATTAGGGCCCCGTTCACATCCCGCAGTTTAGGATCGATCACCGCAAACGCAATGCAATTCCGCTGCGATCGCGGCAAGATGGCAGGTTTAAAAATGCGCCGCTCTTGTTGCCAGAAAGGGATCGCAGGCTTTTTGGGAGACGAATACGTATAGGGCAGCATGGCTGCACCCAAAATCGCAAGCAGAAACTCTTCATGCAAAAGTGCAAGTACAGCCTTGGGGTGTAGAAGGTGACAGGAGCTCCAAAATGATATAAAAGCTACGCTTGAATGTGGCTCTCTGATCATAAATACATCCTACAATGTATTCCGAAAATGGCAGCTGTGTAATCAGCTATGATGATCATCAGTCCCCTATGTGGCTCCATGCACACTGGGCTTACATAAAATGACAGGTCCACTGGCAAATGCTCATTTCGATCATTTTTTAGTAGAGTTTTGCGTTTTTTTTTTTTTTTTTCTGCCAGAAAGCTCCAATCAAAAATGGATAGAAGAGTTTTTTTTTCCCTCTAAACACTGAGCTCAAAATAGATCTCTAATCATCCTAATGTGCATGGACACATAGGATAACATTAGCTGCTTCTACAGCTAAAGCAGGTTAACCTGTAGAAGCAGCGATTTTTTTTTTTTTTTTTTTTTTTTTTTTTTTTTTTTTTTTTAGCCAGTGTGCATGGATCCTTAATTAGAAGTCAGATGGGGAGAGGGAGAAGCCCCAGCAGGAGTGTGCTGATAAGAGGAGAGTTCAGAAAGATGAGCCTAATGCCTCGTACACACGCATCGATAGTTGGCCGTGAATTTTCGGCCAATGACCGATCTGCCGATTTTCGGCTTGTTAGTATGATGCTTTCGACAACCGACTCCGACTTTTCGGCCGAACAAAATCTGGTGTGCAGGCTATAAGATTTTTGTTGGCCGTCACCACAACAGCCGATTTTCCGTCAGTCAGTACAGATTTCGGCAGAAGACTTTTGTTGGCTGAGAAAATTCGTGTGCAGTCTAGAGCACATTTCAACCAACACAACAACACTGGACATAAGTCGGCCAATCGGTCGGCGGATAATCGTTGCGTGTGTATCCTTCTGCTTCTCCTTTCACTGTTCAGTCACATGGTGTGAGGGAAGGACCGAGCCTGTAAGACCTTGTTTAAAGGGGCCATAAAAACTGGCGGTTAAATTGCGATCTTTCCTTCCTGTGACAAATTAATCTGTCACAAGTTGCTGTTGGCCATGCAGGTTCACATTGTGGCAATATTTAGACTAAATTTCACGTTTGGTGGGCTATAGCACCTGCAAGTGTTCTCTCTTCAAGTAACTAGGGCTGCAGTACAGCCAACCTGCAGCCACATGTAATGCCCGTGGTTGCTGTGCGTTGCTCCATTCTTTCAATGGCTAAAACATTCGGCGAGGATCGTCTCTGAGCTGTCCATTGAATACTTGCGAAATTTGATCCACTGCAGATTGTTTTTCAGTCCTATTCACATCTAGGGATTTGGGATTGTGGGTGGAATCACCGCATTTCCAAGTTGCACTGTAATGCTGGCAAAATGCAGCATGCTTGTTCGAGTGCCAATGATTTTCAATGGCACCTAAATGTGGTGTAGTTTTGCAGTGCACTAAATCACGGCAAAGCACATCACGTGAAGCTTGTCACCCCCAAAAAAAGAGCATGAGTCTTTTGGGCGACTGCGTTTAGGTGTTGTTGAAAAAGAATGGCACCCGAACAAGCGTGCTGCATTTTGCCAGCATTGCAGTGTGATTTGGAATTGTGGGCACTGAATGGCAGTGACTCCGAATTTCTGAATGTGAATGGGGCCTCGGAGGTAGCAGCAATGTTGGCCAAGTCTGTAAATGAGCTCTAAGTGTTACCTACAGCCAGAAAAGTTCAGGTCCCCTGCCAAGGCTATGCTGTGTGGCAGAGCTGTGTAAATCGCATGACTGGACAGAAATATAAATCCTGTGGCAGGCAAAAAAACACCCTTGTATGTATTTTGTCTGTGTATTTAGCACTTCAGCCTTATAGCCCAACTCCAACCGAAATTTTTTTTCTTGGTCTTGGTGACTGTTGGGTAGAGTTTGTTTATCAGGTTTTTTTCTAGTTCCATTTGGGAGCTTTTCCTTCATTTGTTTGTTCTGCTAATGCTCCTAAGAAATGGGGGCATGGGCCTTACCTGGGCAAGAAGTCAGATTTTGTTAGAAATACTAACCCTTTCCCACTCTTCTAAAAAAAAAAAAAAAACCATTTGGTTTAGTTTTTGTCTGTGTCCATGTTGGCGAGTCGTTCTTTCACTTTATCTTTCCTCTTCCAGATGTTGCATTAGGCCAGTTTTAACTGTTTTGTTATGTAAATGTTACAGGATTTATAGGTGTCCTAAAACTTATCAATATCTTTCACAGGCAGGATAATGAGCACCTGTCGCTGGTGCACACCTGGGGGCTCTGTCACAGCAGAACTGCTGAAGAGCTATGCTGCCAAGGAACTACAAAATGAGGATTTTATTGGTGCCAACGATGACCTCTCCTACTGCATGGAGTGTGTGGTGGAATACCACAGAGCCAGAGATGAAGTTCCAGAGCTTCACAAGGTAGAAATTTATCTGAAGGTAGAAAATGTGGAGACCTCAGGAAAAAAACATCAAATATTGGGATCCTATAATCCAAAATAGGCAAATGTCATTGTAACATCTTTGACATGGGGTTTTCTACCGCTCGATCTCAAAGTTGCACTTTCATCTGAAGACTAGCAGAGATGCTCAGTTCAGGCACAGGAGGAATCGGAGTGATGGATGGAATCCAGTGTCTACTGATTGTGGAAAAGCAACATGGATCACAAATAGAGTTTAGGTAGAGAAAAGGACACAGGCGGTGTGTGGACTAAGCTCATCTTCACTCTTGGATACCATAAATGGGAACATAATATTCTTTGGGAAAAGGCAATCCACCACCCAAATATAGTCAAACTTTGTGGAAAGAAAAATGTTAAGCACTTAGGGTATAAATGATGTTGGTGGAGTTGTCAGTGTCAGAGACTTCATGTGCATTGAGCACAGCATCATTGAGGAGGAAAGGATAGTGGAAGAGGCAGCAAGAATCTGTTGTTTGGCTGGGAACACGAGGAGCAAAGATTTGAGATAGAACAGGAGGGAGGAAGAGAAAGAAGGCAGCAGAGATCAGTGGTGTATCTTAGCAGAGAGGCAGCAAGTGTTGATGATCGAGTAAAGCCTCAGATACACGAGCATATCAGAGGATTAATCGTCCGTTTAATTTTGCATGCTAGTCTCGTATCGACAATGAAGAGGTTACTTAATTTACAAAAAATCTCTTATGACAGAACACAACTTCAGAAGTGATGTAATGTTTTCTGTGTTGTAACGTGTTCATTCGTTTCCGAGCATGCATGGTCTTGGTCTTCCGGGTTTTTATTTTTGGACAAATACTGTACTGCGTAAAGGAAAATCGTTCGTTCTAGTATCGTGCAAGAATAATTTTTTTTTAGTTTGTCCCTTCAGGTAATTTTGCATGAACTGTTGTTATCGGCTCTCGAAAGCAGTGCACTTACGATCCGATTATTGTAGAATCGTTTCGAAATCGGTATTTTTCGTCTGAATTTCTGATTGTGTATTCGACTTAAGAGTGGCTTAAGTAGAAATCAGTGAATAGGATGGGAATCATTGAAGATCAGGTATGGTGGAGTAGGGTTGGGAGAGTGGAAGCAGTGTGAGTGCAGTGATAATGAAGCAGGATGAGAAAGAAGGTGGCAGGTATCCATGACTGTTGAGCAGGGGTACAAAGTCGAAAGCATGAATCCGTAACACTCGAGTAGGGTGGAGAGGAGATATTGGAGATCAGTGAAGCAGTAGGAATCGGTTATGGCAGAATGGGGTTTGAAAACTGGTGTCATTTTAGAATTGGATTTGACAGAGTGAGATGTAAGCAGAGTAGTTTGGAAAATAATGCAGCAGGCATTGGCCATAGTGGAGTGTGATATTACATGAAGTAGCAGGGATCAAAGATTAAAGAATTTGACATAAAGTAAGGTGGCTAGAATCTATTACAGTGGAGCTGGATTACAGGGTAGGCAGCAGGGATCAGTGACTGCATAATAGGATAGGCGAGGAGGCAACCGGGATCGATGGTGGCAGGACAAGATAGGGTTTAGTTGTCTGCGATTGTGGACAGCGGAACAGGATGGGAGATGAAGCAGAGAGGATCAGTGATGGAATAATTAGGATTGAAGAGGAGGTAGCGGGGATCAGTCATGGCAAGAGGGGAGAGCAGATAGCTTAGATCACTGTCAATGAGGTTAGAGGGTATGCAGCAGATATCAGTGACTGCAGGATGAGAGAGAAAGTGGGGATGGTCAATGACAGCAGAACCAGATGGGAGAAGAGGCAATGAGGATCACTGATGGCAAATCAGGAGAGGAGGGAGCAGGGATTAGTGATGGAAGAAGTGGCGAGGGTCAATGAACACAAAATGGGATTGTGGAGCCGAGATCAGTGATGGCAGAACAGGATGGGAGAGGAGGCATTGGTGGTCAAAATCAGCAAAGCAGGGATCGGTGATGACAGAGGAGAGATTTGGCAAGGGTCAATTATAAAGGGAGAGGAGGCAGGGAGATCAATAATGGCAGAACATGATGGGAGAGGAGGAAGCATGGTCAGTGTCTGCAGAGCAGGATGGGAGATTAAGTAACCAAGATCAGCGACGGCAAGATGGGACAGGAGGCAGTGGGAATAACTTATAGAGTTAAGTATGGTTTAAGAGGGGAAGGGTGGCAGAGCAGGGTAGGAGAGATGAAATGGTGACGGTGGAGCAGCGTTGGAGAGGTGGCGGATCAGTGATGACAGAATGGGATGTAAAGTGACCAATAAGTATCAGTAGTGGTGGAGAGGATTGTGGGAAGATGCAGCAGAGATTAGTTAGTGTATTGAGATATTTTATGAGATTGAAGATATCAGAGATGGGATGGGAGGTGTGCCAGATAATGTGTCAGAGTGGACCCGAATTGGAGAGGTGGCAGCGGGTATCAGTGTTGTCAGAACAGGATGGGAGAAGAGATGGTGCAAATGGATGATGGCAGAAATGGAAGGGAGGATTACATAGTGATCAGAATCGGCAGGACAGGATAGGAGAGAAATCTGTAAGGATCAGTGACTGCAAAGCAGTATTGGATAGGAGGTGATCAGTGATAGTGATCAGTAGAATGGACTATTACATGGGGTAGCAGGGATCAGAGATAGTAGAAGGGGATGTGAGGTAAGTCCACTTAAATCTGGTACAGTGCACCAGGGTTGGCGAGGAGAAGCAGATATCAGTGATTTCCAGATAGGAGAGGAGGCATTTAAGAATAAGTGATGGCAGACAAGATTGAAGAGGGAGCAATGAGGATTAGTGATAGCAAAATAGGATGGGAGAGGAAGCAATGGAAATAAATAACAGAACAAGATTAGAAAGATGGTGGCATGGTCAGTGTGTGCAAAGCAGGACAGGATGGGAAAGGGGGTAGCTGTGATCAACAGTGGTACAGGACAGTAGAGAAGAAAGAGAGGATTCACAGACTAGCATGGTTGAAAAAGGGTTAAAGGACGGTGATTGGAGGGAAGGCAGCAGGTATCAAAAGTAACAGAACAGGAGAAGAGAGAAGCCAGCAAAGATAGAGGAAGCAGCATGGATCAGAGCAGAACTTGATAAGTGTGGAAGCAGCCAGGATCAGTGATGGCAAAATGGAATAGAACAAGCGAGAGCAGTGTTTGTGATGGCAGAACATGATGGGAGTGAATGCAGTGAATTTAAAAATCAAAACAGGATGAGATAAAAGGGGAGACCGCAGGGATTGTTTGCAGAACAGGGTGAGTGAGGAGATCAAAGACATTGGTGAAAGTGGAAAGAAGTTAGAGAGGAGGACCAGTGATAAACTTGGAATGTAGAGGGACCACCAAGTATATTGTGAGAGATGCAGAAGGTATTTTAGTGGAGTGAGATATTACATGAAGTAGTGGGGATAAAGGATGGAAGAATGGCACATGAGATAAAGCAGCTAGAATGTTAGTGAACTAGGATTGGAAATCAGTGATGGCAGAATAGGCTAGCAGTGGAGACAGCAGAGATCAGTGATGGCAAAACAGGACGGGAGAGGAGTCAATGGAAATTGGTGATGACGGCACAAGAGGATCAGAGAGGATGGAGCTGGGGATTGGTGAAGTTCAAACCGGTTGGGAAGAACCAGCATGGTCAAGTTTGTGTAGCAGGATTGGAGGAACAGGATTGGAGTGGAGGCAGTGGGGATTTTTGATGGCAGAACAGGATGGGAAAGAAGGCCATATGATCACTGAATGTAGACCAGGTTAGAGAGTAGGCAGATGGGATTATTGATGGCAGAACAGGCTGGTAGAGGAGGCAGCTATGATCGCCAATGATCGCAGTGAAAGTTGGTGATGACAGACCAGCTTGAGATGGAAGGCATCGGAGTTCAGTGATAGAAGCGGATTGGAGAGGAAGCTGTGGGGATCAAAATTGGGAGATAAGGTAGCAAGGATTAGAAACGGGAGGCAGTAGGGATTGGAAATGGCAGCCATGGGAGTGGAAGCCATGAGAAATTTTGATGGCAGAACGGGATTGGGGAGGAATGAGTAGGGAATAATGGCAGACCAGGATATGAGGGGGGCAGCGAGGATTATTAAGGACAGACCTGGATAGGAGAGGAGGCAGCCTGATCAGTGAATGCAAATCAGGATTGGAGAGGAGGCAGTTGAGATCAGTGACAGCAGAACAGTGATGACAGAATGGGCTGTAAGGGGACCAGAAACTTATCATTCATTTTGGAGTAAATTTCCAATCCATGCAGCAGGGATTGGTTATACATAATGGAATGAGATTATTATACAAGTTATCAGTGATCATAGATGGAAGAAAGGGAGGTTGGTTAAAGCGGCTCAAATCTAATAAAAAGGACCAACATTGGAGAGAAGGCTGCTGGCATTAGCAAGGTCAGAACCAAATAAGTGAGGAGGTAGTAGGGATCAATAAGAGGAGAAAATATTGAATTAGGTGACAACAGGATAGAAGAGTAAGCAGCAGTGATTTGCGGTGGTGGGACATGGAGAGGAAGCAACAAAGATTTGTGATGGCACAGCAGGATTGGAGAGGAGACGGCTGAGATTAGTGATGAAAGAGGCAGGAGGAGGGATCAGTGATGGCAGAACAAGATGGGAGAGGTGGCAGTGTGGTTAGTGAATGCAGAACAGCTTTGTATAGGGAACAGCAGAGATCAGTAATGGTGGAGCAGGATAGGAGAGACTGAAGCAGAGTTTGGCGAGGAGGAGGACCAATGATGGAAGAATGGGATAAAAGGAAACCAGTAAGTATTAGTATGGGATGTGAGGCAAAGTAGCAAGGATATACTAGTGGACCAGGATAGGGAAGGAAGGCAGCAAAGATCAGACCGAATGGGAGAGAAGGCAACAGAGTTCTTTGACATGAGACGGATTGGGAGAGAAATCGATGGCCGGAACACAGAATAGGAGAGCCGGCAGTGGGCATCAGTGAAGGCAGAACAGAATGTCTGAGGTGGCAGCAGAGATCAATGATGGCAGAATAGGATCGCAGAAGACGCATTGTGTTCAGTGACTGCAAATCAGGTTTGAAGAGGAGGCAGTGGAGATTCCCAACTAGCAATTAGAACTGAAAAGGAAAGGAGACAGCAGGGATTGGTGATGGCAAAACAATGTGAAAGAGGAAGCAGAAAAAATTGGTGACAGCGGGGCATAATTGGAGAGGAAGATGACCAGTTATAATGGGGTTTAAGGGGACCAGTAAGTTTCAATACTTTTGGAGAAGATTGTACTATGATGCAGCAGGGATTGGTTATAGGGGAGTGAGAGATTGCATAGGTTAGCAGAGTTTAGAGATCTAAGTATGCAATGTTTGGTGTAAGGCAGTTTGAATCTGTTGAAATAGTCCAGGATGAGAGGAGGCAGCAAATATCTGCAATGTCAGAATAGGAGAGGAGGGAGTGGGGATCTGTAATTGCAGCAGGAAAAGAGGAGGAAGCAGTTGTGATTAAGGAAGACAATGCAGGACAGAAGAGGAAGAAACAAGGATTGTGATGGCAAAACGGGATGGGAGAGGAGGCAGCAGAGAAGTTATGGCAGTAGATGGCAGTGGAGCATGGTTGCTAAAGAGCAGGACCAGTGATGACAGAAAAGAATATAGGGGAACTAGTAAGAATCTGTAGTGGTGGAACGGATGAAGAGATGACGCAGCAAGGTTTGATTATAATGGAGTGGGAGTCCTCTATTGGAGATAGAAGAATGGGGCAGAAAGGTAGCTAGATTCTGTAACGGTGGACCAGAATTGGGTAGGAGGCAGTCGGTATCGTCAGAACAGGATAGGAGATAAATGAGGGAAAACAATGGAAGTGGGTTTAGCTGGGATCAGCGACCGCAAGAATGTATAGAAGAGGATGTGGCCGGGGATCAGCGACAGCAAGAATGGATAGGAGATGTTGTGGCCGGGGATCAGCGACAGCAAGAATGGATAGGAGAGGTTGTGGCTGGGGATCAGCGACAGCAAGAATGGATAGGAGATGTGGCCGGGGATCAGCGACAGCAAGAATGGATAGGAGAGGTTGTGGCCGGGGATCAGCGACAGCAAGAATGGATAGGAGAGGTTGTGGTCGGGGATCAGCGACAGCAAGAATGGATAGGAGAGGTTGTGGCTGGGGATCAGCGACAGCAAGAATGGATAGGAGAGGTTGTGGTCGGGGATCAGCGACAGCAAGAATGGATAGGAGAGGTTGTGGCTGGGGATCAGCGACAGCAAGAATGGATAGGAGAGGTTGTGGCCGGGGATCAGCGACAACAAGAATGGATAGGAGAGGTTGTGGCCGGGGATCAGCGACAGCAAGAATGGATAGGAGAGGTTGTGGCTGGGGATCAGCGACAGCAAGAATGGATAGGAGATGTGGCCGGGGATCAGCGACAGCAAGAATGGATAGGAGAGGTTGTGGCCGGGGATCAGCGACAGCAAGAATGGATAGGAGAGGTTGTGGCCGGTGATCAGCGACAGCAAGAATGGATAGGAGAGGTTTTGGCCGGGGATCGGTGACAGCAAGAATGGATAGGAGAAGGTGTGGCCGGGGATCAGCGACAGCAAGAATGGATAGGAGAGGATTTAACCCGTGATCAGCAAAAGCAAGAATGGATCGAAACAGTAGGAGTAAGTGTAGTGCTGATCAGTTCATAAAGACAGTGTCCACATCCAAGGGGAGAACTATATAGGGTGTTCTTCTGCTGATCTAATCCTCTATTAGTGCTGTAAGGACCGCCACCATCACCCAATCACACAGCCTCTTACCAAATCGCATTGACCCTCATTACAAAGGTCAATACGGGCAGGAGATCCTATGTAAAACTTAAATAGCCGTGAGATCCTCTCAGCGTTCTCCCCCAGTGTTCCTCTCCTTTGGTCTCAGTGGTCCAGTAAAATCATGTGGCTATAAGCAGTCCCCCGCCTCATAGTGTATATATCATCAGAACATTTATTATAAATAGTAGTACCTTACAATCAGCTAAACATTTCAGCATATCCACCAATTCAGAGTGATCACAATGAATCCACAAGTGTTTATTTTAAACCAACAAGATGGCCGCCACATCCCCCGTCTGTATGTGCGTCATGCGCCGTTGGCTCCTCCCTACGCGTTTCATCATGATATGACCATGTCCTATAAGATATATTGCTTAATATATAACTATATATATTTAAGCTATATGTATGTGTGTGCATACATATATATATATAAACACAGCTGCAAGAAAAAGTATGTGAACCCTTTGGAATGATATGGATTTCTGCACAAATTAGTCATAAAATGTGATCTGATCATCATCTAAGTCACAACAATAGACAATCACAGTCTGCTTAAACTAATAACACACAAAGAATGAAATGTTGCCATGTTTTTATTGAACACACCATGTAAACATTCACAGTGCAGGTGGAAAAAGTATGTGAACCCTTGGCTTTAATAACTGGTTGAACCTCCTTTGGCAGCAATAACTTCAACCAAACGTTTCTTGTAGTTGCAGATCAGACGTGCACAACGGTCAGGAGTAATTCTTGACCATTCCTCTTTACAGAACTATTTCAGTTCAGCAATATTCTTGGGATGTCTGGTATGAATCCCTTTCTTGAGGTCATGCAACAGCATCTCAATCGGGTTGAGGTCAGGACTCTGACTGGGCCACTTCAGAAGGCGTATTTTCTTCTGTTTAAGCCATTCTGTTGATTTACTTCCATGCTTTGGGTCATTGTCCTGTTGCAACACCCATCTTCTGTTGAGCTTCAGCTGGTAGACAGATGGCCTTAAGTTCTCCTGCAAAATGTCTTGATAAACTTGGGAATTTTTCCTTTGATAGCAATCCGTCCAGGCACTGACGCAGCAAAGCAGCCCCAAACCATGATGCCCCCACCACCATACTTCACAGTTGGGATGAGGTTTTGATGTTGGTGTGCTGTGCCTCTTTTTCGCCACACACACACGTCTGTTTACAGGACGGCCACTCCTAGGGAGAGTAGCAGCAGTGCTGAACTTTATCCATTTATAGACAATTTGTCTTACCGTGGACTGATGAACAGCAAGGCTTTTGGAGATACCGTATTTTCCGGCGTATAAGACGACTGGGCGTATAAGACGACCCCCCTATTACATGATCTACCGGTAATACTTATACTTAGGTTACCTTGGAAATATTATACTCGCCGTATAAGAGGACCTCCCATTTTTGGGGGATTTTTTTGAGGTTCAAAAGTAGTCTTATACGCCAGAAAATACAGTACTTTTATAACCCTTTCCAGCTTTATACAAGTCAACAATTCGTAATCATAGGTCTTCTGAGAGCTCTTCTGTGCGAGGCATCATTCACATCAGGCAATGCTTCTTGTGAAAAGCAAACCCAGAACTGGTGTGTTTTTTTTTTATAGGGCAGGGCAGCTGTAACCAACACCTCCAATCTCATCTCATTGATTGGACTCCAGTTGGCTGACATCTCACTCCAATTAGCTTTTGGAGATGTCATTAGTCTAGGGGTTCACATACTTTTTCCACCTGCACTGTGAATGTTTACATGGTGTGTTCAATAAAAACATGGCAACATTTCATTATTTGTGTGTTATTAGTTTAAAGCGGAGTTCCGGGCACAGAAGTAATTTTTTACTAAACATACCCCCGGGACAGTCAGGGCTAGCACATTCCACAATGGCTAGCCTCTGATCTGTCCCGGTTCGCACTTACCTTTTAGAAGAAATACTTACTTACTTATAAAATTTCTTCCACAGCGTTTCCATCTCTCTTGTGGGCAGCTGAAGCCGGCACGGTCCTCTTCTGTGTCTTCTTCCGTGTCTTCTTGTCCCAGAATGCGCCCGCACCGGCCCCTCTCGTCACTTCCGGTGTGGCGCCGCATTCCTCCACAGCTTCTGGGCATGCCCAGAAGCTGTTTAGCAGGGGAATGCGGCGTCGCCCGGAAATGACGAGCGGGGGCCGGTGCCGTCGCATTGATTCCTGGAATCATAGCGAGACAGGAAGTGATGGGGTGAGCCGCGGCTCCGAGGGAGGAAGTACTCTGAGGTGAGTATCTTCGACCTTCAATTACAAGGTAAGTAAACAAAAAAAAAAATCAATTCTTTTTCAGGTGAGGTCTACCTAGCGGAGGGGCACAAAAAAAAATATCGTTTTTGTGCCCGGAACTCCGCTTTAAGCAGACTGTGATTGTCTATTGTTGTGACTTAGATGATGATCAGATCACATTTTATGACTAATTTGTGCAGAAATCCATATCATTCCAAAGGGTTCACATACTTTTTCTTGCAGATAGATAGATATAGATATATATATGTTTATCTATCTATATCTATATCTAATTTTAGCAAGAATGGATAGCAGAGGATGTAGCCAGGATCAGCTACAGCAAGAATGGATAGCAGAGGATGTAGCCAGGATCAGCGACAGCAAGAATGGATAGCAGAGGAAGCCACAGCAGGACCGGAGAGGAGGGTGTGGGGATCAGCAATGGCAGAACAGGGTGGGAGAGCCACAGGGTAGTAAATGAGTGAAAATGAGGATTAAAGTGTAGGCTGTGGAGATTAACAATGGCAGAGCAGGATTCAGTGGGGATTGGTGATGGCAGAGCACGATGGGAGAGGAGGCAGGGTGCATCATTGAAGGTGAAACCAAACGGGAGAGGTTTGGAGCTGTGATCTTTGATGGAGGAACAGGATGGGACAGGAGGCGATGGGGATTGGTGTTGATAGATAAGGATTGAAGAGGATGCAGCAGGATTTCAAATTGGCAGAACAGGATAGTAGAGAAAGCAATGGAATTCATTAATGGCAGGACAAGAGATAGGAGGCAGTAGCTGCAGAACCGTATGGGAGAGGAAGCAGCAAGGATCAGTGAGGGCAAACAGGATAGGAGAGAAGGTAGCAGGGATCAATGGTGGCAACATTGAATGGGAGAGGAGACAGCAAGGACTGGAGATGGCAGAGCAAGATGTGAGAGTAGGCATATGGGATCATTGATGGGAGAAGAGGCAGATGGGATCATAGATGGGAGAAGAGGCAGGATGATTCAGTGGTGGCAGAACAGAATGGGGAGAGCAAGTAGTTGGGATTAGAAATGTCAGAACAGGTTGAGAGGAAGCAACAGGAATTGGTGATCATGTAAGGCAGTGTATGAAGAGACAGTAAAGATCAGTGAACATGTAGAGGACTATGAGAGAAGGCAGAATCTGTCACAGTGTGAGGTGCAATTTTAGAGCAGTCGGTTGGGGCCCCTGCACTTCTGATTTGGACTCTGCATCTATGAATATTAAAAATGTTTGCACCCACAGTGAAATCGCATTGTTGCAATAATTAAAGCGCTGACTGATTAGGCCAAACGTTTAATGAGATATATTTGCTGCAATATATTAATATGCTGCTGTTGCTTTATCTTTTTGATTATTTTATCAGTCTCTGTGGACCTTGGAAACATCACGAATTATTGCGCAGCTGGAGAATGCAATGCGGGAAGAGATTGAGGAAGACGATGATCTCTACTTAGTTGAAGAAGATGGAGAGAAACAACTTTATGGCTACGGTGGCTGCAGTTTTGAGAGCAATGTCCGGGTACCATTATTGGAGATCCTCAAGTTTCCATATTTGCTTGTTGACAAACGTGTTGGTAAGTATTATTTCAGAAAATATATAAACCTTGAGAATGCTTCTGATAGCCTGAAAAAAAAGTGGGAAAACATATCGGCTTCTCAAATTAACAAACATGCTTGCATAATAATTACTCCTGGTCCTTCGACTAGATGGAGCAGCTGACCAAATTCTTTCACTTGTTTAACCATCAATAGCTCTAGAGCAATTTTCTTTTTAATTTGTGCACACATTCACATCTTGTTTGTTGAACTAGATGGACTTGTGTCTTTTTTTTTTTTTTTTTATTCAACCTTGCTAACTATGTAATTGTGTAAACTGCATTTTTGGGCATAAAATTTACTTGACTCCATTGGAACCAGCGGGTGCCTGCCCTTTCAGGGGTTTTACATGCCGGCTGGCAGAGCGGGGCTTAAGGTTATGTGACTGGCGTGAGAAATCTCACAATCTCATGGCGCGATCAGGAGTTTTCTGTTAGGCACCGGTAACTATGCCAGAAACACGCAGGGTGCGCACTCTCAGCACAGCGCTGTTGGCACTAATGCACGCAAATATGCAGCCGCTTGGCGCCAAGGCCCGGTCGCTGAGAGGCCGCATATTTGCGTGTAGCCAGCTCCAAGGAGTTAAAAACCCCTGAACAATATATATTTTCTTTAAGAAGAACTCCGGGAAAATGTTTTTATTTTTCCATGCAGTGCGGGTGTGGCCACATTGTATGGGTTAACTGCTTGTTTTTATAGAGGATTGCAGAACGGAGATATACTTGCCTAATGCCCCAACTGCAAGACCGATCCCAGCGCTCCAGTCCCACCCCCTCGCATGCTAGCGGTCTTGTGAATTTAATGTTCCTGACATTATGCTCCATAGATGGGCTCTGGCCGTGAGGATGGCTGGAAGTAGGAGAGCGCGGATTTACAGAGGATCGAAGGACCGGGTAAGTACAGCTTTCCCTTGCGCCCCCCTAGACTAAATGAACAGTTAACCCAGACAGTGCAGGGAGAGCGTCCCACTGCATGAGAGAATACATTTTTTTTTTTTTTTTTTTTTCTTTTTATGGAGCTCTGCTTTAAAGCGGAGGCCTTGTAGAATATAAAAGATAATAGTTTCAATGTTTTTATGTTGCATGATATTGGCACAACTGTTTTATCAAATGCATATTTTCAGGAAATAAAATATGGTGTGGTGTTGAGTAAATCGATACCAAACATGCCAAGTCTTAAAATTGTGTGGGTCCGTGCAGCCATTTCCGCCTAAGATTTAACAAGCTGAACTGCAACCTAAAAGCTTTATAGTGTTTGTATGTTTGTTTTTTTTTATTTTGGTTTTAAAACTTCCACTATGTTCTGTTCTCAAAGAGAAGTTTTTTTGAGTTAATAAGCATTATTTTGTACCTTAATGCATCTAAAAACGTAATAGCAGGCACAAAACTATAACTAAACTGTTTTTTTTCTGCAGCCGCCTATTAAATGTTTTGCATGGTATTAATTAGATTTTTGTTAAATTTCAGACTCTGAGGCTGATAAAGTTGTGTGACTATTAACGATTTCGTTTTTCAGTTGTATGAAAAGCCAATTCTTGCTCACTTTGTATACTAATTAATTTGCAGCTGAAGTAAAGGCGCATTAGCTTATCAAAATGATTGAATAATTAATTGAAATTAAAGTGATTGCAAAGGCATTTTTATTATATAACAAAGATGTTCTACTTGCCTGCTCTGTGCAGTGGAATTGCACAGAGTGGCCCTAAACCTCTTCTTCAGGGGACTCGTGCTGCTGCTCTTGTCACTTTGATGGTAGGGGGGGCTCTTTACCTCTGATGTAAGGAGGGGTGGGGTTCTCTGGACATCTAGTATTACAGATACATCAGGCCCTTTAAGAGCAATCCTAATGCTGATGCGGCCCACAATAAAATTTTGAGTTTGACACCCCTGATATATATACCGTTAAATCATTTTATAAACCAGGTCACATAATTTCTGCTTTTTTTCCTTCCCATTTTTAAAGATGCAGCGTTGAAGAGGCTCAAATTAGTAACGTGACTGGGAAGAGACTCATCTGTCAGTCAGGCCTTTATGTGCAGATGTGGAGGCAGAGAGATGCTGATGTCACGGAAAGGTTTCACTTAAAGCTCTAGAGCAGTGATGGCGAACCTTGGCACCCCAGATGTTTTGGAACTACATTTCCCATGATGCTAAACTACACTGCAGAGTGCATAGGCATCATGGGAAATGTAGTTTCAAAACATCTGCGGTGCCAAGGTTCGCCATCACTGCTCTAGAGGCACCTCAAGTGGCAATTTTCCTCTTTCATTTTCCCCTCTCGGTACAAACCTGTTCAGTCCTACTGATACAATGCCTTGAAAAAGTATTCATACTCCCTTGAAATTTTCCATGTTTTGTCATGTTACAACCAAAATCGTAAATATATTTTATCGGGATTTTATGTGATAGACCAACACAAAGTGGCACATAATTGTGAAGTGGAAGGAAAATGATGATAAATGGTTTCAAAAGTTTTTTGATGGATAAATGTCTGAAAAGTGTGGCGTACATTTGTATTCATCCCTCTCTGAGTCGATACTTTGTAGAACCACCTTTTGATGCAATTACAGCTGCAAGTCTTTTTAGGGATGTCTCTACCAACTTTGCGCATCTAGAGTGTAAACTTTTTGCCCATTCTTTGCAAAATAGCTCAAGCTCTGTCAGATTGGATGGATAGCGTCTGTGAACAGCAATTTTCAAGTCTTGCCACAGATTCTCAATTGGATTTAGGTCTGGACTTTGACTGGGCCATTCTAACACATGAACATGCTTTGATCTAAACCATTCCACTGTAGCTCTGGCTGTATCTTTAGGGTTTTTGTCCTGCTGTAAGGTGAACCTCCACCCCAGTCTCAAGTCTTTTACAGACTCTAACAGGTTTTCTTCAAGTTTGCCCTGTATTTGGCTCCATCCATCTTCACTGTCTCTGCTGAAGAAAAGCATCCCCACAACCTGATGCTGCCACCATCATGTCTCACGGTGGGGATGGTGTGTTCAGTATGATGTGCAGTGTTAGTTTTCAGCCACACATAGCGTTTTGCTTTTAGACCAAAAAGTTCAATTTTGGTCTCATCTGAGCAGAGCACCTTCTTCCACGTTTGCTGTGCCCCCCACATGGCTTCTCGCAAACTGCAAATGGGAATGGGAATTATTATGGCTTTCTTTCAATAATGTCTTCAACAATCTTGCCACTGTTCTATAAAGGGCAGATTTGTGGAGTGGATGACTAAGAGCCGGTTCACACTATTACGACTTGTTAGGCGACGTTGTCAGCCTGGCAAGTCGCGCACCGTCGCGGTCCATTGAGTAGTACAGGACCGGTTCTAATAGGAGCGACAAAAGTCGCTCCAACTTAGAAAAAGGGCCCTGTACTACTTCGGGGTGACCCTGGAGCGACTTGCATAGACATTCATTTTATGAAGTCCGTGCAAGTCGCGCCGAAGTCGTGGTGCACGCGACTTCACAGGTCGCCCCCTAAGTCGGAGCGACGTAGTGTGAACGGGGGCTTATAGTTGTCCTATGGACAGATTATCCTACCTGAGCTGTGAATCTCTGCAGCTCCTCCAGAGTTACCATGGATCTCTTGGCTGCTTCTCTGATCAATGCTCTCTTTGCCCGGCCTGTCAGTTTAGGTGGACAGCCATGTCTTGGTAGGTTTGCAGTTGTGCCATACTCTTTCCACTTTCAGATGATGGATTGAACAGTTCTCTGGCTTTATCTCTTGGGATATTTTTTTATAACCTAACCTGGCTTTAAACTTCTCCACAACTGTATCACTGACTGTTCCTTGACCTTCATGATACTGTTTGTTCACTAAGGTTCTGTTTAACAAACCTCCTGAAGGCTTCACAGAACAGCTGTATTTATACTGAGATTAAATTACATACAGGTGGACTCTATTTATTGGGTGACTTCTTAAAGCGGTTGTAAACCCTTGGAAAAAAAAAAAAACCTGCAAGACAAAGGCATAATGGGCTAGTATGCATCGCACACGGAAGCCCCGACACGGACCCCCGGACATCGCTGCGGGCGCTGCCATGATCCCTCGCCGTCTCTTCCGGGTTCGGCGGCTCCGGCGCAGTGATTGGCCGGAAGAGACGCTCCGGCGCGATGATTGGCCGGAGCCGCGATGACGTCACTCCCGCGCATGCGCGCGGGAGTGATTTTCCGGCAAACTCCCGGCAAGTTAATTGAAGGTCCCCCCGGACCTTCAGAGCGCATGCGCCGCTCGCGAGAGCGGCTGCATGCACTGTAAATATCTCCTAAACCATGCCGGTTTAGGAGATATTATTTGTACCTACAGGTAAGCCTTATTATACGCTTACCTGTAGGTAAAAGTGTCAAAAAGCGGGATACTACCGCTTTAAGGCAATTGGTTCCACTAGATTTTAGTTAGGGGTATCAGAGTAAAGGGGGCTGAATACAAATACATGCCACACTTTTCACATATTTATTTGTAAAAAATGTTAAACCATTTAACATTTTCCTTCCACTTCACAATTATGTGCCACTTTGTGTTAGTCTTTCACAAAAAAACACAATACAATTAATTGAGTTTTTGGTTGTAACATGAGAAAATGGGGAAACTTTCAAGGGGTATGAATAATTTTTCAAGGCACTGTATGTGCAGCTTTCATCTGGTGAGAACTACTGTATTCATATAATTTTAAAGCTGTATTCGTTGAATGCTTCGGTATTTGGCAACTTGCAAAAACATGTATCCAGGAAATGTTTTTTTTTTTTTTTTTTTTTTGTACATGCTAGCTGTGTACCTGAATTTGACCTGCTATCAGCTTCCTACATTCCATGTAAAACAGAGCAGAGTATGAAAGCATTTAGCAGTACAAGAAGCCAGTTCTTTTCCTGCTAGGAGATTGCAGATTGACCAGAGAGATAAGCTCCATTACCCTATTTCTGCTTTCACTCTCCAGTAACAGGCTGTGATGGGTCCAGGATGACCAGGGCTCAGAGGAAGTGGGTTGACTAATGCTGGGCATCAGACTGAAAAATACCCACCAGAAATTTGGTTAAGTATCCTGTTGGGGAGGGATGGAAGACCAATTTCCAGCTTTTAATTTACTGCTACAGTACTAGCCAGTAATACCCCTTCAATACCAGGTCATTTTTTTTAGTGCTGTGATAGTTTTACTTTTACTTCATCATTCTGCACTGTACCTATGAATTGTTTATCCTTTTTTGAGACCCATATAAAGCTTTAATTTGGTGTTATTGAATAACTTTTTTTTTTTTTTTTTTTTTTTTTTAGAACAGTAAAAAGAGAAAAATGTCTCTTCCTTTCTGTTATAAAACCTAGTTACATAGGCTTAAAAAAGACACAAATCCATCTAGCTCAACTAATAAAAGAGGAAAAAAGAAAAGGTTAATATACAGGTCACTGCGGAGGCAGGATAGGGATGAGATATACTGGAGAGGAGAAAGGGTTAGAAACCATACTAGAACCAAGTGAATAAATAAATAATTCATGAATTCTTTCTCTCCCCCCCCCCCCCATTCCAAACCATCTAACTGTTGGCTATATCAATAAAGAAAAGGGGGCATCTGTCCCTGATAGACAAAAATTGCCAAATAGGCCAGAAGGTAAAGAGGTGGGTCTTTGAGTGATGCCAAAAATCATGTAATCCAATAGGAACAATGTTGAATAAAAAAAAAGAATAATACATTTATTAACATGAGTTAAAACATCCCCACAAAGTGGGACTCAAATGACAAACGGGTAAAACAACCACATACGCAATCAAACCCATGTAGCACATCACAGCATGAGCCTGACAGTGTTAGTGCACAGCAGAGTACAGTCCCATTGGTTCTTGTCCAAAGCCCCAACGTGTTTCAAATTATCCAAGTCTTCTTCAGGGATGCTGGACAGTAGGATAATACTGATATCTCTGAAATTATAACTTGTATTAAAATACATGTATATATGAGTATATAACATACACAAGTGGTCTCACAAAATTGATAGAAACAACTACAAAAATGACAAAGCATCCAAGCATAGGAATCAAATAATGGGGGGGTGGTGGAACCCCCTCCCCCTTCCTCCACAGCGGGCAAAAAGAACATCCCAGAAGAGAAGAACCGAGATACAATGGACTAGAGTGTAGCAATACTGGTGAGAATGCCCTCATCAGATTAAGTACAATCCAGTATTCAACCTATTCTTAAAGCATATATGAATGAATGTCATATAGCTCATGAAGGGAATTATGGGCATACCAATCCTATGCCCACAAATTATACTATATGAAGCTAAGAAAAAAAGGGATATACAAAAATACATCACATACATGTGTGGAGACCAGTACTCAGGCAAGACTCCCAGTCATACAAGTATGGCTTTGTGTCCCTGTGGGAGCAAGGATACAGATGGAGCCCCAATCTAGCCCCTGTAGGAGAAACAGCTCCACCTAGATCACACAATAAACAATAGTCAATCAAGCACATCAGCCTTTCATAAGGCCAGCAAAAATAAAAAAAAGTAAAGTTCTTTTAAATATGGTCTTACCAATGTCGCTGATTAGCACACACAGGTCTAACATCCACCATGCAACTTCAAACAGCAGAGAGAGAGCAGTGCCATACACGCACTCCCTTAAATGTGGGAGATGCTCTGTCATGTGACTCGGCAGAGCCAATCCCATCCTTCTTGCTGGCAACCAGTTCCAGCTGGCCTACTTGGTAAGAAAGTTAAAAGGAACGCCTCCTTGAATGCTGCCAAAGTTGGAGACGGATGTCTCCTATTGCCCTCTGCCGTCTAAAGCCGGATGTCGAAGCCAGCCTGATGTGCGTCATCGCCAGAGGGGCGGTGACGTCACAGCCAGAACCGTCATTTTTGTAATTCTTTCTATCAATTTTGTGAGACCACTTGTGTATGTTATTTTCTCATATATACATGTATTTGAATATATGTTATAATTTCAGAGATATCAGTATTATCCTACTGTCCAGCATCTTCCTGAAGAAGACTTGGATAAGTTGAAACGCGTTGGAGTTTTGGACAAGAACCAATGGGACTGTACTCTGCTGTGCTCTAACACTGTCAGGCCCATGCTGTGATGTGCTACCTTGGTTTAATTACTTATGTGGTTGTTTTAACCATTTGTCATTTGAATCCCACCTCTTCCCCTTCTGGCCTATTTGGCAAATTGTGTCCTTCTTTCTTCCCTGATTGTATCTAAAATGGTAAATATTACATTGTATACCTTTCTGTTAGCGTTGATTGGTCATCACATTGTACAGACCTGCTTGGAACGGCTCTGTACACCCGGTGTCTTTGAACCAGGGCTTGTACACATGGCTCTGTTCAAGGCCATTGAGGGGTGGACTGGCTGCCCATGAGAGATTTCTGCAGTGCCATGTAAAAATGGCACTGCAGCAAGAAGCACCCACCTCTTAGCCCTGAATGAATGGTTGTAGAGAAGTGGTTAATGGAGGAAGTGTTTGTGTGTGGGATTTTTTTTTAATTACATATAGATATTTATATAAATAATTAAAGGTGAGTCAGTTGATGTCCCTTAAACTGTTTATACGCTTTTTCTTATTTTGTTGCATAAGATCTTTGCACCTTAATATTTCCTTAACCACATAAGACCAGACTGTTTCACTCCCTTTCCGCCTAGGCCATTTTTCAGTTTTCATCACTCAAATTTTGACAATTACTCACTGTACCCAAGTAAAATTTTTTGTTTTTTGAGACAAATAATCGCTCTGGTTGTGTTTTAATCACCACTGGGTTTTCTTTATTTTTTTTCTGTAAAAAAAAAAAACTGAATTTTGAAGGAAGAAAAAGTTTCAAATCTTTCTTCATAAATTTGGGACAAAATGTATTCTACTACATTTCTTTGCTTAAAAAAAAAAATAACTCAAATCCGTGTATATTATTTAGTCTGTGTGAAGGTTAGTCTATAAAACTGTTATATATTTTGAAAATTGTACTGACTGCCTATCTTAATTTTTGAGGCCCTAAAATGTCAGGACAGTACAAATACTCCCATATGACCCTTTTTGGAAATTGGACAGTCCAATGTATTTAGTAATAAACGGGTAAATTTTAAGTTGTAATTTTTGTTATAATTTGTTGGAATTATTTTTTTTTGGGAAATTTTTTTTAAAAATTTAAATACATATTTCTTCTTTTTTTTTTTTTTTTCACAAAGTTGTCATTTCAAGTTATTTCTCACACACCACATAGGCATACTTAAATTTGTAACCCAAAACATATTCTGCTATGCCTCCTGAATATGGGGATTCCACATGTGAGATGTTTTTAATTGTTTGGACTGATTATGTGCCAGGCATTGTATCGTATGTATCCCAGAAATCAAGCAATGTGTGAGACTTTTTCACAGCCTAGATGCATTGAGGAGCCCAAAATCCAAGGAGCAACTCTGGGCTTTTTAAGGAACATAAATTGTCTATCTTGCTGACTACCTATCATATTTCCTGAGTCCCTGAAGTACCAGGACAGGAGAAATATGCAATTTTTGGAAGGAAACGCCCCAAGGTATTTCCTAAAAGGCATAAAAAGTAAATTTTTTTTTTTTTTTTTTTTTTTTTTTTTGCCACAAGTTTTGAAACAATGCTGGAAAGAAAATGAAAGTTTATTTTTTTTACATAAATGTCAAATCCTTTTTTTCTGTTTTTACTGCACCGGAGTATGGTGATACCACAATTATGAGGCTTTTTCACAGCCTAGGGGGCCCAAAATCCAAAGTGCACTTTCAGGCATTCTATGGGCATCTAACTTCCTGACTACCTATTACGTTTTAGGAGTCCCTGGGGCACCAGGACAGTGGAAACACACACAAAGTAACCACATTTTAGAAAGCAAATACCCCTAGGTATTTTTTGAGTTGTGGTGAGTATCTTGAAGACTTCTCCCCCTTTTTTCACACAAACTTGTCAGTTATCAAGGCACAGCATAGGCATACTTAGAAATACACCCCAAAACACATTCTGCTACTTTTTCCAATTATGTCGACATCACATGTGAGACACCTTCGCTGTTTGGACTTGTATACCAGGGAAATTGTATCCCATGTATCACATAAATCAACCAATTGTATCAAATCCAATGTACTGGAATGGTCACCTCTATACGAGTGGTCAGAGAGGAATAACACAGTAGCTTAGTGTAGCGTCACTTATAGTAGTTCCTAGAAGCCAAGCAGGCCTATCCTACAGGTACGTGGCTGCCCCCAGCAATGCCCTGTTCACTGGCCAGGAATTACAGGAGGCTGAAAAAAGGAAGAACAAAAGTTACTGTGGTTCCAAGAAAGCAGTTCTCCACAGGGCAAGGCTGGGACTGGTGTCTCATGGTTACATAGTCAGGCAGCCGTGCAGATGGATCAGTTCAGGAAATTTGAGACATGGTCAGCAAACGGGCAAAGGATTGGCCTAGGCAGCAGGCAGAAACCTGGTCAATAAACAGGCCAGGGTCAGTACAGGTGGCAGCAGAGGCAACACTGCACTGGTATGGCAGTGATCAGGAACACTGTTCCTGGCTACACTGATCTGGTAACAGTGGGACTTGCATAGCAGTCATCAGGAATGTTGTTGCTGACTTACACTGGTCTGGTGATACTGGGATTGGTGTGGTGCTGGGAAGAAAAAGAAAACAGTTGCTGGCATACACTGGTCTGTTGTGGTGGAAGCCAGGAAGACTGATTCTAGCTACATTGGTGTGGTGATTAAAGACACACTGGCTGCAATATGACATGTTCACACGTGAGATTGGGGGGGGGGGGTAAAACCTTGTGGTTTAGCCATGGCTTTATCACCCCCCTCAACTGCTTCCTTTGTTAGCTGCAAAGGCACCACAGCAGGGTGTACACATGTTTCAGCTGCGAAGGCCAAAATTATACCCCTTGCATCCCTGCTGATCGCAACTTATTTGAATGACTGGGGGTGCTTGTGTGAGGTCCAAAGGTGTGCAGCAGGTGGTGAGGAGGAGATACAGCACCTCACCTCCTGGTAATTGCTTTGTACTGACCATCACACATGTGAACGAGGCCTTCTGGTGACACTGTGACTGGTGTGGCGGTGATCAGGGACCCTGTGGCTGGTGTGGTGGTGAATAGGGACAATGTAAGTGGTGTGACCGTTATTAAAGGATAAATCCACCCTAAAACTAAAATCCCAGCATCTATAGATCTCCACGTTCTAACCCTAACCTATCTAGCCCTGTAAAGAAAAAAAATGTATACTTGCCTATTTTGAAGCCGATCTGACTGATCCCACACTGAGCTGTCGGCTGCGCTGTGGATGCGGGTGCAGGAGACACTGCCGACAACTGAAGCCCCATAGTAACTCTATGGGTGACACTTCACTTCCCATTCATTTCACTGCCGTGTCCTCTGCAGAGTTTCCGCCGCTGGAGATCGGATCGGCTTCAAAAATGATAAGTACACTGATTTCTACTTTACAGGGCTAGATAGGTTACAGATGTAGGGATTTTAGTTTTAGGGTGGACTTATCCTTTTTTTTTTTTCTTCCATTAAATTCCTTATACAGCCCACTTCCTCTTTCTTGTCTTCTAATTTGCCTAGGAAAATGATGACATGCACAGCTCTCTTGCTCTTGTGAGAGTTTGTCAGCATGAGGGGTGAGAGTCATAGAAGAGTTGCAGAGCTGTAGGGGGCTGGATGAGGGCGGAGATAACCTGAGACTGCAGAGATCTATTCATCCAGAGAAATGTGCAGGCAAGCAGTGGTGTGTGTGTGTGTAAGTGTGTGTGTAAATGGAGGAAGTGAACAGGCAGCAGCACCAAAGTGGTTGGAGAGAAGCTTCAGAATGGCAAATATGTTTTTATTACAAATTGGGGGAGCAGACTGCAGTTTCTCTTTAAGGACACTGTAAGAGGTATGATCATATTAGGGTAACTAACTGTTGTGGCGGTGCTTAGGGATACTGTGAGTGATGTGGCGGTGATTAGTGACCATTTGAGTGGTGCAGCCAGGATTGGGGACACTGCGGTGACTGACCACACTGGTCTGCTGACATTGCACTGCTGTAGTGATGACCAGAGACGGGTCACTGCAGGCACTGACGTACGTTGATATCGGAGCAGCCTGCCATTGTACATGATCACCGCCACAGCAATTCAATGTCACCATAGTGATACAGCAGTTGCTTTGGTGACAAAAAAAAAAGGGACGCAACGCTGTCATATCTTACAACTGTCATGACAGCTGTAAGCAATCGATTCACTAACACTGTTGTTCAAAGACAGTCATTCATGCAGTCTTTGGTTACTACTGTGATTGCCATGATGCCATAGGGGAACTGTGATTGGCTCTGTACCATGTGATCACCTTGACCAATTGCAGTTGTAAGTAACCGTTGTATGAATGACAGCCTTTGTTATGGTTATTGCGATTACTGTGATTGGTCACAGCAATCACATGGTGGTACAGGGCAAACCACAGCGTCCCTGTACCCCAATCTTTGATCCACTGTGCCCCCCGCAGATCGTGCCACCCATATGTCCTCCAAGAATGATGCTTATCCTTTCCAGCCCTTTATCTAGAGTGGCCGGACTGGAAGTGGTTAATAGTACGACCGTGTTTATGCAATTTGTGTTTCGCTCTCTGGTTTGTGTTTGTGAAATTGGTATTTCGGTTACATATGTGGATGGAGAGGCCTGAATTGGTCCCAGAATTTTTTTAAATCCTGTATTTGGTATGATAACCCTTCTTTCAGTATGAGTAGGGCCTGTGAGGGATGGGCCTCACAGACCTGGTTGCCCTCCCGACCTGATTCCCCTCCCAGCCACACGTTTGAGGTGGATGGGAGAATCCTCCCCACAAAGTTATTGTATTCTGATAGCGGGGAGACTTTCCTGCCATCAGAATACACTGATCCCCGCTGCTGTCTATAGCCTGCAGAACTGATTGAGTGGCTAACATTTGACAGGGTGGTTGAACAGAAGTTGATCGGTACATTGACTTCTGTTCAACCACATGCGTAGATTGTAATTCTGCCGGTCCCTGCTGAAAGCAGAGTTAGTCATTTTTTTGGTTTAATAAAGTCAGCAACTACAAAAAGTGTAGCTAATAACAGCCACTCACCTGTCCCACAGTCCAGGGGTGTTGCCATCCCAGCAATGTTCTCTCTGTGTCCTTCCTCGGCAGTGCCAGTATCTCTACTATGCACACCTGGCTGTGACAGCTTGCGGCTTCACAGGCGGGTGCCCACTGCACATGTGCGCTGTGACTGGTCCCGAAGTCCTCTAGGACCTGTTGTGTGTCCCAGAAGACTTCGGGAAGGAGAACTTCCTCGTCCGATTTGCCTAAGGTGACCGGAAGTGGGAGCAGGTACCTGTCAAAATTGGCTACCTGCCTGAACGCCCACCCACGCAAACTAGTTGAGCAAATCAGCCTGCAGTACCAGCTGCTCTGTTTTCATAATGGACTCCGACATCAGAATTTTGGAGGTGACCAATTACTCACCGGAGATGAAAATAATTATGAATGAAAGCAAATGCGTTTTTCACTGTAGCTAAATTTTAAGGTAGGATAAGTTCAAATTTTTACAGTGACATTAGTTGTATTGGATTTTTCTTCATGCCGTCTTTATTTTTTATTGGGGCTTGCTAGTTAACTTTATATTTAAAAAAAAATAAAAGCTCCACACCCTAATGATTTTTGATCTTCTCCATGTTGTCCAGGCAGATCGCCACCTCTGAAAGGTTGCCTACCCCTGATTTATGGGCAGGCTGGTGGTACTGAAGTGGATCTATTGATCAAATTTAGTACACCCAAATGGGTTTTTTTCTGTACGATTACTGCTGCAGTAATCGTATTCTGATAGCGGGGAATATAATAGCTCAGAAGGAGAGATTCACTGAAGGTGTTTGGGGGGGGGGGGGGGTTGAATCGAGTGATTTGCTTTCCTTGAACCCGTGGTTGAAGGAAATAAAATTGCTTAATGTATATGCAAGTGTTCTAACAAAGCTGATGCTGCTGGACCTCCCTCTTATAGTGTATGTCACCCTGTTTAAAAGAATACTTCTATTAAACAAAACTGGGTACTTGTACCAACTGTATTAATTATTATGGATTTCTTTCTTTTTTTTTCTACAGTTAATGTATATCTTTCTGAGGGTCATCTCTAAAGCAGGATTTATGATTTCTTTTTTTTTCTGCATTCTAAGGTGAACTTACGATTGAGGCCTTGTGCAAGATGGAACAAGTTAACAACACATTTCAGGTTTTCGAAAAACTTCCTGGTGTGTACCTGCTTCTAGTACATCCCAATGAGACGGTGAGTGACCTAAATTCATCTACATTGCGGCACACAAACCTATAGGTTCATGCATGGTTGTTCTTGAGATGTCCCTACCATCAATCAATAGTAAAATGAAAAGGATTCCTTTTCAGAGACTAAAATTCTGCAATCTGCAGTACAATGCCACCCATCCTGATCTGGATTACTACTTCATTATCCCCATACGGGACTGGGAAGCTGTTGTAGAAGAATCTTTTTGTCTTTTGAGGGAAAAATTATGCCTTAAACCTACGGGTTATGCTGCTGCCTACAGGAGGATTGGACACTAGCAAATAAAACTACTGTAGGCTAACCCATGATAACCCCCTTACACTACCAGCATGCATGCCTCAGTTTTTTGTTAGTGTCTTAGGAAGTTGGACTTATTTTTTCAGCTCTGCTGTGATGTGATGAGACTGATATTGTGCTAGAACCCATTTTTCTTCAATCAAGGCTGTGCTCTGTTGCTGCCAGAGCTTTGTCTCTTTGATTGCAGCTTTCATAAACAATCATCCTCAGCCTGGCTTTCGGAGTACCTTGCCCGGACCCTGCTGGGGATTCAAAGTGACCCCCCCCCCCCCCACAACCTGGTTCTGTGTAGGATGGTTTACAGACTCTATTCTGGCAAGAGTTTGTTGAGAAGAGCTTTCCAGGTCCACAGCAGTTGTCATTGCCTCAACTCTTGCGCCATCTCTAATAACTTACCTGGTGAGTAATCTGATAGCTACCCTCCCCCCCCCCCCAGTCTCTTGATGCCTTTATTCATGTTACCACCATTTGTTTTAGGTGGAAGAGGTTGATGCTGCGGGTTAACATGCCACTCTTTTCCACAATACAGATCCAATAGAAGCATCTCTCTGCTGCTGCTCCTGCTTGTAAACAGCCTCGTGGAACTCTGATCTTTGTTTTGTTTTTTTTTTCTGCCTACTGTGAATTTAGGCACATAAGGCCATTCGACCCTCACCTGGTACCAGCTTTGATGGTTTTCTAGAACCCTCCTGTCTTGTTTCTTACATTTGTCCCTTGTCTGTGCATATGCATAGGGCAGTTTCTTTCTTAGTAGTACAGGTACAGCACACAGAATACTTTTTAGTCTTCGCCATGGGATATATGCCGCTACCTTCAGGTGACTGAAGGTATTCCAGATCTCTCTACTAGTGGTCTTGCACTACCGTGTGAACAGCTTGGGGGGATACACTTCGTCCGATTTCCAGGATGAGTTTTTTTTCTCGCTATTCATGTGGGCAGGAATTCTTTGACTTAAATGCTGATCATCAGAACTCCCATGTAATACATGCCTTGAACACCTGTTTGGCCTCCGCATTACATAAGTGTATCTAGGAGATCAGAGGTGGCGTTTTGTCATGGCCATGGGATAGTTTATTTTTTCGGGGTTGCCTTTTGATATGTGCAAAGAGCGATCACACAAATCCTTTTAGATATACCGAAAAAAAAAAAAAGACTTTAAAGGTATGACACATGATTATAAAATCACTATCTTTATTAGTGCACACTACTAAAAAGCACCATCTGTGACAGTATATTATGATAGTTTTAGTTCCAAAAAGAGGCTGTATCAATAACCTGCATGGAAGCTGCCAGATTAGTCATTGCCTCCTTCCCAGGGACTCTTGGCATGTTCCCGTGTTTCCTTCCAATCAAAACTACCCGAGTTTCACAGTGGATGATCGGCACTGCCAATTTGCTGCCCTTCCCTTGGCTTTTTTCAGGAGCCTGCAGAGCATTGCGCTTGTGATCAGTGGATCGTGTGTTTACTGTCAGGCTCCTGCAGACACTTCCTACAGCTTTCTACCCGTACTTCTGTACGGGCTGTCAGTTTCAAAGCTGCAACAAGTGACCCGTGCTCTTGTAGTCCATTGAGAACTAGAAGTCGTCTGTCACAGTGGAAGAAAGGACTTGTAGTTTGTTCATTCAAAAATCGCTATGAATAAATAGGGACATCAGCTGTGGGGAAGAAGACCCCCCCCCCCCCCGCTGTTATGGGGGGGGGCGACTTTGGAGGTGAGGGGCCTTTGTAGCAATATATTAACTTGTTAAATCCTTACACCCTAAAAAAGGATGTAACGTGGCTAAGGGTGAACTTAGGCTCTAGGCCAGGGGTCTTCAAACTATGGCCCTCCAGTTGTTCAGGAACTACAATTCCCATCATGCCTTGTCATGTCTGTGAATGTCAGAGTTTTACAATGCCTCATGGGATGTGTAGTTCCTCAACAGCTGGAGGGCCATAGTTTGAGGATCCCTGCTATAGGCCAGTGGTTCTCAATTCCGGTCCTCGGGACCCACTAACAGGCCAGATTTTAAGTATTACCTTGGGGGATGCAGACTAGAATACTGCAATCACTGAGCAGCAAATTAGATCACCTGTGATGTAATTTAGTTATCTTGCAAACCTGGCCTGTTGGTGGGTCCCGAGGACCGGAGTTGGGAACCACTGCTCTAGGCAAACCTCTCACTTTACCTATAGAAAATGTTCCTTTATGTAAAGATTCTGCTGACCAAAAGTTAGTCGCTCTTAAATCACAGAGGTAAGTTCTTTGTGATCAGATACGTGATTTTTGAATTGTGTTAAAATTGTACTTCTTATTTAGATCCGCCGCTGGGCCATTTTGACTGCCAGAGCACAGGGGAAGGTGGATCGGGATGATTATTATGATTTGGAGGAAGTTTTCACCTGCCTTTTTAAGGTCATTGAGCTTGGTCTGTTTGACAACTCGGACATTTATATGTATACTGAGCTTGAAGATGGAAAGCTGATCCTTCTGCCGTCACATTTGTACGACACTTCTAATTACAAGAACTACTGGCTGGGTGAGTGAGAGCATTGTATTTTGAACTGGTTTGTGGTGTTGTACCAACGCAATATAACTGTAGACCACTTTTATACAAATTGGCATCTGTGCAACCAACAGTCATAGTTGTAATAATAGCTACTGTTCATTTTTGACCAGGAACCTGAGCACAAACTTGCCTCACCAGATTCCCTTCACTTCAAAGCAGTCAACACTCTTAAAACGGCCTTGCAGCTCTAGACTACATAGAGCCAGCTATGAAAAAGAACCTTTAGGAATATGTCAGATGCTTGTTTTAGGGGGTTAATTTTATTTTCAATCTTTTTTATTATGAACAATAATAAGAGTACATTTACAGTTCCAAAGATATAGTGTTAGGAGAACAAAAGTTAACATAAAAAATCGTAAAATCAAAGGATTGCATTAAGATAATGTATCTAGATAGGAGGGAGGGAGGAGATGAGGGCAGATATTCTATAACTGTTGTAGCAGAAGACTGAAGATAAGGTAGCCTCTGACATGCTGTTTGAATGAGAATCTGTTAGTCAAAAGTTGGCTGCAGGGCCCCATGCACCATGTTATGGTTACAAAATATATGGGTCCTGTGTTTCCGCTCCAATTAGAGGCTATGTAGCCTAGAAGAAGATGAGCTCATAGGGAGTCGAAATTCTATCCCGAGGCCCATTAGGACCTGGGATGATAGACAGGAGTTGATCTGGGGCTCATTACTACTTGTGACCTCAATAGGCTGAAAACCTGTGGGCATCTCAATTCCCGGGCCCAGTCAGCTCTGGGTGCGGGAGGAGAGAGCTGCCCGTATTTTGCCAGAGGTGAGTTGAGAGGTTTGGTACCTAAAGGCAAAGTATAAGTAGGAGAGAGGGGTAGGGTAAGAGATATGTAAGCTATTTATATTTCTAGGGGGGTATGCGATAGAGAAGAAGGAAAAAAAAAAAAAGATGAAAAAGAGGGTGGGGAGACAGGGGAGGTAAGAATTGGGGGGGGGGGGGAAGAAAAGAAGATGTACAGCCACCAGGATATTATGTATGTTGAATTTTGTAATGGTATCATATAGGTATATGTTTTTAAATTTTGCCCAGGGCTCCCAGACATGTTCAAATCTTGCCACTCTGTTTTGTAAGATGCTAACTAGTTTCTCCTGTGACATAATCCAGGAAATCTTCCTTTTGGATCCAATGAAGTATACTGAAGGTTGTTTCTAGGCCCTGACTAATGTGATTTTGGCTCTTAAGGCCCCTTTCACACAGGCGGACCGTTCAGATCCGCCTGTCAGTTTTTTTGGCGGATCTGAACGGTCCCCCCATGTATTCCTATGGGGCATCGGATGTCAGCGAAGACATGTCCGCTGACATCCGATCCGTCAAATCTGGACGGATGGAAACCCTATTTTCTATCCGTCCAGCGGATCGGATCTTGTGGCATCGGATGAGAACGGACCGACGGTCTGTTCCCATCCGATTCCCCCATAGAGATGTATGGGGCTCTGAAAGCTCACAGTGCGGAGAACTGCTGTCATTCTCCTGCTCAGCGAATCGATCCCCCGCTGAGATAAACGGAGTCCGTCCGACAGACGGGCTGTGTGAAAGAGCCCTAAAAGTACATAGAGGAGGAGAGACTGAGCATGTCTGGGGGCTTTTTCAATCCGTTTTTGTTTAGCAGTGCTATTTGGGGAGTTTGTTGGATTTGGAGGCCTTGGGGGTTACTTTTAAATGCAATGGTTTAAAGTACATTTGGTCTTTGCTTAAAATGCTAGTTTCCTTGTTTTTTTTCTTCAAAAAACAAGAAGGCCGCTTAGTGTCAAAGTAATAGGTCAACTATCATTCCTCTCTCGTGATAATACTAAAACTGCAATGGGGGTGTTTACTGGCAAGGAGTATCCATCATAAACGTTTGGGTCTCACGGTGTTGAATGTCTTCTGTTTAATTTAGCACATTGGCTCACTTTCACTTTCTGCCTTTTTGTCTCTATAGGTATTTGCATGTTGCTGACAGTACTTGAGGAACAGGCCATGGCATCATTCTTGCTAGGGCCTAACAAGCAGAATGATTTTATGCAGTCTATTCTTCACGTTATGGAAAAGCAAATAGAAGGTTAGTATGACAAAGTATCAGTTAAGCCAGTCAACCATGTTTTCAAGTGAAAAAGGCCCCCTTTTACATGGGGCAGATTCTGTTCTGTTCAGCAGGGGATCAGCTCACAGACAGAGCCTTCTCTTCTCTATGGGCAGCTGGTACAAATTTGTCTCCACTGTCTGTTTACACCCAAATACCTAAATTGCACCAATTCACCTAAACGAATGAAAATTGATCACCTTCTGTTTTTCTTGTGGTTTTTAGTGGATCTGTTTGGATCTGGAGGTAGGCCGGTATAAACAGACACAAGCGCATTTACACCTGCTTCTTCATAGGCATGCAAGGGCTGACAGGTGGACCTGATTGGATTGCCTGTGTTAAAGGGGCTTGAGGTAAAAATTAAAAAAAAAAAAACAATACTAAAAGGATGGAAGTGAGCCAGTAGATCAATGGATCTGTATAGTTCTGTCCCCCCACCGTCCTTTTTTTTTTTTTTATTTTTTTTTTTTATTTTCCTTGTGTCAAACGTTTACTTTCAGATGGCTTAAAATGAGGATCTATAGTCACTTGTTGTGTGTTTTTTTTTTAATGGTTTGTATCTAGCTATAGACTTTTTGTAGTTTGTGATGTAGATTGTTTTAAGCTGTGCAGTAGTGAGAATTAAAGTGGAACGCAGAATGGTGCCAATAAAAAAAATGAATATATGTAAAGTGTTTTACCTGCCAGGATTTCAGTCTCTCATGATTTACACAGCACTGCATGGCTAGGAAAGGCAATCAACTGTCCATAATGCATTTTTGCAAGCTTCGTGTGTTGCATTTCTGTTATTTGCCAAAAAAAAAAATCATCCCGCTGCTCATTATTTTGAGAGCTGCCTAAATATCTTTCCTTCACTATCAAATGCCTAAAATGGGTCACAATGGCAGCAGTGTGTAAGTGTGTAGTGCAATAGAGCGTGCTGCGTCTCACTATTTTTCTCCTTTTCTACCCTTTTTAGCCTGATTTTTTACCTAACCAATTCGCTAAAGACTAATTACACTCATATCTTCACTCGTTTTAATAGAGTTTGGCATAACCAGGACTCTTCCAAGAGCTGGTTGCCTGGTCAAACTGAGCAATCGGGAGAGACTGACCAAAAACCCAAAGGTCATTCTGACTCCCATTTCCCCACAGGATCTCTGGAACTCAAAGTTCCAGAAGGACAACAATCACTGCAGCCCTCCACCGATCTGGGTTTTAAAGGAAAGTGGTTAGATGGAAGCCTCTCCTCCCAAAGCCTGCTTGGAGTTTGCAAAAAAGCACCTAAAGGACTCTGACTGCGAGGAACAGGATTCTCTGGGCTGATGAAACCAATATTGAATGGTTTGACAATTCTAAACAATGTTTTGAGGAAACCAGCATCGTTTATAACCTGCCCATTACTATCCCAACAGTGAAGTATGATGGTGGCAGCATCATGCCGTGGGGGTGTTTTTCAGCAGCAGGGACTTAGAGACTGGTAAGGGTTGAGGGAAAGCTGAATGGTACAGAGCTCTTCTCAAAGAAAACCTATTCACAGAACTCGGGACCTCGGATTGGGCCGAAGGTTCACCTTCCATCATGACGACAATCCTAAGCACACAGCCAAGACAACACAGGAGTGGCTTAGGGACAACTCTGAATGTCCTAGAGTGGCTTAGTCAGAGCCCTGTCTTAAACCATTAAGCATCTCTGGAGAGAAGTGAAAATGGCTGTCTACTGAAGGTCCCCATCCAACCTGACTAAGCTTGAGAGGATTTGCAAAGAATGGCAGAAAATCCCCCAACCCAGGTGTGCAAAGCATGTTGAATGAACAAAAAGGGGAAAGAAGTTGCATATATGGCTCAAACAAGGGTGTAATCTAGATAAAAAATTTGGTACTTTATTGAGGCAAAAAAGACAGATAAAATATCAAAACAAAAATTACATATGCCCATAGACATCTAGATAAAAACCATGCAAGAAGGGGTCCTATCTCTCAAGTCACGCTGATGTCGCCTGTAAAAGGCTCCACACACCAGCAACCTATGTAGAACACAGCCCCTGCCCCTAGGTCTGTTAATGATGTCCAGGAATGGTGTGGGCTCAGGGAAGTCCAGAAGAATAATGAAAACTCCACAAATAAGGATGTATGTCCAGGGGCTAGAAACAGGGCTGTGAATTAGGAAAGGCAAGCTTCAGGCACAAAGAGCCTACTGGATGGTGCTCCTGAAACAGATGTCACTCCTATGGTGATCAAACTGAGCGGCTTAGGTGCTCAACCACTATTAACTCTGGCATACAGGCATGGACATCCTCTGCTAGCACAAAATTCTGTGGAAGCAAACACAGCAAAAGCACAGCAAGTGTATCACAAGTCCTGAAGAAGCGTACTGCGTCACGCGAAACGCGTCAACGTCACACGCTGCTACGCCTTTGGCTCCACCCACCACCCGGACCTTCACGCCGCAACCACAGTCTCCTTCAACCTATGCCGGCTTCTTGGCGCCAATCCTGAAGTGATCGCGGCAATCTCCCACACCTCTGGCGGGCATTCTGGCATCTCCCTACCTCTAAGATTTCTACCTGGAACCCTCGCTATATGCATACCGGAGCTCCATGGACGGTTCAAGAAATGGGTATGTGAGAGCCGATCTACAAGCACTTTACTGTTACTAACCGGCTTCTCTGCTTGCAAAACCTGTACCTGCCGCAGCATTCTGCCTTATACTGCTTTCAGCTGCTTGGTGTACCTCTTCTCTGCCCCAGTGCCTGGGTCCGGAGCGATCATTGATCTTCCATAAATTGTGTGCCATTGCCACCACATATACCACTCTCTATGGACTCCCATTCATGCCCATACTTAGAGGTGGTATTCAATTTCCTGACTCACGGACCCAGGAGGGATTTTGATTAGAAGAGGTCCACATACCGCCCAGCTTTTGTAACGCTCCTGCGTTTTATGTATGGTGTGGATTTTCAGCTGCAGAAATATTCCACTTCAGTAGTCATGTAAGAGAAACGCTGAGATACCATTCCCAACCCTCAATGACTCATGTGTGGAAGGTCTCAATTCAGCAAATAAATACACACACTCAATAAGATGTTTCCTAGAGTGACTTATGTATATAGTAACACAGTGATGATAGACTGAAGAGACAGGTTGGGTGGAGATGGTAGATGACAGACACTTGAAGGTAAGATAGTAGCAGATGGAGGCAGATAGGTTTAGCAATCATGTATGGTAGCAGATGACAGAGTAGCAGGTGGACATACAAGAGAGATCAACCCAGTGCAGGAATAGGTGGCAGTAGGCTCAAGAGCTAGCAATCTAGATATGCAGATGTGGTAACAGTCCTTACTATGCAGAGCTAGATAGTGTAAGCTTTAGTATAAAGTTTATAGAGGTCTCCCCTATGGGGTACTTATCACTAATAGCAATGTAGCCGAGGGGAGGTTCAGGAAGAGCGGATGATCCAGTAGCGGGATACAGGGATCAGCGCAGCGTGGTTCCATCAGCGAGGTATGCTTGCAAGCATGAGAGCTTCAAGCCAAGTTAGCATCAAGGTGCAAGGGTGTTTGAACGAACACATGTGAGTGAGAGCCGGCGATCTAAATAGCCATCCAGTCCGGCGCTGAGTGATGACAGCATCAGTCTTAAAGGTGTATGCGCACCTTACCAAAAGAGAATGGTGGGGCGCATACACTTATGAAAGAGTAATTAGGGTACCAAAGGTACCGGAACATTACAGTACCCCCCCTTTAAGGCCGGCTCCTGAAGGCCTCTGGAGCTGGTTTGTCTGGGTACTTCGCATGAAAATTGCGGATTAATCTAGGGGCATGTATGTCAGAGGTGTTTAGCCAGGTGTCGTCTTGGGGCCCATAGTTCTTCCATCTAACCAAGTACTGAAGTCTTCTTCTTCTGTGGATACGAGAATCCAGAATCTCTTTTATCTCGTATTCTTCTCCACCTTCAACTTGTACAGGAGGCGGAGGTGGAATAGTAGGCCTTATTCCTTGGTCCGGAACATGGGGCTTCAGTAGCGACACATGGAAAATGGGATGTATTTTTAGGTCTATTGGCAATGTAAGCTGAACTGCAGCTTTTCCAATAAGTTTCTTGATTGGGAAAGGTCCCAAGAACAGAGGTCCAAGCTTTTTGCTAGGGATTTTCAGTCTTAAATTTTTTGTTGAGAGCCAAACGAGGTCCCCGATAGTGTACTGAGGAGAAGGTCTTCTGCGAAGATCATAGTACTTCTTTTGTTGACTATGAGCGTGTGCAATGGTAGTATTAAGTAAACCCAGAGAATCCTTTATTTGGGTAAGATAGTCTGAGGCTACTGGGTTATTTGAAGGAAGGATGCGTGGTGGAAGAATAGAGGGATGAAACCCATAGTTCAAGTAGAACGGACTCTGCTTGGTTGTACTGTGGGTTGCGTTGTAGGCAAATTCTGCCAGAGGGAGAAGATCCACCCAATCATCCTGTTGGTAAGAAGTGTAACAACGTAAATATTGCTCGATGCATTGGTTGACTCTTTCAGTCTGTCCGTTGGTCTGCGGATGGTAAGGAGAAGTGAGCTTCCGCTCGATCCGTAGTATGTGACATAGTTCTTGCCAGAACTTAGAAATAAATTGGGATCCACGGTCAGACAGAAGAGTTTTTGGGATACCATGTAACTTAAAGACATGTTTCATCAGGAGTTCTGCCGTTTGGACGAAGGTAGTCTGCGAATAGCAATGAAATGTGCCATTTTTGTCAGATGGTCCACTGACACTAAGATGGTATTAAATCCTTTGGAAGGAGGCAATTCCACGATGAAGTCCAAGGACACAACTTCCCATGGAGTTTGGGGTATTGGTAGACTGCATAGTAGACCGGATGGTCTCGTAGTGTCAATTTTGGACCTGACACAGACATTGCATGAAGAGACGAATTTTTGTATAGATGTTTTCATGTCAGGCCACCAGAATTGCCGGGTAATCAAATTAAGAGTCTTTGTCATACCCATATGTCCTGCCATAGGCACATCATGCGATAATTCCAAGATCTTGGTGCGTATGGTAGGTGGTATGTAAAGTTTGTCGTTGTAGTAGAGGAAGCCTTCTGCATCAGTATTTAGTTGTGGTGGGGGTGAATCCAAACTTATACCATGAAAAACCTCTTCCTTCAAGGAACGGACAACTCCAATAATGCGTTTGTGAGGTATTATAGGAACGGAAGGGATTTCAAAGTAGTTTTCTTCAGTTAGTCGTGATAGTGCATCCGCCTTTTTGTTCTTATCTGCAGGTGTGTAGGTCACTAGGAAGTTAAACCTTAAAAAGAATAGTGACCATCGTACCTGTCGGTGCGAGAGAGTTTTGCTAGTCTGAAGATATTGGAGGTTTTTATGGTCCGTGTATATAATTATTGGTAATTGGGTGCCTTCGAGTAGATGTCGCCAATTCTCCAGAGCCAATTTTATAGCAAGCAGTTCCTTTTCACCCACGGGGTAATTTATCTCGGGACTGCTTAGGGATTTAGAAAAAAAGGCGACTGGATGAAGTGGTGAAGTGTGGGTTGGTCGTTGGGAGAGTATTGCTCCTACTGCCATGTTTGACGCATCTACCTTCAGAATGTATTGGAGGGATGGGTCTGGATGGCGTAATATGGGAGCAGAAGTAAACCTTGTCTTTAACAAGTGAAAAGCTTTATTTGCTTCATCTGACCATTTGAATGGTTTTTTTATGCTAGTGAGCTGTGTGAGAGGTCTCACAATGGCAGAGAAGTTTTTAATGAACTTCCTGTAGAAATTCGAAAATCCAAGGAATCGCTGTAGCGCTTTGCGTGTGGTTGGTGTAGGCCAATCCTGAATGCAGGATATCTTACTCATGTCCATCTCGATTCCTGTTTTGGATATGATGTAGCCTAGAAAGAGTACCTCTTCTTCTTTATGAAACAAGCATTTTTTCAGTTTCACATAAAGGTTATGTGCAAGCAATCTCGATAATACTAGTCTTACATGTCTTATGTGTTCAGACAGGGATCGTGAATATATAAGTATATCGTCCAGATATACCACAACACAGACATCTAGTAAGTCTCTGAAAATATCGTTTATAAATCGTTGGAAAACTGCAGGGGCGTTGCATAGCCCGAATGACATTACAAGATATTCGAACAATCCGTATCTGGTTCTGAATGCAGTCTTCCACTCGTGTCCATCACGGATTAGAATGAGATTGTATGCTCCTTTCAGGTCCAATTTTGAAAAATAGGTAGCTCCACGCACCTGCTCAATGAGCTCAGGGATAAGCGGTAGTGGATAGCGATCTTTTATTGTGATAGCATTCAATTGCCTGTAGTCGATGATAGGCCTGAGACTTGAGTCCTTATTGCGAACAAAAAAGAGTCCTGCTGCTGTGGAAGAAGTGGAAGGTCTAATAAAACCTTTTTCCAAATTCTCATCCAAATAGTTTTTGAGATGGGAAAGTTCATCCTGTGAAAGAGGATAAACATGACCGAATGGCAATTTTGCTATTTTGGGAGCAGATCAATGCTACAATCCTAGTCTCGATGGGGAGGTAGTGCTTGAGCATTTTTCTCAAGAAAAACCTCAGAGAGATCCTGATAACATAGTGGTGCAATCTCATCTGTCACCACAGACAGGATCTTCCCGAAAGACGGGAGGTTACACGTACCCTTGCAATAGCAAGAGAGGAAGGCCAGGGTCCGTTCCTTCCAATCT
Source organism: Pelophylax lessonae (assembly GCF_965119305.1). Classification (NCBI taxonomy): domain Eukaryota; kingdom Metazoa; phylum Chordata; class Amphibia; order Anura; family Ranidae; genus Pelophylax; species Pelophylax lessonae. The sequence continues at coordinate 221,960,963 of NC_138774.1, forward strand.
ATGGTTGGTTGATGTGTGTGCAACCAGGGAAGTCCCAACACAATGGGAAAGTGGGGTGAAGGTATTAGATCGAAGGTAGTGGTCTCCCTATGAGACCCGTTAGTAGTGACTAGGAGTGCTTGTGTCTGATCAGTGATCGGACCAGAGGCTAACGGAACACCGTTAATAAGACTTACTGAGACAGGTTTAAGTTTAGAAATAATAGGAATTTTATTTAAAGCAGCAAAACATATATCAATATAATTTCCACAAGATCCTGTGTCAATCATGGCCTTAGTAGTAATCCTGTTCTGGTCCCACTGTAATATCAAACAAACAGAAATGTAAGGGTTAGTGATTGAAGTTGTCAATCCCCCTAGGAGGACATGTGAACACTCACCCTTCTTTTTGTTGACTAGGGGACAGACGTTTATCTTGTGATCCGGGAATGCACAGTACAAGCAGAGATTTTCAGATCGTCTTTTGGCTCTTTCCATAGTTTATAGATGTGGGCGTATGGTTCCTACCTCCATAGGAACGGGGTCAACGGCCGAAATCCGAGAGGAACTGGATAATGGCATTCCCATTCTCTCAGCCTTTCTTTCTCGTAGTCTTCTATCTATGGTGATACTGAGTTGTATCAATGCATCCAGGGTTTTTGGCAGATCCGCTCGGGCGAGCTCGTCTTTAACGGCTTCTGATAGGCCAAGCCTAAATTGGGTTTTCAGAGATGCATCATTCCATTCTGAATCAAGGGTCCATCTCTTGAATTCCGTGACAAAGTCTTCTACAGGTCTCCTACCTTGTTTCAAGGATCTTAATTGAAGATCGGCAGTACTCTGCCTATTGGGATCATCATATAGGCTAGTGAGTTCTGCTAGGAACAAGGCATAGGAGTTGAGAAGCTGGTCGTTTTTCTCAAAAAGAGAGTCTGCCCAGGCTCGAGGATCGCCTGTTGGGTAAGAAATAATAGTACAAACCTTAATGTGATCAGTAAGGTAGGTACGAGGTTTTAGCAAAAAAGTAACTCACATGCGTTTTTAAATTCGCGAAAATTTTTGCGATCGCCTGTAAATACCAAAGGAGGATTTATCTTGGGTTCAGGGGACTGAGCAGAGGTAAGTTGTGTCAGTCTAATTACCTGCTGCGACAGAGCCTGATTGTCTTCTTTTAATTCAGCAAGTGCGTGTATTAACGCAGTTACTTGCTGTTTTTAATTGTGTCACCTGAGTGGTTATTTCTGCTGAATCCATTTGTGGGTTCGTTCAATCTGTAACTCTCCTGCGTTTTATGTATGGTGTGGATTTTCAGCTGCAGAAATATTCCACTTCAGTAGTCATGTAAGAGAAACGCTGAGATACCATTCCCAACCCTCAATGACTCATCATGTGTGGAAGGTCTCAATTCAGCAAATAAATACACACACTCAATAAGATGTTTCCTAGAGTGACTTATGTATATAGTAACACAGTGATGATAGACTGAAGAGACAGGTTGGGTGGAGATGGTAGATGACAGACACTTGAAGGTAAGATAGTAGCAGATGGATGCAGATCGGTTTAGCAATCATGTATGGTAGCAGATGACAGAGTAGCAGGTGGACATACAAGAGAGATCAACCCAGTGCAGGAATAGGTGGCAGTAGGCTCAAGAGCTAGCAATCTAGATATGCAGATGTGGTAACAGTCCTTACTATGCAGAGCTAGATAGTGTAAGCTTTAGTATAAAGTTTATAGAGGTCTCCCCTATGGGGTACTTATCACTAATAGCAATGTAGCCGAGGGGAGGTTCAGGAAGAGCGGATGATCCAGTAGCGGGATACAGGGATCAGCGCAGCGTGGTTCCGTCAGCGAGGTATGCTTGCAAGCATGAGAGCTTCAAGCCAAGTTAGCATCAAGGTGCAAGGGTGTTTGAAAGAACACATGTGAGTGAGAGCCGGCGATCTAAATAGCCATCCAGTCCGGCGCTGAGTGATGACAGCATCAGTCTTAAAGGTGTATGCGCACCTTGCCAAAAGAGAATGGTGGGGCGCATACACTTATGAAAGAGTAATTAGGGTACCAAAGATACCGGAACATTACAGCTTTTTTGCTTCCTGCTGTTTCATCAATTGCTGTTTATTATACTGCTGGACTTGTGATACACTTGCTGTGCTTTTGCTGTGTTTGCTTCCACAGAATTTTGTGCTAGCGGAGGATGTCCATGCCTGTATGCCAGAGTTAATAGTGGTTGAGCACCTAAGCCGCTCAGTTTGATCACCATAGGAGTGACATCTGCCTCAGGAGCACCATCCAGTAGGCTCTTCGTGTCTGAAGCTTGCCTTTCCTAATTTACAGCCCTGTTTCTAGCCCCTGGACATACATCACTATTTGTGGAGTTTTCATTATTCCTCTGGACTTCCCTGAGCCCACACCATTCCTGGACATCATTAACAGACCTAGGGGCAGGGGCTGTGTGCTACATAGGTTGCTGGTGTGTTGGTGGGGTGGAGGGTGGAGCCTCTTACAGCTGACATCAGCGTTACTTGAAAGATAGGACCCCTTCTTGTATGGTTTTATCTAGATGTCTATGAGCATATGTAATTTTTGTAATTTTTTTTTTTTTTTTGTTTTGATATTTTATCTGTCTTTTTTGCCTCCAATAAAGTACCAATTTTTTATCTACATTACACCCTTGTTTGAGCCATATATGCAACTTCTTTCCCATTTTTGCTCATTTTACTGTTCCAGTTGCTTGGCTCACCGGTCATACACCGTTGGGTAATTATATGCTAAATTCTAGTCCATGCTTGTCACATCCTCATGCCCTTGGATTTTTAGAGGCATTAAGTGGATTTCCTGGTGTTCCTTTTCTCCTTTCCCCATCCCTTGGTATTGTTGGTGCAAAGCATGTTGCATCATACCCAAAAAGACTCAAAGCTGTAATTGCTGGCAAAGTACTGATCAAAAATACTTAAGTACATGTGATATTTCAGTCTTTTTTCTTTTTAATGAATTCACAGACATTTCTAAAACTACTTTGGCATTATGGGGTATGGAGTATAGATTTAATGAGAACAAAAATTTTAATTTAAACAACTGTAGTATCGGGCTGCAACAAAACAACAAAATTGAAAAAAGTGAAGAGTCTGAATACTTTTACGAATGCACTGTATATGGTCCACCATGGACAGGCTAAGATAGGGTGACCCTGGATCTCTGATCATTACTGTAAAAATAGGGACTTTGGAATGCATTTTCTTTACAGTGTAAACTTTTCAGACTTGGTGCTAAAATTCAACCACCTAGAGCTTAGTCTCAGGTGGAGGATCAGGTGTTGTATCACAACTCTGGTCACAGGTGCTTCCTCCTGCCCTTTCACCACAAGTACTTGGGTTGCTTCGTACCCCTCCCAAACACGTTTACCCTACATTTCTGTATCTTACTCCATGAGCACTCCACAGGGGAATACCCTCACCTGTATCTATTGTGTAAACCAAGAGAAAGGGAGCCACAACAAAAATCTTGAGCAAACGTTCACTCTGCCATAAGCCTGCATAATACTCAACCCCAGAGTTATAGTGCTTCTCTTACATCAAAACACGGACCGATTTTTTTAAAGTGGTTTTAAAGGCAGAAGTTTTTTTTTTTCTTTTTAACCTTCGTGAATTCTCTGCATTAAGTTAAAAAACCTGCATGCAGCTTTCCAGCCCCCCCCCCCCTTCCTTCTACTTACCCGAGCCCTCTGCTCTTTCTCTCCTCTCTGGACAAAGGCAGCAGTGGGAGCTCTTGACGTCTGCAGCTGTCAATTTCAGCCAGACAGCGGGGGGCTGGGCCAAGCCACAAGACTCGGGACCGAGCCCACACAAGTGCCTCCATAGTAAGTGCCTTGCTATATGGACACTTGGCAGGGGGGAGGAGCCAGGAGAGTTGGCAAGGGACCCAAAAGGAGGATCAGGGCTGCTCTTTGTTTTTTGTTTTGTCTTTTGCATTTTAGGTTTACAATACCTTTTTAACACTGGTCTCTGCATGCAGCTCCAGTTCTACAGTATTTCAACCATGCAACAAGTGGCCTACCTGACAAATGCAGATTTTTCTGCAGGTGTCATAATTCCACAGGCAACTTAACTGCTTTAATACAGCTCTGGGAACCAAGCCCTTTCTCCATCGTCTGTCTGAATCAGATCTTGATCTGCTCAGCCTTAATTAAGTGGATATAGAAAAGGAACGCAGAGGACCCAGAGGAAGTGTTCGAAAAGGCTATAGCAATTTCTCACCTGTAGCCACCTCTGCAGCTTCATACAACGTGCATGCTAATGAAGATATGTGATATAGTCTCTTCTATCGTGCCCCAAAGTCTTGGCATTTTCTCACTCGATTTTCCTCTATCTTGCCAAGGCCCCCTTGGGTACAAAGAAACCTACAAAATCTATAAATGCATTCCCTGTCTGTAAACAAATAGAATGGACAATATTTGACGATTGGCTCACTCCAGAATAGATTTTCTCTCCTCCACAAATCATTGCGGAACTTATCCAGTGGAGAAAGAATTCACTAAAAAGTGGTCTTTTCTAGTAGTCAAACCTGCTTTCTGACATGAACAAAATTATCTCACTGTACCAGTCGAAGTTGTTCCTTCATTCAAAGATTCTGCAGATAGAAAGTTTGAGACTAAACCCTTAATATTTTTTAAATAGCAAACCCGTTATACTTATTTGCTCTATGCAAATGATCAGCCCCATTCCCCCTCCTCTGGAGTCCCCTGCTGGCGCTTCTGGCTCCCTCCCCCACCGTTTTGATAAGAGGGGTACTTGTGTGGGCTTGCTCCCAAGCCCAGTTATCTGGGAATTGCCCCGATGCCTTTTCTCTCATCATAGGATTTAATTGACAGCAGCAGCCAATGGCTCCTGCTGCTATCAGTCTGCCCTGTAAGGTGGGAGAGAGTAGAGAGAGCCACTGCTCTTGTGCACAGAGCTGGCTCAAAATCGGGCTCAGGTAAGTATAAGAGGGGTGGTGGGGGGGGGGGGATCCTGGACACAGAAGGTTTATTACCTTAATGCAAAGAATGCATTAAGGTTAAAAAAAGAAAAGAAAACCTTAGTGGATGAAAACCCAATTCCTTAAATTTGAACACATCTGTAATGTTTATCTCTCTCCAAAGCCCTAAGTCCTGTGTCTTTCAGCTGCTCCGTTCCTCTGTTATCAGCATGATAACTTCTGACAAGCTCTCAGACACTGGAGATAAAAGCAGTTGGAAAGTTTGTGTTGGGAAGTTAACTTGGAGACAGATTAGCAGAGAGCTTGTCTATTCACAGCACAGGTCTGCAAGTTTTTGTTCCTTTGCCTATGTCGAGGAGGGGGGGGGGGGTACCTTACCTCCAATCAGCTCACACACAGTGTATGCCCAGACTCCCCTCCCCCTGCTGAAACCGATAGGAAAGTGCACATCGTGTTAGAAATTTCTCTAAGAATGTAGAAAGCTGAAGGCAGCATATATACATGTAAAACCTATGTACAGAGATTTGTATCATCTGAGGCTGTTCACTTTACTGGGTCTATCTGAGGGTTTACATCCACTTTAAAGATTTAGAACCACTTTAACCACCCGTTCACTTCCAGAGCTGTTTTTGTTTACATGTTTAAAATATAATTTTAGGCCTGAAGATTACATAAAGCCCCAAACATTATACAGTATCGTTTCTTAGAGTAGACACCCTAAGGAGTAAAAATAGTGTTCCAATTTTTTAATTCACATGATGTTAGCCCAACGATTTATGAAATGCAGAATTTCAGTAAAAAATACACTAAAGCTAATTTTGGTACACAAAAACGCAATAAACTACCACGTTTTTTTGAAGCATAGAAGATTAGCTTGTGCCAAGTAAATACATACCCAACACGTGAAACCTTAAAATTGCGTGCACCTCTGAAACTGCAGCAAATTTCAGTACCCTATGTTTCCTAAAGGCTTAAATTATTTGAGTGGGGGTTATTTTAAATGCTTGGGTGGAACGTTAATTTTTTACACTTTAGGGCTAGTTCACACCAGTTTCAGTCAGTTTTTGGTGCATAAAAAAATTAGAACATGCATTTTTTCTGTACAGAACTATACTCGAACATAGGAAAACTCATCAAAAACACACCAGAACAGAGTGTGGAACACATCCGGAGTGCTTTTTTTGTGGTGTGAGCTGGCCCTAAAAAACATATATTCTTCTTCCTTTTTTATTTTCTAAACTTCTTCTTTTTTTTTTTTGTCATGACCAATGGGATTACTTTTTTGGTGACAAGTTCTGTTTAATTAGACATTAAGGGACTAAAAGACCCCCTAAAGTCTAATATGCCCTGTAGTGAAGCTAATGGAATGCAGATTATGTTCCATTAGCTTCGGACTCCACACGTTCAGCCATACTGGGGAAAGTGACATGGTGACTCAGAAGTGAGGTTTTACATGCTGCCTCTAGGTCAACCAGAATAAGAGACCAATGGATCAGGTTATGCTTGTTCTTGGGCTGCCAATGGGTGCCTGGAGCCCAGGAAATATGGACTGTGTCTACAGCAATTACTTTATCCTCTGCCCCTTTTGTGTGGATGGCCTAGAATATGTCATGAGACAAATTTTGAGAATGGTCCTAATCTTTATTCACATGCACAGAATCTTGTCGCTCAAAGCCTGGATATCCTAGGCCTCTTGCACAGGGTACTGATGTTTGCGCTTCTGCTTTATTAGCCGTAATTTTAGATGTTTGTTTTGCATGTATATGTGCATTCGCGCGCACAATAGCTTCCTAGGGAAAATTCATTCATATACCTGGCATCTATGGACATCCAAGATTCCTATCTGTGGATTCCAGTTTATCCCCTTCATAAGCGATTATTGCACTGTGCAGTGGCGGACAATAATTACTTGTCATGCTGCCTTATCCTCTGCTCCCAGGGTATTCACAAAGGTCCTAGCCCCTCTTCCTGCCCTTCTGAAAACTTAGAGCATCCAGGTCACAGGTTATCTGGATGACCTCTTGAAGGACCCCTCTCCCTTCCAGCAAAATGTCTATAGATGCTTTAGGCTTTTGGTTGGGTGATCAATTTTCTAAAATATGCTCTCCAGCCTTCTTTGTAATATTTGGGTCTGGTCCTAGTTGCATCCCAAGCAAATTTTTTTTTTTTATTTATTTTTTTGCAGCTTACACTCAAGAATTGGGGTCAAGGGTGCATCCCACAATGAGCATATTGAATGGTTATTGGTTTAGACACTTATTTAGTAAAAATCTAGCACCTTTACACTATACACTATTTAAAGCTTCCAGAATATATTGTCCAAGCTTGACTGAACAGGCTGCTGAACATGTTTAAAGATGCTGAACTAACTTGGGTGAACATTGGCCTAAAATATGGCAATCAACTATACTGCACCAAGATTAACCAAATTTTACCTGGTATAAATGAACAACATTAGCCCAAAAAAGTGTCCTCAAGTGCTCTCTGTGTATACAGCCATTTTTAGTAGGTTTGTGTACGCATTTCTGGCAAGGGGTACCCCTGAAGGTGGTACCATGCGCCTAATTGTCTGCCAGTATTGGCCGGCTGTCGTTGGGGCTCAAATGTAAGATGGTGCACCTGAAGCTGTCTCTTTAAGAATGAACAATGGATGGCTGGCTGGGAGCTAATAAGCAACCTCATATAGGCGAAGACTGGGTAGTAAGGGATTAAGCTTGGTATTTCTGCCCACCACTCCTAGTAGGTAATAGATCTGGTGCAATCAGCTTAGTGGTCAGTTGCCCCAAAGTCCTCACGATCAAGTCCTTGCTATCAGGGTGTTACTGGCTCTGTCCTGTGGCAGGCACACACATTGCAACAGGTCCCTTACCTCCAGTCCCAGCTCAGCAAGCGACCTTACAGTAGCTCAGTCTTTTGGCTCTCTGAGCATACAGAATGCCAAAAAGGGCATCCCGAACTCCAATCAGACTCTGTTCTCTGGTGTGTTGTATAGAGCCCAGCAGGAGGTGTCTGCTCTCTGATTTCCTGCACTAGACTGCCCAGAGCTCCTATGAATTGCCAGGGAAAAGTTCTGTTCTCTCCTCTTCTTGACACAGAGCAGCGTGGGTAGTGAAGTCCACAACCCATTATCCTCCATACACTTGCATTGTACTGTGGGATTACATATCCCTATGTCCATGGCGGCAGCAAAGCAAGTTCTTGTTCCCTCTGATTGGCTCAGAGCCACTGTTGCTAAGATGGAGGGGGGTGCAGGAGCAGGGAGATGAAGCAGGTAAATAGACAGCTGTGCCGCTCTGTCACTCTGCAACAAGGAAGTGAGGGGAGAGAGCCGGCAGAAGCAATATTCTCCATGCACATGTTCATGGAAATGGCTATAATAAAGCTGGGTGCTGTAATAACCACCAGTTGGAAACCGCAGACACGCTGAACAAAGAAATGTCAGTCTCCCCCCCCCCCCCCCCCAAAAAAAAAAAAAAAAACAAAGTCAGCAGTTACAAATACTATAGCTGCTTACTTTTTAATATAAGGACGCTTGCCTGCCCAGGGATCCTGCGATGTCCACCCCAGAGCCAATTCTACAATCCGCTTCGGGTGCAGGTCATCTTCACTAAGGGAAACTGGCAGTGAAGCCTTACGGCTTCACATCCGGCTTCCAATTGTGCGAGCCAGGCTGTGCTTTGTGATTGGGCCCCACAGTCTTGTTGTGGATGTGTCCCAGAAGGCTGCGGGGAAGGAGGGGAGGCTAAACCTGCGGTCAGATCGACGCAGAAATTTTGTGTCAAAATCGGGTTCCTGCTTTCCCACAAAAAATTAATGTGCCATATATAAAGGAGAGGAGGAGGAAGAAGAGTGGAACTTCCCCTTTTGGGTGAAGTTCTGCTCTAATGCAGAACACATAATTGCCTGCAGTTAAGCTTTAATCGCTTCCTGCTCAGCCACTGTACATTATACATCCAGGCAGGACAAGAGGGTGTATTGGTAGTTCTTCCCAAAATTGCACCTTGTGCATGCCCTTGGGGTGGGTTGTGCAGTAGAGCAGTCTGTGACCTGCTGATCTGCGATCAGGGTACGGGGCTGCCCTGATTGACCCTTGTACCATGGGATTGTTGTGACCAATCACAGCGATCACATTACCAGTAGTAAGCAAGGGCTGTCATTTGAGACACCCTTGTTTACTACTGTGATCTCTGTGAACACATGGTACGGGGCCTATCTCAGCAGACACTATACCATGTGATAGCAGTGGAAATGACAGCTATCGTAGTACACAATGGCTGGTAGGTGTCAAAAATGATTGCCTATCATGACTATAAAGGTAATAGTATAAAAAAAAAAGAAAAACACCCACCAAAGCTATGGTGACACTGCACTGGTGACAATATTTAAAAAAAAAAAAATGTATATATTTTTTATATATATATTCATTCACATACTGTCATTAGAGCAAGTGTAGTATCACTATGGTGACTTTGTACTTCTGTGACGGTGATCATGTACAATGGCTGGCTACTCCTAATATCCTTAATCACCATCGTACCAGTCAGTGTTCTGATCACAGCCACACTGGTCATGTTGTCCCTGATCCTGGCCACACTGGTCATGTTGTCCCTGATCCTGACCACGCCGGTCATGTTGTCCCTGATCCTGGCCACGCCGGTCATGTTGTCCCTGATCCTGGCCACGCCGGTCATGTTGTCCCTGATCCCGGCCACGCCGGTCATGTTGTCCCTGATCCCGGCCACGCCGGTCATATTGTCCCTGATCCCGGCCACGCCGGTCATATTGTCCCTGATCCCGGCCACGCCGGTCATATTGTCCCTGATCCCGGCCACGCCGGTCATATTGTCCCTGATCCCGGCCACGCCGGTCATATTGTCCCTGATCCCGGCCACGCCGGTCATAGTGTCCCTGATCCCGGCCACGCCGGTCATAGTGTCCCTGATCCCGGCCACGCCGGTCACGGATTCCCGCTTGCACCAGACCAGTGCAGCAAGCAATAGTGTTCCTGATCATCTCCCCACCAGTGCAGTGTTGCCTATGGCTGCCACCTGCACTAACCCTGGCCTGTTTATTGACCACATTTTTGCCTGCTACCTAGACTGATCCTTTGCCTGTTTGCTGACCATGGTTTTGCCTGTGGCTTGAACTGACCTATCCGAACATGCTGTTGGCTATATTCCTGCAAGAAACCAGTCCCAGCTATCTCCTGTGGATATCTGCACTCCTGGAACCACAAAAACTCTTTTGTTCTCCCTGTCTTCTGTACTTCTAGTGCAGTGAACATGGCATTTCTAGGGGCAGCCATGTACCAGTAGGCTAGGCTAGGTTTGCTTGACTTATAGGAATTGGGACTGCTATAGGTGATGGTACACTAAGCTAGATTCCCTGATCACTTGTACAGAGGTAATCATTACAGTACATGACACAATTGATTGATTTGTGTGATGCACAAGATACAATGTCCGGTACATCAGTCCAGACACTGAAAAGTTACCACCATCCCCATACACGGGAGGAGTAGTATAATGTGTTTTTGAGTTGTAATTCTAAGTATGCCCATGTTTGGGAGAAAGATCTTACTAAATTTACCACTTTTGTGTAAACTGTGTGTGTTTAAAAAAAAAAAAAAAAAAAAAAAATAATAATTTTCTTTTACCATTTTCCCAAAAATGTGGCAAACAATGAAGTCTTCAAAGGACACTATCACTCTTAGAAAATAATTACAGTTTGGAGAGTAGTTTCCACTGTCCATGGGCAAATGCGATAGTTGTGCAATTTTTGCCCCTAGAAAGCGTGAAGGGAACTCCTTGGATTTTGGATTGCTCTAGGAGGATAGACTGAAAAGGTCTCACACGTGCACAAGTGTTTTGGGGTGTATTTTACATATGCCTATGCTATGTGTTAGAAATACCTTTTTTATTATTTGACAATTTTGTGTAAACAAAAAAAATTTCATTCCACATTTTCCAAAAACTTGTGACAAAAAGTAATTTTTAAGACTCACTATGCCTTTCAGAAAATACCTTGGATTATGTGCCTTCCACATTTTCCAATGGTTTTCATGTACATGTGATGGGTAGTCAGGAAATTTAGATGTGTAATGTATGCCTCTAGAACAGGGTTTCTCAACCAGTGTGCCGTGGCACACTAGTGTGCCATGAAGGGTTCCCAAGTGTGCCTCGGCAAAATGACCCCCAACCTATGCATTAACTAATCTGCTCTTTATTGGTTGCTGGCTGGTCAGTTGATACAGCGGTGCCGGTCCGCTGTCTAATACTCGCTTCCCGCTGCCACAGGCACTCTGGAAGCTGTGTGAGCCTCCCGACACGCGTCCTGCAACCGATGACGTCATCGGTTGCTATGGGAGGGGCGGGCACACAAGCAAGGGCTTGCTGGACAATCGAGGCGGGAGACGCTAGCTGGCGGGAGAGAGATAACAGGAAGGAGGATCTTCTGTGCCTGCATGTCAGCTCTGTGAGGTACACGGGATTATGTGGCATAACTTCTTTTAATATTTTACCTACTTAATAAACATTAATATATATGTAATTTAAATATATGTGGGTTTATAAAAAAAAAAGTTTATTTTAACTACTGTATTACTATATTATACTGATCATAATAACAGTACTTTTTTTTTTTTTTTTTTTATATATTGTATTCTGCTTACAGATTTTTTTTTTTTTTCTTTTTGTATTCTACTTGCATGTCTGCTGCAGTTTTGTCTGTGTGCATATATACATGTCAGTATGTGTGTGTGTGTGTGGTGTATGTATGTTACCTTTAATCCTGACCCCCCTACCCCCCTGCCTTTATCCTGTACCATCAGAAATGCTTTTTTAGGGATTCCTGTACCATCAGAAATTCTTTTTTAGGGCTTGTTTGTGATAGCAGCAAGGACTGCTGCTCCTCTGAAAAGCAATCCATTCTCAGGTCGCTTTTTTGAGGCATTTGACAGGCGGTAAAGAGGCATTATGTTGCCTCCTCACCACCTGTTTTAAGCCTGTAAATGCAGCATCGCTACACGCAACCGTACAATGCACACAGTTGCAAGGTAGTTGCAGTGCAGCCCCATTCACCCTGGGTATACCTCCAGCTACAACCACAGCATGTGTAAACCCCCAGCTGCTGCCTCTGCAGCTAAAGGGGGAGAAGTTGGGGATGGTAAAAACAGCTCAACCATGTGGTTTTACCACCCCTCCAACCTGACATGTGAACAAGCCCTTGGTTCACATCTGCATGGCTGCGTGCTGTGTGTAGGGCAGCCCATTCATTTCAATGGGCTTCCATACCTGCAGAAATGTAGAGACCTTTTTTTTTCAAATTACGCTGCACCAAAAGCACCCCATGTTTGTTAATGTGTGGGGTACCATCAGGAATTATTGGCACCTCTAAAGAGCAGAGCATTTTTGTGTGTGTCAGGAATGAGCGCAATTGTGCGCGCATTCCCCGACATACAGGAACGAGAACTGAACCTTTGACAGGGGTGCCTCAGGACCGAAAATACTTTTCAAGGGCGCCCCGACTGGAAAAAGGTTGAGAAACACTGCTCTAGAATACCGGAAGGTGCTCTTGGGATGCTGGGTCTCTCTATGCATCTAGGCTTTGAAAAAGTTTCAAACGGGGTATCTCCATTCTAGGGAGGCATAGCAAAATGTGTGTGTGGTTTTTTTTTTTTTTTGTTTTTTTTGTGTAATTGTAAGTATGCTCAAAGCTGTGTGTGAAATAACTTGATAACCCTACATCTTTGCGAAAACATGTATTTATTTGTTAATTTTCCAACAAAATGAGACCTAAAAATTCCAACTTTAAAAAACTCACCATGCCTTTTATTAAATTCCTTAGACTGTCTAGTTTCCAAAAAAAAGGATTATTTGGGGGGTATTTGTACTGTCCTGGCATTTTAGGGCCTCAAATGGGAAAGGCAGTGAGTACATCAGGTCTGATCAATTTTCAAATCTATACATGCATATGTATATCTCATAGTTTTTAGACTAAGACTAATATACACTGATTTGCGTTTACATTTTGGCCTAAATTTCATGAAGAAAGATTTATTTGCAAAATTTTATAACAGAAATTAAAAAATGTGGTAAGAATTAAGTCCTTTTTTAGTTTTTATATAGCAAAATAAGAAGTGCTGATTAAAAACCACCAAAAGAGAGCCAGATATGTCTAAAGAAAATTTCTTTTAGGTACAGTGTTTCGTGACTGAGTCTTATAAACTTATAAATGTAAGTCCACAGTAGCGCAAAATCTTTTACCACAAAACCAAATCCGTGATCCATAAATCAATAGTGCAAACAAAGTCCAATGAAGTCCTCTGAAAGTTTTTCAATGCAGCTGTGTGAACCCCAGTGATTTCCTATTAGAAATACGTCACCAAGTGTTCCACCACCGCTGTATGTCACATCCAACCCACTCCCATAAGACAGCAACTCGCCAAATCCTATTCCCCCTCCTATCTTATGAGTGGGCAAATATGCCTTCTCCTTCGTAAGCCACTCTACTTCACTTCTCCACCCCTCTTGCAGTATGGATTCACATCAATGGGTATATAAAAGAGAAAGAAAGGGCTCCACTAGTGTGATATTGTCATCACTCAATCATTTTTGTTAAAAACTATTCACAATTCACTTACATATTTAGCATCAGGCATTGTACAATGTGTTGGTATGTTAGCATAGTATAGAGGTCCCCATTTGTCTCACCAAATCCACGCTGGCTCACGGCTGCTACAGGGAGACTCTATCCGCTCTCACAATGTTGATGTGACCCTTTCCGGTAGCCGTACAGTCACGTCCGACGCGTTTAGTCCCTTCCAACTTTACAGGGGTGGGCAACCAGGCTTATCAATACTCCGCCTCCAATATGTTAACCCTTTCCAAGGTCGCTGACATACATATTGCTGTGCTGTTAAGGCTGCCTACTAATTAAGTCGCTTCACTCAATCCACTGTACAGTTTACCTCCCAGAGGTCCTAATGATAGATGTGGAGAATGCAGAAGCATGCCATCTGTGCATTTAACCCCTCATATCCCACGATAGCACCCTCTTACTGATGCTTAAAAATACAGAGAGATATACTTTTGATTAAACAATGTAATATAACCTATTAGGAGCGTGGGGTACATAAGTGAGTTATTCTCATTCAAATTGTTACAGCGCTAAAATCTGAAAAATTGTCTGGGCAGAAAAGAAGTGAAAGTCTGGTTTTGAGGTGGTTAAAGGTACTCCTTTCAGTCAACTGTTGTAGCAGTAAATGTATTATGTTTTACTGTATACATAACAACTTGAAGTCTGTTTTTGCCTGCTTGGCTTTCAAAATTATTAAAACAACTGTGACTGTAACCTAAAAAGTATTGTATGACTGGCAATTGTATGCATTTTTTAATGGCTTAAAGTATTGCACAACTTCACAGTAATATAATCGAATTATTTTAGATGAAAGCTCAAACCCCTTTTGGCCTGCTCTTCACTGCTTCATGACCATCCTTGATCGCTTGGGTTCCAAAGTATGGGGGCAGCTGATTGATCCCATCCAGGCATTTCAGACCATCATAGGCAGTCCAAGCTACAACAGCGAGATTGAAAACATCAGGACAAGCTGTCGGAGGTAGGTACTGCCACATTGTAAGTATAAAGAGGAACTTTGTTTTTTTGTTAGAAGTGCTTTGTGCAGTCCATGGACAAAAGGACATCTTGGCATACCTCCATCTAGGGCTAAGAGTAGAAGTTTTGTGTGCATTTTGTGATTTATTATGGATTAGGTCTCTGTGTATGCTCCTTGCCTGGAGGACTTTGGACAGTATGTACCTCCTAAGGCACAGCTCCCCTTAGTGGCTAGAACACCCGCCCTGTATCACCAGTTTAGCGGAGTGTCCTTAAGGAGGTAGAACATCTTTCTTTAGTTCTGCTTGATGCGGTCCTGAAAATTCTATTCACAGCCTATGGCAGTGTCAAACCAGACATTCTCTCCAGCAGCCAGCATGGGGCTCAGTGTCTAGACCAACAGAGCTGGAGATTCACTACAGCCACTGTTGTGCAAATAATATCAAGAGGGGAAGATTCTCAGGTAGCTAGTTATGATAGGTACCTGCTCCCACTTTCGGTCGGATCACTTATGGCGCTTTTCCACTGCATGGAAC
Organism: Pelophylax lessonae; assembly: GCF_965119305.1. NCBI lineage: Eukaryota > Metazoa > Chordata > Amphibia > Anura > Ranidae > Pelophylax > Pelophylax lessonae. Next base: position 221,976,066 of record NC_138774.1, read on the forward strand.
CAAACGGTTAGGCTCGCTTTTGTGCTTTTCCACTGCTGGTACTGCATGGTATGGTGTAGGAACGGTTCGGTACAGTACGGCGGCGCTTTTCCACTGCATGGAACCGAGCGGTACGGCTCTCAAAAACAGTACCACCTCGATTGTGGTTCCAACAGGTACCATACCCGGTACCATATCCCACAATCCTTTGCATGCAGTCACTACTAGCCACTGATTGGTCAGAGAATCCCACCCACCCCGTTGTTATCCCACCCACTTAACTTTAGTACTACTTTAGTGGAAAAGCAAACCATATCGTACCGTTCCAACACCGTACCATGCGGTACCAGTAGTGGAAAAGCAAACCGGGCCAAACAGGGCCGAGTAGAGCCGAGCCGGTACTTGCAGTGGAAAAGTGCCATTAGATGATTTCACTGCAAGTTCGGCACCCCTTCCCTGCCCACATCCTTCTGGGGCACACAGTTCCCAGCAGGCTATGGGATCATTCCCATAGCGCAGTGCAAAGTTGGCTTATTAGATAATCTTCCCTTTGGCTTGGAGAATGTCAGAACTGGCAGCTCTTTTCTATTCGCTGTTCTTCATTTTACATCAGGAAAAAAATGGTCTGACAACCTTGTCGTGCCTTTCTTTTAAAGGTTCCATTATCCTTCCTTCCTTAATGAGGCCCTTTTTTGTCCAGTTACTTTTTCTGAATGTTTTGCAGGCAGTAAAAATTTACTTACACCGTTTTCTTTGATTGGGAGATGGGCCTTCAACGTTCCCATAAGTGGTCCTAGTAGCCAGTGCCAATACTGTATGTTGGAGTAACAAGGTTATACAGTGAATATAAAAAGTCTACTCACCCCTGTTAAAATGTCAGGTTTCTGCGATGTAAAAAAAATGAGACAAAGATAAATCCTTTCAGAACTTTTTACAGCTTTAATGTGACCTATAAACTGTACAACTCAGTTGAACAACAAACTGAAACCTTAGGTGGAGGGAAGTAAAAATGAAAACTAAAATAATATGGTTGCAGAAGTATGCACACCCTTAAACTAATACTTTTGTTGAAGCACATTTTGATTTTTTTTTTTGCAACACTCAAACTTTTTGTGTATGAATCTACCAGCAAGGCACATCTTAACTTGGTAATATTTGCCCATTCTTCTTTGCAAAAACACTTCAAATCTGTCAGATTGCGAGGGCATCTCCTGTGCACAGCCCTCTTCAGATCACCCCACAGATTTCAATAAGATTCAGGTCTGGGCCATTCCAAAACTTAAATTTTCTAGTGAAGCCATTCCTTTGTTGATTTTGGATGTATGCTTTGGGTCGTTGTCATGCTGAAAGATGAAGTTCCTCTTCATGTGCAGCTTTATTAGCAGAAGCCTGAAGGTTTTGTGCCAATATTGACTGACTGGTATTTGGAACTGTTCGAAAATCTATCTACCTTGACTAAGGCCCTTGTTCCAGCTAAAGAAAAACAACCCCAAAGCATGATGCTGCCACCACCATGCTAACTGTTGATATGGTGTTCTTTTGGTGATGTGGATTGTTGTTTTTGCACCAGATATATATCTTCTGGAATTATGGCCAAAAAGTTCAACCTTGGTTTCATCAGACTATAACACGTTTTCCCACATGCTTTTGGGAGACTTCAGATGTGTTTTTGTAAAATTTAGCCGGGGTTTTTTAAGAAAAGGCTTTCGTCTTACCACTCTACCCTAAAGCCCAGGCATTTGAAGAATACGGGAGATTGTTTTCACATGTACCACACAGCCAGTACTTGCCAAATATTCCTGTAGCTCCTTTAATGTTGCTGTAGGCCTCTTGACAGCCTCCCGGATCAGTTTTCTTCTCTTCTTCTCAGCAATTTTGGAGGGACATTCAGTTCTTGGTAATGTCACTGCTGTGCCATAATTTCTCCACTTGATGATGACGGTCTTCACAGAGTTCCATAGTATCTAATGCTTTGGAAATTCTTTTGTACCCTTCTCCTGACTGATCGCTTTTAACAGTGAGATCCCTCTGATGCTTTGGAAGCTCTCTGCGGACCATGGCTTTTGCTGTAGGATGCGACTAAGACAGGGCTTGACAAATTTGCCTGAAATCTAGGAGCCAGCTAAAAAAGTTAGGAGCCAGTTTTTTTTTTTTTTTTTTAATCGAACAACCAAGCTTCATTTAATAAAACTGATACTAAATTTACACATAAATACGACTAGAACCCCACTCTCCTCTATAGCGCAATTGGATGGAAACAGACTGTCTGTCTCTTTCCATCCGATGTCGTCATCTGATCCGATCCACGGAATGGATAGAATATAGAACCACCATCCGTTTGTTTTTGGTGGACAGGATCAGATGGCGGCAGACTACTGCTCCATAGAGGAGACTGAAGGCTCCGATCAGGTCTGCCTGAAAAACTGACAGGTGGATCTGATCAGACAGCCTGTGTGAAAGGGGCCTTCGGCTGTGGCATTGCAATGAGGAAAAAAAAAAAAAAAATTATATAATAATTTAAAAAAAAAAGAAGATAATTATTATTATTTTATTTTTTTTAAATGTAAAAAATAAATTAGTAATAACCACACTCCCTGTCCACTTACCTTTTTAAGCAAAGGTAACTGGACAGGGAGATGAAGCCTGCAAAAACTTCCCTCTCATCTCCTCTTGGGAAGGAGATAGGAAGGCATTGAGAACAGGCAGTGGAAACAGTCATTACTCCCGGCCACCACAAGAGGGCGCCAGTTCCCCGTTGGAAGCCTCTCTCATCTCACAGAAGAAGGCCGAAAAGCCAGGGCCTCAATTTTCGGACGGCGCTGAAGTCCGTGCACTCGGGGAGGAGGTAGGGGCGCAAAAGGGACATGACACCTGCAGGGCACCCCAGGCGCCAGGTCGCTAATTCTAGTCGCAAATGCGACCTGGCGCCCAGGGTTTGTCAAGCCCTGGACTAAGAAAATGTGAGGAAAAACCTACTAGAATAGCTGAATTTATGTGGGGTTAATCAGAGGCACTTTAAATAATGGCAGATGTGTACTAACTCCTATTTAACATGAGTTTGAATGTGATTGCTTAATTCTGAACATAGAGAAATCCCCAGTTATAAGAGGGCGTGCCCCCCCCCCCCCTTTATGCAACCACATTAATTTCGTTTTTTTTTTTTGGTTTTACTCTCCCACCCCCCCCAAAAAGATGTTTGTTTTTCAATTGAGTTGTACAGTTTATAGGTCACATTAAAGGTGGAAAAAGTTCTGAAATTATTTATCTTCGTCTCATTTTTTTACATCACAGAAACCTGACATTTTAACAGGGGTGTTTAGACTTGATATATCCACTATATATTAAGCAATTTCTATCAAAATATAGGAGCTCCTTTTTATCTGTCCAATCTGTGGGATTCCTGGGTCTTTGTGCACCAAATATCTGTCTCCCAGGTATGCAAGGCTGCTACCTCCAGTTCATATGTTTACCAAATTCTGTTAAACTGTTTTCACTGCATAAGTTGATTCCAGTTTTGATTACAATAGCTTACTCCAGTAGTTTGTTAAAGAATGCATATCCCACACATTGTTGTTTTTTTTTTTTTCCTGTATAGTGGGCATGTTGCAAACATTAGAGGGTTGTTTCTGAAGGTTATATTGGTTTTATTTCCATGTGTTTTATAGATTATATATAGATAGTTAGTTAGAAACCATTGTCTAATAAACATTTTAAGATTAAATTTATATAGAGTATAAATGTGTGTGTGTGTGTGTGTGTGTGTGTATAATATATATACATATATACATACATACATATACATTCCCCCCCCCCCCCCTAAAACTGCAGCTCTTGTGGGAATGTTCTTGGTCTGCAGTGGTCAGGACCTACCAAAAGGTCCAAAGAAGGAAAACCGGCAAGCGGGCAACAGGGTTTTTCTTCCAACCAAGATTCATTGATGCACATGGAGAAGGAACACTGGCCCTTGTAGTCTGATCCTATAGATGAGCCACTGTAGCTCAAATTGCTGAAAAAGTTATGCTGGTTTCGATTGGTCTCACAACACACAGTTCATTATAATTTACTGCATATGGGTCCGAGTACTCATGCTGGCCCATATCCACAGCCAGAAAGCACCTATAATTGGTAAGTGAGCATCAGAACTGAACCACAGGAGCAGTGGAAGAAGATTGCCTGCTCTGATGAATTCAAAAATTGTTTGAGGAACACAATGGGATTATTTTACTAAAACTGGAGAGTGCAAAAAAAAAAAAATATATATATTTTTTTGGTGTAAAATACCATATTTCTTTTGTTCATTGACGGACATCGCTCCAGAATCTTCTTGATCATTGGGTTATGCTGGCACCTAAAGGAGTAGGACACTAGGTAGGAAAAAGCTTTACCACGCCTATGGGGCAGTCCCAGGGGATTTACTCACACTTCCTGCTATAGGCACTCAGTTTTTTTTCTGCCTAGTCAGGAGTAAGGACCTAGTTCTTTGCTGGGATCTCTGGTCCTAGCATTTTTTCCTTTTTTAATTTATTTACTCTATTATTATTTTCTGTTCCTGTGAGAACTACAATCAACTGCTGGACTGGTTGATGGACTGGATATTCTATAGCCTTATGGTCTCCCCATTCTGGCCAGGGAGCTCAACCCGACCTCAGTTCTGTGCTAGGTCGGCCGCGACATAGCCCCGCTAGACGGGTTGCTGGCCGGCGAGTTAAACGTCTCACGAGGACGCATAGACCTGGTCATGACTTGTGTCGCAGCGTGCCTCTGGGCCCCAGCACCCCCATTCTGATGGTGCGGTGGTCTACCTGGAGTGGTGCCCACCCGGTTTTCATGGTGTGATAAGTAGTTTCCCCCCTTCCCCGGTGGCCTTTTGGGGTGAACGTGGGCCCCTCCCTGGGACGGTTGGACCCCTGGGTCCCCTCCTTCCCATCTAGCGTCCCCCCCCCCTCATTTATCAAGGTCCCCCTGTGGACCACCCCTCATCTTTGTACACCTAGCTCACCCCCCTCCACCTCCTAGGGGTGGTCATGCATGTGATGTTTGTGTGGGGGTGTTGAGCGCGCAATGGGGACCGGGGGGGGGAATGGGGGGCGCGCCGCCTGCTGCTAAAACTGCGGTTTTGGGGGGGGGAGTGGTCTTGGTGGGGGCTCCTGCCCCTCCTTACTGCCCATTCATTTCCGGGGGTCGCCAGTTTGTCATGGATGGCTGCTGTCTATAGCGGCAGCCATGTTTGTGTAGTCCGGCGGCCATTTTCTTGTAGTTTCCCATTGATATGAAGCGCGGCCATGTTTTTGAAGCCTAAGTGGCGGTGATTCAGCGGTGGGCCTCTAGTGTTATTTCCTGAACTTCCTCCTTCTCTCGGCTCGCCGTACGGCATGCATCTTGGCGCACTGCTCTGTTGGTGGTGGTGAGTCCCTGTGGGTGCAAAGTGGCTTCCCTCTTTCTGCTATATCAATAGCTTGGTGCGCTGGGACTTGTGGTGCTGCTTGTGCAGTGGTGGGGGTGTCGTTTAGCAGTGCTTTTTCTATTTTGGAGTCCCTTGAACATGTTTCACCACCTGACCCCCTCTTAGAGGCTGCGGGGCCCTCCACGTCTAAAGCCCCGTACACACGTACTGATCGTCGGCCGAACGATCGGCCGTCTTTTGTCCAGGGCTGTCGTGTCTGTTGAAAACTGCAAAAGACTGCACACAAATTTTGTCGGCCAACAACAGCTGACTGCAGAAGTGATGTTTAACTTTCCTTGTCTTTTTTCTTTTCTGAGCATGCCCAGTCTTGCTAATCTGCTGTCTGTCGGCCGAAATCTGTACTGACTGGCGAACAGTCGGCTGTTCTGGTGTTGGCCAACAAAAATTTTAATGCCTGCACGACAGATTCTGTTGGGCCGAAAATGCGCTGTCGGAAGCATCATACTAACAAGCCTACAATCGGCCGATCGGTCATCGGTCGTCGGCCGAATATTTACGGCCGACAATCGGTATGTGTGTACAGGGCTTTAGTCCGCTCTGTGTGCTATGATGGCTGTCCTGGAGTAATTCGTGTCCAGGGTAGATATGGTCCTGCAAAACAGCATGGGCAAAAAGCGCCCCCCGCCTTCACTTGCATCCTCTGTCTCCCCAGATTCTGAGGTGAGTCTGGCCGCCGCGGCGCGAGGGATCCCTACTGGGCGTCCATGCCCCGAGTGCTCTGATAGTGAGGATGATTCCTCTTCTACTTCGACCACGCACGAAAAGGCGCTAGTGGATGCACGGATTGTATCAGTGCAGGAAACTTTAAAACTGGAGGAAACCGCTGCATCAGAGACGCCGGTACATTTCGATCCCCACAAATCCTTTAAGGCGACAAAAGTATTCCCCTTTCCCGCCTATTTTGACAAAATTTTCGTGAGTCAGTAGGGTTTCCCTAAACACACTGTCGGGGTGCCGCAGCGTTTCGCTAGGAGATATCCTTTTGAAGAGTCCCTGTTAAAAAAAAGCTGATAGTACCACCTGTGATGGATTCTTAGGTTTCCAGGGTAAATAAAGCCACCCTTGTCCAGGTGGAGGACCTTTTTGACAAGAGAGCTAAATCTCTGGTCTGACATCTTCTTTTTTTCAAAGACTTTAATGGAATGGGCAAAGCTTTTGCGCCAGGATTTGGAAGGGGAACAGATTCCCCCTAATCTCACGGAGGTGGCAGAACAGTTGGTCCAGGGGTTGCAGTTCATCTGTGATGCCTCTCTGGATGCGGCTCCCTTAGTCTGCAGGTTATGTTACAGCGGTGATCCTTCAGCGCATGATATGGCTCAAATACTGGTCTGTGGACCAGGCTTCCATTAAGGTCCTGTTGGATCTCCCCTTTGCCTGCGAGGTCTCTTCGGGGTGGTGCAAGATTTGCTCTTGCAAGGGGTCATAGTACCGGTTCTGTAATCAGAATGCGTTCAGGGGTTTTATTTAAACCCATTTACTGTTCCCAGGAAGGAAGGCAAAGTTCGTCCAATCCTGGACCTCAAGGCCTTGAACCGCTTTGTGCTGATACAAAAATTCCGCATCGAGTCAATTCACACTGTGGTGGCATCCCTTTATCAAGGGGATCTTCTGGCCTCTATCAAGTACGCTTACCTTTATGTTCCAACATATGTCAGTCATCAGTGTTTTCTTCGCTTTGCCGTGGGCGAGGAGCACTATAACATTCGTGGCCTTACCCTTTTGGTCTTGCCTCAGCTCCTCGGGTGTTTACAAAAGTTTTGGCCCCTCTGTTGGTGTTGCTGTGACAGCATGGGATAGCGGTACTGGGGTACTTGGACGATCTCTTTCTGCGAGTGGAGTCTCCGACTGTCCTACAGGACAACTTGGAAATTACTGTGCAAACCTTGCAGGAGTTCGGTTGGAAACTGAATTTCCAAAAATCTGCTCTGATACGGTCCACCAAGTTGGGACTACCTGGGTCTGACCCTGGATTCGGCCTCTGCCCGGGTGTTTCTCCCAGGGGAGAAACTCCATAAGTGTTAGGATGCGATTCGGCTCCTGTTGTCCAACAGTCAGTCATTTCTCAGGACTTGCATGCGAGTTCTGGGCCTGATGGTGTCCAACGAGGCTGTTCCGTTTGCACAGTTCCACACAAGATTTTTGCAGAGAGAGATTCTTGCCAAGTGGGACAAGAATCCACAGCCTCTGGACAATCTGATTCTGTTGAGCTGACTCTGTTGGGCACGAGAGGGTCTCTAATTTGGTAGCTTCGCTCTCCGGCGCTACGTCAGGGAAAATCCTTCCTTCCCCTGTACTGGACGGTGGTCACCACAGATGCCAACCTGTCTGGATGGGGAGGCGTCTTTGACACGGATTGTGCTCATGGGGTTTTGGACTCTGGAGGAGTCCAGACTTCCGATCAATATTCTGGAATTTGAGGTGATCAGATATTGTCTGGCCCATTGAATGGCTCGTCTTCAGGGGTGCCCAGAGAGGATTCAATCGGACAGTGCCACGGCCGTGGCATATCTCAATCACCACCAAAAAGTGTCCTAGCGGCTTGAGAAGTAGCCGGAATTCTAAGGTGGGTGGAATGTTTTGTTCCAGCCCTTTCTGCTTTGCATATTCCAGGGGTAGAAAATTGGCAGACGGATTACTTCAGTCATCAGGCCTTGGACCAGGGAGAATGGTCTCTCCACCCAGGGGTGTTTCATCAATTGTGTCTCCAGTGGGGGCACTGGACCTTTTTGGCTTCTCACCTCAACAGGAAGGTGCAGAGGTTTGTGGCAAGGTCTTGGGATCCTCTGGCCGACGCCACAGACTCACTGGTGGCCCCTTGGGGCCAGTATCATCTGATAAACGCCTTTCCCCCTCTAAAGCTGCTGCCAAGACTACTGCTGAGGATTGAGGCAGAAGGGATTACGGTCATCCTAGTGGCCCCAGACTGGCCTTGCTGGTCTTGGTACGCAGATCTAGTACAGCTGGTCGCCGATGTCCCTTGGAGACTGCCTCTCAGAGAACATCTATTGGCGCAAGGGTCGATCTTCCATTCTACTTTACAGTTGCTGGCTTTAACGACTTGACTGCTGAAAGCCAGGTGCTGAAGGATAGGGGGTTGTCTGACTCAGTGATTCCAATGCTGTTAAAAGATAGAAAATCTACCTTCAGGAATATTTACCAATGCGTTGTGTGAGTATCTGGGGATTTCTCCCCGTTCCTTTTCGGTGACTCGGATTTTGGCATGCCTTCAAAGAGGTGTGGAACAGCACCTGACCTTGGGTACCATCAAGGCCAGGTTTCAGCCTTGGCGATTCTTCTTCTTCTTTTTTTTTTTTTTCTTTCTTTCAATTCCCCTTGACCAGGCACTCTTTGGTTCACACTTTTGTTCAGGGGGTTCGCCTCTTTGCTCCCCCGGTTTGGTCTCCGTTACCCCCGTGGGAATCTCAACTTGGTTCTGTCGGTTCTTCAGAAACCGCCGTTCGAAAATGTTCACGAGATTCCTCTACTTACATTGTCTCAAAAGGTAACCAACCGCCTTGGAGGTTATTACTTCTGCGTGAAGGGTGTCAGAGCTGGCAGCTTTGTCTTGTCGTTCACCTTACTTACTGGTTCACAGCGATAACTTGGTGCTTCGTCCTTGCCAGTCGTTCCTTCCTAAGGTTGTCTCTGGTTTCCATCTGAATGAAGACATTGTGTTGCCTTCCCTGTGTCCTAATCATCCCAATGGATTGCCTTGCATTCTCCAAATGTGTTTCGAGCGATCAGGGTGTACTGGGTGGCAAACAAGTCTTTTAGAAAATCAGACTCCCTATTTGTCCTTTCGGATCGCCCTCGCAAGGGATTGGCCGCGTCTGCCGTGACCATTTCCAGATGGTTCAGACAGACAGGGGTGCAGGCATATTTGATCGAGGGTCAGGTTCCTCCTTTCCCTGTTAAGGCGCATTCTACGTGGGCGGTTATTGCCTTTGGTGCCTTCCGCCATCAGGCGTCAGTGCTGCACGTTTGCAAGGCAAGGCGGCCACCTGTTCGTCTGTGTACTTTCACAAAATTCTACAAAGTAGATGTGCTGACATCTTCGGAGGCTGCTTTTGGCTGCAAGGTTTTGCAGGCTGCTGTTGACTAGTCCTCTTTTTGAGGGTGTATTATTTTCAGATGAGCTCCAGTTGTTCCTGGTTGAGCTCCATGTTACCTGATTGGCTAGGTTTAACCCTTAGGAATTTTTTCTGCTTTGTTTTTCCCACCCCTCATGTTTGACGCTGCTTTGGGACGTCCCAATGGTCAAGAAGATACTGGAACTGTGTCCGTCAATGAACGAAAGAGAAAATTGGATTTTTGTCTTACCGTAAAATCCTTTTCTCTGATGTTCATTGACGAACACAGCACCCACCCCTCTATTGAGTTGGGTTATAATTCTTTTGACACTGCTTGCAGCAAAACTGAGTGCCTATAGCAGGAAGTGGGAGTATATCCCCTGGGACTGCCCCATAGGCGTGGTAAAGCTTTTTCCTTTTTCCTGCCTAGTGTCCTCCTGTAGGGGGCACTAAACCCAATGGCCAAGAAGATTCTGGAGTGGTGTCCGTCAATGAAAATCCGAGAAAAGGATTTTACGGTAAGACAAAAATCCAATTTTTGCATTTTTTAGGAAATGAACTCCAACAAATTCAAGGTGTTGCCTCCAAATTTTCCAAATCTCAATCCAATCGAGCACTGTGCAAGAAAAAGTCCTTTCCATGGAGGTCCCACCCCACAGCTTACAGGACATAAAATGATCTGCTACGGACAGCTTGGTGCCAGATACCCCAGCATACCTTCAGAGGGTTGATGGAGGTCCATGCCTCGATGGGTTATGGTGGATGGTCACAATGTTATGGTTGATCAGTGTATTTTGTGTGATATTTATGTGTGTGTTTATATGTATGACACACACACACAGTGTTTCCCTGAAAATAAGACCTAGTAAAAAGCCCAGGTAAAGTTTGGTAAAATAATTACCGGGTATACCGCTATATGGTTCCAGCAAATGTACAGTTAAAAAAACGTTATTTACATGGCAGCTGACCCGCCGGAGGTCTGCGGCCCCTCCCTTTTCAGTTTCCTGAGCGGGCTGATGTCAGCGGGGGTCTTCCTCCTCTCCTCCTCCCTTCTGCGGCCCCTCCCTCTGCAGTGTGCTGGCTGACATCAGCAGTGCGGGATTTCGGAGAAAAGAGGCAGGTCACGTGACTTCACAGGTACTGAGAGAAACCCTGCATAATGATTTTTTTTTAATAAAAAAAGCATTAGTCCTATAATTTGTATAAAATGCATTACCAGTACATGTTATTGTAATTATTATAAAAAGGATTACATAATTTTATACCAAAATGTTTTTTTAAAGGAATAAAATGTCAAAATACAGACCCCTGCCATTTTATTCCTCAAACCTCTTGGTTATAAGATCCTTACAAAAATATGTAAACCTTTTTAAAAAAAATATTGTTTTATTTCAGTTTTTTTAAGAGCCAGTTCACACATGCACACTACTCTGCAAATCACATGCGATGTCTGTGTGATGCAAATTATTGTACATTCCAAAAATAAATAAGACATCCCCTGAAAATGAGCCCTAGTGTGTTTTTGTAGCCAAAACTAATTTAAGACCCGGTCTTATTTTCGGGGAAATACGGTATATGTGTGTGTATATCTCACAAAAGTGAGTACAACCGTCACATTTTTGGAATTATTTTATTATATCTTTTCCAACAACACTGAAGAAATTACACTTTGCTACAAAGTAGTGAGTGTACAGCTTGTATAACAGTGTAAATTTGCTCAAAATGACACACAGCCATTAATGTCTAAACTGCTGGCAACAAAAGTGAGTACACCACCAAGTGAAAATGTCCAAATTTGGCCCAATTAGCCATTTTCCCTCCCCGGTGTCATGTGACTCATTTAGTGTTACAAGGTCTCAGGTGTGAATGGGGAGCAGGTGTGTTAAATTTGGTGTTATCGCTCTCACTCTCTCATACTGGTCACTGGAAGTTCAACATGGCACCTCATGGCAAAGAACTCCCTGATGATCTGAAAAAAAGAATTGTTTCTCAACTGAAAGGTGGCCTAGGCTGTAAGAAGATTGGCAAGAACCTGAAACTGAGCTGCAGCATGGTGGCCAAGACCATACAGCGGTTTAACAGGACGGGTTCCACTCAGAACAGGACTAGCCATGGTCGACCAAAGAAGTTGAGTGCACGTGCTCAGCGTCCTATCCAGAAGTTGTCTTTGGGAAATAGACCTATGAGTGCTGCCAGCATTGCTGTAGAGGTTGAAGGGGTGACGGAGTCAGCCAGTCAGTGCTCAGACCGTGCGCCGCACACTGCATCAAATTGGTCTGCATGGCTGTCGTCCCAGAAGGAAGCCTCTTCCAAAGAGGATACAGAAGAAAGCCCACAAACAGTTTTCTGAAGACAAGCAGACTAAGGATATGCCTTACTGGAACCATGTCCTGTGGTCTGAGACCAAGATAAACTAATTTGGTTCAGATGGTGTCAAGCGTGGTGGTGGGAGTGTCATTGTCTGGGGCTGCATGAGTGCTGCCAGCACTGGGGAACTACAGTTCATTGAGGGAACCATGAATGCCAACATGTACTGTGACATACTGAAGCAGGGCAGTATTCCAACATAACGACCCCAAACACCCCTCCAAGACAGCCACTGCCTTGCTAAGAAGCTGAGGGTAAAGGTGATGGAATGACCAATTATGTCTCCAGACCTAAACCCTAATGAGCATCTGTGGGGCATCCTCAAACAGAAGGTTCTCTAACCTCCCCCAGCTCTGTAATGTCGTCATGGAGGAGTGGAAGAGGACTCCAGTGGCAACCTGTGAGGCTCTGGTGAACTCCATGCCTAAGAGGGTTAAGGCAGTGCTGGAAAATTATGGTGGCCCCACAAAATATTGACACTTTGGGCCCAATTTTGACATTTCCACTTAGGGGTGTACTCACTTTTGCTGCCGGATCTTTAGACATTAATGGCTGTGTGAGTTATTTTGATGGCACAACAAATTGAAACTGTTCTACAAGCTGTACACTCACTGCTTTACATTGTAGCAAAGTGTAATTTCTTCGGTGTTGTCGCATGTAAAGGTATAATAAAATATTAACAAAACTATGAAGGGTGTATGTATGTATGTGTGTGTGTGTGTGTGTGTGTGTATATATATATGTATATATATATATATATATATATATATATATATATATATATATATATATATATATATATATATATATATATATATATATATATATATATATATATATATATATATATATATATATATATATATTTCTCTTACGTCCTCCGACAGTTGCCGCCACTTCATAATCTTCACCAATGGGGTAATTGACCTTTGCTCCGCAGGAGTAGCTAGGCAACAAGATTTGTTAATATCAAAGCTTTTAGCATATCACACCCCTAGGGGGTGGTCCCCTCAGTCAATACCTCCCTGCTTCCAGCATTCTCAACTCCGTTTTCAATTGCCTAGCTTAGGAGTAGCTGGCTGTTCCAGTGCTGGGGCTTTCAGTCTCAGCCTTCTATCCTCTTTTTGATCTTATTTCAAGTATTTTTCTCTTTCTTTTACTTAGCTGTTATTTTATCAGCATTAGTTTAGTTTTTCTTCGGATGAAGATGATCATGCAGAGCTGGGTCTCGGACTGGCCTCCCTGGATCCCAGGACTGAGAGCCAGGGGTTTCCCCAGCCTGCCATCGAGCGTTCAGCTTAGGTTTTACCCTGGCATATTGAACGACCCATCCCTGTTCGCTGCAGGGATGCTGCCTGTGAGGTGGCTACCTCACCGGACGCCATTTGCGGTTTCGCACCACAGTCCACTGCGTCCTGGCTGCGACACTCCCTGTCCTCAGTACAGCGGTTTGGTCGCTAGAGAAGGCTCCCCACGCCATCCGGAATGGTAAGTAAATTTCTATGTGGGGACCTGTCTGTTTGGGTGTCAGTCTGTGACTGTGTGACCCGCATGTCTGTAAGTGCTGAGCTCCCTGTCAGATTCCTGTGTGGAATAGCTGCCTTTCTGTGGGCTGCGGGGGGGGGGGGGGGGGCTCTCCCGCTCTGCTGTATGAGATGTATGGGGCAGACTGGGCTCAGACATGCTGTGCGGCGACCACTGATGCTGCCCGCCATTTTTCTCGGCAAACTGTGGTGACCGGCCCTGTGTGGTACAGCGCGGTGTTCTGGCGCCAAGCGCCGCAATTTTGGCGGCGATCGCTTCTGCAAGCACATGTCGGCGCCATTTTCTTATTGCCTTGATTCCCCTCAGCCGAGCGGCCATGTTTGTGAAGCCTTCATAGGCTATATAGGGCGGTCAGTCATTGCATCACTTCCTTTTTCACTGGAACAGCGATCGGTGGCAGCAGCTGTGTGCTCTCTCCAGGTTTTTACCTTCCTTATCCTGTATTTCCTTGCTCAGTGCTCCTTATCCCTGCGGGGGTCGGTACATACAGTAGTGTGCGGTGGGCTGCGCTCGCCGCGGTCTTAAAGGGGCAGTCCTTTATTTCAGTTGATACTGGGGCATGGATTCTCAGGATTGCAAGTTTCCTCCCACACTCGTGGGGGGCCAAGGGGCTGCTGCATCCCCCCGAGGGGGCTGATCTGGCTGCTGTTGTAGCGAACTTGGCTTCTCAGGTGCAGATGCTAATGGCTGATCGATCCGCAAAACGGCCCATCTATTTCCTCTGATTCAGAGGGCGATGGGGCTGCTATGGCTGGAGTGCCCTTCTCAGGGTCTCGTTCATCTCTGGACCTTGTGGGGTCTGAGGGGGAGGCTGAGGTAGAAGGAGTTGATACTTCTCCCCCTGGCTGGCCTGAAGAGCTTGCACTCATGGATGAGTTGATTACTTCTATCAAGGAAACACTGCATCTGCAGGATGAACCGTGTCCTCCTGCTTTGATGTCCTCTTATGGGACGAAAAGGAAACGCAAATCAGCGCAGGTTTTTCCCTGCCCTGCGGAATTTCAGCGCGCTGTTGATGAGCAATGGCGCAATTTAAAGAAGCCCTTTACTGTGCCGAGAAGTTCAAGCTGCGTTATCCATTTACACCCACCACTGATGAGCGTTGGTGTGTGCCGCCTCAGGTGGATCACGCGGTGGCAGTTTTGAATAAATCTACTGCGATTCCTGCTGAGGATACCCCGGTGTTCCGGGACCCTACGGACAGGAGATTGGAGTCTCTGGCCCGTCATACTTATACGGTTGCTGGTTCTATGCTGAAGCCTATTTTTGCTTCCATTATGGCAGCCCTAACTATTGCGGATTGGACGCAGGTGCTCAGGCGCACCCTGGTGGCTGACTCTGCTCCGCCGACAACGTTGGCTATGGTAGATCAAATTCATCAGGGTGTCATGTATTTGTGCGATGCGGACTTGGATTTAGTCCCTTTGGCTGCACGCCTCTCCAGTGTGGCGGTGTTGAACCATCGCCTGATATGGCTGAAATGTTGGTCGGTTGACCAATCTTCTCGCAAGACTCTAGCTAATCTTCCCTACGCGGGATCTCGCCTTTTTGGCGAGTCTTTGGATACTCTGATAAAGGGAATTTCCGGGGGTAAGAGCACTCTCTTACCCCAAACTCACAGGAATAAGTTTGTTCGCGGTAAGAAGAATACCTCGTTTAGGCCCTCTCAGGGGTCCTTTCGTGCCTTTCGGTCGCAATACAAGGGCAAGCCCTTCAAGGGCCAAGGCTCCCAGAAGAAGCCGTGGGCAGGTAAGCAGAAGTCCGGCCAGTCCGGGTCCGCTGCCCATACCAATTCGGCCTGAAGGGGCGCCCTCACCCGGTTCTGGGGTGGGGGGACGTTTGCTCGGTTTTCTTCAACCCTGGTTGGCCCGCATTCGGGACAGGTGGGTTCAGGAAATCGTTCGATCTGGATACAAGATCGAGTTTCTCTCTCGGCCGGCGAGCAGATTTTTTGCCTCAAATCTTCAGCTGTCTCCAGAGCGTTTGCAGGATCTGCACCTGGCGGTGCGGGACCTGCGGGCACAGGGAGTGGTGGTTCTGGTGCCTCATCGGGACAGATTTCGGGGGTTCTACTCCAATCTGTTCACTGTGCCCAGAAAGGAGGGCAAGGTACGTCCGATTCTGGACTTGAAAGCTCTGAACCGCTTTGTGCGGGTTCGCAAGTTCCGCATGGAATCCCTGCGCTCAGTGGTGGCTGCCCTGAGTCAGGGGGAATTCATGGCCTCCATCGATCTGAAGGATGCGTACCTTCACATCCCCATTTTCGAGGGTCACCAGAGGTACCTTCGATTCGCCATTGCGGAGGATCATTACCAATTCGTGGCGTTACCCTTCGGTCTCGCTTCGGCTCCGCGGGTTTTCACCAAGGTGCTTGCGCCGGTCCTGGCTTTATTGAGAGCCCAGGGCGTCTCTGTCTTGGGGTATCTGGACGATATCTTGCTTCGGTCTGCGACCAGTCAGGGCCTGGTGAACGACCTGTCCACCACGATGCAGACTCTGCAGGAGTTCGGTTGGACGATAAATTTTCCAAAATCAACGTTGTGTCCGTCGGTTCGTCTTCACTACCTGGGGATGATCCTGGACTCTGCTCAAGCGGAGGTCTTCCTGCCGGAAGACAAGCTCCGGACACTTCAGGACGAAGTCAGGTCCCTCAGGGACACTCAGTGCTCGTCCCTCCGGACATGTATGAGATGTCTAGGTCTAATGGTCTCGGCTTTCGAGGCGATTCCCTTCGCCCAGTTTCACACGCGGGGTCTTCAGGCGGAGATCTTGGCCAAGTGGGACGGGCGTCCGCAATCTCTGGATCGGCAGCTTTCGTTGAGGCGCCACACCCGAAAGGGTCTTTTGTGGTGGCTCCAGTCTCCGGCGGTGTCGGGGGGCAAGTCCTTTCGTCCCTTGTCGTGGACGGTGATCACCACGGATGCCAGCCTGTCGGGCTGGGGTGGTGTTCTGGGCGTTCTGTCCGCCCAGGGAACTTGGTCGGAGGAGGAATCCTCCCTTCCGATCAACATTCTGGAATTGCAAGCGATAAAGCTTTGCCTTCTGCATTGGTCGGAACGACTTCAGGGCCGTCCGGTTCGGGTTCAGACGGACGATGCCACAGCGGTGGCCTACATCAACCATCAAGGGGGCACCAGGAGTGCCCGTGCTGCTCGTGAAGTAAACGGCATTCTGTCGTGGGCCGAGACGCATGTCCCGGCGATAACGGCTGTGCACATTCCGGGGGTGGAGAACTGGCAGGCGGACTATCTGAGTCGCCAGACCCTGGACCAGGGGGAATGGTCCCTTCACCCGGATGTCTTCCAGATGTGCGCGAAGTGGGGTCTTCCGGATGTGGACCTGTTCGCGTCTCGTCTGAACAAGGTGGAAAGGTTCGTGGCAAGGACGCCCGATCCTCAGGCAGACGCCTCAGACGCGTTAGTGGCGCCCTGGCATCAGTATCGTCTGATGTATGCCTTTCCACCGATTCAGCTGCTGTCCAGGCTGCTTCGCAGATTGGCCTCGGAACCGCACACGGTGATTCTGGTGGCACCGGACTGGCCTCGCCGGTCTTGGTATGCAGACCTCGTAAATCTGGCAGTCGACGCTCCGTGGCGCCTGCCGCTTCGGGAAGATCTTCTGTCGCAGGGACCGATATTCCATCCTGCTTTACAGTCGCTGGCTTTAACGGCCTGGCTGTTGAAAACCAGGTCCTGAACGATAGGGGTCTCTCCCCTGAGGTCATTCCCACTTTGATCAAGGCTAGAAAAGCCTCTTCGGGAAAAATTTACTACCGTACTTGGAAAGCGTACTTTGCCTGGTGTGAGTCCAGGGGGTATTCCCCTTGCTCATACTCGGTGTAGAGAGTGTTGGCTTTCCTCCAAACTGGAGTGGACCAGCGTTTGGCGCTGGCCACAATTAAGGGTCAGATTTCTGCGCTGGCCATTCTTTTTCAATGCCCTGTGGCATCTAATTCATTGATTAGCACCTTTGTTCAGGGGGTGCGACATTTGGCCCCTCCTAGGAGGGAACCTTTGCCTCCATGGGACTTGAACTTGGTTCTGTCCGTGTTACAACAGGCTCCGTTTGAAAAGATCAGGGAGATCTCATTGTCTCTGTTGTCCAAAAAGGTTGCCTTTTTGGTGGCGATCACTTCGGCTCGCAGGGTGTCGGAGCTGGCGGCTTTGTCCTGCAGCTCTCCCTACTTGGTGATTCCCTTGGATAAGGTGGTCTTGCGACCTAACCCATCTTTTCTTCCGAAAAGGATCTCGGATTTTCACCTGAATGAGGACATTGTCTTGCCTTCGCTTTGCGCGAAGCCTAAGCATCCGAAGGAGGTGGCTTTGCATGCCTTGGATGTTGTTCGGGCGATCAGGGTTTACCTGTCATCGACTAAGTCCTTTCGCAAGTCGGATTCCCTATTCGTCCTTCCAGAGGGACCTCGGAAGGGCATGGCGGCGTCGGCTGCTACCATCGCCAAATGGATCAGACAGACAATTGTGCAAGCCTATGCTTTGAGGGGGAAGGTTCCTCCTTTCCCTGTGAAGGCGCACTCTACCAGATCTCTGAGTACGTCTTGGGCCTATCGTCATCAGGCTTCTGTGGCCCAGGTGTGTAAGGCGGCGACTTGGTCGTCCGTTCACACCTTCTCCAAATTTTACAAAGTGGATGTTCAGGCATCGGCGGATGCTTCCTTTGGCCGTAAAGTTCTTAGTGCGGCAGTGCCTTAGGGTCCCTTGTTTGGGCCCTTGGCTGTTGGGAGTGTTTTTACCCCTGGGTTACTTGTTCTTCCTGGGTTGTTGCTCCTGTTGAGCACGTTTTCCTGTTGCCCAGTTGGTTCTCTTACTTTGGTAAGGTTCCTTTCTCTGATGTGGGTACTGCGTTGCTTTATGCGCGGCTGCGTTTTTTTCCCACCCCTCATGTCTACACTGCTCTGGGACGTCCCCATTAGTGAAGATTATGAAGTGGCGGCGACTGTCGGAGGACGTAAGAGAAAACGGAATTTTTGTAAAATCTTACCGTAAAATTCCTTTCTCTGAGTCCTCCGACAGTCGCCGCCCCCGCCCCTCTTTTGGGGTTTGTTTATGTACTCTACTGCTATGCTACTGAAACTGAGTTGAGAATGCTGGAAGCAGGGAGGTATTGACTGAGGGGACCACCCCCTAGGGGTGTGATATGCTAAAAGCTTTGATATTAACAAATCTTGTTGCCTAGCTACTCCTGCGGAGCAAAGGTCAATTACCCCATTTGGTGAAGATTATGAAGTGGCGGCGACTGTCGGAGGACTCAGAGAATGGAATTTTACGGTAAGATTTTACAAAAATTCAGTTTTTCTATTTCTGCCACTTCAAAAGTTTCTCAGTCATGTGCAAAAACCGGTAAGACACCGCTGCAGTGCTGTGATTTGCTACTCACTGCCTGTGGTCGAGTAGTGCTGCATTCCATCACAAGTTCAGAAACAAAATTCATCTACGTGATCGAAAGAATATCGCAATACCTATCGTATCGTTTTATCGCCCAGCCCTAGTATGAATCATATATATATATATATATATATATAATTATATCCTGTCTGTTTTTTTTTTTTCTTTTAGAATAGACAAAAGTGATTTGCTGTAGAAGTAATTGCGCGAACATGTATACTATTTTAACGCTGTTGTCGCATTGAAATGTGTACTCTTGTCATGCTTTTCTGTTAGGGCGACAAAGTGTGAACCTGATCCAGATGATGATGACTTTGTGACATGTAGCCAAGCTGTGTACAGCTTTAATACTGAAAAAGTAAAAAAGGTAAATCTCTTAGAGCAGACCTTTCCCCCTTTCGCTAAAATTGTAGGAAGAGATGCATGCTGGTGTAATATTGTCTAACACTATTTTTTAAACATTTTTTGCTTTGCTTTACTTTTCCTTCAAAGCAATGTTGAGGTAGCCCCAGCTGTTCAGATGCCCCCTGGGAGGGGAACAATGCCTTTAGGGATATCTTGTACCTAAACTGCAAGCTCTCGCAGCATTGTCATGTTGCTCATGCATTAGAGGAAGTATATGCCGAACAAAATAACCTTGATTAAACTTCTCTCCCAAAGTCTTATGAGATCTTGGGAATTTATTTTTTTTGCCACGTGGCACATGCGTAAGGTCACAAGGATATAGACAAGTATAATTATTTCCCCTTTATACATTCTTAACAGGTTTAAGCGTCTCCCTGCTTGAAAGTGATGTGTCGCTCCCTAGCTGCCGATCACTTTCACAGTGCTGACGGCGTGGTGCTGCCCCTCTACCCCCCCGTGGTTCCTGGGCTGTCTTTCGCTTATTCGCAGCCCGGGGCCACAACCGCCGGCTTCAGGGGGGAGCGATGTAAGACCAAGGCAAATCCATGCCTTTTGATTTCACATGTCAACAATGAAACTGGAAGCAATTATGACTTTGTCACTTCCGGTTTCAGATTTACCATTTCCTGGCCTGTACAGCAAGGGAAAACATCTAATCAAGCTGATCTGTGCTTGGTTAGATGGTGTGAAGGGATGAGAGACATTGGGATATATATAGATTGACTGTCACCTATCGCATAGGGTTTTTTGTTTTAATCCTTTAGTGATGAAAATTAAAAAAAAAAAAATTGTAATCAAATGTATTAAAAAAACGGCCATAACCCCCATTGCACCACACATGTAACATATCCCTGTGAACATCTGAGCGAGAGCAATAATTCTAGCGCAAGAGTTTCTAGTTATCCGTAAAATGAGCTGTAAAAGCTTTTAAAGAACCACTTATTGTGGTTTTTGGGCACCGTTCGTTTTTTTTTTTTTTTTTTGCCATATTACAGGTGCACACATTTTAAGATGTTTAGTATATATTTACTTGATGCAACCTTAACTTTTATATTTTACCAAAAAATGGGTATTATATTGTGTTTGCCCTCAAATTAATTTTGCTGTATTTTTTTCCTGAAAATTTGCATTTAAAGAGAAAAAAAAAAAATTAAAGGTCAGCAGCCACAAATAATGTAGCTGCTGACTTTTAATATAGGGACACTTGCCTGTAAAGGGATCCCACTATGTCAGCACAACGATCCGATTCGTCAATCGACTTTGGGTGCAGGCATAGGCAATGTAAGTAAGGAAAACAAGCAGTGAAGCCTTCAGGCTTCACAGCTGGCTTCCTACTGTGCATGCCTGAGTGGCGCTGCACTTTTTGAATGGTCCCGCTGTCTTTTGGGACTTGTGTGTGTCCCAGGAGGCAGCGGAGGGAAGGAGGAGGGGCTGTAAATGTCGTAGATCGCTGATTGGCAATCTTACCCGCTGTCTTCTGGGACCTGTGTGTGTCCCAGAAGGTAGTGGGGGGGGGGGGGGAGTAGGAGGGGCTGGAAATGTTGCAGATCGCCAATTAGCAATCTTACCTGGAAGTGGGATCCGGTACCTGTCAAAACCAGGTACCTGCTCCCCCCTTTTGGGTGAACCACCGCTTTAATAAATGTGCAAATATAATGTGACATATAAATTTGCAACTATCCTCTTTTTATTCTAAAGGAAAATATATAATGTTTAGGGGATTTAGGAAATTTTATTGGCAAAAATTAAGATTTCTCTTACGTCCTCCGACAGTCGCCGCCTCTTCATATTCGTCACATATGGGGTATTAGACTTTGCTCCGAAGGAGTAGCTAGGCAACAGAATATGTTAACATTAAAGCTTTTAACATATCCCACCCTCAAGGGGTGGTCCCCTCAGTCAATACCCTCCTACTTCCTGCAACCATATCTCAGTTTCAATGTCTAGCTTGTCAGGAGTGGCTGGCTCTCTCTGTGCTGGGGCTTTGTGCCCCAGACTCTTTCTTCTTTTTTGATTTTTTGTTTGAGTTTTCTCTCTACCTTTACTTAGCTGTTATTTTTGTCAGCGTTAGTTAGTTCTTCGGATGAAGAGGATCATGCGGGCTGGGTCTCGGGCTGATCCCCCTGGTCGCAGGTCGTGGGTCAGTGGCTTCCCAGCCTGCCATCGAGCGTTCAGCCAGGTAACGCTCCTGGCACAGTGAACGACCCATCCCTGTTCGGTGCAGGGATGATTGGTGAGGTGGCTACCTCACTGGACGCTGTGCGGTTTCTTAACCCCCATTCTGTGCGTCTTGTATGCGACTCTCCCTGCCTCATGTGCAGCGGCTTGTTCGCCTGTGCGGGTCCCCCACGCCATTGTGAGGTAAGTGTATCTATGTGGGGACCTGTCTGTCTGGGGGGGTGTCAGTCTGGGACTGTGTAACCTGCCTCTGTTCACACTGTTTGTCTCCCTATCACTCGGCTGCATGCTGTGGGCTGCAAGGGGGGGGGGAGCTGTGTGACACTGTGTGTGTCAGCCTTGTCAGTGTGAGAAGCTGTGTGCTGTGGGGCATGTTTTGGGCATGTTTGGGCACTATACAGCGATCGCTGTGGTGATCTGACATGTTTTTTTATACATGGATGACATGTGTGCTTTACTGTACTGTGGAGCGGCGGTTTCGGCGACAAACGGCGCCATTTTGCCTACACTCGCTCCGGCCGCATGTTCTACATGCATGGCGGCCATTTTCTTGTAGCCTCCCATAGGCTTTCATAGAGCGCCCTGGCAGCATCACTTCCTCTTCTCCAGGAACACCGATCGAGGCAGCAGCAGCGGCGAGGGTCTCCTCAGGTTATATCCTTCTTCTCCATTGCCTGTGTCAGTTTTATTGTCCCTGTGGGGGTCTCATTGTGCTTGTGTGTGGTGCGGTGGGCTGCGCTCGCCGCGCTTGTTAAAGGGGCAGTTACCCTTTATTATCCGGCATTTGTAATAGGGGCAATGGATTCTCAGGAGGGCAAATTTCCTACCGCCTTGGTGGAAAGCCAGCGGACCGCTGTTTCCCCCCCAGGGCGGGATTTAGCCACTATTGTGGCTGGCCTTGCTGCTCAGGTGCAGATGCTGGTGGCTGCTCAATCTACTAAAAGACCCAGAGTTTCTCTTTCCTCTGATTCTGAGGGTGAAGGTGATGGGGCTGTTATGGCGGGGGCCTCCTTATCGGGGTCCCGCTCCTCCCTGGATCTAGTGGGGTCTGAGGTGGAGGCTGAAGTTGAAGGGGTTGATAATTCTCCCCCTGGCTCGCCTGAAGAGCTTGCAATCATGGATGAATTGATTGCTTCCATAAAACAAACGCTGCGTTTGCAGGATGAAGTGTGTCCCCTCGCTGCCTTGGCGGCTTATGGGACGCAGAGAAACCGCAGGACGCCTTAGGTTTTTCCCTGCAATGATGATTTTCAGCGCGCTGTTAAGGAACAATGGCGCAATCTGCGCAAACCTTTTGCTGTACCAAGTAGGTTCAGGCTGCGTTATCCTTTCTCGCCTTCCACTGATGAAAGGTGGTGTGTGCCACCCCCAGTGGATCACGCAATTGCGGTTTTAAACAAATCCACTGCGATTCCTGCAGAGGATTCCCCTGTGTTCCGTGATGCCACGGATAGGAGACTGGAGTCTCTTGCCCGTCATACTTATTCTGTTACGGGTTCTATGCTTAAGGCTCTGTTTGCCTCTCTCATGGCGGCCCAGGCGGTCGCAAGTTGGACGCAGATGCTTAGGCGCGTCCTAGTGGCCGATTCGGCCTCGCCGGCGACCCTGGATATGGTGCATCAAATCCACCAGGGTGTCATGTATCTGTGTGATGCGGACTTGGACCTAGTCCCGTTGGCTGCACGTGTGCACAGTGTGGCGGTGTTGTCTCGCCGCCTGGTTTGGTTGAAATGTTGGTCGGTGGACCAATCTTCACGTAAGACCTTAGCCAATCTGCCTTATGATGGGTCTCGCCTTTTTGGGGAGTCCTTGGATGTGTTGATTAAGGGGATCACCGGAGGTAAGAGCACTCTCTTGCCCCATTTCCCCAAGGCTAAGGGGGCTTCTGGGAAGAAGCATGCTAATTTTCGGCCCCCTCAGGGGTCCTTTCGTGCCTTTCGGTCGCACTACAAGGGCAAACCGTTCAAAGGTCAAGGCTCTCAGAAGAAGCCCTGGTCTGGTAAACAGAAGTCCGGTCAATCCGGATCCGCAGCCCATAACAGTGCGGCCTGAAGGGGCGCCCTCACCCAGTTTTGGGGTGGGGGGACGCTTGCTCGGTTTTCTTCAGCCCTGGTTGGCCCGCGTGCGGGACAGATGGGTTCAGGAGATCGTTCGATCTGGTTACAAGATCGAGTTTCTCTCTCGGCCGGAGAGCAGATTTTTTCCCTCAAATCTTCAACTGTCTCCAGAGCGTTTACGGGACCTGCACCTGGCGGTGAGGGACCTGAGGGCTCAGGGAGTGGTAGTTCCGGTGCCTCATCGGGACAGATTTCGGGGGTTTTATTCCAATCTGTTCACCGTGCCCAGAAAGGAGGGCAAGGTTCGTCCAATTCTGGACTTGAAGGCTCTGAACCGCTCTGTGCGGGTTCGCAAGTTCCGCATGGAATCCCTGCGGTTGGTGGTGGCTGCCCTGGTTCCGGGGGAATTCATGGCCTCCATCGATTTGAAGGATGCGTATCTTCACATCCCCATTTTCGAGGGTCACCAGAGGTACCTTCGATTTCCCATTGCGGAGGATCACTACCAGTTCGTGGCGTTGCCTTTTGGCCTCGCCTCGGCTCCGCGGGTCTTCACCAAGGTGCTTG
Source organism: Pelophylax lessonae (assembly GCF_965119305.1). Taxonomy (NCBI): domain Eukaryota; kingdom Metazoa; phylum Chordata; class Amphibia; order Anura; family Ranidae; genus Pelophylax; species Pelophylax lessonae. The sequence continues at coordinate 222,000,100 of NC_138774.1, forward strand.
CACCGGTTCTGGCATTATTGAGGGCCCAGGGCATTTCTGTCCTGGGGTATCTGGACGACATTCTGGTTCGGTCTGCGACCAGCCAGGGTCTGGAGATGGACCTGTCTGTCACGATGCAAACTCTGCAGGAGTTTGGTTGGACGATAAATTTTCCAAAGTCGACACTGAGTCCGTCGGTTCGCCTTCCCTACCTGGGAATGATTCTGGACTCGGTGCAGGCGAAGGTCTTCCTGCCGGAAGACAAACTCAGAACTCTTCAGGAGGAAGTCAGGTCCCTCAGGGACGTTCCGCACTCGTCTCTGCGGACGTGCATGAGATGTCTGGGATTGATGGTCTCGGCCTTCGAGGCGATTCCCTTCGCCCAGTTTCACACGCGGGGTCTCCAAGCGGAGATCCTGTCCATGTGGGACGGGCGACCTCAATCTCTGGATCTTCAAATCTCGTTGAGTCTTCGCACCAGAAGAGACCTTCTGTGGTGGCTCCAGTCCCCGATGGTGTCCGGGGGCAAGTCATTTCGTCCTATCTCGTGGACGGTAATCACCACGGATGCCAGCCTGTCGGGCTGGGGTGGTGTTCTGGGCGTTCTGTCCGCCCAGGGGACTTGGTCGGAGGGGGAGTCCTCCCTTCTGATCAACATTCTGGAATTGCGTGCGATAAATCTCTGTCTTCATCGCTGGACGGACCGGCTGCAGGGCTGCCCGGTTCGGGTGCAGACGGACAATGCCACGGCGGTGGCCTACATCAACCACCAAGGGGGCACCAGGAGTGCCCGAGCGGCTCGAGAAGTGGCCGACATTCTGTCTTGGGCCGAGACTCATGTCCTGGCGATAACGGCGGTTCACATTCCGGGGGTGGAGAACTGGCAGGCGGACTATCTGAGTCGCCAGACCCTGGATCAGGGGGAATGGTCTCTCCACCCGGCTGTCTTCCAGATGTTGTGCGCGAAGTGGGGTCTTCCAGATGTGGACCTGTTCGCGTCTCGTCTCAACAACAAGGTGAGAAGGTTCGTGGCAAGGATGCGCGACCCTCGGGGCAGACGCGTCGGACGCGTTAGTGGCCCCGTGGCATCAGTACAGGCTGATGTACGCGTTTCCACCGATTCAGTTGCTGTCCAGGTTCCTTCGCAGGTTACACTCGGAACGCAACACGGTGATTCTTGTGGCACCGGACTGGCCTCGCCGGTCCTGGTACGCAGACCTCGTGAATCTGGCGGTCGACGCCCCGTGGCGTCTGCCTCTTCGAGACGATCTCCTGTCTCAAGGACCGATATACCATCCTGCTTTACAGTCGCTGGCTTTGACGGCCTGGCTGTTGAGACCGAGGTCCTGAAGGAGAAGGGTCTCTCCTCAGAGGTCGTTCATACCTTGATCAACGCGAGGAAGTCTTCCTCGGGGAAGGTTTATTACCATACTTGGAAGGCCTATTTTGCCTGGTGTGAGTCCAGGGGGTTTTCACCCCGCACGTACTCGGTTTCCCGAGTGCTGTCCTTCCTTCAAACGGGTGTCGATCAGCGTTTGGCGCTGGCTACGATAAAGGGTCAGGTGTCTGCGCTGGCCGTTCTGTTTCAACGTCCCGTGGCTTCCAACTCCTTGGTTGGCACTTTTGTTCAGGGAGTGCGGCATCTGGTACCTCCTAGGAGGGATCCTCTGCCCCCTTGGGACTTGAATCTCGTTCTATCTGTGTTACAACGTGCTCCTTTTGAACAGATCAGGGAGATCTCGTTGTCTATGTTGTCCAAAAAGGTCGCCTTTTTGGTTGCGATCACTTCGGCTCGCAGAGTGTCGGAGCTGGCGGTTTTGTCCTGCAAGTCTCCGTATCTGGTTGTTCATTTGGATAAGGTGGTCTTACGACCTAATCCTTCTTTTCTTCCGAAGCGAGTTTCGGAATTCCATCTTAATGAGGATACTGTCTTGCCTTCGCTGTGCACGAAGCCTAAACATCCAAAGGAGGTGAGATTGCATTCTTTGGATGTTGTTCGGGCGATAAGGGTTTACCTTAAATCGACTGAGTCTTTTCGAAAAACGGACTCCTTGTTTGTTCTTCCAGAGGGTCCTCGGAAGGGCATGGCGGCGTCGGCCTCTACCATCGCCAAATGGATCAGGCAGACCATTGAACAGGCCTATGCTTTGCAGGGGAAGGTTCCCCCTGTGCCTGTGAAGGCGCACTCTACTAGATCTTTGAGTACGTCTTGGGTCTGTTGTCATGGGGCTTCTGTAGCCCAGGTGTGTAAGGCGGCGACCTGGTCAACCGTGCATACTTTCACAAAATTCTACAAAGTAGATGTTCAGGCATCGGCGGATGCTTCCTTTGGCCGCAAGGTTCTTAGTGCGGCAATTCCCTAGGGTCCCTTGTTGGGGACCTCTGGCTGTTGGGATAAGTTTTTTTATCCCCTGGTTATTTGTCTTTTCCTCGGTTGTTGCTCCTGTTGAGCACTTGTTTTTCCTGTAGCCCAGCTGGTTTCCTTCCTTTGGTAAGGTTCCTTTCTTTGATGCGGAGACTGCGTTGCCTTTCGGCGCGGATGCGTTTCCCACCCCTCATGTTTGCACTGCTTTGGGACGTCCCCATATGTGACGAATATGAAGAGGCGGCGACTGTCGGAGGACGTAAGAGAAAACGGAATTTTTGTAAAATCTTACCTGTAAAATTCCTTTCTCTGAGTCCTCCGACAGTCGCCGCCCCCGCCCCTCTTTTGGGGTTTGGTTGTATACTCTACTGCTATTCCACTGAAACTGAGATATGGTTGCAGGAAGTAGGAGGGTATTGACTGAGGGGACCACCCCTTGAGGGTGGGATATGTTAAAAGCTTTAATGTTAACATATTCTGTTGCCTAGCTACTCCTTCGGAGCAAAGTCTAATACCCTATATGTGACAAATATGAAGAGGCGGCGACTGTCGGAGGACTCAGAGAAAGGAATTTTACAGGTAAGATTTTACAAAAATTCAGTTTTTTACATGTGTGCAAACATTTTAAAAATTTTATGTAGAGCTCAATTAAACAAATTGCTTTTACTAAGCTATTAGTAATTGCATTTTTCATGTTTTGTATTGTAATTTGTTTTTCTTTTTTTCTTTCTTTTTATTACTTTGTAGGAAACTGGGTGGAAAAGTGCAATTTGCCCAGACTATTGTCCTAATATGTATGAAGATATGCAGAGTCTTGCTAGCATACTCCAATCTGACATTGGTCAAGATATACGTGTCCACGATAGCACCTTCCTATGGTTCATTCCTTATGTTCAATCTGTTATGGACCTTAAAGACTTAGGAGTTGCTTACATTATGGAAGTGATTCACCATCTGTACTCTGAAATAAAGGGTGTCTTCACTCAGGCAAGCAACCAGTGCGACAAAGTGACAGAATTTTTTGTCAGAGTCTTGGTTGCTATCATTGAACTGCATCGAAGTAAAAAGTGCCTTCATTTCCTCTGGATCAGCTCACACAAGTGGGTCGAAGCCATTGTCAAGTGTGCACTGCTTCCAGTCAAAAGCCCAAGAGTTACATCAACCTCGGCATTGCCTTCTTCCCCCACTTCGCAGACTCCTTCCTCTGTGCAGTTTGCTTGCATGCAGTTAATTAGGAGCCTTTTACGAGAAGGTTTTCAGCTGGGGCAGCAAGCAGCTTGCAAACAATATTTAGACAAATTCAACCTGATTATCAGAGGAAATGTATTTAGAAACTTGGATCTTGGTAAGACTGAGGTTCAAGGATTGCAAACGTGTCTCACCCAAATCATTAAAAGTATTAAGGACAAGGTATGCAGCATTCCTAGTTCAGCTGATCAAAGTCCAGCAAGTCTGATCCAGGCTGTACCCTTTATTAAGACAGAAAAAATGGATGATGAGTGTTATGTATCAAGCATTAATTCTCCACATAACTTACTCGATGTTCCTTTTCATCCTTTGGAAGGCAGGGAACAATTAAACATTCATACGAAAAAAGAGGCACCTGACTGTAGTTCATACCTAAAGACACACATTAAAAAGGAAAAGTTAGAAGATGCAAGTACTTTCATTACTGCCCAAAAGGAACCAAAAAGACTGGCAGCAGGATGGCAATCCAAATTATCTAAAGTCATTGGAAAAGCACCAAGTTTGAAGCAAAACACAGCAAAGGTCGTGCCCGAAAGTAAATTAAGCAGCAGTGAAGGGAACTCCAACACAGCACAAAAGCTATATGAAATGACTGAAGAGCAGAAAGATTTGTTGTTAAAATCAAAATGTTACGGTGATGAAAGTGAGTCAGATGATGATGATTTAAGTGACGGTGATGGAAACATCTCTCAGAAAGAGCGTGTCAAAAAATGTGTGGACAAAGGTCAGCAGACCAGTACTAATAGTCTTCCTGTAAGTGAGCAACTTCAAAGGCTGTCTTTAGATAACAACCCAGCAATCCGACCCATAAAGAGAGAATTTCAAGGGATTGCTGAGGTCAGCACTTCCAGCTTTTTGGAAAGGCATATTGACTCTGTAGTGGATAGTGAAACGGATGATGATGCTCTTCCCTTGTCTGTGCTTAAGAAAAAGCTTCTAATGAAAAATTCCAAAAAATCAGCTCTTATAAATACTGAAATAAATCACAGTGACACAGCAGAGGTGTCACAGATGAAAGGTTCAAATTTTTCTGCGGATTCAAATCAACAGGGTTCTGATGTACCTGAGTATTCTATAAAGAGGAAAGTTAAAGGTTCAAGCAGAGCTATTGGGGATTATATTTCCTCCAAAGCAGAATCAGATCATATTATAACAATCTCAGATGACACTGACCAAGAAGACCAAGAGGAAGAACCTTTTTGCAAATCTATTAAAATACAAAAACAGGACACTGGTCAAGATACTTCAGAAAAACCAATACTGAGACCAGAACAGATTAAGTCTGAGCCCGGCAATCCAAGTTATGAGGAGTATGGTTCACAATGTTTTGAATTTGAAACAGAGGATGATATATATTCTGCGTGGAGTGACTCACAGTTAGAGGAGATGAAGCCTAATGTTGACCAAGCAGATAAATCCTCAAGGCCAGAGACCAACAATATTGAGGACTTTGACCAAAACAATGATTTCAATCAGTGGGGATATGATACCGACTATGTTTCTGATGAAATAATAGAAAATGCAGCTAAAGATGCAGAACAGCAGTTTAAACAAACAACCTCTACTGCAAATACTCCGCCTAGAAGGGATCATGGTATTACTAAAGCATCACATGGAAAAAGATCTCATGAATTTGTCGCAGAAACAGGTCCTAAAAGAAAACAGCCCAAACTAGCTAAAGAACCAGAAGCTCTAGCAACACAACGGAAACCACAAACTGCCAAAGCAAACAAAGCTGAAGATCCTTTAAAAGCCCAAGGGCATGTTAAGAAGAATGAAAGCTCAGGTAAAGCTTCCCCTGCTGTGGTCCCACCAAAGAAAATACACAAGTGTCCTGAACCAGCTTCCACTGTCGAAAAACTAAGTTTGAAAAAGGCTCCCCGCAGAGCTTTTGACCTGTCCCAAAGATCCCTTGATAGCTTGGCCAAATTACGGAATTATGGCAAGTCTGCGGGATTTGTTGAGACTAAAAAACGTAAATCAAAAATGATTTCGCCACAGTCACTTTCAGTAAAAGGTAGTAAGTTTTTGGCTTGCCAGGATAAACAGTTTTATCGACAATCCAGACCCAAGGACGCAGAGAAAAGGAGATTGAGTAGTGGTTCGGAAAAGACCACTCTTCCAGGTCAACTGAACAGAACCGAGAAAATGGAGAGGCCGAAACAACAAGAACCTCAGGGATGGGAGCTTATAGATGAAAAAAAAGGGTATATGGGCAGTTCTGAAACTACAGATACTGAAACGAATGACCATCCTGTTGCCGAGTTAGTGCCACAGTCGACTTCTCAAGAAAATGACAATGCTCAGTCTACCATGCCAAGTACTCATGATGATCATAAAGATGATGATGATGATGATGAAGATGACTTGTTTTTAACACAGGCAGATCCAATTGATATGGATTTATGTTCACAGTTGGAGACAGATATAAGTGTTGGCACACCTCAAGATATGTGTCCGTCCAGTGTAGTTGATCATTCTCCATCAGTTCCTCAGCTGACGGACATACCAAAATGCAGTTTTAAGGACTGTACAACATTTGTCACAGTTTCTGGTGAGAAGTGTCCTATACATTCTGCTGCTGATAAAAAAGAGGATCACATGTTTGCCCGGCCTGGTTTGCCACCTTCTCTTCAAAAACCATCCAGACCTTCCACTGCTAAAATTTATAGTTCTGGGACAACCTCTCGGACTGCCAGTTTCACAAAGGATCTTGAAAGTCTCTCCAAGCACCTACCTACTGCAAAGGCCAAAACTCAGCCTTTAAAACAATCAGTGCATAGACCAACTGTGAAACATCCTGCCCAAAACAAGACCCCAGTGTCTCAGAGTACAAGCAATGTGCTGAAACCTTTGATCAACCAAAACAACATCCCCATACAATGCACTTCTAATTCGGTTCAAGGAACCAGAATTAATCCCCATGCTGTCATCCGAACACCACAGCGGGACCAGACCTGGTTGCTACGAGAAGTGCTAAACTGGAAATTTGAAATGTTTGACAACATTGCACAGTTTGGGCCCCCCAACAAACTTTGTCAGTTGCCGTTGGTAAAAGTACCACTCAGGTTTTCAGATTACGAGGAGTACTTCAATGTCTTTTGCCCATTATTGCTCCTGAACACATTTGAATCGGTAAGAGTTTTTTTTTTTTTTTTTTTTTTAATACAGTAAATTTGTTTTCGAATGTGTCCCTGAGGAACAATAAAGTAGAGTTAGGGCTCTTTCACACGGCCGCTCCGCTGTTTTTCTCCGCTGCGGGACTTTTTTTTTTTTTTTTTCACGGAGTCTCTCTCTTTGCCTCTCTCGTCTCTCTCTCTCTGCCTCTCTCGTCTCTCTCTCTCTGCCTCTCTCGTCTCTCTCTCTCTGCCTCTCTCGTATCTCTCTCTCTGCCTCTCTCGTCTCTCTCTCTCTCTGCCTCTCTCGTCTCTCTCGTCTCTCTCTCTCTCTCTGCCTCTCTCGTCTCTCTCTCTCTCTCTCTCTCTCCTCTCTCTCTGCCTCTCTCGTCTCTCTCTCTCTGCCTCTCTCGTCTCTCTCTCTCTCTCTCTGCCTCTCTCGTCTCTCTCTCTCTCTCTGCCTCTCTCGTCTCTCTCTCTCTCTCTGCCTCTCTCGTCTCTCTCTCTCTCTCTGCCTCTCTCGTCTCTGCCTCTCTCGTCTCTCTCTCTCTCTCTCTCTCTCTCTCTCTCTCTCTCTCTCTCTCTCTCTCTCTCTCTCCCCCCCCTCTCTCCCCCCCCTCTCTCCCCCCTCTCTCCCCCCCTCTCCCCCCCTCTCCCTCTCCCCCCCTCTCCCTCTCTCTCTCTCTCTCTCTCTCTCTCTCTCTCTCTCTCTCTCCTCTCTCTCTCTCTCTCTCTCTCTCTCCTCTCTTCTCTCTCTCTCTCTCCCTCTCTTCTCTCTCTCTCTCCCCTCTCTTCTTTCTTTTTATTACCACCAAAAGACAGATCTATCTACCTAAAAAACAAAGTTCAAAGTATAACAGCACTGAAAAGTGGCCTGGTAAATATGGGATAATGCAGGTGGATATACAAGTGGTTAGGAGTACCTGAGGTGTCAGCACTGGAATTGGCTCAACACTTGGAATATCCAGGTATACGGCTCAGGGCTGGGTTTTTCCAATGCAAAACAAAATCCTTACTTTGTTTCCATGTGCAGTCTCTAAATCCAATAATTGACCAACCCTTTGCTTTTGCATGCAGGTTCTTAGCTTAATTGTTGCCTCCTTGGAGGTAATTCTATGCTGGTGACTCATGAATTCGCCCTTAAAGTCTGGGAAATCACTGCAGATGAACTCTGGCAGTGTGAATCAGTAGATTCCTGCTGCTGGGATTTGCAACGTGGCCAAATGCATGTGCAAATGGTGCCTTTACTGCTGGACTTTTTACTGCAGGGTCATCTTACTTGTATTTGGTTGAACAGTGCAGCTGCAGGGATATGTGCCAAACATCAGGGAGCAACCAGAAGTCTCATGGCTCAAAGAGGCAAACCAGATTCTGGCTTGGATGGAGCTTTACATTCCAGCCCTCTCTTGTGCATGTTCTAGTTATGGAAAATTGGCAGGTGGAGAGTGGTCTCCGAACACAGAGTGTGTTTCAGGGCTCTGCACAGGTGGGTGATGCTAGATGTGGAGCTCTTGGCTTCCAGATTGAACAATAAACTGAGCCTCCGGTAGTGGATGGTCTGGTGACTCTGAGGGATTAGTTCAACCTGATCTCCTCTTTACCTCTTTGAAGCTTTATCTTCATCTTTTTAGCAGAATCAAAGCCGCGAGTGTTCTGGTGATTGCACCAGATTGGCCCAGACGACCCGGGTGCTCAAAGCTCAGGAGATTCCTAGTGGGCTCTCCAAATCCCCCATGTCTTCTTTCTCAAGGACTGCTTCATGTGACATGGCTGTTTAAGCCCAGGCTGTAAAAGATAGGGGCCTATCTGATTCTGTTATTCCTATGCTCCTAAAAGCTGTTGAATGTGACACAATCTAGGTCTACTATAGCATCCAGAAGGCAAAATTTTCATAATCCAAGGCAAGGAATTTCCATCCTAGCAGGTACTCCTGAAAAACCTATTGTGGGACGTTTTTTCTTTAGTCCAGTCTGGATCAAGTCTTCTCAGCTCTTGTGATTCTCTTCAAAAGGCTGCTTGCCTCTCAACCCTAGTGAAAGCCTTTTTACAGGTGTTGCTCACATAGTTCCCCCTATATGTCAACCTGTAACTCCATGGACCTCAACCTGGTTCTTTTGACTCTTTTAAAAAAAAAAAAAAAAAAAAAAAAAGAAACCGTTTAACCCACCAGGGAGTTTTATCTGTGTGCTCTTACCCGTAGCTTTCCTTGTTGCCATCACCTTTGTGCAGTGTGCTGTGCCAGTACATCCCAAGGAGATATCCTATCCCTCTTGTTTGCATGTGGTATGAGCTACAGCTTTCCTCTGATAGACAGACTTATTCATCAATGCCAAGGGTTTGCAAAAGGTACAACTTCCTCCAGAACCACTATTTCGTGATGGCTTGAGCAGATCATTATTCAGGCCTAAAGTGGTTGCAGAGGCAAGACATTAAGAAAACAAATATCCCAGTATTTATATCGCCCCCCCCCCCCCCTAAATACTTATCTGAATCCTTGCTCAGTCAAGTGTTGTCCGTCTGTAGTGTCTCTCACCTCTCGCTCTGCATTAAGATACCAGAGAAAGATACAGCCTGGCCGCTGCACTCCACAGCTGAGATAAGATTATGGAGTTCCTTTATTCATTGTCAGTCCAGACAGACAGATAGATAGAGATAGAGATAGAGATATATATATATATATATATATATATATATATATATATATATATATATATATATTACTCTGGAGAGGTGATCAGGATTTTGTATTTATTTATTTATTTATTTATTTTTTTATTTATTTATTTATTTTTTTACGCACTGATTGCTTATAACTGTGAATTTTACAGTTAAAACAACAATGATTTCTGAATGAAAACTACAAATTCAGTGTTTACTATTGTGATTAGCTGTGATTGGTCTCCTAATCACATGGTACAGATGGGCTGTGATTTGGCCCTGTCTATACCATGTGATGACTCTGTGACCAAGAGCTCATCACCATAGTACACAATGAAAGGCATGAATCAAAGCATTTCATTGTGTACAACTGTCATGTGAACAGCTGTGATTGGCCATGGCGATCACATGGTACCGGCAGCGGGCCGGTAGAATGATCTGTCATCGGCCGTGTCGTATGGACACGGCAGGTGACAGATTGTGCTGTGGCACAATCCTGGGAGGACATCCTATGACTTCCTCCCAGATCAGCAGTGCTTCTGCCCGACCATCATTCTACAATAGGTCGGGCGGGAATGGGTTAAACCCATCAAGGATCTCCTCTTAAAATATCTTTCTCACAATGTATGGCACAACTATGCTAATACAGCATTTTTCCAGTCATATATTCAGGTGTTAACTTTTGCACTTTTTTTCTTGTGGTTTAGCATCACTATGTGCGCAGAATTTCATTTTTCACTCCCACAAAGTAGCCTTATTGGAGACTAACACGTTTTGCAGACATGTCTTTGAGTTAGTGTCTCTTTTTAAGGAGCCATTTCTTATTCTTCACAAAGACAAGTTAGTTTTGTGCCCAAGACCCTCTTCGTAAGGTGGTGTCAGTGTTCCACCTTGATGAAGACGTACGCCTTCTCTCTTTGTGCCATGGCTCCAAAACGCCTAAAGGAGATTTTTTCACTGGTCATGGTCAGAGCCATCTATCTCAAAGCTACAGCTTCAATCAAGAAGATTAAATCCCAATTTGTCCTACCCTCAGCACCTTGCAAGGGACATCCTGCTTCAGAATCTTCCATCGCTAGGTAGATGCCCAATCTTCTGCTGATACAGTTTTTGACCACAGGGTTCCTGCTCTGGCACTTTTGAGTTTGGGTCTATTTACACATAACAGATGTAAAAAAAACATTAAACTTTTTTTTCTGCTGCTACCACAAACAGAAAAATTTAAATGGATGAAGAATTTTCAACAATGTGATACTCCGTGAAATATAGCACTCTCTAGAACAGGTACAAAATACTACACAATTTATGAATAAAACAAAAGCCTTTGCTCCTGACAGCCAAGCAGAAAAGCAAGGGAGCAAAGGAAAGCTGAATATGTGGTGTTGGGGGGTGGGAGAACAGACATGTTTACTTTAAAGTTGTTTCAGGTATCTGTGGGAATGTTGTGTACTTCTAAATCATGTTTCTGGATCGTCCCATCCCGTGACAGCAAATTTTTAATACACTGCACAATTAATAAGCTACAGTGAGGTATAAACTTTTATTTATTTATTTATTTTTTTTCTGACGCTTTTTTTTCTACAGCTGGCACAGGAATGGGCAATAAAACAACCATCACTGACTTCCCACTTGTGCAAGCTTCACTTGCAAAATTTCCGCAGTGAAAACCAGATGAACAGAGGAGAATTCCAAGGTGAGATATTTTAAATATTTAATTTGCTTTATTTTCACTTTCAGGCACAATGCTACCCTGATCGAATTTTGAAAATGTTTACTTTTACAAATGCCTGCTGTCAAAAATGCGAATCATTGTGTGCCATCGGTGTGCTTGCCTTAATCCTAGACTTGTGTTTAATGTGCTCTTATATAGTTTGTTTGGGCCAGTCTGGCACAAACTAGCAATTTTCTTCATTGACAGATAGGCCAGTCTGGCACCAACTAACCATTTCTTCATTAACAGATGTACCCGTTGGGTGTATTGTGTAGCTACATACAGTGCCGTGTTCGGCAGCTGGAAACCTCCCCCCCCCCCCCCCCCCCCTGCTCCTGGAACAAAATTGAGTTGAAGGATGATGTAACCATCTCCTCCTCAGCCAATCAGAGGAAGCATTGCATTCATAGAATACAAAGCTTCCTGTGAATGGCTGAGCAACACTCAGCCCATCTTGTTTTTGTTCTGGAATCAGAACAGGAAGTTCCCGTCGATTCTACATATAGTTTATAGAGCACACCCAGCAGGCACATCTGTAATAAAGGATAGTGTGGTCCAAGAAAACTTTAAAGGCATTGTAAATATGTTCGTATTTAACGCAGGGATTTTTTTGTCTGAACCTATAGTTATGTCTGCAGCCTTATACCTTCTGCTCCCAGACATACCATGAGGGCTGCAGATTGAATTTTGTGTCAGTCACACTTTCTCTTCTTCTCCTCCAGTTTTGGCAGGTTTAGGATGACCCTCAAACATCTATGTTGCCTTCAGAACTCACCAGTCTCCTATGGGCAGCAGTTTTCAGGAGGTGAAAAATGTTTTTGATTAGTTTTCAAAAAAAACTTCTAGTTTAAGGATGCTGCAGTTCTAGGGGATTTTTTTTTTTTTTATCTATGAAAAGCTGCATGACACAGTACAAAATAACAATAAAGCAACATAAAAGGATACAGTGACTCAAGTCCATCTGTTGTAAACCTTTGGTAAGCAAAACAAGAACTGCTGACATAACCTAATGCAACCTGTAGGAGTAACCAAAACAGTTCTATGTCAGGCTGGTAATGCTTAAGTTGAAGTTCATATTAGTGGCTGGTTCCAATTACTCCCATTTAAAGAAACCATACTGACATAATGCAATCCAATGGGAGATGTAGTAAAAAGAGTCGGGGGAAGAAGAACTTGGGGAAAGGGGGAGGAGCAGGTGCAGAAGAGAGGGTAGTTTAAGGGCGGAAGGGAAACGAGAGGGGCCGCAGACGAAGATTCCCCAACCCAGGGCCATCAGACAGCCCTTATAGTGGAGCACTGTGTTGCGAGAACTCCTGGAGGTGTAGGCATCAGTAAAAACAAAATGTTGGCGTGGCCTCCAGGTGTCACGGAAAGACTTTTCTCAGTTATGATGGGTGGCCCTAAGGTCTTCCTTGTCCTGGAGTTCATTAATTTTAGGGAACCAAAGAGACCTCGTAGGCAGATTCACAGACCTTCAACACAAAGGGATGCATGCCTTTGCAGCATTCAGTAGCTGGATGGTAAGGGAAGATTTGTATTTATTAATGGGCCTTTGTGTAAGGTGCAGCAGACTTGCCGCAGGGTCGTCTGCCAGATCTACATTGGTCAGATGTTTGATGGTGCTGGTCACTGCTTGCCAGAAAGGTTTAAGTCTCGGGCAATCCCAAAAAATATGCAACATGGTGCACTGGTCCGCATTACACCGCTAACCTGTATCTGGCACCTGTGGAAAGAAGCAGTGTAGAGTTGTAGGAACCCTGTACTACCTTGTCAGGATCTTATAGCTGGTTTCTTGGACTTTGGTAGCTATGGAGGTGTTTTGTGCAAAGTGGAGAATCTTCTCTTTTTGCGAGTCTGTGAATGTCGTGGTGAGGTCAGATTCCCACCGTGCAAGAAAGGAAGGATGGAAGTCAGGAGCCGGGTGGATCAGAGCAACATAGATAATAGACAAGCTGTGGCGAATCGGTTCCTCCCTGTGGCAAATATTTTCCAACTCCGTAAGCTGGCGCTAGATGCTTTGGGAGCAGAGGCATTTACGGAGAAGTTGAAGAAGAGTGCTCCAGAAATCCAAGGGGGCATCCGAAGCAGAAGCAATAGCGCTTGGGGAGAGATTTCCATCCGGCCCCAAGAAGTCCCGAAGGTGACGACGGCCTCCCGGTACCAAGTGCAAGATCGGGGGGCTCTTAAGGCCGGGCGCAAACTCAGGATTGCCGAGGATAGGGATCCTAGGGGATGTTTAAAGGATGTGTTACAAACAAGCTCGTTATAAGCTTGTGGGACTAAGTTTTTTTTTTCAGGTAAAAGGATATGAAAATACACATGTGCAAGCTTTCTTGTAAATCATCCTGGGTTACAACCTGAGTTGCCTGCCTTGCTTTATATTCGAAGATGATTTGTCACCACAAATGCCTTTTCCTTTTCCTTCTACTGCTAGTGCAAATATTGTGTGACATAAAAAATTTGGGAACTATCACCATTTTATTGTTCTGCACATGGGATTTCTATACTGTTCACTTTCCATCTGCAAATATTAACTTTTTGTCAGCATTAATTGGGGTTCACTGTAGCCCATTGTGTATACTGTATGTAGCGTGCTAGACGATTGGGAGATCTGGCCCTTTCTTCAGGGCATATTCCTCTGCACAGGAAGTCAGCCTATGTTTAATTTGGTGTCCTAAGATGTCTCTCTCAGCTTCTGCTGAAAACCAAAACCTATTGCCAAATGGCATATTACCATTGTTTATGTACCTTTTGCTCTATTTGTAAAGCCTCTGACACCTCTATGGGACCTAAATCTGGTCCTATTGGCTCTTGGAGCTTCCCTACCCTGAGCAGCTGCATGAGTTGCTTTCAAAGACCTCTCTTAAAAGCAAACGTTTATGGTCGGTTGCAAAATCGTCTGTTTCCAAATTGGAAGCCCTCTCCTTTTCTACCTGGCACCTTTACAAGGATAAGCAAGGATTCCCCCTTTATTCTCATCTGTTTTTCTTCCTTTCCAGGGTAGTGTCTGCCTTCCGCTTTAATAGAAGACATTCCTTCTTTTTCCACCTGCTTTCACTATGGAGGAGGCTTCCCTTCTGTATCTAAGTGCATTCAGGGCTCGCAAAAATGAAACTACTGCTTTCTGCAATCAGATTTACTGTTGTCATATCTGAATGATCATATAGGAGTTTGTTTTCCAGTTCAGCTATCACACTGTAGATTTGCCAGACAATGTCATAGGCCTTCTTTGGTTTAATGTCAGGAGCCTCCCTTTAAAATCACTGCTCTTTTCACTAGAGCAAATATGAACCTCCTTCAGTGTGCATCTCTTGACAGCTTGTCCACTGGTCATTCCACTAGAGCAGTTGGAACATTGCAGATTATAAAATTGGGCTTCTGCCTCTCAGGTGTGCAAACTGCCAACTTGTCCTCAGTTCACCAAGTTCTGTTGTGTGAACTAGATGGCTTGACTGTGACCTTGTTTGACTGAAAGCTCCTATAAGCAGCTATGTGATCAGCGAGCCCTAGCACTACTGGCAGTTGCCTCCAAATGCACACTTAGAAAAAAGGTATTTCTCTTACCTCCTCTGACAGATGCAGCTCTCAATGTTTCTTCACCAATGGGTAATGCGCCATCTACAGGAGTAGACTAGGCAGTGAAAACTTTTCACTTGACACGCCTATAGGGGCTGTCCTTCATGACATTACCCCAGACACACTGTTCTCACGAATCCGTTTCTTGCTGCCTAGTTTAGGAGTAGGACCTAGGTTCCCTGCTGGGACTTCAGTTTTTTTTTTTTATTTTGAGAAATGTTTATCTTTACTCACTATCGCTAGCTAGTGTCAGGGGGATCCTCCTGGTGAACTACAAGCGACAGCCGGGCTGGGGTTTCGCACTGGATAATCTAGACCTTTATGGTCTCCTAGCCTGGCCAAGGAGCATGAGCAGGCTGTAGTCCGCCCAGGCCTCGCCGCGACAGAGACCCCCGGTGGATGGGGACGAGCCTGCGAACAGATGCTTCGCCGGGACGCATCAATCCGGAACGCCCTGAGTTGCCGCGTACCCCTCTTGGCTGGCAGCACCCCCACTCAGGGTGGGAGGCGAGCTGTTTCGGAGCGGAGACCCTCGGTCCATGTTATGGTGAGTGATGCTACGTCCCCTGTGTCCCTGTGACAGTCCTCTGAGGGGAATATGGGGCCCACTCCTGGGAAAAACAGGGCTGTGTGTCTCTGAAAGATCCCGCGGGCCTATCAGGACGGTCCTGCCTCCCTGCTCCAACTGGGGGCACTCTAGCGGCGTCTCACGCCTGGGGGGGGGGGGGTGTTTGAAGTGTTACCTTATCCTGGGGGGGTCCCCTTAGGTGGATTCCCGTGGTGGCCTCATTCCTGGGTTCCTGAAAGCTTGGCGCCGTTTTCGGCTGCCATTTTAGGGTTGGGCATCAGGCTGCATCTGTGTAAGGGCAAAAGCCATTTTCCCTGGCTTCCTGAGTGCTTGGCGCCGTTAACGTGTGTGGGCATAGGCCGCGCTGTATGGGACTCTACACAGGCAGGCTCGGCTGAAGTTCACACACGCTGAAGAGTGAATGCAGAGTGGCTGCTTCTCAGGGTTGCTGGCACAGTAAGGGGTTTTTAGTCCTTGGGGCATTCCTAAGACACACTTTGCTCCTGCCGGGGCACCTATTAACCTTAAAGGGGAACTCCAACTGTTTTGCGGTGCGGACCGCGATCGCTATTTAACCCCTTCCCGCCCGCCTTATAGGCGTTTGGCGGCGGGAAAGTGGTTGGATTATCCTGACAGAGCGGCGATCGGTGATGCGGCGTGTCACACTGACACACCGCATCTCCGATCTCGGTAAAGAGCCTACTGACATAGGCTCTTTACCATGTGACCAGCTGTGTCCAATCACGGCTGGTCACACAGTACACAGGAAGAGCCGTTGATCAGCTTTCCTCAGTACGTGCCCGACAGGACACGAGTAAAGGAGAGCCGATCTGCAGCTCTCCTGACAGGGGGGTCTGCACTGGTAATCAGATCATTGATTACCAGTGCAGACCCTCTGGGGGGGGGGGTGCCACTAGAACCACCAGGGATGCCCACCTATGACCCCAGGGATGCCCTCTATGGCCACGGGGGATGGCAATCAGGGCTCAGTGAGCCCGCCAGTGCCCTCTCCATCAGTGCTGCCCGCCAGTGCCCTTCCCATCAGTGCTGCCCACCAGTGCCCATCATTGCCATCTATCAGTGCTGCCCATTATTGCCCACCAGTGCCGCCTATCAGTGCCCACCAATGCTGCATATCGGTGCTACCTATCAGTGCCACCCCATCAGTGCCTGTCAGTGCAGTCTCATCAGTGCAGGAAAAAAACTTATTTATTTACAGAATTGTATGACAAATTCTCAATTTTCAAACTTTTCGGTATTTTTTATTTGTTTAGCAAAAAAGAAAAAACCTTGCAGTGATCACATACCACCAAAAGAAAGCTCTATTTGTCGGGGGAAAATTACATAAATTTGGTTTAGGTGCAGTGTTGCATGATCACACAATTGTCATTCAAAATGCAACATCGCAAAAAGCTGAAAATTGGCCTGGCAGAAAGGGGGGTGAAAGCGCCCTGTATTGAAGTGTTTAAAGGGCCATGGTACTCATTTTTTTTCTTTACTGAAATTTGGAGTCCCAGGGTGAAAATTTCCCCTCTGCATTTATTTGTGCATCCGGACCCTCCGGATCACCTTCTCTGGTGTCTGTCTGCAGCCTTTGAAACTTTGGCGTCCATGGAAACTTTGGCGTCCATGGTGGATCTTGTGATGAAACAAGTTACTGCCCGATGCCCTCTCAGTCCTCTGATTCAGAGCCTGATGTGGTTGCCACGGACAACACCCTCCCTGAAGGATCCCTGTCCTCAGTCAGACGGTGAGGAGTCCTCCTCAGCTGCAGCGCGGGAACGCGCTCTGGTGGAAGCACGGATTTGTGCGGGAATCAGTGAGGGAAACATTGGCTGCTTTATGCCTTTCCTCCGATACAGCTGTTGTCACGGTTCCTCCTCAGGTTGGAGGTGGGGAAGGTGCAGGTAATTCTGGTGGCACCAGACTGGCCTCGCCGGTCTTGGTAACCGGACCTGGTAAAGATGGCTGTCAAGCCTCCCTGGCGGCTGCCTCTGGGAGAGGATCTGCTGTCTCAAGGGCCGATCTTCCATCCTGCTTTACGGTCGCTGGCTTTAGCGGCTTGGCTGTTGAAGGCCAGGTGTTGACAGACAAGGGCTTCTCTGATTTTGGTGATTCCTACCTTGTTGAGGGCTTGGAAGGCGGCCCCCAGGAAGATTTATCATCGTACTTTGAAAATATTGCCTAGTGTGAGTCGCAAGGGTTGCATCCTCGCTCTTTCATTGGCGAAGATCTTGGCCTTCTTGCAGAAAGGTGTGGAGCAAAGTTTGGCTTTGGGCACAATTAAAGGTCAGGTGTCGGCCTTAGTCATTTACTTCCAATGTCCCTTGGCGACTAATTCCTTGATTTGCACCTTATTCAAGGGGTGCGTCGTCTGGCCCCACCAAAGAGATCTCCTTTACCTGCCTGGGATCTGAATTTGGTTTTGTCCGTTCGTCAACGTCCTCCTTTTGAAAATATCAGGGAAATTTCTCTGCCTTTGCTTTCTTAGGTTGCCTTCTTGGTGGCTATCACCTCTTCTCGCAGGGTGTCTGAGTTGGCGGCTCTGTCTTGCCACTCGCCATATCTGGTAGTTCATAGCGATAAGGTTGTTCTGGGACCTAACCAATCCTTTCTTCCTAAGGTGTCAGTGTGCCACCTTAATGAAGATATTGTTTTGCCTTCGCTCTGTGCTAAGCCCAAGCATACCAAGGAATTTGCCTTGCATTCGCTGGATGTGGTTCGGGCGATCAGGGTTTCCCTTCGGACGTCTGAGTCTGTTTGTCCTCCCTGAGGGATCTCGTAAGGGTTCGGCTGCGTCTGCTGCAACCATATCGAAATGGATCAGACAGACTATTGTTCAGGCCTATTCATTGAAGGGTCAGGTTCCTCCTTTCCCTGTGAGGGCGCATTCTACGAGAGCACTGAGTGCCTCTCGGGCTTTTCGCCATCAGGCTTCTGTGGTTCAGGTGTGTAAGGCGGTGACCTGGTCGTCTGTACACACCTTTACAAAATTCTACAAGATTGATCTGCTGGCATCCTCGGATGCTTCCTTTTGGCCGCAAGGTTTGGCAGGCTGCTGTTTGACGAAGAGACTTTGTTTTTTTCTCTTCAGGGGTTAATTTTCGTTTTGGGGTAAGCTCTTGTTGGTTTGCTTGAACTTCTGTTGCCCTGTTGGCTACGTTTTTAGCCTTGGAAATGCGTTAACTATTTGGTTGCGTTCTTCCCACCCCTCATGCCTACACTGCTTTGGGACGTCCCATTCGTGTAGAAACATTGAGAGCTGCGTCTGTCAGAGAACGTAAGAGAAAATTGGATTTTTGTAAGAACTTTACTGTAAAATCCTTTTCTCTGAGTCCTCTGACAGACGCAGCTCCCGCCCCTCTGTTTGGGCTTGGTTGTCTTTTCTTTCACTGCTTGCTACAAAACTGATTAGTGAGCAGAGTGTGTTTGGGGTAATGTCATGAGGGACAGCCCCTATAGGCGTGTCAAGTAAAAAGTTTTCACTGCCTAGTCTACTCCTGTAGATGGCGCGTTACCCATTTGTGAAGAAACAGAGCTGCGTCTGTCAGAAGACTCAGAGAAAAGGATTTTATGGTAAGTTCTTACAAAAATCCAATTTTTGTAATAACTGTAAAATCCTTTTCTTCAACAGTTCCTTTTGGAGACTCAGATACCGTGTATATTAAGTTCATTGTGGTTACACCTGTTGCATGTGTTAAAAGGCAAACATTATCTGACGTTACGTTTGACAGTAAGCTACATTTTGACAGTAAAATACTTCTGAGGCTGACGTAGAGTGTTATGTCCTGTAGAACAAGCAATATGCTTTCTTAGTGCCAAATCTACTGAGGGGTCAATTACCCAATGGTCTACTGTGTTCTCCAACAAACTACTGAAGAAAATACATTTACAAGGAGTAAAAAAAAAAAAAAAATCATGCTGCGGTTCATAATCAATATATACCTTAGAACAATATGCATGTCTTGTGTATTTATTCCAATAGTCTGGATTCGAAATGTGGATTTGAATATGCAGTGGCTCCCAAAAGAAGGCGATCTTGTATTCCTGCTAGTGCCTGAGCCTACAGGCACATCGCCCAGAGAAGAGAGTGATTCACAAGGACCCCTAAATTACCACATTGGTCATGTGTCCCGCTTTTTCCGCACTCAATACACACAGCCTTGTAAGTACTGAGCAGTTAGTCTTGTGAGAATATGTTGCTAATATCCTACTTAATTTGACATTAATCCATTCTCTGTACTGTCTTGCAGTGGAGAAGGAGCAATACACACTGTGTGAGCTGAGCATTAACACCCATGTAAATCTTTTGCCGTACTGCAAGCAGCAAGTACGGTGTGCAGTGATTGGCAGCTTGACAACCACTCAGAGGCAGTACAAAGCTCTGATACAACTGCAGAGGAACCCTTTATTTAGGCCTATTCTCTTTCCTACCCCAAATGATTTCCTTCCACGGATGGAGCTGGAAAACCAGGGCAGTTTGGTAAGTCAATTTTTCCCTTGCTGTTTGTACTAATGGTAAAACCAAGTTGGCATCAAAAACCCTGCAGACTATAACAATCTGGTGACAATATTACTGACTGAGGTTCAGTGACCCAGTAAACCATATATAAACTGTATTTATTTCTTGTGCATTAAAATGGTTGTAAACCCTCACATACAGTGGGGATCGAAAGTTTGGGCACCCGAGGTAAAAATTTGTATTAATGTGCATAAAGAAGCCAAGGAAAGATGGAAAAATCACCAAAAGGCATCGAATTACAGATTAAGCATTCTTATATGTCAAGAAAAGTTAGATTTTATTTCCATCATTGTCACTTTCAAAATTACAGAAAACAAAAAAAAAATGGCATCTGCAAAAGTTTGGCACCCTGCAGAATTTATAGCATGCACTGCCCCCTTTGCAAGGCTGAGACCTGCCAGTGTCATGGATTTTTCTCAATCATCATCTGCGAAGACCAGGTGATGTCAATCTCAAAGGTTTTAAATGCCCAGACTCATCTGACCTTGCCCCAACAATCAGCACCATGGGATGTTCTAAGCAGTTTTCTAGAAAACTGAAAATAGTTGACACTCACAAAGCTGGAGAAGGCTATAAGAAGATAGCAAAGCGTTTTCAGATGTCAATATCCTCTGTTCTGAATGTAATTAAGAAATTGCAGTCATCAGGAACAGTGGAAGTTAAAGCAAGATCTGGAAGACCAAGAAAAATATCAGACAGAACAGCTTGCAGGATTGTGAGAAAAACCATTCAAAACCCACGTTTGAATGCACGATCCCTCCAGAAAGATCTGGCAGACACTGGAGTTGTGGTACACTATTCCACTATAAAGAGATACTTGTACAAATATGGTCTTCATGGAAGAGTCATTAGAAGGATTTAAACAAAAAAACCCCCTTGAGGAATGGTTGGGACTTTAGAGGTAACTATATTAGACTCTCATGACAGAGATATATAAATAAAACGTGTCTTTATTTTGAAAAAGTGAAATAATTGAAAAACCATCAAAACAAAAGGAACATATGTTTAGACAGTATACATGGACATTTATACAAACAGTCACAGGTTACAGCAGAATCCAACGCGTTTCAAAATGTAGTATAATACATGAATCTTCCTCAGGGAATCTGCATATATTCCTGAAAAAGTAACCACATACAGAATAAGTCCCAAAAGAGGGGCATAGTTCAGTATATACAGTTTACAAATATATAGATATATATAATCTTGCAATTGCGACCATGTAGTCTCGAGAAAAAAAAAAAAAAGGGGGGGGGAGGGGGAAGGGGGAGGGAAAAAGGGGGGAGAAAGAGGGGAAAAGGGGGGGGGAACAGGGGGGGGAAAAAACAGGAAAAAGGGGGAAGGGGGGGAAGGGAAGGAAAGGAGAAAACTTCCAGATGGAATACCACTGATTAGGAAGTCACATACCTGCAAAAAAATGGGAAAGCCCAGCAACCCTGTCCCAATGGGGATATGTTCAATTCCCACAAAGTGAGAGCTAGAGTCAGGTGTGTGTATTATTGGCCTTAACCTAGAAACAATGGTAGACAATCAGAAAACTACAAATGTAGAGTTCAAGCTGCACTATACCAAAAAAGTATATAAAATATTTCAAACAATTCACCTGGTTCGATGATTTATCACAGATAAAAATGTGAAAAAAAGAAGTAAAAAGTTTTCCCTGAAGTAAAAAACAGGGGGGGGGGAAGATAATGTTCCTGGAAAGTTCCAATTGATTATCCCATAATATAAGTATCTCCAAAATTTGATAGGTCCTATATTAGGAAAAGAAAAGGGAAAACTGAGCCATACATAGATGTTCGTGACCGTCATATGAAATATGGTGGACACATTTCGTATGGGGTACCTTACCTCAGTAGTGGTGAATCATTATGGTATTTCCATCAATTCAATACATATGTATAGTCCCTCGGGATATATACTAACAAGAGTCATTAGAAGGAAACCTCTTCTACGTCCTCAACACAAAAATCAGCGTTTGAACTTTGAAAATGAACATATAGACAAGCCTGATGCATTTTGGAAACAAGTTCTGTGGACTGATGAGGTTAAAATTGAATTTTTTGGCTGGAATGAGCAAAGGTACGTTTTGGAGAAGAGTCACAGAATTGAATGAAAAGAACCTCTGTCCAACTGTTAAGCATGGGGGTGGCTCAATCATGCTTTGGGGTTGTATTGCAGCCAGTGGCACATGGAACATCTCACGAGTAGAAGGAAAAATGGATTCAATAAAATTTCAGCAAATTTTGGATGGTAACTTGATGCCATCTGTGAAAAAGCTGAAGTTAAAGAGAGGATGGCTTCTACAAATGGATAATGATCCTAAACACACCTCGAAATCCACGGCGGATTACATCAAGAGGCGTAAACTGAAGGTTTTGCCATGGCCTTCACAATCTCCTGACCTCAACATATTTGACATTTCTGGGCTGTCTGTCACGCACTGCTCTTTTAAGGTCTATCCATAGATTTTCAAAGAACTGGAAGGCTTTTGTAAGGAAGAATGGGCAAAGATACCTCAAACAAGAATTGAAAGACTCTTGGCTGGCTACAAAAAGCGTTTACAAGCTGTGATACTTGCCAAAGGGGGCAGTACAAGATATCAACTCTGCAGGGTGCCCAAACTTTTGCAGACACCCTTTTTTTTTTCTGTTATTTTGAAAGTGTAAATTATGGAAATAAAATCTAACTTTTGTTGACATATTATAAGAATGTCTAATCTGTAATTTGATGCCTTTTGGGGATTTTTCCATCTTTCCTTGGCTTCTTTATGCACATTAATACAAATTTTTACCTGGGGTGCCTAAACTTTCGATCCCCACTGTATACCCAGTGAAGTGAATAGCCTCAGGTGATACAGAGAGATGAAACAAATCTCCTACATAAGTTTTATATGTTTATCTGCAGTCTTCTCTTCTCTACATTCATTCGAAAGTGCAGAATTCTGATAAAATCCTTCTGCATCGGACAGTATCAGAGGAGAGAGCTGCAGAGTTGGTGTGTGAGAGCTGATTGCAGGAAAGGGACATACCTCCCTCCACACACAGCACAGGAACAAAGGTTAATGCAGAGCTGTGTTCTCGCTAGACCAGCTCTTTGAGCTCCCTTCCCCATCACAAATTAAGCTCATGTGTCTGAAAATTTCTCAGAAGTGACTCATGCTTAAAAAAATAATGAAGCACCAAAGAAGTGACACTTGGAGCTTTTGAAATAGACACGTAAACACTAAAGATGTATGCACTTTGTTCAGATTTCATGACTGAGGTTTGCAACCACTTTAAGGGACTTAGGATGAGGTTGTTTAGCTATATTGGGTTATGCTGCTGCCTTCAGGAGATTGGACACTGGCAAGCAAAAGCTGAAACGACGGCCTAATATAACCTCTCCCACTCCCAGCATGCCAGTGTCCTAGGAGAACACATGCATTTACTCTTCTGACAGGATGCAAAACCTTTTCTGACTTTTTTGTCAAGATTCTTTTTCTTCTAGCAAGATTCTTCAGTTGCTTCAGAGGCAGAAGGGGCTACTTTTCAGCTTTCCGGGTCAACTGATTTCTGGCATCGCCACAGAAGTCATACCCAGACCCCGCTGACTTGAAGTTGGGTCTGTCCATAATGAACATGGGTACAGGGCTCTGCTGAAGGTGCTTGCTTAGGCACCTTTGTGCAAAGCGTGAGTCAGTCACAGAGCACTTTACATGTCTGGGGCTGCAGTGCATCCATCTGGTTGAACCCTGTCCCTTTTGGTGGGTATGGCTTTGGGAGGGGCGAAGACTTTTTGGTATATACATGTAATTTATGCCCAGCCTGGACTCCTTCCAGGACTTTTATTTTGCATTACCATGGGCGCCATCCTGTTCACATCTGCGGTAAATACTGAGGGCTTTGGCCTTGTCTATGAAGTTGGCATTTGGTAATGTCTTCCCCGTATTCCCTTATGGGCTTCTTTTGCATGTCCTCACAGTATATTGACTTCTGTGTTCCCTAACGAACAAAAGAGAAAAAAGGATTTTGGGCTAACAAAAAAAATATTTTCTTGGAATGCATTAAAAAGACACAGATCCCATCCCTCTGTTTATGCATGCTCCTTGTACTGTTTGCTACAAACTGAGGCATGCTGGTGTTGTCCTGGGACTGGCCTACTTTTTTTTTTTTTTTTTTTCTTTTGTTAGCCAGTGTCTGTAGATGGCAGTATAACCTGACAGTAGCTAATTATTTGTGTCCCTAGATTTTTATGGTAAATTTAAAAAATCCTAATATATTCTCTGTAAGCTCTGGTGACATACAAAAACAGTTTTCTTTGGAGACCTCAGAATGATATATGTTGCAATCCTAGCATAAAACACCCCCCTCAAGACGAGGCCTGGGTTTGCGTGTAGTGAGAGGAGCAAGTGTGTCCAGGGACAAACTTGTCAATTAATCCAGCATGTCTTTGGGGTTTGGCAGAAAACCCATGAAGGCACATGGAAAACCTGCAACCTCCAGGCAGGTAGTGTCATGGTTGAGCTTCCAAATGATGACTCTAGCGCTGCCAGGCACAGGTGTAAACCACCAAACCACTGTGCTGCCCTGTCTCCATTTGCCAAGCTATTGCTAACTGGAATATGAATAGAGAACATGAGCCTGCGTTTGAGAATCCTGCTTAGAATATTTATGGCTAATGCAATCAGCAGTGTTTTTTGTCAATGCTCTAGAAAATGTTTCACCAAGTTTCTAGAATGTCCTTTTCTTCTGTGCATATGCAGAGGATTTTGTGGCTAAAATATTTGGTTTGTGAAACCTGCTTGTAAAAAGTGAATGCCTGTTTGAGGAATGCCTTGATAAATTAATTGAGGAAGTCACTGAGGGAAAGATGCTTTTACACAACAAGATGAAGCTGAAGTCTTTTAAAACTACTGCTTCTGCTTTTTACACTTTCTCTACTTCTGGACCATGGCTTAGCACCTCCTTTTGTCCCAAGTTCAACAAGTCTTCCTAGAATCCCTCTTCAGAATGGATGGGTGAACCCCACTCATTGGAGGGGGGATATCTGTTGGTGTTTGTGCCATTCTGGATCTGAGACAACCTGACCTCCTTGGTCCAATCTGTCTTTCTCTTTCCTTCATAGACAGACACAGCGCTCCAAATCAATACTGGGTTATATTGCTGCCTCCAGGAGTAGGACTAGGCAGAACAAAAAACACCTGGCTACGCCCAAGAGCCGTCCTCAGCTTGATATATAACCCCCCTCTCTGGAGTCAGGAGTAAGGACCTAGGCTCCCGGCTGGGATCTCTGGTCCTAGCAATTTTTTCTCCTTCCTTACATTTTTGTTTTTTCTCTGGAGATCTACAATCAACTGCCGCGCTGGGTGACTGGCTTGATTATCTAGATACAGTGGTCTCCCCAGCCCAGCCTGCGAGCGTGTGCAGACCACAGCTACGTGCTAGGTCGGCCGCAACATAGCCTCACGGACAGAGGCTGGCCCGCGAGTTAAACATCTAACAGGGTTGCATACGGCCAGGCTTGGGTCTGAGTCACAGCGGTCCCTTGGCCAACAGCTCCCCTACTTCGATGGTTAGGATTTTGTCTGGAGCATTACCCGCACCATGGAAGGGTAAGTACACTCCCCTCTCTCCCCTTTTTGGCGTTTTTTTTTTTTTTTTTGGGGTGGACTCAAGTAACCTCCACGGACAGTCAGTCCTGCCTGTAGGTTCCCCCCTCCCATCCTTCAAGCCCTCAGTAAGCTGGGCTTCCCTCACTCCCTTTCCCTGGTCCGGACCTGGAGTCTGGTGGGGGTACCAGGGCAGAGAATGCAGTGGGGGCTCTCTGGGGTCTTCCCCGCTATCACCACTCTGTAAGGGTCCTGGGATAGTGTGTCCTGCCCTGGTAGTCTGGAGGGGTCCCAGTGTAGGAGATCCCTGGGTGCATGCCCTGCTGTTTGCACTGTGGGTATAGTGCAGGGGGGTCCTGGTGCAGAGTCTCACCTAACCTGTGTCCTACCTTTTGAAGGGGGGGATTCCCTTGCAGAGAATGCAGAGAACGCAGGGAAGATCCTGGCAACATGCTTCAGCGTTTGTAGCTGATGGTGGCCATTTTCCCTTAGTCTGGCTGGTCTCTGCTTGGCAGCCATGTTTGTGTAGCCCGATGTCATGGGGGCCTTTTTCCCTTAGCCCGGGAGACACTGGAGACGACCGAAGCCTCGTGGGGATGCTAAAGCTTTTCCTCTTCCTCCTCAGTTTCCTCTTCCTGTGCCCAAGACATATGAACAGGGATGGCGTCCATGATGCTGCTGGGTTCGAATTCTCGGCGCTCCTCCGGTCGGTATGCAAATTATGTTTATGTTGAGTGTTCCCAAGGGTGCCACATCCCAAATATATAGCAAAAAGAGAAATTCCCCTATGGGTGGGACTTTATAGGCACTTGATTTATAACATATACACAAATTAAGTTTCAAAATATTAGAAAATTTTTAATACAAAAAGTTAAAAGATTGGCAAGCTGTGTAATACATCACATTTAACAGATGGATAGTGACCACATGGCCTCAGGGTAAATACTGACGCGTTTCGGAGTGTCAATAAATACTCCTTCCTCAGGGGTGCCCTTGGAAAGTGGTATAATCCACTGTGGTGATTTCAAACAGATAGCCTGCCCTAATATTAAAAACAAGCAATCAGCGTGCTTCAGCCGAACATCAGGGGTGCCGTTTGAGAATGGCAAAAAGGATTCAGAGGTTGAATAAAGTCCTATATAGTTTCGGTATTGCGTGCTGACCAGCCACAATATGGGCTGGGTGGGGACAGCTGAAACCCAGGAAAATAGCAGTCCTACTGTGTATCCAGCTTTCACAAAAATATAGGTCCTTCAGCTCCCTGTGTTCCCGACAAATGAGCAAGAGGGCCGGTAGGGTGAGTCTTTGGGGGTCCCTGTTATCTCTCTCTCTGTTGATAGGTACCCTGAGCCTTGAGGGGGTTTTTAGTGGTGCCAAAAGATCATTTTTGTATTGCAAGGTTTTCCTTTCCTTATGGAGCCTCAGGGTTACATCTCCCTCACTGACCCACCTCATAAAAGTGGCAGGTCCCTTGGAATCCCAGCTTCCCATGGTTGCACTGACGGTTATTCTGCATTCCTTAGTGTTCCGGGTGGAAGTGGCGTGTGGGCAAAGGCCCAGGAGGAGGCGTCCCCCCGCCTTCCCCTGCTCAGTCTGTCTCATCTTGTTCTGAGCCTAATGCCGCCTTGGACGCGGCCAATCCAGGGGGACTGAATATCACACCCCCAGATCCCTCTGATAGTAAGGATGATTCCTCCATGGTTGCAGCAGCGAATGAAAAAGCGCTGGTAGATGCACTTATCACTGTAGTAAAATAAAAATAAAAACAGCTGGTGCACAACAGGGAATATAAGTATCACCAGGGACTTCACAAGTATCATTAAAGACACAACAACCAAAGTGGATAGCGGTCAATAGAAATTAAAAGGGCAATGCATAGGTCCATGTATAAAAAAGGTCCATAAGAAAGTCCATAAAAGAGGTCCATAAAAAATCCCAAGGTGCACTCCTGAGGCAGCTCTAGTGACAAGTAGATGATTGCTTGAAGCCAACTAGAAAGGAAACACAGGCGCCACTCTGAGTGCAGTAACTTGAGATTTATTGGATAAAATCAATGGAAAAGGGGTACTCACAAAGGGGATAAATACAAAGGCTCATAACAACGCTCCGGTAGGATCAGGATCGCTGGAGCGGTAACGGTCGACAGGCTGTAAGCGGTGGCTGGCCACTCTTCCTGGTCCCGGGGACACTCAGATGCCAATCCGTCGTCACTTCCAGTAGTGTGATGGCGTCATGGCGCCGGCGACGTGTTCTCGGAGCATGCGCTCCTTCCTCAGGCCGATATTGCGCCATTTTGGAAATGGGATTTAAGTAGAGAGGGAGCCTGAACCTGCTCGGTCCTAAAGCCCGCCTTATTTTCAATTACAACGGCAAATGGTGTTATTCTAGTACAACGGCAAATGGTGTTATTCTAGTACAACAAACAGCATCTAGCTCATATGGATAAAGGATTTTGCATATTGGACTGCAGTATATAAAACAAAGAATAAGCAGTGGTTAAAACACACAGAAACAATAATAGACAGCTCATGGGCAAAATATCAAATGAAATGAATGCATTAATTCAAGAAAAAATGAAAATAAGAATGATATGAATATGCATAAATTAGCGATTTCATCAACACATAGAAATATATAAAAAAAAAAGATATATAATAAATAAAAGTAATAATAAATGAAAAAATATAATGAATGTAATGAAGTCAGACTCTATTTGTGCTCATGGATCAGGCAGACGATGGTTCAGGCCTATTCCATCAGGGGTCAGGTTCCTCCTTTCCCTGTCAAGGCGCACTCTACTAGGGCGATTAATGCTTACTGGGCCTTCCGTCATCAAGCATCAGTGACGCAGGTTTGCAAAGCGGCCACCTGGTCGTCGGTGCACACTTTTACAAAGTTTTAGAAAGTGGATGTGTTGGCATCTGCGGATGCTTCCTTTGGCCGCAATGTTTTGCAGGCTGCTGTTAAGAGGACCTGATCCTCTTTTAGGTGTATTGTTCGTTTTTTTTTTTTTTTTCAGGTGGGCTCCAATTGTTTTGGTTGAGCCCCTGTTGCCTTGTTGGCTAAGGTTTAGCCTTGGGAATTTCTTGATGTTTCCCACCCCTCATGTTTGACACTGCTTTGGGACTTCCCAATGGTCAAGCATGACGGGAGCTGTGTCAGTCAATGAATGAAAGAGAAAATGGGATTTTTGACTCACTGTAAAATCCATTTCTCTGATGTTCATTGACAAACACAGCACCCACCCCTCTGTGGAGTTATAATTCTCCTGACACTGCTTGTAACAAACTATTGACTATAGCAGGGAGAGGGAGTATGCCCCCTGAGACTGCCCATGGGTGTAGCCAGAAGTTTTTTCTGCCTATTGTCCTACTCCCTGTAGGGGACAGCATAACCCAATGGTCAAGAAGGACAGGAGCTGTGTCCATCAATGAACATCAGAGAAATGGATTTTACGGTAAGTCATAAATCCCATTTTCTATCCAGGGTGGTCTTTTTTCTTTTCCACCTCATTGAGGACATCGTTCCTCCCCTTTTTGTGCTGCCCCAAAACATGACGAAATCGCCCTACATTGCCTAGGTTTGGTCAGGGCTGTTGGGGTCTGCCCAAAAGCCACAGCCTCTTTTTAGAGGACCGAGTTCCTCTATGTCCTGCTTGTGTGCCCTCATAGAGGGGTTCCTACTTCTTGATTCACCATTGCCAGGTGGATCAGGCAGCTCATTTCCAGGGCTTATGTCCTTAGGGAAAGAAGGAACTCTTGACCCATCAGTTGCTCATTCCACCAGGGATGTTGGTGTCTATTGGGCTTTTTAGTATGAAGCATCTGCATTCTAGATTTGCAAGGCAGCCACCTGGTCCCAAATTTTTAAAGTTATCCCATTTTTAAATGTTCAGGCTTTGGCTGATGCGAGCTTCGGTTAAAAGGTACATCAGTCTTAGATGGCCTGATGTATGCGGGATTATCTTTGTGGCAAAAATTACAATTGGCCCATTTTATTGGCTCTCTTGCCTCCCCAAACGCCTATAGGAGGCCCCTCACATGTTTTAAATCTACAAAATGTATTATTACAAATACAATAAAAAATAAAAACAATTAAAAAAGTTCCCTGTTGTGTGTGGGGAATACACCTAAACATTCAAAAAAGAAAGCCCAGCATAGGGCACAACAATGCAAAAGATCACACATTAAGACATTGGGTGCTGAGCAGGGTATCCTCACACCCAAGAGGTCCCCCAGTCAGTAAACTACCAATCTCTTGACTTAAACTCTACATGTTTCACGGGGAAACCGCGTCTTTGGGAGTGATATTGGTAAAGAGGTGTGATCTGGCGAAAACGAGAAAATGAAAAATAATAATATTCACATAAATGAACCATAACAATACATGACATGTTTGACAATTGTCAAAAGATTGACACAAAATTGGAATTCCCATATGGCCCCACTTTGGTGGGGATAAGGGGTAATTAATATGGGAATTAATTCCAATTTTGTGTCAATCCTTTGACAATTGTTTGGTACATGCCATATATTATGGTTCAATTATGTGTATATTATTATTATTATTTTTTATTTTCTCGTTTTTCAAGATCACACCTCTTTACCAATATCCCTCCCAAAGAAGCGGTTTCCCTGTGAAACATGTAGAGTTTAAGTCAAGAGATTGGTAGTTTACTGACTGGGGTCCTCCTGTTTGTGAGGATACCCTGCTCAGCACCCAATGTCTTAATGTAAAGTGTGATCTTTTGTATCGTTGTGACCTATTCTGGGCTTTCTTTTTTAAATGTTTAGTAGGTGTATTCCCTATACAGAATGGGGAGCTTTTTAAATTGTATTTGTCATAATAAATTTTGTATAATTTTAAAATATTTTTTTTTTTTTGATTCAGTGTATTGCTGTCTATAACGTACCATTAAAGTCCTAAGTGCCTCAACCTCATGTCTTGCACTATAGGCGATTTATTCTACCTCTCCTGCTCACAGCAGCGAAGGGCTGTATCCAGTTTTTTTGGAAACAGTCACCGACGCCATCTATAGCCATTTGGTTGAAGTAAAGTAGCCAAAATTTTATTTTTCTATTTCCCTTTCTCTCTCTCTCTCTCTCTCTCTATATATATTCCTCCTTTGATTTCTGCTACCCTACCCTTTATTCTTCCTCTTGTTCACTGTTCTCGTATCTTTGTGCAACCCACGTGGTCGTACCTGTCACCCTCCTTTTCTTAGAATAACGGCACTTGCCATATAAAAAGTCATGCAGTGTACAGAGACTCTTTAGTGCCTGGTGTTCCGGGTCATCTATTTATGCATATATCTGCCTCTTTTATACGCACTGGTTGACATTGTGTAATTTTTTTTGTGGAATTGTTACATTTTAGTATTGCCGTTATTGGGGTTTCTGTACTTACTGTGTGTTGCTTTAAAATAAAGTATTGGGGAAAAAAAAGTGCTTCAATCAGCCATCTGCGTGTTATTTGTTCAAATTATTTAAGCCTTGTTCTTTTGGGCCTTTTGGAGTTCTGTTTGCTATGATGTTGCCCACGCCTCAGTTTATTACTTGGGTACGTCCCATGGTCCTAGAATACAAGTCCTGTACTGCAAAACAAATAGTAATTTTGACTTACCTGTGTAAATGTCGTATCTTGGAGTACAGCACAGGGGACAGGTCCCTCTCCTCTCATCATTTCTTTTTTTCTTGTTAAAATACTGGCGTTTCACAAATTAGGCAAGGTATATATGGTGCGCTTTGGGAGTGATCCTAGTACTGTTTCAGGGGCACAGTCCACCACTTCCTTTGTGTCAAGGGGGGTATTTTCTGCATTTCTGCCATTTCTGGTTTGCATGATCCGCTCTCAGGAGTTCTCACTGGGTTAAAATGCCTGGGACTTATCCTAAGGAGAGTCCAAATAAGGGTTCACCCTTAAAGGGCTGCAACACTTTTTTGGACCCTCCTTGGATGCTTTCACACAGAACGTAACTGGGGCAAAGCACACTCTTACCCCTTAAGAAGAAGGTGAAGGTGACTGGTCAGGAACTGGTGATGGCTTCTGAATCCAATAGACATTCCTTTTGTAAGCATCAAGCCTTGGGCTCTAAGCAAAGCC
The DNA here is from genome assembly GCF_965119305.1 of Pelophylax lessonae. Lineage (NCBI taxonomy): Eukaryota > Metazoa > Chordata > Amphibia > Anura > Ranidae > Pelophylax > Pelophylax lessonae. Next base: position 222,031,535 of record NC_138774.1, read on the forward strand.
CTACGTTTCAGGTTCATAAGTAATGGACCCTCAAGCCCTTTGATTCTGGAGACAAAACTTCTTCACAGTGACGGTGCGCTCCTACTCATGTGGGTGGGGAGACCTCCATTGGCCTTCGTTGTCACCTGCACCCAGGGAGTTAAACGACTGGGTCTGCAGAATGGTGTCCAGAGGCTACAAACTGGAGTTTTGTTACATTTGCAATCCATGCTTTGTGCCCTCAAGGATATCTTTGGATCCACACAAAAAAAGCTATTTTCGTTGTCGCTCTGGAAAGGCTGCTGTTCCAACAGGTTTTGCACCGGAGGGGGAGAGGTTTTATGTCTTCTATTCCAACCGGTTTGTGGTTCACAAGCCAAATGAAGATCGCAAGGAAAAAAATCTGTTTCCCTGCACATATCCACATACACACATACAAGTGAATATAAATGTGTATGTACACATGTATAGGAAAGACCATATATACAGTGTTTGCCTATCTCATGAGATCATGTACTTCATATACATACATAGAATTGTGGTACAAAATCCTAATTTTCTCTTTCTGCTCCTCCTCAGCTTCCCATTTCGAAAGAGTTCAACAGTGGCCAAAGAAACGCCATTGAGAATGCCTATGCTATGGTGACTAAGCATCCCCGATTGCCAAGAATATGTATGATCCATGGACCTCCTGGCACTGGAAAATCCAAGACTATTGTTGGCCTGCTCTATAGAATTCTCATGGAGGTACATCGCTTTGTACAATTTAACACCAAGCTGTCATGGCTCTTCAGTTATATCAAAGTTTACTTAAAAGGGCATGTGTAGTGGTTTTAATTACATTTTCTTAATTGAATATGGTGCTGACCAACATGATTATATTTTTAACCTATTGCAAATGAGTTTGGTTAAAAATTTTAAAGATTGAGTTTCACCAGTCTGTTCTTTGAAAAGACTGTTAAAGAGGGTGTTACCTGAAAGCTACAAGGGGTTATTTCAGGTCTTATTATTGCAGTAAGGTACTACGTCACGTCAGTCTGCTGTCCCAAGTTTTGAGTCTTTCAGAGTTCCTATAGTTGTACAGACCTTTCCATTACACCCACTATTTAAAGTGTTGCTTTATGCCAGGGATGGGGAATGTGCGGCATCATTTGATCCTGCCCACACGATATCCTGGCTGTCAGGACAGAGCCGATGCATCCTGTATAGTTCCGAGTCCCAGGCAGAGTGATATCAAATGCACTCCGCCAGTGAGGATACTTAGTGCATTTTGATATCACTCCACCTGTGACTCAGACTGTCAGGACTGACTGAGAGAGGAAGCATCAGCTCTGCAGCATGCTTCCTCCAGCGCGCCGCCGCTCCTCACACTGTGTCTCGAGCCAGCATTTCCCGCCAGCAGTGAGTACTACCCACCGCAGTACCAGCCAGAAATACCCACCGCAGTACCAGACAGTAGTAACCACCAGCATTACCCACTAGTGGTGCCCACCAGCTGTACCCACCAGCAGTACCAGCCAGCTGTACCCACCAGCAGTAACCACCACCAGCCAACAACCAGTTACGAGTAGCAACATCATCAATACTAGCTAGCATCACACGCCTCACCAAAGTGAAGCAGTTCCAGCAGTCACATTAGGGGTAAGTTAATTAAATGTTTGACCAAATATAGCAGGCTAATTTCTAAGTTGATAATTTTGTACGGCCCCCTAATTTTATGTTCTAAATATCCGAACGGCCCATGGCAGAAAAAAGGTTCCCCCACTCCTGCAGACTGGAAGCACCAGACTGGAAGCACCTTAAAGGGCCCTGGGCCCCACCTGAAAGCATGTCAGAACTATTCTTTTATAAGAGCGAATTCAGTAAAAGGTGTCCTATAAACACTGTAGATCTGCAAGTGACTTACCCTAACTTAAAAACCACTTGACAGATAAAGGGCATTCTCACCCTTAAGCGTTCTACTTATCAGCAGTTGGAATCCCTCAAAAGGGACTTCTTTACCACTGTGGTAGACCCCTCTTTAATTTAACAGGTGTAAGATGTTTGGAGCCTTGTGCTTCAGCTGGAATAACTTCCTACAAGCATCTAAACTACTCTTTGCGCATGGATCTGTTTTCCATACAGATGTATAAAGTGTTAGAATGCCAATGTCCTTTCTAAAGAGCATCTGACTCGCCTGGCCTTTTGAGAGATGTTGTCTCTTCAGATCTACCTTTGATACCAGTGTACCCTGGTATAACGTGATAGAAGAATGCTAGAACATACTCCAGCTTATCTGCAGGAGATCCAAGGAGTGGTTGTTTGCGCCTTACACTTCCCATTTGTCCACTTCAATGGCAGGTTATTTTTAGGCCAATAGAGCCTTACTCTGACTGCTTACAGGGATAAACGTCAGAGACTGGTTATGTCCACTGCCTAACCTTCTGCATGAAGATGTGCCCTGACTTTTGCAAGCGGGAGGCTGTTTGTGAATCCTTCTAGGTCCAAGGCATAGTTGCAGAGCGCGCACCCTCTTGAATATGCAGGCTAGTTACTTGCCACTGGCACTCACTCTAGTTGTGCCTCCTGCTTTCCCTTGTGCTACAGCACTGATTGCTGAATTTCTTCTGGTTCCGTTGCATTCCTCTCAATCCTGACCCTCTGCTTCAGACCTTGTTTCAGCTAGAGTTCTAGAGCTGGGCTTTATCTCAGAGTGCCTCTTTCCCTTGAACATGCTAGTTCTCTGGTGGTACCAGGTACCCCTGAGGACTTTTTGTTTCTCCCAGGCCTCCAAGGCTAAGTTTGGAACTCAGTTCTGCCAACTCCCAAATCGGTAAAAAAAGTCCTTGCTGTGTGGTGATGCCCCTACTTCCGTAATTTTTTGATACCTGCATATGCCCCACAAAGATTAGATGATCTCCACCCTGCTCTGGTGCAGCTGCTATGAAAAGCAATCCTAGTCATGTTTTCAGAAGTTAGTCATAGCTTTCCTACTTCTGGCAGACTTTCTTGCCTTGTTAGACATCAAGGATACCTGATTCCATGTCATAATTTGTCACATCGATTCCTGTGTTTTGCAGTGGGCACCCAATGTTATCTTTGCCCTTTATTTTGACCTAATCCCTTCACCTCAGGTATTGACGGTGCTAGCCCCCATACTTGTTATGCTGCACTGTTGGGGCATTCCCATATTGCACAAAGCAAGGTCCATGAAGACATGGATGAGTGGGTCTGGGGTACGGAAACTTGACTGGCCTGCACAGAGTCCTGATCTCAAACCAATAGAACACCTTTGGGATGAGTTGGAGTGGAGACTGCGAGCCAGGCCTTCTTGTCCACAGCTGTTTAGCCATATGCATATTTGGAACAACTACTTATATGGTTATTACACATTTAGCTACATAATTGGTCTTAAAAGTTTGGAAACCGTATATAAACAGGTATTCATGTGGTCTAAAGTGACACTTACACATACATACACTCATAAACAGAGACACAGACACTCTTCCTCACATACATACATTGTTTACTTTAGGCCTACACGTGGGCTTTCTTCACCAGCTGTACTTTATTTCTCTCTACCTAAAAACCTACAGACACCTCATTGAGACACAGCTGACAAGAAGCTATTACTTTTTCTGCAATGTCTAACAAAAGCTTTTTATCCTATGTACACTGAATTGAACTGTTATACTTTTTACATTGCATTTATGTTGATGCCAAGTGTGTTTGAATAAACTCACACTTTGTTTTAAGTCAGCCTGGCTATTGAACTATTGAATTGAACGAAATGCCTAAAAAATGCTACAGACATTTTTAGATATCTGCACTATTTTACACTGCACAATGAGGGCACAGACTGTCAGCTGGTAAAACTTTTTGCAGAGGTTTAGGTGGGTCCTGCACCTCCAGAAGTAAAAAAAAAGCTCCAAACTCTCTGCTCCCCCCTCTGGATGATACAGCCCAGGGGCCAACCAAACCTTTTTTACATGATGGTTCAAGGTTTAATAATGGGCCTAATGGGACCATGGTACTAATTCTTAACCAGCTTCAAATGTATGGTTCTTCAACTTGCCATGGAGGCACGATTTAAGCCTCTTCTATTACCCTTCTATTAACCTGTTGTTTTTGTGGGCCAGTTGGTGGTTTTATTGCTGTGTTACCCACCCTTCAGTTTGACTTGGATGCTCTTCTGCTCCCAGTGTACCATAATTACTTCTCCCTGGCTCCCTTAATGTATGATTAAGAAAATTGGATTTTTAAATTACTGGAAAATCATTGACTTGTAAGGTAGATCTACACAGGTGCTGATATGAATTTCCTTTTAACTATTACGTTTTCTTTTTTTTTTTAAATTTTAGACCTGTTATAAAAACAGTAATACTGATCTTGTTCTATATCTACAGAAGCAGAGTAATATTCCTGATCAGACCTTCAATGCCAAGAACAAGAGAAACCGAGTACTTGTGTGCGCCCCATCCAATGCTGCCCTGGATGATCTGATGAAGAAGATCATATTGGAGTTCAAGGAAAAATGTCGTGATAAGAAGAATACTCTGGGTAGGCATATCCCAGTTTTTCTATTTAAAAAAATAAATAAAAAATGTATTGCCAGCGTCCTAATCTTTCTGTAGGAGGTTGTATAACCATATTTGACTTCTGGTATCCGGCATTGGATTACCAAAAGGATTTTACTGTGAGTACAAACATTTTGTTTTTCTAGACATCTGACTATACAGGTCTCCAAAAGGATATGGAACAGTAAATATGTAAAGATAGGTGGCTAAAATGCTACATTTTAGAGAAAAAAATATTCAATAAAGCCATGTTGCACACAATTAAAAGATTAAAATCATGGATTAATATAGCTTTATGAAGAACCAAGAATAGTCTGAAACTAACTGTACTTTTTTTTTCTCTTATGTTTCAAGGAAACTGTGGTGACATTAACTTGGTCAGGTTGGGTTCCGAGAAGACCATTTCCTCTGATGTTGTGAAATTTAGTCTGGACTGCCAAGTGAACTACAGAATCAGTGAGTGCCATGGTGATACGATTGTAAGAAAACTGGCTTTTAAAGTGGTTGTAAACCTCAAAAACAAAAACCAGCCTAATCAGTAAATTGAATAAGGATACCCAGCACTAATCTTTTTGCAATCCTCCTTGTTCCTAATGGACTAAAGCCGACACAAGGAAAAATATGGGGATGGCCTTCCCCTTCTCTTTTGAGTGACAGGCTGTGCAGAGTTGATGGTTGCACAAGCTTCCCATGAATTCTATGTAAAAGGGGGTGTGTCCCTGCAGCTGTGTGTCACTCCGTGGGGAGCGCATAGCTGTCTTTTAAAGGCCATGTATAGCTAGGAGGGGGATCAATTACGTTGGTTCTTTGACCCACCCAAAGGTGGTTTTACAAAGGGTAAAACAAACTAAGGCTTTATTTTAATAGGTCAACACAATGCAATTTCACTTCTAATAGTATTATCTATTAAATGAAGCAAGAGCATGTTGTTTTTTGGGACACAACCACTTTAAGGCCATATTGCCCTTTTCAAAGTACTACTTTGTACTGCACAAATGGATATTGCAACTTTTTTTTTTGTGCTCTGCTTGACTAGGGAAACTGAATGAAAGCAGAGCACAACTAGAACAAATAAAGAAGAAAAATATTGCTGGGAGGAGGCAAGCCAAGTCACATGACCTGCCAGTCATGTGACTGGCCTCTCCACCAACCACCAAGTTCTCTGCAGCATTAAACAGAGTAAACTTCGTGTGACATCACCTGCTCTACATTGTCATCTACATTTTAAGTATGAAATAAAGGCCACAATGTGGAGTATTGCTGCAGGATCGATCAGCTGTCGATCGAGAGCTGTCATTCGATTGTATCAGGGAATGATTGAACAATTAATTTGAGTAATTTTTAAACCAAGCAAACTTCTATAACCACCTTGTCACTTTCACCCACTCCCTGCCCAGGCCAATTTTAAGCTTTCAGCGCTGTCGCGCTTTGAATGAGAATTACTCAGTCAAAGCATCATTTTAAGGCAACCATACTTTTATAAAGGCGACATCGGTCACCGCGCGAGCCGCGACTCACGAGAATGTATTTTTAAAGGGGAAATGACAGAATTTATTTTAAAGTGCTTGTTAACCTAACAAAAATTATCCTGTTCTCTTAACCGCTTGCCGCCCGCCCGCCGTCATATTACGGCGGAGCGGTGCGACCATTGTTCTGGGCCGTTCGGGCAGGGCAGGCACGCGATCGTGTGCGCGCCGCCCTGCACTGCCGGTGTCGGCGTGTCCCCAGGACACAGCCCGTCACCGGCAGGGGGGAAACAGCCAATGGGCATGGCTGTTTCCCACGTGATCGGCTGTGTTCCAATGACACAGCCGATCACAATAGAGGAGCCCAGAAGATGGCCGCGCATGCGCGATCAGGAGCGCGCAGCGCGGTCATGTCGGTGGCTCTGTGTTTCCTAGGAACACAGCTAGTCACCGGCAGAAGTAAACAGTCACTGACAGTGACTGTTTACTATGTGATCGGCTGTGAATCCATTCACAGCCGATCACAAAATGTAAACACAGAGCAGTAACTCACTGTTACTAACTCTTCTCCCCTCACACAGTTTCCAGTGTGAGGAGAGCAGAGCCAGAAGCAGTTACTGCTCTGTACACCTGTCAATGTAAAAGCACAAAAATAAAGGTCCCCACACAGTCCTCAGCCCCCCCCCCCAATTGCACCTGTCACCCAACAGTCACCTCATCAGTGCCCAGAAATTGACACCCATAACGTTCACATGTGAGCGTAGCGATCGCGGGCAGAATCACAGCGATTCTGCCCGCGATCCGGAAATCATTGCAAATTGCGGGACGCCTTTGCATTGCCCGTGATTTGCAATAGCACCCCAAACGCTGTGCGATGTTGCCGCGATTTCCGCCTGCCGAATCGCGGTAACATCGCGCAAACAACGCATGACGCCCAAAAGAGGTACAAGAGTTTCTTTGGGGAGTCATGCATTGTTTTGCGTGATGTTACCGCGATTCAGCAGGCGGAAATCGCGGCAACATCGCACAGCGTTTGGGGTGCTATTGCACATCACGGGCAACGCACAGGCGTCCCGCGATTTGCAATGATTTCCGGATCGCGGGCAGAATCACGGTGATTCTGCCCATGATCGCTACGCTCACATGTGAACGTAGCCTAAAGTTCACCTGTCACCAGAGACTGCCATCAGTACCGCTGTGCACCATCGCCCGTCACCTGTCACCCATCGGTGACCATCGCCCGTCATCCCATCAGTCATCGTCCCCTGTCACCCCATCAGTCATCGTCCCCTGTCACCCCATCAGTGATCGTCACCCGTCACCCCATCAGTGATCGTCACCCGTCACCCCATCAGTCATCGTCACCTGTCGCCCCATCAGTCATCGTCACCTGTCGCCCCATCAGTCATCGTCACCTGTCACCCCATCAGTCATCGTCACTTGTCACCCCATCAGTGATCGTCATCTGTCACCCCATCAGTCATCGTCACCTGTCGCCCCATCAGTCATCGTCACCTGTCGCCCCATCAGTCATCGTCACCTGTCACCCCATCAGTCATCGTCACCCGTCACCCCATCAGTGATCGTCACCCGTCACCCCATCAGTCATCGTCACCTGTCGCCCCATCAGTCATCGTCACCTGTCGCCCCATCAGTCATCGTCACCTGTCACCCCATCAGTCATCGTCACTTGTCACCCCATCAGTGATCGTCATCTGTCACCCCATCAATCATCGTCACCCATCAGTGATCGTCATCTGTCACCCTATCAGTGATCGTCATCTCTCACCCCAGGGCCGGTGCTAGACTATTTTATGCCCTAGGCAAGACCAGCTACTTGTGCCCCCCCCAACAAAAAAAAAAAAAGGAAAGGGGTTAAAAACTCCTCCATGTCATACCCAGTGACCCTGATTCGATGCTTCCTCCATGTTATGCTTTCATACCCAGTGACCCCCCCCCCCCCCATATTCCTCCATGTCACACCCGGGGACCCTAATGTCCCTCCGTGTCACACCCAGGGACTTTGATGTTTTTCCCTTGGACCCCAATATTCCTCTGTGTCATGCTGTCATACCCACTGACCCTGATGTTCCTCCATGTCACACCCAGGGACCCCCGTGTTCCTCCATGTCATCCTGTCATACTCAGTGACCCCAATGTTCCTCTATGTCAGACCCTGATGTTTTTCCATGTCACAGTTGGGGACCCTGATGTTCCTCCATGTCACACCTGGGGACCCTGATGTTCCTCCGTGTCACACTTGGGGACCCCAATCCCCCATGGCACACCCAGGGACCCCAATTCCTCATGGCACACCTGGTGACCCCGAACTCCTGTTACACCCGGTGACCCCTATCCCCCATGTCACACCTGGTGACCCCGATTCCCTTTCATACCAGGGATGCTCCATGTAACACCCAGGGACCCCGATCCCCTGTTATGGGGACACTAGCTGGGCGGTATGAAGAGAGTGGCCCCCACTCTGCCCTCCTTCACTGTGATCCTGCTGATTCCTTCTCCCAGAAAGCTCCTCTCCTGGACCACAGTGCTCACCACAGCTCCAACTGGCTCCTGGTGGAGGGAAAAGCAGCAGTCAGAGAGCTCCGCATGTCCTTCTTTACCAACCTCCTCAGGCAATTCCGGTGCCTTGTCGCTTCTGCCCCAGTAAAGGTTCCGCCCTCCAGTGCCGAGCTCCTGCTCAGGTTCAGCTCTCCTCTGCTTAATACCAACCCAGGGAAATGAACGGCTGCCTACCAGCTCAGTGCAGAGAGTCACTTCCTGCCTGGGGTTAAGGCCGTTCAGCTCCAGCTGAAGAGGATCATCATGCAGGCAGCACTCTGGTGGGCTCCATTCCTGCCTCTTGGGGCTCCTTCAACACTGGTGGAAAGCCAGGGCCTGATAGTTCAGCCTCTGCCCAAGACACCTGGCATCTTTCTCTATCCCTTTTTCCTCCCCTACCACCACCTCGCCCCTCAGCTCACAATAATCATTCATGATGGAGAGAGAGTGCCGACTCCTGGCTGCGCCCCTAGGTGGCAATGCGCCCTAGGCGGCTGCCTAGTTTGCCTAGTGGAAGCACCGGCCCTGTCTCACCCCATCAATCATCGTCACCTGGGGTGAAAGTGCACTGTAGGCAAGTGGTTAAAGCATGTTAAACAGCACAGTACTTGTGCTGTGTAATTTGAACCCTTCTATCCCCTAAATACCTGGCTGATCCTCCCTTCTGTGAACCATGGCTGCTGAGTCCTGACACTGTTGTTAGTCTTTGTGCCCTCCGTCACCTGCAGCCCTTCTCTCCTTCTCTGTCCCCCCCCCTTTTTCCCCTCCCTCCCTCCCTGCCTGTCTGCTCCTGTGTCAGTGCCTGCCCCCTCCCCTCCTGCTGCTGTTGTTTAAATTAAAGTTTCATATCCTGTCTATAGTCTGTTTATTAATCCTGCGTGCCCCTGTGTATGTGTTTTAAAAAATAAGCCGTTCTTTACCAGTTTTCAGAGCGCCAACTTTAAAACCTACACAGGCACAGGGGCACACAGGATTCTTAAACACACCAGACATGATGGTATGAAGTGACTTATCAACCACTTTAAAGGGGAAGTTGAGATATCGGGGGGGGGGGGGGGCACTTGCAGACGCTCATGATTGTGAGTATTTTGAAGTTGTAATTTTCTTCCTACAATTCTTTGGAAAATGAAGAAATGTATATATTTTTTTTTCCTCACAAAAATGTCCTAAGAAGTTATTTCTCGCACATGGCATAGGCACACTTGCAACTACACCCCAAAACACATTAACCACTGGCCGACAGCTCCCGCTGCAGATTTTTTGCGGGAGGCTGGCTCGGCTGCGCTATATGACATAGGGGTACGTTAGTCGCAGGAGTGGTGCTGGGGAGCGAGCGCCTGCCGCCGCCGGCGTTCTCCTGCCCCCCACTCGGCAGCGGGGATGTCGATCCACAGGACCACGTCTTAAGATCTAGATATATTAAGTCACCAGGCCTTCCTCTATCCAAATCTCCTCCTCATAGAATGTTAAGAGTAGTCTGGCAAGCATGGTCTTTCATATATTCATATTGCATACTAATAATTATACCTTGGCAAATTTGTTCTTCTTTTCAAATCCTTTGTTTTTATTTTTTTTTTTTTCTTTCCTTCTATTTTTTTTTCCTTTTCTATTATTTGGGTCAGAAAATACCTTTTTCCTTACTACATGGCTTTTGTTGCTTGGCTGTGTTCAAACTCTGACCCTGGGCTTTCATTCCTGGGGGCTCATCTGTCTGTCTGGTATTCATGTCAGGCACTACACCTTCATTATAACATTTCCAAAGACAGATTCGATTTTCTCATCTAAATGAGAAATAGAACCCAGTTTGGAAATGGAATACACTGATCACATTCAGTGACAAAATATGGAGAGCTATTGCAGCACATAGCAGAGCACAGTTTATACAGTGGAGAGCCTGTAAACAATATGAAGCTAGAGGGTGAACTGTGTAAACACAAACTATAGCACAGTGCAAAAATTCAGTGCTGATTGCAGGGAAAAGCTTCTGTCCATCTGGGAAACCGTTTTTCTCTTTCGTTCATTGATGGACACAGCTCCTGGTATTCCTAGCCATTGGGTTATACTGCCCCCTACAGAAGTATAACACTAGGCAGAAAAAAATTGTGGCTACACGCATGGGCAGTCTCAGGGGGTATACTCCATCTCTCTGCTATAGCCACTCTGTTTTGTAGCAAGCATTGTCGGGAGAATAATACCTCCACAGAGGAGTGGGTGCTGTATCAGTCAGTGAACATCAGAGAAATGGATTTTACGGTAAGTCAAGTTATGCCTAGTCAGGAGTAAGGACCTAGTTCCTTGCTGCGATCTTTGGTCCCTGCATGCATACACCCACACATTCTGCTATAGCCTTCAGTTTATTTCTGCCTAGTTTAGGAGTAGGACCTAGTTCCCGGCTGGGAGTTTATTCCTAGCTTGTTCTTTTATTTTTAAAGGGAACCTTTGTTAAAATTTAATTTTTTTTTCAGCTAGTTAATTTCCTGAAAAAACTGCAATCAACAGCTGGTCTGGGTTTCAGACTGGATATTCTAGATCCTTAAGGTCGCCCAGCGCTAGGCCTTGCCACGAGAGCCCCGATGGGCTGGCCCGCGAGTGAAACACCTCGCCTGGACGCACACAACCTGGTTCGGCCTGAGTTGCAGCGTACCCCTTGGCCGTCAGCACCCCCACCCAGAGTGGAGAGGCAGTCTGTCCGGAGTGGTGCCCACCTGATATCGTTGGTGTGGTAAGTTTCCCCCCATAACCTTGGCGGTCTCGGGGTGGACGTGGGCCCCTCCCTGGGAAAGTCAGACCCTCGGGTACCCCTCATTTCTCCTGGCCTCACGGTAGCTGCCAGGATCCCCCAAGGCCTCCCTCCCCACCAGCCATAGAGGTACCTACCTCAGTCAGCGACGGGGGTCTTTGGGGGGTGGACGCTCCGAGGCCGCTATGCGGATTTTCTGGGGGACGGGTAATCCTGGTGGGGGTCCCTGCCGGGGACCCCCCTGATGGCACTTATCTTTTGAACCTCGTGGGGGGTCCTGGAGACCGCATGGCGCGCCGTGGGGGCCGCCATTTTCCTGTAGAATTGTCTCGCCTCATAAGTATTTCCCCATTGAAATGCATGGGCGACTTTGTTTTTGTGGTTTCCCCAGGAATGCATTGGGCGGCCATTTCCTGTCCGCGATTTGCTGGACAGTACGGAGCAGCTAGGCTTTTACTCTAGTGATGACCCAGGTATTTTCTCTTCCTGTGATCGTTTTTTCACCATATCAATTGGTGGGTATGTCTATTGGGGTCCCTATAGGTCTTCCTCACTCACCCTGCTATCTGCAGTGTTAGTGGCTGGGACTTGTAGTACCGCTGGTGCTGCGGTGCGGTCCGTATTTTTGCAGTTTCTTAAAGTGGCACTGCGTTATTCCAGGGTTCATAATGGAGTCCCAGGAACAAATTTCACCTACTGATCCCCTCCTTGCGGTTGCGGGGCTCTCCAGGTTGCAACCCCTGTCTGCTTTAAAGGCAGTTTTGGAAAACCTGGTGTCAAAAGTGGATGTGATTATCAACAATACCATTAGTAAAAAGGGCACTATGCACTCCCCTGCCTCCTCAGATTCTGAGGTAGATATGCCCGCTGCGGACGCATGTTACCCTGAGGGATCCTCGTCTGCAGCAGCACAGAAAAGCCTGCTGGTGGAGGCACTTATAGTGTCAGTGCGGAAAACCCTAAAAATGGCGGGTGATTCTGCAGCATCCGGGGACGCGGGTGTCTTTTGCCACACGCAAATCCCAGAAGTCTGACAAGGTTTTCCCTTGTCTGGAGCTTTTTTTTACAAAATTGTCAACAAACAGTGGGGGCGCATCAAACAGATGTTAGTGGTGCTAAAGTGTTTTAAAAGGCGCTACCCCTTTGTGGACATGATATCTGCAAGATGGACCGTACCACGAAGGTGGACCATCCGGTTTTCAGACTGAACGGAACTGGCGGCGTTATCCTGTCGTTTTACCTTACCTGGTGATTCACAGGGATAAGGTGGTTCTTTGCCCCTTTCCGTCGTTCTTTACAAAGGTTGTCTCTGATTTTCATTTGAATGAAGACATTGTGTTGCCTTCCCTGTGTCCCAGGCCTAAACATCCGAAGTAAATTGCCTTGCATGCCTTGGATGTGGTCCCTTCAAATGGGGTGTACCAGGCAGCTACAGATTCTTTCTGGAAGTCAGATTCTTTGTGCTCAAGGATGGACCTCAAAAAGGGTTGTCTGCTTCCTCTGGGACTATTTCCAGATGAATCAGGCAGACAGTGGTTCAGGCCTATTCCATCAGGGGTCAAGTTACTCCTTTCCCTGTCAAGGCACACTCTACTTGGGCGCTTAGTGGCTCCTGGGCTTTCCATCATCAGGTGTCAGTGACGCAGGTTTGCAAAGCGGCCCGCTGGTCGTCAGTGCACACTTTACAAAGTTTTATAAAGTAAATGTGTTGGCATCTGCGGATGCCTCTTTTGGCCGCAAGGTTTACAGGCTGCTGTCTAAGAGGATCTGATCATCTTTGAGGGTGTGTTGTTTTTTTCAGGTGGGCTCCAGTTGTTTGCTTGAGCTCCTGTTGCCTGGTTGTCTAATGTTTAGGCTTGGAAATCTTTTGGTTGTTACCACCCCTCATGAATGACACTGCTTTGGGACGTCCCAATGGTTATGAATACCAGGAGCTGTGTCCGTCAATGAACGAAAGAGAAAATGGGATTTTTGACTTACCCTAAAATCCATTTCTCTAATGTTCATTCACGGACATAGCACCCACTCCTCTGTGGAGTTATTATTCTCCTGACACTGCTTGCTACAAAACTGAGTGGCTATAGAAGAGAGAGGAAGTATGCCCCCTGGGACTGCCCATGGTGTTGCTCACTTTAATATCACAGAGGACTATTTTTACTTCTAGAGGAAAATAGATTTAATCTCCAAATATGGAAAGGCTTCTTCACAGTAAGAGTTGTGAAAATATGGAATAGACTCCCTCCATAGGTGGTTCTGGCCAGCCCAGTAGATTGCTTTAAAACGGCATGGATTCTTTCCTAAATGTACATAATACAACTGGGTACTAACATTTATAAGTTAAGTTGATCCAGAGCAAACTTGATTTTCTCTCGGGGGATCGGGGAGGAATTTTTTCCCCTTCTGTAGCAAACTGAATCATGCTTTGCTGGTGTTTTTTGCCTTCCTCTGGATCAACTGCGGGTATAGGATTGTGTATATGGGATTGTATGTTTTTTTTTTTTTGGTTTGTTTTTTGGTTGAACTAGATGGACTTGTATTTTTTTTTTTTTTCAGCCTGACTAACTATGTATGTATGTAGCTAAAGCCTCTACAGGAGCTTACGGTCTATAATTTTTCTCCTCAGACAAAGCTTCTCAGGATCTCTCTGTGCTCAAGCAGAAGGAAGCATTGGACAAACAGCTGGATGAATTATCTCATCAGAGAGCTATGGAAAGGTGCACAGGTGGAAAGAACACAGTAAGTGAGGATAGCGTACGTAGAACATTTTTTTTATTCAAGGGACTGCTTGGTCCTCTTTTGGATGTTTACATCCAGAAGATGACTGTTGGTAAGAGTACTTAAAAAGAATGCAAAGCCTAAGGCCCCTTTCACACAGGCGGACCGTTCAGATCCGCCTTTCCGTTTTTTTGGCGGATCTGAACGGTCCCCCCCCATGCATCTCTATGGGGCATCGAATGTCAGCGGAGACATGTCCGCTGACACCCGATCCGATCCGTCAAATCTGGACAGATGGAAACCCTATTTTCCATCCGTCCAGCGGATCCGATCGGATGGGATAGGATGAGAACGGACCGACGGTCCGTTCCCATCAGATTCCCCATAGAGATGTATGGGGCTCTGACAGCTGTCATTCTCCTGCTCAGCGGGGAATCGGAGGATCGATCCCCCGCTGAGAAAAGCGGAGTCCGTTTGACGGACTGTATGTGTGAAAGAGCCCTAAGGTTCAACAACCTGCTCCTTCTACTTCCAAGGAGCCTTTCTATCACCAATCTCAGGCCGCGGGCTCAAAGTGCAAAAAAAACGTAGACTACAAAGCCCTCTGACAGGAACAGAGGGGCACCAGACTAAGTTCAGCATTAAAGTCGATAATTTAATGTAATGGGCAATAAGTGGCAACTCACAAATAGCTAGTTGATACAGGCATAGTGTATATAAAAGCGCCCGTATCGATGCCTCTCCGAAGCATTCTGGTGCTGTAACAGCCATAAAGGCAGGCAGTGTTTCCTGGATGGAAGCGGCCGCATGCCGCAGAAACCAGCGTGGAATGCAAATAGCCCAGGGCTGGACATGATGTCACACGAAGGAGCTAAAGTTGCTTCTTCAGACCTGATTGGTTAGTAAGCCTGTCAATCTTGTATAGGAATGAAAATATAAGAAAACCGATGCGATTGGCTGGTGGACATGTCAATCACTTCAAGGAAAGTAGATAGGAGGAATAGGCTAAAAGAACCTGGAAATCTATCTAATAGAATGGATCCTTCATATGTGAATAGGGGACTATTTATTTTTAGAGGCGTGATAATCAGATACATTAAAACCAATAGAGTACACTTAAGTCAATTATCTGGTCCAGAAATTAGGATATTATAATGGAAGAATTAAAATAATAGTAAAATAAAGCACGAACAATGACTAATTTTGTTAATGAGGAGATAGAGATAGAGATAGAGATATATATATATATATATATATATATATATATATATATATATATATATATATATATATATATATATATATATATATATATATATATATATATACACACACACACATATATTCTGCCTATATCCATTGTATAAGGTTTGTCAAGATGATGATAAAAGATAAAATAGGATACAAAAAAAGATAAAAATATAGAACATATGTGTATTGTCTGGATGAAAAATCAAATAAAGTATTATTTTTATATATATATATATATATATATATATATATATATATATATATATATATATATATATATATATAATAAAAATTAGAATTTAAATCAGATATTTTGCGCCCCTCTGTTCCTGTATTTACCTACAGAGTTCACCGCTTCACTCTAAGGGTGCTGCCATCAAGTGCTACTTGAAAACTATGTAATGGACTTTTTTCATGGACTGATATAGCAATATATCATACTGTTGTGTCCTATAATCATGTATTTGCACTTTACAAGTTATGATTTTTTTTAAGGATCTATTATACCATGGTGCTTATTTGATAGTTGCTTGATGCAGCCTTCTAGCGCCACTATATATCCTTTTTACATACAAAGCCCTCTGAGCCAGGGACGGGTTAAGGTGGGGGGAATGTTTGCAGGCCTTAATTGATGTTTGGCAGGGGAAGATTGGTATCAAATGGGTCTGCAAGATTGTTGCTCACTGCTACAAGCTGCTTCATACTTTCAAATGTTTCTTCCTATCCACAAAAGATTTTTGAACTCTTGTAGACTGTTGATCATTTTCTTTTTTAAGGAGTGATCATTCCAGTTCCGGAAGGCAAAATCTCTTTGCTGCAAAAAGCCTAGCCACACTGGTTTAATGTGGAGCTTCTGTGCCCTTAGAAACTTGTGGAGTCTCTTGAGATCCAAGATGGGGCAAACATTACCATTTGGTTTCGGAACTACAAATTGATTCAAGTAGAACCCACAAAACATTTTTTCTAGCGCGAGTGAAAATCAAAGATGCTTGCCTACACATTCTGATTTTTTTCAACAAGGTCCTGGCTCTGATTCAGGGGCTCTTACGGTCCCAAGGTATCATAGTGATAGGATACCTGAACAACTTGCTTTTAGGGAGCGATCCACTTGGCTTTTTGAGACCATTGTGTCTCTCACTTTGTGAACCCTGGAGACGTTTTGGTTCTTCAAATGGCAGCCTTAATTCTAGTCCAGAGATTGGCATATCTGGGCCTTATCCTGGACAAAATCCAGTCATGAGTGATCCCCCCTCTCGACCGATGTATTACTCTAAGGATTCGGGTGGACTTGCTAAAAACACTGACAAATCCCTCAAGTTGCTTTTTCATGAGGTTTCTGGGAAAGATGGTAGCAGTCCTTTTTGTCCAGTTCCATTCCAGAACCCTCCAGTGGAGTGACTGGGGACAGGAGGACACAGTAGTTGAATTCCTTAATGCCATTGAATCCCAGCACAAGACTGTCTATAGACTGGTGGATCTCCTCCCAGATGCTGGAGATTGGACATTAATTTCTTCCTTATTCCTGGGGAGTCCTGACAATGGATGCCAGCCTGCTGGGTGGGGAGGAGTTTTGGACGATTTACTAGTCTGCTTCTTAGGATTAAAGTGGAAGGGATTTTCTGTGATTAATTGCCCTGGCCTGGCCCAGGAGAATTTTGCACTCTGACATTGTGAACATGACAACAGATGAACTCTGGACTCTTCCAGGCTGTCCTGACCCTATTGTTGCAAGGTTGATCTTCCATCCTCCTTCATAATTGTTGACACGACTGTTGAAGCCAGAGCCCCAAGGAACAGGGGTTTCTCTGATTCATTTATTCCTACCTTGCTGAGAGTTAGGAAGGAAACTTCCCAGAAGATTTACAGTAGGACTTGGAAGTAATTTTTTCTTGGTGTTAAGCTTGGGGTTTTCACCCTTGCAAGTATGCATTGGCGGCATTCTGGCCTTCCAACAGTCTATAGTGAATCGGGGATTGGCCATGAGTACAATCAAGGGTCAAATTTGACCCTTGATTCTTTTTTCAGATACTGATGGCCTCACCCTCTTTGGTACAGGCCTTTTGTACACAGTGGTATTTTTTCCCCGGTTAAAAGACTCCATAGGACCTCAACTTGGTACTTTTTGTTTTTCAGATGTAGCACCCTCCTAGGTAGGGGCTAGTGAGAGAGTATAGTTTGTGCTCTGTCTGCTTACTAGAATAGCTGCAGGTAAATCTATATTGTTCTCTGCCTACCAGAGAGCAGGATCTGTTAGTGAGGTCTGCTCATTGTGCTCAGAGTGCAACTCATTCTGTCTAGAGAGTGTTTCACACTGGTCCAATAGGGAGGCGTGTTGGACAGTGGGAGGAAACCTGACGAATGGGTGCATGGGCTTTTATGCTGTCCTGACGATTGGCAGAGGGAAAGTTGCCTCGGTGCATGTTGGGATAATGTATAAAAGCCAGGAGCACATGTGCTCGAGGTCTTTCCCTGGAGAGCGATGTCCCGGAGGGAGGGGGCGGCTGCCGCCTCCTCTGTAGAGGTGCCATGCAGCCTCAGGGAGTCGTCCTGAGGGTCTGGAAAGTAGCAGTGAGGAGCTGAACCCAGAGGTCCAGGGAAGCTGACTGAGAGGGGAGACACTGGAGGATATGTCTCTGCAGTACAGGGAGTACAGAAATTTATGTCAAGGGGCCTGACCTGAGGGGGGCCACCCCTGCTCCTAGGATAGTCAGTGGACGGGTGTCAGCTGAAAGGGGATGCTAGAGAGAGAGAGTATCCTGAAGATAAGATATCGTTCAACCAGTTGTCTTGTCAGAGAGTAAAGAGAGCGAAAGACTTACCCCATCTACACCTGTGGCAGTGTGGATTAACAGCCTGGCTGTTCCTATGTACTAAAGAAGTTCTGAAGATAGAATTCCTCATCTATGTGAATAGTTCAGTTGGAGTATCCCACTATTCCCTTCTCCTATCCCAATTACAAAATAAACAATAAAAAAAACCAACACCCCTAGACTATATTTTTGTGAAGAGCCAACAGGAGCAAGGAGGGATTCAGAAACGTTATCTAATTATAACCGTGTGCTGGTAACCAGAGGAGCCCACAGAGTCAATATCCAGCAGTCCCTGCGGGGGCAGTGCTACACAGAAATCTCCATTCGTTTTTTTGGATTTCCTTTTACTGCGGCTAGCAGTTTTGGAATTGGCTACCCTTTCTTGTAAGGAACCAATCCTGGTGCTCTACCGTGACAAAATGGTTTTACAGCCTCAGTCATCTTTTTTGCCTAAGATGGTTTCTTCATTCCATTTTAGCCAGGACACGGTGTTAACATGCTTCTGCCCGAACCCTCAAATGCTATGAGACAAGGGCTTTTACACCTTGGATGTGATTCGTGCTATTAGGTGTTACCTGAAATCGACTACTGCTATTTAGCAATAGTATTCCCTCTTTGTGCTACCTGAGGACCCAAAGAAGGGTCACGCAGCTTCCAAGTCTACTATATCTCAATGGTTCTGTCTGCTTATTTCTCAAGCTTATGGCTTAAAAGGAACTGTTCTACCTTTTTTTTTTTTTTTTTTCGGGAGGGCTCATTCAGGAGTGACTCCTGGTCAATTAGGCATCAGACTTCAGCAGCTCAAGATTATAAGGCTCCTACCGACTCCCCGGGTGATACTTTTACCAAGTGGTAAGCTAGAGCTTTTGAGGATGCTACCTTTTGGTTTGCACGTTTTTAAAAGCTTTTGTGATGTGAGAGATTCTGGTTTGTTTGGGCCTGTCTTGCCCTCCCTTGCCCACCCATTCAGTGCTTTGGGACATCCCTATCATTATGGACATGACGTTCTCTGTGTACCATGATGTATGATAAGAAAATGGGATTTCGGTTTTACCTGTAAACCCTTCCCTTTGAGTACATCGCAGGATGCAGAGAACCTGCCCCTCTTCCTGTCCATTCACCTGAAAGTGTCAGCAAAACCCTATCATTATGGATGTAAAGTTGCTCCATGTTGCCTGTACTTCAAGAAAATGATTTTACAGGTAAACCAAAAATCCTATTTTACCAAGCAGGTCAGTGGAATGCTGGGGGGTTGTAGCTGTGCCATCTTGAAGCAGCACATTGACTATAAGAGGTTCTGGTGCATGGGGAGGGCTTGTTGCTGTGTATTGTTAATCAGGAAGCTTGGTGTACAGCAGTGGTCCTCAACCCTGGCCTACAGGGCCCACTAACAGGCCAGATTTTAGGTATTACCTTGGGGAGATGCAGACTAGAGTACTGCAATCACTGAGCAGCAAATTATATCACCTGGGATGTATTTCAGTTATCTTGAAAATCTGGCCTGTTAGTGGGCCCTGTAGGCCAGGGTTGAGGACCATTGGACAGCACAACAAGATCTGTGGGGTATTGGTGACTGCACAGAGGGCACTGGGGAGTGGGTGGCCTTTTCTGGTCTTCTCGATCTCCCAGTCACTGTAACAATAAACTGTGTTCTATCACTAAATTTCAGTCCAAAAGATCTGCATGAGATCTAGTGATGGCACTGCAATAAAATGCCACTTCCACCTTCAGACCCGGACCATAGAGGCTGATTGACATTATAACAATGTCAGTTTTCTCAGAACTGAATCGTTGCAGTTGTTTGAATTTAGTGGGGTTGGGGGCGGGAGATGGTCATGAGCAATGTTCCCTCTAATTTTTTACTGTGCTGAGCAAATAAAAAAATTTCTGAGCGCAAACCTTTAGATTGAGCAATGGGGGGGGGGTGGGGGGGAACGTCAATGCAGAGTGACCAGCTTGCCCTAATCAACTGCAGAGTGCCACAGCATTGCCCCCAATAAACTGCAGAGTGCCACAGCAATGCCCCCAATAAATTGCAGAGTGTCACAGCAATGCCCCCAATAAACTGCAGAGTGCCACAGCATTGCCCCCAATAAACTGCAGAGTGCCACAGCAATGCCCCCAATAAACTGCAGAGTGCCACAGCAATGCCCCCAATAAACTGCAGAGTGCCACAGCATTGCCCCCAATAAACTGCAGAGTGCCACAGCATTGCCCCCAATAAACTGCAGAGTGCCACAGCAATGCCCCCAATAAACTGCAGAGTGTCACAGCAATGCCCCCAATAAACTGCAGAGTGCCACAGCATTGCCCCCAATAAACTGCAGCGTGCCACAGCAATGCCCCCAATAAACTGCAGAGTGCCACAGCATTGCCCCCAATAAACTGCAGAGTGCCACAGCAATGCCCCCAATAAACTGCAGAGTGCCACAGCAATGCCCCCAATAAACTGCAGAGTGTCACAGCAATGCCCCCAATAAACTGCAGAGTGCCACAGCATTGCCCCCAATAAACTGCAGAGTGCCACAGCATTGCCCCCAATAAACTGCAGAGTGCCACAGCAATGCCCCCAATAAACTGCAGAGTGCCACAGCAATGCCCCCAATAAACTGCAGAGTGCCACAGCAATGCCCCCAATACATTGCAGAGTGCCACAGCAATGCCCCCAATACATTGCAGAGTGCCTCAGCAATGCCCCCAATACATTGCAGAGTGCCACAGCAATGCCCCCAATAAACTGCAGAGTGCCACAGCAATGCCCCCAATAAATTGCAGAGTGCCCACAGCATTGCCCCCAATAAATTGCAGAGTGACACAGCAATGCCCCCAATAAACTGCAGAGTGCCGCAGCAATGCCCCCAATAAATTGCAGAGTGCCACAGCAATGCCCCCAATAAACTGCAGAGTGCCACAGCAATGCCCCCAATAAACTGCAGAGATGCCAGCTTCTCTCCTGCGTTAACATGCTGGTGGAGCAGGAAGTCGGCATTGCGGCCCGGGTAAGGGATGTGCTGCATTCTGAGCAAATGAACAGCTTCTGACCTCCTGAGTGGATCTTCTGGTGTTTGACCAGCCGTGGCATGGCCCCCCCGCGACCCCGTGCACTTACCTCACGGACGGTCACGGTACTCTGTCTTCAGTCCCCGGCTGGGAGGACCCGCTCCCTGATTGGCCAGGAGGAGGATCCGTATGACAATAGCGAATTTTCATTCGCTATTGTCACACGATGGGCGTGCTCTCGGGGCGAACGCTCTGCTCCCTGGCCGCCCTGTCTGCGGCTGCGCCGTCTAACTAGGTGCTTGCGCGGGACGTAATTTCCACTGCGCGTCCGCGCACGCGCGCACCTTAAAGGGAACACTGGTCATGAGAACCCCTGACTGGTTTACTGTTATCTGATACCACTTTTGAGCGATTTCCTTCACTCACCATTACAATTATGGTAGTTTTACTAGCCCCTTCAATACCGAGTCATTGTAAAATGACGTCTGCAACATTCCTTTAGCGATCCAGGCAGACGTCATATGACGGCGCCCGGATCTCCCCGCTACTGCGCGCCCCCGGGGGCGCGCAGCGCGGCGATCGGGGGTGAGGCTCGTCCCTCGGACTGAGCCCAACCCCGGTCAAGGTAAACAGCCAATGAAATTGGTTGTTTACCACGTGATCGGCTGTGTCAATCACAGCCGATCACATGAGCGGCTCCAGCGCGAGCCGCTCGTTCCTTTCTTAATGCGTGCCGATCGGGGACGAGGCTCGTCCCTCGGACAGAGCCCATCCCTGATCTAGGTAAAGAGCCAATGAAATTGGTGAGATATCGTCGCGATCGTTAGAGCAAGAGCAATAATTTGAGCCCTAGACCTCCTCTGTAACTCTAAGATAGCAACCTGTAGAAATTTTTAAAGTGTCGCCTATGGGGATTTTTAAGTACCAAAGTTTGTCACCATTCTGTGAGCGTGCGCAATTTTGAAGCATGACATGTTGGGTATCTATTTACTCAGCGTAACATTATCTTTCACATTATGGAAAACAATTGGGCTAACTTTACTGGTTTCTTATTTTTTAATTAAAAAAAGTGAATTTTTTCCCAAAAAACTGCGTTTGGAAGACCGCTGCGCAAATACGGTGTGATAAAAAATATTGCAATAATCTCCATTTTATTCTCTAGGGTCTCTGCTAAAAAAAATATATAATGTTTTGGGGTTCTAAGTAGTTTTCTAGCAAAAACAACTGATTTTAGCTTGTAAACACCAAATGTCAAAAATAGGCCTAGGCAAGTGGCTAGGATGCATGATGATGCTCCTTGGATGTTGGGCCCCTCTATATGGCTAGGCTGTGAAAAAGTCTCACATGTGGTATTGCCATACTCAGGAGGAGTGGCAGAATGTATTTTGGGGTGTCATTTTTGCTATGTACATGCTATGTGTTAGGAATATCCTATAAATTGACAACTTTGTGTAAAAAAAAAAAAAAAAAAAAAAAGTTTTTATTTTTTTTCCCACATTTTCCAAAAACTTGTGGAAAAAAATGACATGTTCAAAGGACCCATAATGCCTCATAGAATATACGTTGGAGTGTTTGCTTTCCAAAATGGGGTCATTTTGTGGACTTTTCCATTGTATTGGTGCTCTAGGGCCTTGAAAAGTGTGATAGGTAGTAAGAAAGTTTTATGTGTATTTATGCTCCTAAAACGCCTTATGGTGCTACTTGGACGTGGAGTCTCTTTTTGTGGCCAGGCTGTGTAAAAGTCTCACACATGTGGTATCCCCATACTCAGAAGGAGTAGCAGAATGAATTTTGGGGTGTCATTTTTGCTGTGTACATGCTATGTGTTAGAAATAGCTTATAAATTGACAATGTTTTGGGAAAAAAAAGAAGAAAAAAATGTTTTCTTCATTTTCCCAAGAATTGTGGGAAAAAATTTTAACTTAAAAAAACTCACCATGCCTCTTACTAAATACCTTGGACTGTCTACTTTACAAAAAGGGGTCATTTGGGGGGTATTTGTACTGTCCTGACATTTCAGGGCCTCAAGAAAGGAGATAGGCCATCAGTACATCTGGTGTGATAAATTTTCAGTAATTGGTACCATAGCTTCTAGACTCAATAACTTTCACACAGACTAAATAATATACACTCATTTGGGTTAATTTTACCAGAGATATGTAGCAGTATAAATTTTGGCCCAAATGTATGAAGAAAAATTAATTTTTTGCAAAATGTTATAATAGAAACTAAAAAAAAGTGTTTTTTTGCAAAATTTTTGCTCTTTTTTTGCTTATATCACGAAAAAAAAAAACCCCAGTTGTGATCAAATACCACCAAAAGAAAGCTCTATTTGTGTGAAAAAAATGATAAAAATTTTGTTTGGTTACAGTGTAGCATGACTGAGCAATTGTCATTCAAAGTGTGAGAGTGCTGAAAGCTGAAAATTGGTCTCGGCAGGAAGGGGGTCTAACTGCTCTGTATGGAAGCGGCTAGACAGGAAGAATGGGAAGATCTTCACCAGCAATTTGACAGAAACCTTTCTCTTGCAGTAAAGTTGGGGTGCCTCTGTCAGCTTTTTGTCTGTGTCCCTGTACAGATCTTCCTTCACTTTGTCTGGTAAAACTGTTGTCACTGTGGCAGTGAGTGAGGGGAACCCTCATCCTCCGGTTCCTTCTCCTCTGTCCTCTCATCTTCCCTCCATTTTCCTACACCCCAATGCAGTCCAACAGTCTTTATAGTTTTGGTATATTCTTTTTTGTGCTTGTTGTTTCACTGTTTGCTCACCTTTTTTGGCACCAAGAGGCCATTACTTGGCACTTGCTCTGACACTGTTTTATACCGTAAATTTGTTCAGAAGCAGGGCTCCGGTGGAGATTGAATGCTGCGGTTACCATGGAACATGTAATTTCAGAGCACAATCCCGCTTTAGAACCAGAACAATGCAGAATAATTATACAGATGCAAAGTTTTTTGAAAAGCTGATTTACTTGTTGCCTGGACCCTTTCTTTAGTAATACTGATTCTGCAATACTTTCTTAGAAGCAATGTGAAGAGTTGGATCAGAAAATAGCAAGACTGACAAGGGACAGGCAGTATGTGGCCAATGTGCTAAAGGAGGTAAGCATATAAAACACAACAATAATGAAATATTCCTTTCTGATGCTGATTTTTTCTCAGAAAAAAAAAAAAAAATCTCAGGTCAGCAACAAATCACTTTTCTTTGGTTAGAAGACTTTTGATTGCTTCGAACATCCATTTAGATATTTACACACATCTCAAACTATATTTTAGGGGAATCTTAAGACAAAATATTTCGAGTTTTGGATGGAGTTGAGAAAAGTTACAACCACTTGTCACATTTAGAGCCGGTTCACACTGGGGCGACTTGTCAGGCGACCTGGTCGCCTGACAAGTCGCCGTGGGTCGCCTGCCATAGATTAGCACAGGACCCATTCTAATAGGAGCGACACAAGTCGCTCCGACTTAGAAAAAGGGTCCTGTACTACTTTGGGGCGACCTGGAGCTACCTGCATTGACTTCAATGATATGAAGTTCGTGCATGTCTCTCCGAGGTCGTGGTGCGCGCTGTGCACTGCGACTTCACAGGTCGCCCCGGCAAGTCGAACATTTGCTTTGCTCTTTGTCCTGGTGACCATTTTCTCTGGGTTTTAAAGTTATGGTAATTCAAAACTTTACTACAAAATGCTGGTAAAATTTTCCCAATAGGACACGGATGATACTTTATCCCAAAAAAAAAAAAGGTTTTGACTTTTTAAAAAAAAAATGTTTCATATATTGCAGCTTACCTGTCCTTAGATGTGGTGATGATGCATTCAATTTTTCTTTGTTCTTGGGCTTTGTTTTTCTTAAGTTAAGAACATTTTGAGCAAGTGCGTAATACACTTGATCTTGCTAGAAACTGCATATTGCACAGTACACAGAGAAACCGCTAATAAGAGTGGGAAAGCACAGGAATGAGCTCCTCAACATTGTTGCCATCCATAATACTATCAGGTTGGAGCTGTGCTTGACCAAGCTCTAGTTTATTTCAACTGGAGCAGAAGAGTGAGGTCAGAACCTGGCAGGGCTATCGGAAAAGGATGTCTGTTATATACCTAGCTGATCAAAAGTACAGGCCTTTTGCATTTCAACACCGAAGTTGGCTTTCTGCCTAAGCTTTTTGTTTTTACTTTCACTGAGGAGCTGAAGACTTGTGGAGTTAAAGTGGATGTAGACCTTCAAATATACCCAGTGAAGTGAACAGCCTCAGATGATACACCGAGATTTAATCCATCTCCCTACATAAGTTTTACTTGTATATGTGCTGTCTTCAGCTTTCTAGACTGTTTAGAAAGTGCACATCCTGTTAGAATTTTCTCTTCCTGATTCACCTGTGGGAGGGAAGTTTGGCTATACACTGTGAGATAGCTGATTGGAGAAAAGGCACACACCCCCCTCTCCACTTAGGCAGAAAAATGAAGAGCTGTGCTGTGAAAAGACCAGCTCTCTCCTAATCTATTTATAGACACAAAATTCAGCCTGGTTTTATCTCAGTTGATGGAGAATTTGTCTGAAGTTATCATGCTGATAACAGAAGATCGGAGCAGGAGAAAGCCAGGGGACTTAGGGCTTTGAAGCGAGATAGGTAAACACTACAGATATGTGTCCAGATCAAATT
Source organism: Pelophylax lessonae (assembly GCF_965119305.1). Classification (NCBI taxonomy): domain Eukaryota; kingdom Metazoa; phylum Chordata; class Amphibia; order Anura; family Ranidae; genus Pelophylax; species Pelophylax lessonae. The sequence goes on from NC_138774.1 coordinate 222,057,271, forward strand.
TCATGAATCAGGTTTACATCCACTTTAAGCCGATAACTGAATCAGGTTTACATCCACTTTAAGTCGGTATCTGAGATCAGTCATGCCAAGATAATCTGGATAACAGTGGAATGTCACCATAATAATTAGGTTACGCATGTAATTTCTAAGGCCACCCCCCTACAACCCTGTGTCAAGTCCATCAAGGCCTCTCAAGTAGCTCCCTAATAATAATAAATATCTCTGAACACACCCCTACACCTCTTTTCTGGAGAAATTTTTTGACACTCACCTTTTTGGATAATTGGAACTGCCTTGAAAAGTTTGATTTATGTCTAGATTTCCTTTTGATCTGCAGCAACGTAGACGGCCTCAGGAGGTTCAGCGGAATGTCATTTTGGAGTCTCACGTCATTTGCTGCACACTGAGCACCAGTGGTGGCATCCTACTGGAATCAGCCTTCAGGCAGCTGGGACAGGAGCCATTCAGCTGTGTCATCGTGGATGAGGTCAGGATCTCGAGCTAAGATTTTACCTACCACATACACTATATTATTGGGGGTGACATACCTATACCCTTTATGCTTCTGTTTTTAGGCAGGACAGTCATGTGAAGTGGAGACGCTCATTCCACTCCTCCACCGCTGTTGTAAATTGGTGTTAGTGGGAGACCCAGAACAGCTTCCACCAACTGTTATATCAATGGTAAGCTTGTCCGTCAACAGATTTGATGGTTTTAATGTGTGAAACTGTCTAATGGAGTTTTCATTTTTGTTTTCACGATCAGAAGTAACAGTTGGTCTGTGATTATTGGATCTGTGGTGTTTTTTTTTTTTTTTTAGGATATGCCTTCTACAATCAAGGGGTCAAAGTCTTTTACTGGATATAATCATCCACATGCCCTTTGTAATTTATGTGTATTAGTAATAAAAGGGATTAACTAACAGACTCGCTTTAAAGATGTGTTGCCTATCATTCTTAACCTCTTAACTGGTTCTTCACCAGTATTTCTGTGAAATCCCAAGACGTATGACCAAGCTGACCTCTGGTTTACTGTTGTCCATAGTAACTAATGTTTTTTGCTAAATTGCAACATATTGATTGGAAACAAAGCATTTTCTTATTCTTACAGTACAAGGCCTTCAAAGGATTCTAAAGGTTCATTTTTTTTTTTTGGTTCTTCTTACCCGTTCTCTGCAATCATTTTGCACAGAGAAGCCCCAATCTGGCTTTTCTCAGGTCCCCCGCCAGTGCTTTTGGCTCCTGCTGAGTGCCCCCATAGCAAACCGCTTGCTATGGGGTCATTTGTGCGTGCTCACACCCGAGCTGCACTCTGTGTCCATAAGACACACACACAGCTTGGCCTGGTCCAGCCCCCCCCCCCTTCTCCTCACTGCCTGTAAATGAGACCAGCGTAGGCTCCCCCTGCTGTGTCTGAACCAGTGAGGAGGGAGAGAGCTGCAAAAACCTATGCTCTCGTGCACATCGCTGGATTGAGATCAGGCTTGGGTAAGTATAAAAGGGATGTTGGGGGGGAGCTGCAGAGAATTCATTAAGGTAAAAAAAAAAAAAAAAAACCTTGTACCTTTTTTTTATAACCACTTTCAGGTGATTGGACAGTGGTAAGCTTTTGATAGCACACCCCCTGGTTGCCTACCCTATAACCATACCCCACTCCGTGTGTCCTCATTTATTACTAGTGTCTTAGGTTGATGTACCTTTTGTCCCTTACAGGAAAATCACACTTAGCTTAGCAGCCTGTGCTTCCTTGGGATCTCTTTGTTCTCTCTGTCCTTCAGAAATTAACCTTTGAACCTATCAGGGATGTCACCTTAAATGACCTTTCCCATTATTCAGTCTTTTTGGTGATGCTATTGTATCTGTCAGACATATCTCTGAGGTGCAGCTTAATTGTAAGGAGCCATTCCTCATTCTTCCCAATGACATGGTATTCCTGCACCCAAAACCATCCTTTGGGAGGAGGGTAGGCCTGCTATATTGAGTGCCCCTAGCTCATATTCTACCAGTGGCTCTGGGGCTACTTGCCTATTGACAGTGGCAACTTCTGCAGTCTGGATTACCATTATTGGTTCTGTCCTTAAAATTCTCTGGCTTTTTTGTTGTGACTTGACCTCTTGGCATGGACTTTTACCACAGTTGTGCAAGATATTTTTGTCCCAAATTCCCCCTGTTAAAGGGGAACTACACTGTATCTGAGCAAACCAAAAGCCCTATTTAAGTCACTTTTTATATTCAGACCAAACTCACCCATCCATCTAGGTCTCCATGCTATCTTTTCTTTAGAAATCACTGTGAAAATAACCCGCCTAGCATTTCTGTCCATTGCCATCTTGAGTAAGGGCAGGTGATTCATGTAGAATTTACTTCCTGGAATCTATCTGCCCTTAGCGCAGGGAGTGCTTAGCTGAGAAAACCCCTCCTTCCCTCCTGAAGACTCCTGGGAAGTGTGATATCATTTGCCTGGTCATGGAAACCAGGAAGTAACTAAATGTAAAAAGAAAGCAATTTAAAATATCCCACACTTTCCTATTTATTTACTAATGCTAGCAGCATAAGGATTTAAAATAGTCAATGTTGATTAAGACTGTAAAGTTCCACTTTAATTGCTGACTCTTATCGTAGAGGCCACAAACCTTCCTCTGCGCTTTTCCTACAGATTCTTTATGTGATTTGCCTGTCGTCTGAGTCATTGGTTGCAATCTCTGCATGATTATTAGATTCTTTACTTGATCATAAGTAGTTCCATTGTTTTGACTTAACTACAGTCAGGTCCATAAATATTGGGTCTTCGACACAATTCCAATCTTTTTGGCTCTATACACCACCATAATGGATTTTTAAATGAGACAAACAAGATGTGCTTTAACTGCAGACTTTCAGCTTTAATTTAAGGGTATTTAAATCCAAATCATGTGAACGGTGTAGGAATTAATACAGTTTGTATTGTATATGTGCCTCCCACTTTTTAACCTCCTTGGCGGTATGATTGTTTCCGATTTTAGGTGCTGAAAGCGGTACAATTATTTTGCTAGTAATTCTTAAGGATGAGCAGCCCAAGCCAACTATTTACATTTGATTTTTTTTTTTTACTGTGCGTTCTCCAATAGGATTACAATATATCAGTGTGTTTGTGTGTTTTACTTTTCAAATTTGCCGCCGGTTCCACCCCCCTGCGAGCGTCAAGTCGCAGGAGACGGAAGCTTACAGAATCAGGCGGAAGATCCGGCCGCCGTATGCTGCAGTGACACATCGCGGGATCCTGGGGACAAGGTAAGTACCCTCTACCAGGATCCAGTAATGCTCCCTGTCGGTACCCCGAGTGTGGTTCGTTATTACCGCTAATGGCACTGAAATTCCACCCCGAACCACACTCGGGAATACTGCCAGTGAGGTTAAGGGACCAAAAGTAATGGGACAGATTAACAATCCTAGATAAAACTTTCACTTTTTAATACTTGGTTGCAAATCCTTTGCAGTCAACAATTACAGCCTGGAGTCTGGAATGCATAGACATCACCAGACACTGAGTTTCATCCCTGGTGATGTTCCTCTGCCAGGCCTCTACTGCAACTGTCTTCAGTTCCTGCTTGTTCTTGGGGCATTTTCCCTTCAGTTTTGTCTTCAGCAAGCGAAATGCATGCTCAATCGGATTTATGTCAGGTGATTGACTTGGCCAGCCCATTAGATAACATTCCACTTCTTTCCCTTAAACTCTTTGGTTGCTTTCGCAGTATGCTTTGGGTCATTGTCCATCTGCACTGTTAAGCGCCGCCGCCGTCCAATGATTTCTGAAGCATTTGGCTGAATATGAGCAGATAATATTGCCCGAAACAATTCATCCTGCTGCTTTTGTCAGCTGTCACATCATCAATAAATACAAGAGAACCAGTTCCATTGGCAGCCATACATGCCCACGCCATAATACTACCACCACCACCACCACCACCACCATGCTTCACTGATGAGGTGGTATGCTTTGGATCATGAGCAGTTCCTTTCCTTCTCCATACTCTTCTCTTCCCATCACTCTGGTACAAGTTGCTCTTGGTCTCATCTGTCCATAGGATGTTCTTCCAGAACTGTAAAGGCTTTTTTAGATGATGTTTGGCAAACTCTAATCTGGCCTTCCTGTTTTTGAGGCTCACCAATGGTTTACATCTTGTGGTGAACCTTCTGTATGCACTCTGGTGAAGTCTTCTCTTGATTGTTGAATTTGACACACATACACCTACCTCCTGGAGAGTGTTCTTGATCTGGCCAACTGTTGTGAAGGATGTTTTCCTCGACGGGGAAAGAATTCTTCGGTCATCCACCACAGTTGTTTTCCGTGGTCTTGCGGGTCTTTTGGTATTGCTAAGCTAACCGGTGCGTTCTTTCTTTTTAAGGATGTTTAAACAGCAGTTGATTTGGCCACACCTAATGTTTTTGCTATCTCTCTGATGGGTTTGTTTTGTTTTTTTCAGCCCAATGACGGCTTGCTTCACTGATAGTGACAGCTCTTTGGATTTCATATTGAGAGTTGACAGCAACAGATTCCAAATGCAAATAGCACACTTGAAATGAACTCTGGACCTTTTATCTGTTCCTTGTAAATGGAATAATGAGGGAATAATACACACCTGGCCATGGAACAGCTGAGCAGCCAATTGTCCCATTACTTTTGGTCCCTTAAAAAGTGGGAGGCACATATACAAACTGTTGTAATTCCTACACCTTTCGCCTGATTTGGATGTAAATACCCTCACATTAAAGCTGAAAGTCTGCAGTTAAAGCACATCTTGTTTGTTTCATTTCAAATCCATTATAGAGCCAAAAAGATTAGAATTGTGTCAATGTCCCAATATTTATAGACCTGACTAGCTTTCCCCTGAAAAACTGCAGTCTACTGCTATTTCTCCCAATTCAAGGAGGCCTTGCTAGCTCTTGTTGATGCAAAGCATTATCTACTTTGAAACTAGAGGATCAGCTGGTTTCTTCTACCAGTGCTGTATCCAACCTTTGGGACATAAAGACTTTCATTTGCACCCGCTTTTCCAATGATCTCTCTGTGGAGATGCCCCAACAATTGGATTGTATCCATTTTGTTAATTTGGTTTTCTATGTGTTTTTTTTTTTTCCTTTGTTATTGAGCGTTTTGGCACATCAATACAGGTTATGGAGAAGCAATGGGTAAACGTTGGGAAGAAACCGATATGCAACTGGACTATTGCTCAGTGGTCCAAAAGTCCCTGTTTTCGAATGATAGTAGATTTTGCGAGTGTTGGTCCACTGTGTTTTATCAAGTCCAAAGTCAGCGCAGCCCTCTACCAGGAAATTCTAGAGCACTTTATGCTTCCCTCTGCTTACCAGCTTTATGGAGATGCTGATTTCATTTTCCAGCAGGACTTGGCACCTGACCACACTGCCAAAAGTATCAATACCTGGTTTAATTATCATGGTATCGCTGTGCTTATTTGGCCAGCAAACTCGCCTGACCTAAACCTCATAGAGAATCTGTGGGGTATTGTCAAGATGGAGATGAGGGAAACCAAACCCAACAATGCAGACGAGCTGAAGGCCGCTGTCAAAGCAACCTGGGCTTCAATAACACCTCAGCAGTGCCACAGGCTGATCGGCTCAATGCCACACCGCATTAATGAATTTTGCATGAATGCAAAAGGAGCCCGACCAAGTATTGAGTGCATACTATACTGTACATGGACATACTTTTGAGTAAGCCAGCATTTCTGTATTAAAAATCCTTTTCGCTTTTGCTCATTGATGGACACAGCGCTCCATATTCAGAACCATAGGGTTAAATCGCCCCCCTATAGGAGCAGAACACTAGGCAGAAAAAAGACTTGGCTATGCTATGGGCAGTCCTAGCTGGTATACATCCACCTGTCTTCTATAGGTCTTCAGTTTTTTCTGCCTAGTCAAGAGTTAGGACCTAGTTACTTGCCGGGATCTTTGGTCCTGACAATTTTTTCCTTTTAAATGGCATTTTTTCTCCTGTGTTTTTCCTGTGAGATCTTCAATTAACTGCCGGGCTGGGTGACGGGTTGGATAATCTAGTTACATAGTTGATGAGGTTAAAAAAAGACACCGGTCCATCCAGTTCGACCTGTGATGAGTGTGTGTGTGTTTATGTCAATAGTACATTGTATACCCCTGTATGTTTTGGTCATTAAGGTGCCCATCTATGTTGTGGTTATGAAGGTGCCCATCTAATAGTTTTTAACTATTGAGGCTCCCCGCTGACACCACTGCTTCTTGTGGAAGAGAATTCCACATCTTTACTGCTCTGACGGTATAGAACCCTTTACGCAGTTTAAGATTAAACTGTGTTTCCTCTAATTTTAGCAAACGAGTCCTTTTATATTCCCGATCGCTGAATAGTTTGTTCCCTATGCTAGGGTCACCAGTACAGTATTTGTACATTGATATCGTATCCCCTCTCAAGCGTTTCTTCTCCAGAGAGAATAAGTTCAATGCTTGTAGTCTTTCCTCATAGCTGAGATCCTCCAGTCCCTTTTATTAGCTTTGTTGCCCTTCTCTGGACTAGATCCAGGGGTTCCCTGGTCTGGTGGCTTAGCTGTTCGGTAGGGCAAATCTTTTCTTCCTTTGTATTGGACAGTGGTCACTACGGATGCCAATCTGTCTGGGTAGGGAGGTGTCCTGGGACTGAGCTCCGCTTAGGGTTGTTGGACGCTGGAGGAATCCAGACTACCGATCAGTGTCTTGGAACTTCGGGCGATCAGGCTGTGCCTGGATCACTGGATGGATCGGCTCCGGATCAGATCCAGTCAGACAGTGCCATGGCAGTGGCTTATGTCAATCTCCAGGGCAGAACAAAAAAGTGTGTTCGCAGCTCTGGAAGTAACCGGCATTCTCCAGTGGGCAGAACGCTTTGTTCCTGCCCTCTCCGCTGTACACATTGCAGGAGTGGAAAACTGGCATTTGGACAACTGGCAATTGGACTATCTGTCAGCAGACGTTAGACCAAGGGGAAAGGTCCCTTTGTCCGAAAGTGTTTCATCTCATGTATGCGGTGGGGCACCCCGGAGCTGGACTTGTTGATATCTCGGCTAAACAGAAAGGTACCGAGGTTTGTGGCAAGGTCACGGAATCCTCTGGCAACACCGCGCTCTTTTTTGGCCCTGTGGGACCAGTATCGTCTGATCTACGCCTTCCCTCCTCTCAAGCTTTTTCTGCAGCTTCTGCGCAGGATCAAAGCTGAAGGGATTCCAGTCATTCTGGTGGCCCCGAACTGGCCTCACCGGTCTTGTTATGCTGACCTGGTTTGATTGGTCACCGATGTCACCTGGAGACTGCCTCTCAGGGAGAACCTGCTGTCCCAAGGGCTGATCTTCCATCCTGCTTACAGTCGCTGGCTTTGACGGCCTGGCTGTTGAAAGCCAGGTGCCGAAGGATAGAGGTTTGCCTGGGTCAATGACCCCGACTCTGCTTAGGGCTATGTAGTCTACCTTTAGTTCGATTTTCCATCGTACGTGGAAAGCGTACATTTCGTGGTGTAAGTTGGTTGGTGTTCACCCTCCCTTTTCGGTTGCTAAAATTTTGAACTTCCTTCAACGAGGTGTTGAGCAGAAGTTGGCCTTGAGTATCGTCATGGCCCAGGTGTCTGCCTTGGCGGTTTTCTTTGAAGTGAGCCTGAGCCACGAATTCATTGGTACGTACTCTTTTTCAGGGTTTGACACATGACTCCTCCGGTGCGGTCTCTTCTGCCACCGTGGGATTTGAACTTAGCTCTCTGTTACACTGTCTCAGAAGGTAGCTTTTTTGGTGGCCATCACCTCTGCTCGCAGGGTGTCTGTACTGGTAGCGTTTATCTTGTCCTAACCCCTATATGGTGGTCCCCAAAGATAAGGTAGTTATTTGTCCACACCCGTTGTTCCTACCTATGGTGGTCTCTGACTTCCATTTGAATAAAGACAGTGTGTTGCCTTCTTTGTGTCCCAGGCCCGTTCGTCCCAAGGAATTGCGTTGCATGCCCTGGATGTGGTGGGGGCTATTCAAGTGCATCTGGCAGCCATGGAGTCTTTTCGGAGGTCAGACTCACTGTTTATGATCACAGACAGCCAAGAAAAGGGCTGTCCACTTCTGCGACCATTTCCAGATGGGTCAGACAGACGGTGACTCAGGCCTATTCTATCAAGGGTCAAGTTCCTCCTTTCCCTGTAACAGCGCATTCTATTCGGGCGCTTAGTGCTTTTTGGGCCTTCCATCATGAGAAGTCAGTGGGGCAGGTTTGCAGGCTTCCACTTGGTTGTCGGTGCACACTTTCTGAAAATTCTAAAGTGGATGTGTTGGGATCTGTGGATGCTTCTATTGGCCTGCAAGGTTTGAAAGGCTGCTGAGAGGAACTGATCCTCTGAGGGTGTATTGTTTTTTTTTCAGGTGGGCTCCAGTTGTTTTGATTGAGCTACTGTTTAGCCTTTAGGACATTTTTTTGCTGTTCCCACCCCTCATGTTTAACACTGCTTTGGGACGTCCCAATAGTTAAGAATATCAGGAGCTGTGTCCATCAGTGAACAAAAGAGAAAATGGGATTTTTAAATTACCGTAAAATCAATTTCTCTGATGTTGTGGAGTTGTAGTTTTTCTGACACTGCTTCTAACAAAACTGAGTACCTATAGCAGAGGAGTATACCCCCTGGGACTGCTTATTGGCTTAGCCAGACCTTTTTTCTGCCTAGTGTCCTACTCCTGTAGGGGCAGTATAACCCAATAGTTAAGAATATCAGGAGCTGGGTCTGTCAATGAACATCAGAGAAATGGGTTTTACAGTGAGTCAAAAATCTTTTTCTTTTTTTTTTTTTCTTTTTTTATTGGTCTTATGTAATAATTGTATTTTTTGAGATACTGAATTTTGGGTTTTCACTAGCTGTAAGCCATAGTCCTCTAAACTAAAAGAAAGAAATGCTTAAAATATATCACCCTGTGTGTAATGAATCTATATAATATACGCGCTTTACTTTTTGAATTGAATTTCTGAGATAAATTAACTGTTTGATGATATTCACATTTTTTGAGATGCACCTGTATTGCTGCGAATGTCAGACTGAGAGCAATAATTCTAGCATAAGGGCTCCTGGTTAACTGTAAACTAATGAGCTGTAAAGGCTTTTAAAGTGTCAACTATGGAGATCTTTGGGTATCGTAGTTTTTTGCAATATCATGGGCACACGCAATTTTCAGACTTTGCATGTTTTGGTATCAAGTTACTTGCTGTGGCCTCATCTATTTATATTTTACTAAAATAAAGAGTCTTTTATTGTGTGCGTGTTTTCAATAACCTTTATTATATTTGTTCCTGAAAAGTTGCGTTTAATAAAGTATCCTGTGATATCAAAATTTGCAACTATCATCTTTTTATTCTAAAGGGCCTCTAGTTTTAGAAAATAATGTTCTGTGAAGTAATTTTATTGCCAAAAAATAAGGTTTTTACATGTGTGCAAAAAAATGAAAAAAAAAAAAATAGCTGTAGAGCCGAACTGGTTAAAGCTGAACTCCAGGATAAGCAAATATACAGTATCTCACAAAAGTGAGTACACCCCTCACATTGTTGTAAATATTTCATAATATCTTTTCATGTAACACTGAAGAAATGACACTTTGCTACAATGTAAAGTAGTGAGTGTAAAGCTTGTATAACAGTGTAAATTTGCTGTCCGCTCAAAATACATCAATACACAGCCGTTAAAGTATAAACCGCTGGCAACAAGGGACATGCTTGGCCAGTCAATCACTTTTACCTTCAGCTTGTTTAGCAAGGCAGTGATTGTCTTGAAGGTGTGTTTGGGGTCCTTATGTTGGAATACTGCCCTGAGGTCCAGTCTCTGAAGGGAGGGGATCATTCTCTGCTTCAGTATGTCACAGTGCATGTTGGCATTCATGGTTACCTTTAATGAACTGTAGCTCCCCAGTGTCGGCAGCACTCATGCAGCCCCAGACCATAACACTCCCACCTTCATGTTTGACTGTAGGCAAGACACATTTGTCTTTGTACTCCTCACCTGGTTGCTGCCACACACGCTTGACACCATCTGAACCAAATAAGTTTATATTGGTCTCATCAGACCACAGGACATGGGTTCCAGTAATCCATGTCCCTAGTCTACTTGTCTTTAGCAAACTGTTTGCAGGCTTTCTTGTGCATCATCTTAAGTCCCCATTCACACTAGCGCGACTTGTCAAAGTCGCCTGACAAGTCGCAGTGGGTCGCCTGTCATTGATTAGCACAGGACCCGTTCTAATAGGAGCGACACAAGTCGCTCCGACTTAGAAAAAGGGTCCTGTACTACTTTGGGGCGACCTGGAGGCGACCTGCATTGACTTCAATGATATGAAGTCCGTGCATGTCGCGCCGAGGTCGCGGTGCACTCTGTGCACCGTGTCTTCACAGGTCGCCCCAGCAAGTAGCGTCGCCCCTGTCTGAACGGGGTCTTAGATGAGGCTTCCTTCTAGGGCGACAGCCATGCAGACCAATTTGATACAGTGTGCGGTGTATGATCTGAGCACTGACAGGTTGACCACCCCTTCAACCTCTGCAGCAATGCTGGCAGCACTCATACGTCTATTTCCCAAAGGGAACCTCTGGATATGACGCTGAGCACTTGCATGTAACTTCTTTGGTCGACCATGGCGAGGCCTGTTCTGAGTGGAACCTGTCCTGTTAAACCGCTGTATGGTCTTGGCCACCGTGCTGCAGCTCAGTTTCAGGGTCTTGGCAATCTTCTTATAGCCTAGGCCATCTTTATGTAGAGAAACCATTCTTTTTTTTCAGATCCTCGGAGTTCTTTGTCATGAGGTGCCATGTTCAACTTCCAGTGACCAGTATGAGAGAGTGAGAGCGATAAAACCAAATTTAACACACCTGCTTCCCATTCACACCTGAGACCTTGTAACATAGTTACATAGTTAGTGAGGTTGAAAAAAGACATCAGTCCATCCAGTTCAACCTATGATGTGTGTGTGTGTGTGTGTTTGCTGTTAACCGTACATTGTATGCCCCTGCATGTTGTGGTCTTTAAGGTGCCCATCTAATAGTTTTTTGAAACTACTGATGCTCCCTGCTGAAATGTGTAACACTAACGAAACACATGACACGGGAGGGAAAATGGCTAAGTGGGCCTAATTTGGACAGTTTCACTTAGGGGTGTACTCCCTTTTGTTGCCAGCGGTTTAGACATTAATGGCTGTGTGTGGAGTTATTTTGAGGGGACGGCAAATTTACACTGTTATACAAGCTGTACACTCACTACTTTTACATTGTAGCAAATTGTCATTTCTTCAGTGTTGTCACATGAAAAGGTATAATAAAATATTTACAAAAATGTGAGGGGTGTACTCACTTTTGTGAGATACTGTACAAGAGGCATGTGTATTCTTTCTCAAATTTTGGTGCCATTTCTGTATTCTGTGCAGCAATCCAGCATGAAACTTTGCATTTGTGTGGTCACTGTTGTTCTTTCGCATCGTGAGACTGGCCTTGCTTTTGCCCCCCTTGTAGTTTTCTGTAGGCAGCCTGTAGTGAGTAACCCTACTGGGTCCCTCCAACAGCTCTGTTCTCTGTACAGTGATGTCACTGCTATTTTTTACAACATAACTGGGTTTGCAAAGGCATTTGGTTCTCACTTGTTGATTTATTTCCTTTATGGCTATTGAGGATTTTTTTACATTTAATATTTTTTTGCATGGCGTTCAGCTTTTCAAATACCATATCTTGAATGGTATGAATCTTGAATAAAGGAGCATAATATTAAAAAAACACAGGTTCTAAATAAGTACATTCCCTAATTAATGATCATTTTTATTTCCATCTCATTTTAGAAAGCAGAGGAACTAGGTTATGGGCAATCTTTGATGTCTCGGCTCTGCCAAATCTTAGAAGCCTCTGGCACCAATCCTCCAATCCAACGGCTGACATTACAATACCGTATGCACCCTGATATTTGTCTCTTTCCTTCCAAACACTTTTACAACTCAATACTGAAAACTGATAGGTAGGACTGCCTTTGTTGGAATATTCATTTGATCACTGTGGACTTGGTAAAAGGACAAAGCCCTCACATATTTTTTTTCATCTACAGGGCCACAGAGGAAGTCCGGTGCTCCTCAGACTGGCCATTCCAACCCTACATGGTATTTGATGTTTCTGATGGTTATGAAATGAAAGAGAAGGAGTAAGTATCAAAAATAATAATGCATAAATAATAGTGGCAAAACAAAGTCTACCAAAATATTTTGTTTGTATATTATACACTTTTCTCATTGTTTTCTGGAGGGTGGACAGTAGGGATTTATTACCCCGTGTAGCCAGGGGGTGGTAAAACCAGCTGATTGAGCTGCAAGTTTTTTTTTTTTCAAATATTTTTATTTATGGGAAAGGAACAACAGTCGAGAAACAATTTGTGACATGCATCATACAGACATATGTAATAAGCATAGCGTCGAATGAAAAAGCAAACTAAAACAGTAGATCGATGATCAACGAAGGTCCTGGCATAATCGTAGGACCCATCCCCGGTGGCGGGGGAGGTGCAGGTACTTCCAACACGATTCACAGATAGCCAGGCACCAATACAGGTATGTATAAAGGCTGCATCACGGGGCGAGGAAAACCGTTCCCGGCTGTCGCTCCCCAATTTTGTCTAAAGGATGGAGAAAATAAGAGAAAACAGAGCCCAAGAATGGGTAACACACAAAGAAGACAAAGAAGGATGGCAAAGGGATTGGGACGGGGGGGGGGGGGGTAACAGAGGGGGCAATTCCCCGCATGGACAAAACCCACGGGCGCCCCCGAGGTGAGAATCAACCGCACATCAGAGACCTGCCCTTGTCAGAGAGCACGAAGACATTCCAGAAACCCCAGATCTTATCGTATCGTTCCCTGCGATGCTGCCTCGTGAGGGTGAGGTCCTCCATCCTGTTTGTCTTCCATCCTGCGCATACAATCCCCTATAGTCGGTACTCTGGTCGTCTTCCAAAGCACCGGGATGCAGTGAGCTGCAAGTTTACCACCAATCTAAGCACAAGCATGCAGCCACTCAGAGCTATACATGTGATGCAGTGCCTTGCAGCTGAGACAAAAATGAAACTGTAAGTTGCATTGAGCAGATGTTACTACCTCTTGACCCATGCGAGACTGTGCGGTCACGCTGTAATCACATGTAGTGCATTTGATTGGCACTGTTGGTGTGGCATTTACAGGGTAAAAGCATGTGATGAGGAGGCGACCTATTGCCTTCCTACCAGCTATCAAATATCTCTGAAAAGTGATCCACTACAGATCACAAAGACTGTCACATATATGAACAAGCCAAGGGAAATTTTAGTTGCATGTTTCCTAGGACTGAACAGTAAACCCTAAGCCTCTGTTTCTGCTTAGTGTTTAGAATGTTAAACACTAGACCAGCAATGTAAAACACAGATGAAATGGTAGAATGATTTGATTAGAAGAAATCTTCAATATGTCTTCTAAAAGCCGCTCCTATGAATTGCAGAAAAGGATGATGGCACCATTGTAATTAACATTATTGTAACATTGCAATATTTTACACTAGAAAAAAGGGGCTGTAAAACTTTTCTGAAAGAGTTGAGCTGCTGAATTCTGCAGGCCATGTAGCCTTAATCAACTTTAGTTAAAATTCTTGAATGTCTGCAAACCACAAACAGGGAGTTAGAGGGCCACAGATTTAAAAAAAAAAAACTCCACCAATCTGACATTGCTTTATTGGACACCCTGGCCTACGCAGGCGGCACAAGGGTATGGTGTCAGAGGCAAAAAAGTGATGATATCACGCTTCCATCATAGGAACGCACTCAGGTCTAGCAATTTGCTACCAGGCTTGAGCATTGTCACGGGAAAGCCGCATGCTCCTCCATACCCAAAAGTGCTGAGTAGTGTTCCTGGCTGCAATGGAGGAAGGAGCGCTGGCAAGGTTAGTATAACTCGTTTGTGGTCAGTAAAACAGATGGAACAATGCAGAGCGATCAGTGCTTTGCCCCCTTGTGTACCCTTCTGCAGCAAGACAAGATCTGTGCTCCCCGGTATTGATCTTTCCACTGCTGTCATCTTCTAAAAGTTTTCTTCCTTTTATATGGTGTCTTCTCTCTGCAGCTATTGAGCAGCCAATGTTGATGTAATTCCTTTGCATGCACACACTGAACATTGCCTGAGCTCCATTGTTTGCATTTCACAGGTTCTGGGAGTTGGCCAGCTGTATACACACCTGAAGAAAAGAAAAACAAATAAGTTTTTTTTAGCACAAGAGACATGCAAAATCTCTTCTACCAAAAGATAAAGTTTGTGATAAGATTGTGATTTTGATAATTTCATTATGCAGCTGTATTCCCAGATATGTATGTAGGCTATTTGTGCTTCTTTTAAAGCTCACACTTGATTTTGTCTGGACAGGTCCTTCTCTAACCTATCGGAAATCCAAATGGCAGTGGCCCTAATAAAGCTTATTAAGAGCAAGAAAAAGGAGTTTTGCTACCGAAATATTGGCATCATCACCCCGTACCGTGCTCAGAAAATCAGGCTTATTAATGAGCTGAAGAAAACTTTTGGCGATAACGCAATGTGAGAAAATTATTTAACTACAGTGTTGTACTTTCTATGCCTAAATGGAAGAAAACCAAAATCTCTGTACACTTTTAAAGAAAAGTATTTGTGTGTGTGTGTGTGTGTGTATATATATATATATATATATATATATATATATATATATATATATATAATATGTGTGTGTATATGTATGTACAAACTCTCTCAATGTATGGTATTTTTTTTATCAAATGATTATGAAATTATAATTAATTGTACAGGACCCAAGCCTAATATTGATAGACCCTGGTTTAGAGGCGATTGGACATTGGAAAAGCTTTTGCGGACATGCCCCATAAGTGTCCAGCCTACATCCCTACCACACTCTGAGAGTCCTCAGTTATTTCTAGCGTACGAAGGTGGTGGACCTCTTTTGCCTTACTGAGAAACCACTCTTAACTAGTTTATTATTTTACTTTGGTTTCTTTAATCAACGCTTCAATGTTTTCTAATACAACAATAGAAGCAGTGCATCCAGGTAGGTGCAAGCTCAGCAAAAACCTTGGGAGCTGTACTCTGACCCACACTGTGGGGATGCCCTGTAATGTTGCTTGAGCACTGAGAAACACTTAGTTAACACCAGGTGCTATACAAGTTTAGGGATGTAGCTCATCCCTAAAAAAACCCAGATCCTGAAGATCCCACCTGGGGTATGCCCACTATGATGGCTGAATCCTGGACCCTTTATAGAGACAAGTGACATAGACAGGTAAAACTAGGTCATCCTGTTTATGGGACCGATACTGTAGCCCCATATGAGACATATCCTCTCTTTTATTTGCTTTATACTATGTGTATCCGGAAGAGTACTGGTTTCATTACTATTATTATACAGGATTTATATAGCGCCAACAGTTTGCGCAGCACTTTACAGTGTGAGGGAAGACAATACAGTTACAATACAGTTCAAAACAGGAGGAACTAGAGGGCCCTCCTCATTAGAGCTTACAATCTAGAAGGAAGGGTCAAGTGAAACAAAAATCAATAACTGTGGGGGATGGGTTGATGGAGGTACATTTGTTAGGGGTTGGTAGGATAGGCTTCTCTGAAAAGGAGGGTTTTCAGAGATCGCCTAAAAGCTAATAGAGTGGGAGATAATCGGACAGATAAGGGTAAGGAGTTCCATAGGATTGGAGAGGCTCTAGAAAAGTCCTGGAGGCGAGCATGGGAGGAGGTGATGAGGGAGCTAGAGAGCAGGATGTTTTAAGAGGAACGAAGAGAGCGATTAGGTTGGTATTTTGAGATGAGGTTGGTGATGTGCTAGGGGCTAAGCTGTGGATTGCTTTGTAAGATGTTGTAAGTATTTTGAATTTAATTCGTTGGGTGAGTGGAAGCCAGTGGAGGGCTTGACAGAGAGGAGCAGCGGACACTGAGCGATTGGTGAGGTGGATGAGTCTGGCGGCAGCATTCATGATGGATTGAAGGGGGATAACCCATACTTTAAAAAAAAAAACAGGAAACCTGGAAACCAAGAATGCATGAAACATATTTACTTAAAGGAGTTGTAAAGGCAGGAAGTTTTTATTTTTTTATTTTAATGCATTCTATGCATTAAGATTAAAAGCCTTCTGTTTGTAGCAGCACCCCTAATACTTACCTGTGCCCCCTCTCTGTCCAGCGATGTCCATAAGTTCCTCGGCCGTCCCGGGACTCTCCCTCCTGATTGGCTGAGATACAGCCACGGCGCCATTGACTCCTGCGGCTGTCAATCAAAGTGAGTGAGCCAATCAGGAGAGAGAGAGGGGTGGGCCAAACGGTCTGAATGGACACACGGAGCTGCAGCTCCGGTGCCCTTATAGCAAGCTGCTTGCTGTGGGGGCACTCAATAGGAGGGAGGAGCCAGAAGCGGGAACGAGGGGCCCGAGAAGAGAAGGAGCCAGGCTGCTCTGTGCAAAACCAACTACACAGAGGAGGTAAGTAAAACATATTTGTTTAAAAAAAATAAAAAATTCACAATCACTTTAAAGTGATTGTAAAGCCTCGTTTTTTTTTAAATAGCAAACATGTTATACTTACCTGCCCTGTGCAGTTAGTTTTGCACAGGGCAGCCTGTATCCTCCTCTTCTCAGGTCCCCCTTTGTTGCTCCTAGCCCCTCCCTCCTGATGCGTGCCCCCACAGCAAGCAGCTAGCTATGGGGGCACCTGAGCCGAGCTGCAGCTCTGCGTGCCCATTTAGACACGGAGCTGCCGTTTAGCCAACTGACTTTGACAGCCACGGGAGCCAATGGCGCTGCTACTGTGTCTCAGCCAATCAGGAGGAAAGAGTCCCGGACGGCCAAGGGACTCGTGGACATCGCTGGATAGAGATTGGCTCAGGTTTGTATTTGTATTCTGACTTTAAAACTCCTTTAAACAGCATTAAAAGTTTCAAAATCTTTGCAAAAATTCCACCATTTAGAGCTCAGACTCAGTGGATGACCAAATGTTAAATCATATCGTAGGTTGCACAATTACCGCCACTTCAACCTACAGTCCTTTAAAAAATACCGAGGCGCTTCCTCCCACCTTTTCCCCACAAGGGAACAGAATGCTACAGAATGGTCAGTGTCTGCATTGCTACACACTCTTTCTCAGTCACACATACCCCATTTCCGCACTCTACTCCCATGTACCTGATTTTACGGCTTAACACTATGTTCTTGTCAATGTTGATATGCTCACTTCTGCTTTGCGCAAACACCTTGATGTTGTCGCATGAAACAGACTGGACAAATTATGACAATTGGGTCAGTCCTGAAAAGATTTTCACCCATCTGAAAAACATTGTCGAACTCTATCCTTTGGCAGGAGAATACACAAAACTGTTCTGCTAGTAGATCCTTCCAAGTCTAAACCTCTTTCTGTACCTCTTGAAGATGTTTCTTCATTTAAAGATTCTGCTTACAGAAAGTTTTGAGACCCTCTTAAAGGCTCTCTTTACTCTGACAGGCTCAGCTCTGCAAACCGCTATTGATGCAATTTTTGTTTGTCAACCCACGGCTAAATGAACTAGGGTAATGAACAGCCAACAGGATCCTGTACTCCAGGACAATATTTTGGCAAAGCACTTAAACATTACCATCTGTTTTGCTTTTTTGGGTTGATACTCTAGAACAAGGGTCTCCAAACTTTTCACTTCGAGGGCCACATCCTATATTTTACAGATATTCACGGGCTGAAAAAAAATTCAGTTTATTTATAAATGAATCTGCAGCGTTGGAATCGATTTTTAAAGGCTGCCATCAGCGGGGCTGGATGGTGCACCTGAATCCTCTACCCACACCTAAACACCGGAGCCTTGTACACCAGGGCTAAATATTCAGTGTGCACGAGGCCTTACATCTGCTTCCCTGTCGGATTGTCCCTGCACACCCGTGTCCCTCAGCAGAGCTCCCCCTGCACACCTGTGTCTTCCACTAGATTTCCGCCCTGCGCACCTGTGTCCTCCACCGGACTCCCTCCCCCTCGCACACCTTTGTCCTCCACCAGCTTCCACCCCACTGTTACAAAGGCGCACTGTATGTAAAATACAGCGGTAAAGGACACTAAGCTTAACTGCGAGGTGGGAAGTGTGTGGTGCAGCAGGTCTGCAGTGAAAATATTTGGGCTTTGTCAAGTTCCTCAGGTTGTGGGACATTTGATGCACCCCCTAATGCCTCTAGTAGGCAGAGCAAGTTTCGCAACTCAAGCAGAGACTGTCCCTGCAGTAAGTCTGAGGACCCACAAGCCTAGCAGGGACGTACTTTGGAGATCCCTGCTCTTAGAACAAGTCATGACACAAATCTCCAGAATGGTTCTGTCCATGTGTGCATAATCTCATGGCTAGTTCCTGGTCAGCTAAAGCTGCCTGAAACAAAATTATCTTACACAAATACACTTTGAAAGAAGACTCGGTAAGACACATTCATTAAAGAAGTGACAGGAGGAAAGGTCTTCCTTCCACGGCAGAAGACTCCAGAAACCCCCTTTTCAGGAGCCTCTACTTCATCAAAATGAAGAGCACAACAATTATCCACCAAGGCTTTCACTTTTAAGCCAAAATTAGGCCCTTCCTTTTGGCAAAAAGACTTGGAACACAAAATCCACAAAGTCTACCCTAGTTCTCTTTTCACAATGAAGAGACAAGACGCCTCACTGTGGGTTCTATCAATGGTTTTGAAGGGGTACAAAATAGTTCAAACTCTACCCCCTCAGCATTTTCTTTTCTCAAACCAAACAAAGTCCACTAAAGGACAGTCAGATTTGCAGACTGCCCTCTTCACATTACTAAAACGCAAGATGGGTAATCATCCTATCCTGAAATTAAAATTCCTAAACAAATACCTTTTTAAAATTTCCAAAGGTTCACATGGAATCTGCAAGACTGGTTATTGCCTCTCTGAGATGAGGGAAATTCCAAGCATTTGTAGACATCCAGGATGCCTTTCCGCATATTCCATATAGCCACCTCATCAGCACGTTCTTTGCTTTCTAGTACGAGACAAAAATAGTGTTTCGCAGTTGGTGGTTCTCCTGTAAGGAGACATTCATGACTCTTGACGGGGATAAAGAAGTGTTTCTCCCAGGACCCTCCTTACTTCCTAAGGTGGTGTCTGCTTTCCCACTCAGTGAAGAAAGTCCTTCTTTGTTCTCTGCTCCTAAGCACCCAAAGGAGATTGCTTTTCACTGTAAAATGTGGTCAGGCCATTAGAATGTACCTAAAAGATCCATTCGCTTTCAGGAAGTACCCACAGTACATCACAAGGAATCCAGCATCAAAATCCACCATTGCTAAGTGGATAAGACCCCTAAAGGATAAAGCACCTCCAGCACGAATACGTGCTTGCTCTACCAGGTGAGTAGGAGTTTCCTGGCCATTCTGGAATCAAGCTTCGGTTTCCCAGCTTTGTTAGGCTGGTCTACTATACATACCTTCTCCAAGTTCTACCAGGTGGATGTCAGTTTCTCTGTGGATGCAGTTTTTGCTGCCATAGTGATTGCAGCAGCACTTGTTGGGCCTGTTGGCAGAGTTCTGTTTGACCTAGGGTCCATGAAGATCAACCTCCCCTTTGTATCTTTGTTAGTCTGCAGGACTCAGAGTGGGTTACGCCAAGCAGCATATCCTCAAAGGCTATGATGGTGTTTATATACCTGTAGGTATCAGCCTATAACACAGGGTATATGAATATTAAGGGTGAGCTTTAGTCGGAAACTTAAGTCCTGCTAGATCACTTTAGGCTTAAAAGACAGCCTAAAGATTTACTACTGTTTAGGGGCTCTGGCAGCCTCCAGCAAGAAGAAACGGGAGCAATGCTCAAGGCAATTTACAGCACACATTAATTTTCACAGCATAATTTAATAATGTCAAATTTTGTTCTTTTCTGAAGAACGTTTTTTTTTTTTTTTTATCAATTTGTCTTGATAATCGTTCTGCTTTAAGCATGTGTCCTGTACTATACTCCTAGATATGGAATTTATAGGTAAGCAAAAATTCCATTTATTTTGTACTTTCATCTCAAGCAAACAAATGTAGCTTCTTTTAAAAATATTTGCCAGACTAGACAGGTCTGTATTGCCACAAAACATTGTTGCTTAAGAGCTTAAATGCTCACACATGAATGGTTGGAGCAGTGACTCCTCCCCTCTTCCCCTCTGCCTGCTGTGTTCAGACAGGATATTTCAGAGAAAGTTTGGAGGAAAAACGTCTTCTGCTGTTTTTTCTGTAGAAAAGCCTAATGCATAAGGAATACTGTGTCATTGATGTATCCTGTAGTACTTGTGTTTTTGTAACATAAAGCATAAAAGTTAAAAATGTAAATTAAAGTTAAAACTATTATTGTTTCCCATTAAGTAGACTGTCCAAGCCAACAAGTGATGTTGGCACAATAGTAAAATCCCCATTTCACAAATCGTGACCCAATAAAATTTGAGTGGTTGAATTCCTTGCTCGCTCTAGTCAAAGCTCAAAAAATGAAGGGGGAGATAATTGGGGCTTTATATGAGGCAAATGACAAGTGAATAAATAGAAATTACATCTTGACATATTTATTGTCACAAAAATAGCACATTAACATAGATACATATGTAATGGCAATTGCATGCATATATATATATAATATATATATTACACATTTCTGTTCATATATGTACATGGATAGAAGACCATTCATACATATATATATATATATATATATATATATATATATATATATACACACATTAAAATACCACAGCAACACATTCCAATTACCATTAGGTAGAACATTAATGGTAATACTACATGTAATGAAGTAGTTGAAAATGGCAAGAGATGCATGGTCTATAGAAATTGTAAATTAAATAAAAAGATGGCTGCATCTTGTGAAGCTCTACGTGTTTCATGGGAAAAAAACACTTCCTCAGGAGCGGATGTAGCATCGTATATAGAACTACAGTTCAAACAGCATGCGGTATTGCTAAGTCTGGGCCAATAAGGTAGTCTTTTTCGGGAACTGTGGTAATAGGATTCATGCACGACCCAGACGCCTATGAAAAGGTGTGATCTCCATGGGGTATTGGATGAAGTTTAGAGATGATACCACAAGGTGTCTAGTGGAACTATACAATGGCGTGATGCCAAATATAAAGTGTGACGTGCTTAGGTATGCGTTTTTTTTACCATGAAACACGTAGAGCTGCACAAGATGCAGCCATGTTTTTTATTTTAGCTACAATTTTTATATACCATGCATTTCTTGCCATTTTCAACGTATTACATGTAGTATTACCAATAATGTTCTACCTATTGGTAATTGGAATATGTTGCTGTGGTATTTTATGTATATGTATGAATTGTGTTCTATCCATGTACATATATGAACAGAAATGTATTTATTTGCAATTGCTATTACATATGTATCTATGTTAATGTGTTATTTTTGTGACAATCAATATGTTAAGATGTAATTTATATTTATTCACTTGTCATTTGCCTCATAGAAAGTCCCAAATATCTCCCCCTTCATTGTCCAGAATTGGGATGGAGGTATATCTTTCACATGTACTTCATTCAAAGTCCCACTAACCTTTTTTTGTTACACAAAGCTCAAAAAAGAATGTTTTGTCTGGAGTTGGGCTGTAATCTTTTAAAACTCTCCAATATTGTAGCAGTGCTTTGTACCATAGCTGGTTTATACATCTATAATCTAGATAGGGCTAATTTTAGATTTTGTAGTATCTTAAACTTAAAGTCTAGACACAAATGTTTACCCTGTGATCTTGCTTTCCCCTAGGCCAGGCGAAGTGGACACAGTTGATGGTTTCCAAGGTCGACAAAAAGATTGTATAATTGTCACATGTGTACGAGCCAACTCTATCCAAGGCTGTATTGGGTTAGTAAACTATTTTCTTCACATACACACGCACACACAGCCTGTAAATATACAGATTGTTTTTCCATATAATGGATTGTGTTATAACCAATCAATTGGCCAACATTAGTCTACCTCTACCTTTTTTAATTCGTAATATAGGAGAGAAAGAGAAATTTAACAAACGTGTCAACATTTCTGTGTAAATTAATCAATTTCTTAGTAACTTCCTAAAACGAATATTATACTTTTTTTTTTTTTGTATAATCTGCTCCGTTTACAGATTTCTGGCCAGTAGACAGCGTTTAAATGTGACGATTACAAGAGCCAAATTTAGCCTCTTCATCCTAGGAAGCTTCCGTACACTGATGGTAAGTGGCTACTAGTTTGCTGACTTGAAAGGGGGTGATAAAGTTTGAATGCATAGCAGTTAGTGCCTTATGTATTGTACTAAAAGTAGAGCCACCTGTGGTGGACTCTCCAGTTTCTAGGTTAAACCAAGAAAGTCACTAGCCTTTAAGGACCCGGCTGACAGAAAAGTGGAAGCTGTGGCCCGCCATATATACACTGTGGCTGGTTCAGCACTTAGGCCGGTTTTTACCATTGTCCTGACTCTGACTGAGTGGGCCAAGCTTTTACGCTAGGACCTGGAGGGGGAGCAGCTTCCCCCCACCTTAACTGAGCTGACTGACCAGTTGGTCCAGGGGCTGCAGTTTTTCTGTGATGCCTCTTTGGCTGCGGCTCCTCTGATTTCTAGGCTGTCTGTCTCAGTAGTGGTCCTTAGGTGTGTTATTTGGGCTAAATGCTGGTTTGCAGACCAGACTTCTAAGAAGGCCTTATCTGATCCCCTTCCTAGGGGATCGCCTGTTTGGAGCTTCCCTGGATGACATTGTTAAGGGTCTCACGGGGGGAGAGTACCTTTCTTCTGTAGGCTAGTAAGGGCAAGTAGCCCTGTCGTAGACGTGGTCCATCTTTCTCGGCCTATACGTTTTTTTCGTCCCTCAGGGTCTCAAGACAAGCTATGAAAACCCTTCAGGGCCTCCGCCGGAGGATCCAGACGAACCTGGTCTGGCAAGCCGACAGCGGGCTGCTTCTCCAGACATGCAAGCAAGGCTCCCACAGCATGAAGGGGCCCATGACCGTATGTAGGGTGGAGGGATGCCTTTGCTGGTTCCCTGACCCATTGGACCTCCGTCATACAGGACAAGTGGGTCCACGAAGTCCTATTTTTCGGCTACAAGATCAGGTTTCATTCTAACCCTCTGGAAAGGTTTTTTCCCCTCCAACTTGCACCTGTCCCCAGACCGCTTACGGGGTCTCTTTGGGGCAGTGCAAGACTTACTGAGCCAAGGGGTGTTTGTCCCAGTTCCGAATTTGGAACATTTTTAAGGAGTTTTATTCAAACCTGTTTACAGTCCCCAGGAAGGAGGGCAAGGTGCCTCCAATTCTGGACCTTGAGGCACTAAACTGCTTTGTGGGGGTGCAGAAGTTCAGAATAGATTCCATTCGCATGGTGGTGGCATCCCTGCATCAGGGGGATCTTCTTGCTTCTATCGACATCAAGGACGCTTACCTTCACATTCCAATATGTGTTGGTCACCAGCATTTCCTCCGCTTTGCCGTGGAAGAGGAGCATTATCCGTTTGTGGCGTTACCCTTTGGTCTCTCCTCCTCTCCTCGAGGGGTACCTGGACGATCCTTTGCCACGAGCGGAGTCTCCGACTGCTCTGGTTGACAACTTGGAGATTACTCATCGAACTCTGAAGTTTAGTTGGATTCTGAACCTTCAGAAGTCTTCTCTGGTACTTTCCAAAAATCTGGACTATCTGGGCCTAACTCTGGACACGGCCTTAGCCAAAGTGTTCCGTCCGATGAAAAATATCCAGAAATTGCAGGAAGCAATTCAACTTCTGTTGTCCAGCAGACAGTCATACCTTCGGACTTGCATGCTTGATGGTGTCTACCTTCAAGGCAGTTCTGTTTTGCACGTTTCCACACGAGATCTCTGCAAAGAGAGATTCTCATCAAATGGAACAAGAATCCACAATCTATATAGACAATCTGATCCAGCAGAGCTAGGGTACGAGAGGGTCCCTGATCTGGTGGCTTTGTTCTCCGGCATTTCACCAGGGCAAATCCTTTCTCCCTCTGTACATGACAGTGGTCACCACGGACGCCAGCCTATCCGAGTGGGGAGGCGTCCTCGGAAAAGACTCTGCTCGGGGGGTTTGGGCACTGCAAGAATCCAAAATGCAGATCAATTTGCTGGAGCTCTGAGCGATCAGGCTTAGTCTGGATCATTGGACGGATCGTCTTCAGGGGTGTCCAGTGCAAATTAAATTGGACAATGCCATGGCTGTGGCCTATGTCAATCACCAAGGGGGGCACAAGAAGTGTCCTGGCAGCTTTGGAAGTAGCCAGCATTCTAAGGTGGGCAGAACGTTTAGTTCCAGCCATCTCTGCTGTACACATTCCGCGGGTCGAAAATTGGCAGGCGGTTTACCTCAGTTGACAGTCGTTGGACCAGGGGGAATGGTCACTTCATCCGGAGGTGTTTCATCAATTGTGCCTCTGGTAGGGTACTCCCAAGGTGGACCTGTTGGCCTCTCGTCTCAACAGGAAGGTGCAGAGGTTTGTGGCACGGTCTCGGGACCCTCTGGCGGATGCCACAGACGCGCGCTGGTGGTCTAGCGGGGTCAGTATCGTCTGATTTATGCCATTCCCCCTCTCAAGCTTCTGCCAAGACTTCTGTGCAGGATCGAGGCAGAAGGGATTCCGGTCATCTTAGTGGCTCCACGCTGGCCTCGCTGGTCTTGGTAAGCCGATCTGGTTCGGCTGGTCGCTGATGTTCCTTGGACTCTTTCTCTCCGGGAAAATCTGCTGTCCCAAGGGCCAGTCTTCCATCCTGCTTTACAGTCGCTGGCTTTAACGGCTTGGCTGTTGAAAGCCAGGTGCTGAAATAGAGGTTTGTCTGATTCAGTGATTCCTATGCTATTAAAAGCTAGAAAATCAACCTCTGGGAAGATCTGCCATCGTACATGGAAGTTGTACATTGTGTTATCCCAGAAGGTGGCCTTTTTGGTGGCACTCACTTCAGCGCTGTCTTGTCGTTCACCTTACTTAGTGGTTCGCAGAGATAAGGAACTCTTCGCCCCTGTCCATCATTCCTTCCAAAGGTTGTCTCTGATTTTCATTTTAATGAAGACCTTGTGTTGCCTTCCCAGTGTCCCACTTTCCTAAGGAAATTGCCTGCATTCCTTGGATGTGATTCGGGCAATTAGGGTCTACCTGGCAGCTTCAGAGTCTTTTAGGAAGTCAGACTCACTATTTGTGCTCACGGATGGACCTCAAAAGGGGTTGGGTTGTCCACTTCTGCTGCGACCATTTCTAGATGGATCAGACAGACTGCGTTTTTCAATTAAGGGTCAGGTTCCTCCTTTCCCTGTTAGGGCGCACTCTACTAGGGCGCTTAGTGCCTCCTGGGCCTTCCATCATCAGACGTCAGTGATGCAGGTTTGCATGGCGGCTACCTGGTCCTCTGTGCACACCTTTACAAAATTTTATAAAGTGGATGTGTTGGCATCTGCGGATGCTTCCTTTGGTTGCAAGGTTTTGCAGGCTGCTGTTTAGAGGACCTGGTCATCTTTGAGGGTGTATGTTTGTTTGTTTTTTTTTTTTTTTTTTTTTTTTTCAGATGAGCTCCAGTTGTTCTTGGTTGAGCTCCATGTTACCTGGTTGGCTATGATTTAGCCTTGGGGAATTTTTTTCTGCTGTTCCCACCCCTCATGTTTAACACTGCTTTGGGACGTCCCAATGGTTAAGAAGATCAGGAGCTGTGTCCGTCAATGAACGATAAACGAAAATGGGATTTTTGTCTTACCGTAAAATTCATTTCTCTGATCTTCATTGAACAACACAGCACCCACCCCTCTGTGGAGTTGGATTACTTCTGACACTTCTTGTAACAAAACTGAGTACCTATAGCAGATAGAGGGAGTATACCCCCCTGGGACTGCTCATAGGCGTAGCCAGACCTTTTTTCTGCCTAGTGTCCTACTCCTGTAGGGGGCAGTATAACCCAATGGTTAAGATGTTTAGGAGCTGTGTCCGTTAATGAACATCAGAGATATGTATTTTACAAAAGTCAAAAATCTCATTTTTTGTTTATTCACTTTAAGATTGTTTTTGATTAATTTTTAATATGTAATTAGGTGCTGCACTTTGTTGAATTGTCTGACGTTATATAATGTTCCTTCTATTTTGTGTTGGCTGCATTTTTACTATACAGTATATGTTAATTTTCCTATTGCGCAGTGTTTCTATTTTTTTATTTTGTGTGACAACCTGA
This sequence comes from Pelophylax lessonae, assembly GCF_965119305.1. Lineage (NCBI taxonomy): Eukaryota > Metazoa > Chordata > Amphibia > Anura > Ranidae > Pelophylax > Pelophylax lessonae. The sequence goes on from NC_138774.1 coordinate 222,083,536, forward strand.
ATATGACAAACTCCAATAATAAATTTAGACAATCAATATTCAAACAGTATAAACAATATGTAAACATGAACGGTACAAATAGCAAGTAATGTCTGGTTTTACATTTAAAAAGTAAAAACCGCGCCTGACAGAATGTGGACATGACTATTAATTCAGCACTTGTTTTGGAGTGCTCCATGTCCATGACAAAGAGCCGTTGCTTCTCCATTTAGAAAAAAAAAGTATAACCCCCTGATCGCTTTTATAAAGGGTATGCACTATAGGTTGGGGGTCACTATTTTTAACTACACATAGGTAGCATTTATTTACACTTTAAAAATATTCTGGGGGGGGGGGGGGGGGTGTCATGGTTCCAGGAATTCAATACTGGTTGTTAAATGCTCCTTGGCACACAGGAGAGCCGCTCCATTACAATTTCTCAATTATATGACCGAGCTGGATTTAAAAAAAAAAAAAAAGTATTTTCACGGATGCATTTTTTTTTAAATTTTTTTTTTAATGGCTATGCAGTATAGGTTGAGGGGGAGGCAGTATTTTCAACAACATACAGTTGGCATTAAATTCCACTTTAAGCAGAATCTGTGAGGCCCCCCCCCCCCCCTTAAAATCTCAAAAATCCATACCAGACTTAAAGGGACTTTTCTTTTTTTCTTTTTTTTTTTTTTTTTAAAGCTGATCTTCACCCTTTCCATTGACTTGCTTCCTCTCCATCCCTCCCCCACCCCCACTTCTGCATATCACCCCCATTCACTAACCGAGTGAATGGGGGCTGGCATTGCAGTGTGTCACCTGAACCCGGAAGAGCTGCTGCAGCCTTCTGATGATCTCTCAGAGAAACATGGCGGTGGTCCCCGGTGTCTGCTGCTGAGAAGAGGATCCCAGCAGGACAATGCTGAATCCACTGTGTGGGTGTGTGTGACACACTGTCCAGCACCCAGCTTGGGTGCCTCTGTCAAGATACAGCTTCCTCCAGAGGGAACCAGGTGATATATAGCTGAGAATTGCACCCAAGAGCTAGACTACGCTAGCTTAGGTGCAAACTGGAACTTTCTTTATTGTAAACTCACACAGAATTTATATACCACACAAAAAGAGCTTGAGCACATTATGCAAACAGTAAGATAATTAACATAGCTTAGGAACAGCCAACATACCTCAATCTAATTAAACAGTAAGCTAATCAAAATAAACTTAACATCCCACAATAGTTTAACAAGGTACAGTGGACACAATATAAATCACATATACAAGAGATGAACAGACAGAAACAATAGGTGACTCGCTTGACAATGGGAATTAACACCTAGGAGGCACACAATGGGGAATTATACAATGAGGGAAAGACACCAGATTATAGCAAGAGACCCCAGTATCAGCTTGGTTTGAGCTGATTATATTAACATCTGCTCTGAGTATCAGTCTAAAGCAGTCATTGCTGGTTTTGGCACAAAGGCTCCAAATCTCTATCCAGGTCTGAGATTCTCATAGTCTGTGTGTTTCGGGGAGACATGGACCCGAATCCGAAGAATAGAGCCCCCTGAAAAGCCAGGTGACGTCACTGGTTGTTAATGACTCAGTGATTCCTGCAGCGGCCAGTGGTGTCCTTAACTAGCGACAGCGGGAAGCCGTCATGTGTAATAGCAAAAATAACATCGCTATTATACATGACCGGCTTTCACTGAACAGCTAAAAAGTCAGACATTCGTCTGAATGCCTAACAGCAAAAGTCTGGTGGGAACTTCTGATTTGGCATAAAATGGTTACAAGGAATGTTAGGAAATGCAGTACTGCAAACCAAAACAGCGAAGACAAATATTGACAAGTGCATTACAACAGACGCAAAAAAAAAAAAAAAAATGAAAGAAATTCTATAAATCAACAGTAAAAAGCCACATAAAGGACAAGTAGGCTTGTGAAAGATGAAATTGGGACATGTACCAGGTTTGCACACAACTCAGGAGAAATTTTGGTCCACTCTTCTTTACAGATCTTTTCGAAATCCATAAGGTTTTTTGGATGTTGCTTGGCACCTCAAAGTTTCAGCTCCCTGCATAAATTCTCTGTAGGATTTAGGTCTGGAGACTGGCTAGGCCACGGCATGACCTTAATGTGCTTCTTCTTGAGCTACTCCTTTGTTTCCTTAGTGGTATGTTTTGGGTCAGTGTCATGCTGGAAGGCCCATCTTCAGTGTTCTGGCTGAGGGAAGAAAGTTCTCATCCAAGATTTTACAATACATGGCCCCATCAATTGGCCCCTCAATGCAGCAAAATCGGCCTGTATCTTTTTGTTGAATATTTTACTTCAGGTACAGGTACCCGACACCCGTTAGTCAGTGATACCAAATTTATAAAGTAATATATAGCCACTTGAAGACCAGACATAATCAAGGAGTTTGAATCAGTTGATCTGCTTTATTTTTCTGTGCTTCAGACTAAATAAACAAGATGACGTATATGAGGTAGGTTGTGTCAAGATATAGTTTGACCTATCGGAGGTTAGTAAAATCTACAGCAAGCTTAGAGTTAATAGTCTTGTGATTGTAGTTCATCAAGGGGTCACCATCGGGGGATGTTTATTGCTTGTGGTTTTTTTGGATATAGTTCTTCAAACGGCCATCTGAGTGTTTTTTCCAGGAACTTTTTGCAACAGGTTCCCCAATTGTAAATCAAATGTTCCAGTAGTCATCCAAATTATTTATGGCCATGCCATATGCCAGTGTAAGATAAAGAAATCAGCTCAGGTTAATTTTCTCATTAAAGCGGTAGTATCCCGCTTTTTTACACTTTTACCTACAGGTAAGCCTATAATAAGGCTTACCTGTAGGTACAAATAATATCTCCTAAACCGGCATGGTTTAGGAGATATTTACAGTGCATGCAGCCGCTCGCGCGAGCGGCGCATGCGCTCTGAAGGTCCGGGGGGACCTTCAATCTATTTGCCGGGAGCTTGCCGGAAAATCATGCGGGGGAGTGATGTCATCGCGGCTCCGGCCAATCATCGCGCCGGAGCCGTCTCTTCCAGCCAATCACCGCGCCGGAGCCGCCGAACCCGGAAGAGACGGCGAGGGATCATGGCAGCGCCCGCAGCGATGTCCGGGGGTCCGTGTCGGGGCTTCGTTCTAAGGTAAGTAATACATAATGAGCTAGTATGCGATGCATACTAGCTCATTATGCCTTTGTCTTGCAGGTTGTTTTTTTTTTTTTTTTTTTTGAACTTTGGGTTTACAACCGCTTTAAGAAAGCCATTTTGTTCTAAGCAGCAATCTTGCCACTTCAACCTTTACCTGAGAAACCGCCCGAAAGCATAATGTTTCCACCCCTGTGCTTGACTGTAGGGATGGTGTTCTAAGGGTCATAGTCAGCATTTTTCTTCCTCCAAACACGGTGAGTAAAGTGTTTGCCAAAGAGCAAAATTTTGGTCTCATTTGATCACAGCACTTTATCCCAATCCTTCTCTGAATCATTTAGATGTTCATTGGCAAACTTTTTAAATGCGCCTGTACATGTGCCTTCTTGAGAGGAGGGGCACCTTGCAGGCATTGCAGGATTTCAATCCATGACGGCGTATTGCATTACCATGGACCTCCCTGGTATACGACACGTGGGTCCACTAAGTTATTGGTCAGCTTACGAGATCCAGTTCAGTCTGATTTCCCAGAAAGGTTCTTCCCTTCCAACCTGCACTTGTCCCCAGATCACTTACGGCCTCTTTGGGGTAGTGCAAGACTTGTTCCTTCAAGGGGTGATTGTTATGTTTCTGATTTGAAACACTTTCAGGGGTTTTTACATAAACCTCTTTACAGTTCCCAGGAAGGAAGGCAAGGTATGTTCAATTCTGGACCTCAAGGCGCTAAACTGCTTGTGTGAGTACAGAAGTTCCGCGTGGAGTCCATTCACATGGTAGTGGCATCTCTACGTCAGGGGGATTTGTTTTTCTTCTATCGACATCAAGAATGATCACTGTTTTGCCATGGGCGAGAAGCATCTCTTTGTGGCGTCGACCTTTGGTCTAGCCCCCGCTCCTCGGATCTTCACAAAGGGTTTGCCCCGGTGCTGGCATTGAGTCAGTGGGGGATCGTGGTACGGGGGTACCTGGACGATCATCTTCTGCGAGTGGAGTCTCCAATTGCTCTGATAGACAACTGGAGATTGCGCTGCAAACTCTGAGGGAGTTCTGTTGGATTCTGAACCTTCAGGAGTCTGCATTGGTTCTGTCCACCAAAACTGGACTATCTGTATCTGACTCTGGATTCGGCCTCAGCAAGCGTTTCTTCCTCTGGAAAAACTCCAGACATTTCAGAGGGCCAATTCAGCTTCTGTTCAGCAGAAGGTCATTCCTCCGGGCTTGCATGCTGGTGCTAGGCCTGAGGTTTGCACAGTTCCACACAAGATCTCTGCTAAAGAGATTCTGGTGACAAGGATCCACGGTCTCTAGAGGTGGCTTCATTCTCTGCCACTTCGATAGGGAAAATCCCTGTACTGGACAGTTGTCACTACGGATGCCAGCCTGTGCGGGAGGGGAGGCGTCCTCAGCACAGATGTGCTCAGGGGATCTGAACTCTGGCAGACTGCCAATTAATGTTCTGGAAATCTGAGCGATCAGCCTTTGTCTGGCTCATTGGACAATTTGTCTTCAGGGGTGTCCTGTATGAATTAATTTAGACAATGCTACGGCCATGGTCAATCACCACGGGGGGTACAAGTAGTGTCCTGGCGGCTCGGTAAGTAGCCGACATTCTAAAGTGGGGTAATCGGTTTGTCCAGCCCTTTCAAATTTCCGCCACGACTCTTGTGCAGGATCAAAGCAGAAGGGATTCTGTCCTGACTGACCTCGCCGGTCTTGGTACACCGATCAGGTACGGCTGGTCACTGATGCTCCTTGGGGACTTCCTCTCAGGGAGGATCTGCTGTCCCAAGGACTGATCATCTTCCGTCCTGCTTTACATTCGCTGGTTTTGATGGCTTGGCTGTTGAACGCCAGGTGCTCAAGTATGGAGGTTTGTCCGAGTCAGTGATTCCTGCACTGTTGAAAACTAGGAAATCTACTTCTAGGACAATCTAACATCATACGTGGAAGACATACATTGCGTGGTGTTAGTCTCTTGGGGTTCATTCTCGCTCCTCTCAGTGGCTCGGATCTTAACTTTCCTTTAACCACTTTAGGACCAAGCCTATTTTTGACACTTGGTGTTTACAAGCTAAAATCATTTTCTTTTTTTTTTTTTTTTGTTGCTAGAAAACTACTTGGAACCCCCAAACATTTTATATATATATATATATATATATATATATATATAATTTTTTTTTTTTTTTTTTTAGCAGAGACCCTAGAGAATAAAATTGGAGATCTTTGCAATATTTTTTTTATTACACCGTATTTGAGCAGCGGTCTTCCAAACGCAATTTTCTCTTACGTCCTCCGACAGTCGCCGCCTCTTCATATTCGTCACAATGGGGTATTAGACTTTGCTCCGAAGGAGTAGCTAGGCAACAAAATATGTTAATATAAAGGTTTTTAACATAACCCACCCCCAGGGGGTGGTCCCCTCAGTCTATACCCTCCTACTTCCTGTATCCATACTTCAGTTTCAATGTCTAGCTTGTCAGGAGTAGCTGGTTGTCTCTATGCTGGGGCATTTTGTCTCAGCCTTTATTTTCTCTTTGATTTTCTTTGAGTTTTTTTCTCTTGCTTTACTTAGCTGTTATTTTTTCAGCGTTAGTTAGTTCTTTTGATGAAGAGGATTCGTGCGGGCTGGGTCTCGGGCTGATCCCCCTGGTCGCAGGTTGTGGGTCGGTGGCTTCCCAGCCTTCCATCGAGCGTTCAGTCAGGTATCGCTCCTGGCGCAGTGAACGACCCATCCCTGCTCGGTGCAGGGATGCTTGGTGAGGTGGCTACCTCACTGGACGCTGTGCGGTTTCTTAACCCACCATTATGCTGCGTCCTGGATGCGACTCTCCTTGCCTTGTGTGCAGCGGTTTGTTCGCCTGTGCGGGTTCCCCACGCCATCCGTGGAGGTAAGTGTATTTATGTGGGGACCTGTCTGTTTGGGAGGGCTGTCAGTCTGGGACTGTGTTACCCTGCCTGTGTTCACACTGTGGATTTGTTTGTCCCTATCTCTCTGGCTGCATGCTGTGGGCTGCAAGGAGGGGGGCTGTGCTGCACTGTCTGTGTCAGCCTGTGTATGTGTGAATGGCTGTGTGCTGTGGGACATGCTTTTGGCTATGTTGGGGCACTTTACAGTGATCGCTGCGGCGATCTGCCATGTTTTTCTACATGGGTGGTGTTACATGCATCACTGTAGTGGGGGAGCGGCGGTTTCGGCGCCAAACGACGCCATTTTGCCTGAACTCGCCCAGCCGCATGTTTTAACTGCGGACGGCCATTTTCTTGTAGCCTTCCATAGGCTTTAACAGAGCGCCCTGATTGCATCACTTCCTCTTTCCTGATGTGCACCGATCGAGGCGGCAGCTACAGCGAGGGTCTCCTCAGGTTTTTACCCTTTCTGATCTTCCTATATCCATTGCCTGTGTTCTGTGTCTTCCCTGTGGGGGTCTCAATTGTGCTGCGTGTGTGTGCGGTGGGCTGCGCTCGCCGCACTTGTTAAGGGGGCAGTTAACCCTTTCTTGGCCAGCAATAATTTTTGGGCAATGGATTCTCAGGAGGGCAAATTTCCTACCACATTGATGGATAGTCAGGGGACTGCTGTTTCCCCCCCAGGGGGAGATTTGGCTGCGATTGTGGCTAATCTGGCAGCACAGGTGCAAATGCTGGTGGCTGCTCAATCCACAAAAAGGTCCAGAGATTCAATTTCCTCTGGTTCAGAGGGTGATGGTGCAGGGGCTGGTATGGCCGGGGTCTCCTTATCAGGGTCCCGTTCCTCCCTGGATCTTGTGGGGTCCGAGGTGGAGGCTGAGGTTGAAGGGGTGGATGATTCTCCACCTGGCTCGTCTGAAGAGCTTGCAATCTTGGATGAAATGGTTGCTTCTATTAAGCAAACGCTGCGCTTGCAGGATGAACCGTGTCCGCCTGCTGCCTTGGCAGCTTATGGGACAAAGAGAAGACGCAAAATATCGCAGGTTTTTCCCTGCACGGATGATTTTCAGAGCGCTGTTAAGGAACAATGGCGTAATATCCGCAAGCCTTTTGCTGTACCCAGTAGGTTCAAATTGCGTTATCCTTTCACGCCCGCTACTGACGAGCGTTGGTGTGTACCACCTCCGGTGGATCACGCGATCGCGGTTTTGAATAAGTCCACTGCGATTCCTGCTGAGGATACCCCGGTGTTCTGGGATGCCACGGACAAGAGACTGGAGTCTCTTGCCCGTCATACCTATTCTATTATGGGTTCTATGCTGAAAGCTCTGTTTGCTTCACTTATGGCGGCCCAGGCGGTCGCGAGCTGGACGCAGGTGCTTAGGCGCGTTTTGGTGGCTGATTCTGCCCCACAGGCGACTTTGGACATGGTGGATCAAATCCATCAGGGTGTCATGTATTTGTGCGATGCAGACTTGGATATGGTCCCGTTGGCCGCACGTGTACACGGTGTGGCGGTGTTATCTCGCCGCTTGGTTTGGTTAAAGTGTTGGTCGGTGGACCAATCTTCGCGCAAGACCTTAGCCAATCGACGGTTCTCGCCTTTTTGGCGAATCCTTGGATACCCTGATTAAGGGGATCACCGGGGGTAAGGGCACGCTCTTACCCCAATCCCACAAGGCTAAGGCGGCCCCTGGTAAGAAGCATGCTTCCTTTCGGCCCTCTCAGGGGTCCTTTCGTGCCTTTCGGCCACACTATAAGGGCAAGCCGTTCAAAGGTCAGGGCTCCCAAAAGAAGCCGTGGACAGGTAAGCAGAAGTCCGGCCAGTCCGGATCTGCTGCCCACAACAGTGCGGCCTGAAGGGGCGCCCTCACCCATTTCTGGGGTGGGGGGACGCTTGCTCGGTTTTCCTCTACCATGGCTGTCCCGTGTTCGGGACAGGTGGGTTCAGGAAATCGTTCGGTCTGGTTACAAGATTGAGTTTCTCTCTCGGCCGGAGAGTAGATTTTTTCCCTCAAATCTTCAACTGTCTCCGGAGCGTTTGCGGGATTTGCACCTAGCGGTGCGGGACCTGAGAGCTCAGGGAGTCGTGGTTCTGGTGCCTCATCGGGACAGATTTCAGGGGTTCTATTCCAATCTGTTCACCGTGCCCAGGAAGGAGGGCAAAGTGCGTCCAATTCTGGACTTGAAAGCTCTGAACCGCTTTGTACGGGTACGCAAGTTTCGCATGGAATCCCTGCGATCGGTGGTGGCTGCCCTGGTTCCGGGGGAATTCATGGCCTCCATCGACTTGAAGGATGCGTACCTACACATCCCCATTTTCGAGGGTCACCAGAGGTACCTTCGATTCGCCATTGCGGAGGATCACTACCAATTCGTGGCGCTGCCGTTTGGCCTCGCTTCAGCTCCGCGGGTTTTCACCAAGGTGCTTGCGCCACTACTGGCTTTGTTGAGAGCCCAGGGCATCTCTGTCCTGGGGTATCTGGACGATATTCTGGTTCGGTCTGCGACCAGCCAGGGTCTGGAGACGGATCTGTCCGTCACGGTGCAGACTCTACAGGAGTTTGGTTGGACGATAAATTATCCAAAATCGACGCTGTGTCCGTCTGTTCGTCTTCCCTATTTGGGAATGATCCTGGACTCTGTCCAGGCTAAGGTCTTCCTGCCGGACGACAAACTCAAGACTCTTCAGGGAGAAGTCCAGTCCCTTCGGGACGTTCCGTGTTCGTCCCTACGAAAGTGCATGCGGTGTCTGGGACTGATGGTCTCGACTTTCGAGGCCATTCCCTTTGCCCAGTTTCACACGCGGGGTCTCCAAGCGGAGATCCTGTCCAGGTGGGACGGGCGGCCGCAGTCTCTGGATGTCCAGATTTCCTTGAGCCATCGCACCAGAAGGGATCTTCTGTGGTGGCTCCAGTCCCCGGCGGTGTCGGGGGGAAAGTCCTTTCGTCCTCTTTCATGGACGGTGGTCACCACGGATGCCAGCCTGTCGGGCTGGGGTGGTGTTCTGGGCGTTCTGTCCGCCCAGGGTACTTGGTCGGAGGAGGAATCCTCCCTTCCGATCAACATTCTGGAATTACGTGCGATAAGTCTCTGCCTTCAACGTTGGACGGACAGGCTGCGCGGCTGTCCGGTTCGGGTGCAGACGGACAATGCCACGGCGGTGGCTTACGTCAATCACCAAGGGGGCACCAGGAGTGCCCGAGCGGCTCGGGAAGTGGCCGACATTCTTTCTTGGGCCGAGACTCATGTCCCGGCGATTTCGGCGGTGCACATTCCGGGGGTGGAGAACTGGCAGGCGGATTATCTGAGCCGCCAGACCCTGGATCAGGGGGAATGGTCTTTCCACCCGGACGTCTTCCAGATGTTGTGCGCGAAGTGGGGTCTTCCGGAGGTAGACCTGTTCGCGTCTCGTCTGAACAACAAGGTAAGAAGGTTCATGGCAAGAACGCGCGATCCTCGGGCAGACGCGTTAGTAGCCCCGTGGCATCAGTATCGGCTGCTGTATGCGTTTCCGCCGATTCAACTGTTGCCCAGGTTCCTTCGCAGGTTGAACTCGGAACCGCATGCTGTGATTCTGGTGGCGCCGGACTGGCCTCGCCGGTCCTGGTACGCGGACCTCGTGAATCTGGCGGTCGACGCTCCTTGGCGTCTGCCTCTTCGAGAAGATCTCCTGTCTCAAGGGCCGATCTTCCACCCTGCTTTACAGTCGCTGGCTTTGACGGCCTGGCTGTTGAAACCGAGGTCTTGAAGGATAGGGGTCTATCCCCGGAGGTCATTCACACTTTGATTAACGCGAGGAAGTCTTCCTCGGGGAAGGTCTATTACCGTACTTGGAAGGCCTACTTTGCCTGGTGTGAGTCAAGGGGGTTTTCACCTCGCACGTGCTCGGTGTCTAGGGTGTTATCCTTCCTTCAGACGGGTGTCGACCAGCGATTGGCGCTGGCTACGGTCAAGGGTCAGGTGTCTGCGCTGGCCGTTCTTTTTCAACGTCCTGTGGCATCTAACTCCTTGGTTAGTACTTTTATTCAAGGGGTGCGACATCTGGTCCCTCCTAGGAGGGACCCTTTACCCCCTTGGGACTTGAACCTTGTTCTGTCCGTTCTTCAACATGCTCCTTTTGAACAGATCAGGAAGATCTTGTTGCCCATGTTGTCCAAAAAGGTTGCTTTTTTGGTGGCGATCACTTCGGCTCGCAGGGTTTCGGAGCTGGCAGCTTTGTCCTGCAAGTCTCCGTATCTGGTCATTCATCTGGATAAGGTGGTCTTGCGACCTAACCATTCTTTTCTTCCGAAGAGGGTTTCGGATTTTCACCTCAATGAGGACATTGTCCTGCCTTCGCTATGCGCGAAGCCCAAACATCCGAAGGAGGTGGAACTGCATTCCTTGGATGTTGTTCGGGCGATTAGGGTTTACCTGAAATCGACTGAATCTTTCCGCAAGTCGGATTCCTGGTTTGTCCTTCCTGAGGGACCTCGGAAGGGCATGGCGGCGTCGGCCTCTACCATCGCCAAATGGATCAGACAGACTGTTGAACAGGCCTATGCTTTGAAGGGGAAAGTTCCCCCTGTGCCTGTGAAGGCGCACTCTACCAGATCTCTGAGTACGTCTTGGGCCTGTCGTCATGGGGCTTCTGTGGCCCAGGTGTGTAAGGCGGCGACTTGGTCGACTGTTCACACCTTCACTAAATTCTACAGAGTGGATGTTCAGGCATCGGCAGATGCTTCCTTTGGCCGCAAGGTTCTTAGTGCGACAGTCCCTTAGAGCTTTTCGTATGGGCTCTTTGGCTGTTTGGGATATCTGTTGTTATCCCTAGGTTATTTGTTTTCCTGGGTTTTTTTGCTTCTGTTAAGCAAGTTTTTTTCTCATGTTGCCCAGCTGGTTTCCTTCCTTTGGTAAGGTTTCTTTCTTTGATGTGGAGACGGCGTTGCCTTAGGCGCGGCTGCGTTTCCCACCCCTCATGTTTGCACTGCTTTGGGACGTCCCCATTGTGACGAATATGAAGAGGCGGCGACTGTCGGAGGACGTAAGAGAAAACGGAATTTTTGTAAAATCTTACCTGTAAAATTCCTTTCTCTGAGTCCTCCGACAGTCGCCGCCCCCGCCCCTCTTTGGGGTTTGGTTGTATACTCTACTGCTATTCCACTGAAACTGAAGTATGGATACAGGAAGTAGGAGGGTATAGACTGAGGGGACCACCTCCTGGGGGTGGGTTATGTTAAAAACCTTTATATTAACATATTCTGTTGCCTAGCTACTCCTTCGGAGCAAAGTCTAATACCCCATTGTGACGAATATGAAGAGGCGGCGACTGTCGGAGGACTCAGAGAAAGGAATTTTACAGGTAAGATTTTACAAAAATTCAGTTTTTTTGGAAAAAATTCACTTTTTGGAATATAAAATATAAGAAAACAGTAAAGTTAGCCCAATTTTTTTTTCCATAATGTGAAAGATAAACCAACATGTCATGCTTCAAAATTGCTCACGCTTGCGGAATGGCAACAAACATTGGTGCTTAAGAATCCCATAGGCGACACTTATAAAATTTCTACAGGTTACCAACTTAGAGTTACAGAGGAGAGTCAAATTATTGCTCTCGCTCTAACGATCGTGGCGATACCTCACATGTGTGGTTGAAAACGGTTTACATATGTGGGCGGGGCTTCCGTAAGCATTCCCTTCTGCGCGCGAGCTAACAGGGACAGGGCGCTTTCATTTTTTTTTCCTATTTGTTTTATTATTTTTTATTTTTAACACGTTTTTAAAAAAAAAAATGGGACCATTTTTATTCCTATTACAAGGAATGTAAACATCCTTTTAATATAAATAGGCATGACAGGACCTCTTTATTGTGAGATCTGGGGTCAAAAAGACCTCAGACCTTATAACTACACTAAGAAAGAAAAAAAATGGTTAAAATAAATCGGCTCTTTAAACCGGTTGGTAGGCAACGACATTTAACGTCGCTCCGGTCCTCCAAGACCATAGAGTCGAGTGAGGGCCATCATGCCCTCACTCGACTTCCTGTCTAAGAGGATCCGGGACCGGATCATTTTCCCCGCTGACGGCGGGTCCGGTTAGCGGGAAAAAGGACCGGGACGCGGCAGGGGGCACCTCTTCCGCCGCCCACCCTTACCTGAAAGTCGATCGCCTGCCGTTGAAAAAAATACAGGGGTTATGGCAGCTATCTGTGTACCTTTCTTCAGGGTGTCCCAAAATTTGGTTCCTTCAGTGCGTTCTCCGTTGCTGCCCTGGGATCTTAAGGTGGTGCTTTCCACTCTGCAGAAGCTTCCCTTTGAAAATATTCGGGGAGGTTTCCCTGCTTGCCCTGCCCCAGAAGGTGGCCTTTTTTGGTGGCTATTACCTCTGTGTGCAGGGTGTCGGAACTGGCGGCGTTATCCTGTCCACCTTATTGGTGATTCACAAGGATAAGGGGGTGCTTCTCCCCTGTCCGTCATTCCTTCCTAAGGTGGTCTCTGACTGTCATTTGAATGAAGACATTGTTTTGCCTTCCCTGTGTCCCAGGCCAAACATCCAAAGGAAATTGCCTTGTATGCCTTGGATGTGGTCAGGGTGTACCTGGCAGCTACGGAGTCTTTTAAGAAGTCACTCTCTCTATTTGTGCTCACGGACAGACCTCACAAAGGGTTGTCCGCTTCTTCTGCGACCATCTCCAGATGGATCAGACAGACGGTAGTTCAGGCCTATTGCATCAGGGTTCAGGTTCCTCCTTTCCCTTCAAGGCTCTCTCTACTAGGGCGCTTAGTGTCTCATGGGCTTCCGTCATCAAGCATCAGTGACACAGGTTTGCAAGGCGGCCACCTGGTCGTCAGTGCAGACTTTTATAAACTTTGTATAAAGAGGATGTGTTGGCATCTGCGGATACTTCTTTTGGCCACAAGGTTTTGCTGGCTGCTGTTTAGAGGACCTGGTCCTCTTTGAGGGTGTATTGTTTTTTCAGGTGAGTGCCAGTTGTTTATGGTTGAGCTCCATGTTACCTGGTTGGCTATGATTAGACTTGGGAATTTTTGTTCTGCTTTTTCCCCCACCCCTCATGTTTGACGTGGCTTTGGGACATCCTAGTGGTTAAGAAGAATCAGCAGCTGTGTCCGTCAATGAACGAAAGCAAAAATGGGATTTCTGACTTACCGTAAAATCCCTTTCTCTGATGTTCATAGACAGACACAGCACCCACCCCTCTGTGGAGTTGTATTTCTTCAGACACTGCTTGTAACAAAACTTAGTGCATATAGCTGAGAGTGGGTGTGCATACCCCCTGGGACTGCCCATAGGCATAGTCAAGCTATTTCCTGCCTAGTGTCCTATTCCTGTAGGGCGCAGTATAACCCAATGGTTAAGAAGAATCAGGACCTGTGTCCGTCAATGAACATCAGAGAAATGGATTTTACAGTAAGTATCCCATTTTTACTCGCTGAACTGCAGCTCAATTTATAACATTTGTATCATGTGTTTTTTCTGGATTTTTGGTTGATATTCTGTCATTTAAAATACACCTATGATAAAAATTGTACAACCTTAATTTCTTTGTATGCAGGCAAACTTACAAAATCTGCAGGGTGTGTGTTTTCCTGGTTATCTGCCCAGTAACACACCTCCTGTATTAGAGTGCCCACACTCTGGTTGAAGGAGCACAGGGGCAGATTTTGACAGCAGCAATGTCAGTATAGGGGGAGGGGAGTCTTAGCAAATTTAAATACATTAACAAATTCAAGCCAAACTCCAGCTGATACTTTATAAGCATTTACAGCATATACCTAAATAACTTTTTTTATTTTTAAAGAGCATGTAGGGCTTTCGTTCTGTGTTTTATTTAAAAAAATGAACATTTTTATTTTCTAATGTAACTGTATGTGACATTTACACTATTAAGTAGTTGGCACAGTTGCTCTCCCTGCAGCCTGAGGATGGCAGCATTAATTTACAGACTGAAGGCTTAGATTGTCAAGGTAACCTCCAGTCTGCTTGCAGTCACTATGTCATATTTGACAGTTATTACATGACCTGGATTCACTCTAGTTGGCTCCTGATTGTTGGTGGAGACCCGGGCTTTCGGTTATACTCTGGATTGAAAGCAACCAATGGCGCAAAGTGTCATCTGCTCACTGTCAAGATGAGGGGTTTATAATTTAAATTACTTTACATTTGCTCATAAATTTTCATGTTTTTTCCTTACAGGAGAACAAGGATTGGAACCATTTAATCCAGGACGCCCAGCGTAGAGGTGCTCTTGTAAAAACAAAGCAGGAACATTACCAGAGAGATGTGAATAGAATACTGAAATTGAAGCCTGTAGTACAGAGGACTACTTCTTTTCCTCCCACTAAACCAGTAGAAGTCCACACACCTCCAGTGGAAGCACCATGCAGAGGCATCAATATTCTACCAGTACTACCTGTCAAGAGACATATAGCTCACCCAGCTGTAGATGTAAGGCTGCACAACAATTCCAGGTCTCTGTCAGTACCCCCAGTGTCAGAAAGAAATATGCCCAGCAATATGGGACCTCCTGCTATTCCTTTAGCATCAAGTGGAAGCCTGCGGGATCCCAGACTGGCACGCCGGTGTGAACAAACAAGGAATAACAGCACACCACCATCCAGTCTGCAGCAGCATTATGATACAAACATTTCCCAAGGTCGCTTCTATCCGAACTTTCCTCAATCCTCTGTCACAGGAGTCCAAAGACCTTCGCAGCCTTTACACAGAGATCCACGGTCCAGACAACTACGAAATGAAGGCCGAGATCAAGACTATCGAGGTCATGAAGACCAGGAATACAACAATAGGAAAGTGTCTTAGCGGTGTTAGGAATTACCAAGGACTGAATAGTATTTTACAGTGGCCCTCTTCTGGACTTGAATAAGTAATTTGTGTATATTGGGAATGCCCAACACTGCAGCTGTACAAAGAAAGATTAACAAATGCTCTCTATGCAAACTCTCACCTGGAGAAATAAATTCCTATCTTATAACAGAAAGGGGAAAGGGATTTTTGTACAATAAAATATATGTAATTGTGTAACATAGCTGTGCTAAGATGTAAAGACAGCCTTTTTTATTCTTAAATTAGGGTTTTACGTTACCTTAAGCCATACACAGTAAAATTGGTCGCTATCACAAACTTAATAAACATGTTTGTAGTAGCTAGACAGTTTTTATTGTCACTTGCATTTAATTCCCTGCACCAATTCTATTGTCAGTGCTTTGCATCAAGGCTACAGTGTTTCTGCCAACAATTTGCAGCTTATGTCTTTCATTGTGGAAACAAGAAGTCTTCTGTGTATTGAGACTTTCCTGAAACCCTATTTAGCCATGGGTAAAATAATGCATGGAAGGTATTGGGAACACATTTTGGCTGCCCCACTTGAAACCTAAGCCATAGTTAATGGACTTTCAGATATTTAAATATTCTTTAAGTATAGGATGTTTAAAATAACCCCCCTCCCCTGACTTTTGTAGTTGCAGGCACTGTGGAGTCATTTTTACTTTGAGTAGTGTAGCTGATTCTGCCCTCCCCTCCAAGGGGTGACTTGGCTGTTCTCTAAACTTTATTATAAATAGTAGGTGCACGGAGGTGGAGGAGAGCAAAGTACTTTGGACTGAATCTTTAATTTTGATGATTAATTGCTCCACAGTGCCTGCGGTTTGGTCAGTGAAGGCTTGTTTTAAACGTAATTTATGTAAACGCTTGAATGTCCTTAAACTGGCCAAGGGTTAACTTAAAAGATAAATAATAAAAACTTAAAAGATAAATATAAGTATTATAAAAACTATAAGATATATTATTCTTATAAATAATTATATTATTTATAAGATAAATAATATAATTATAACAATGGTTGGTAAATTCAGAGAATATAGCCAGCTGAAATTTTATATCTTCACTTGACGTGCAAAGGGTGAAATTGACCCAGCATTAGGCATTTTCATATTGTTTAAGGTTGCTGCTCCTCAGACCCATTTTTGAGAGGATTGGGAGGGAATTGTGCGCACATCAACTTTCAATTTAAAATATAGTCTTTGTAACTTCTGCTTCCTAAATCCTGGAATCCAGTGATCATTTATATGTGGCTTTTAATGAAGGTGACCTCCACTTCTGTGATATTTTATTATTCATTTTTTTCTCTATCATGTACTCTGCCATGACAGGGTTGACTTCAAAATGGAGAAGTGCCTAGATACTCTATTTCCAGTTAAACTGACCAATCCTAATGTAACTGCACACGGTTGTCTAAAACTCATCAAACAATTACGTTTTCACTCATACACTTAACTTGTGTTTATCTTTTGAAATTTAGATATGCCCTCCTATTTTTATCCAGCTCTCGTCGTCTTTTTTTTTTTTTTCCTCCACTTTTGGTCTGAAGCTGCCCTGATGAACAAGCTGAATTCCAATCTATGTATGGGCACTGTGGTTGTACAGAAGTTGATCCACAAATCAACTTCTGTACATTCACCCTGTTGGATTTTCTCTATTTAATCAGTGCTGCTGGCTGTAGCTAATGATTAATGTATTCTGATAGTGGGGAATTCTCCTCGCTGTCAGAATACAATAGCTCAGCAGGAGGATTCCTCCATCCACATTGAATATGTGGATGTAGGAGTCTAATTTTATTTTATTATTTTCTTTTTTATTCAACCTATTGGTTGACCAAAATAAAAACTGACATAATGTATGGGCTGCCTTATGGGCAGGAATCCATTACTGCAGGAAGTACAGTTGCTGACCAGGTTCTATTTGTCTTTTCCCTGAATTAGCCAAACGAGAAAGAGAAAACAATAGCGCTCGTGTGTTTTAGCTATTTTCATGTATTGCATGTTCATTGGCGGCGGGGGGGGGGATCTATGAAGGTATGAATCTATGAAGGTTTTTGTAAAGAATAACTTGATTAACCCAATTAAAACCTTGATCTCTAGCAACAATATTTTTAAGACTGTACTTTTTTTCCCTATTACAAGAGTGTACACAAATACCGAATTCAAGATTTTTTGAATTAAATAGGCACTCTTCAATTTCCCTCATGTATACCATCCTGGAAAATTTCCTGGAAAATTTATGTACCAAGTTACTAACACTGATTTTCCAGCAGGATATGTTGGTTTCTGTATTTATAGAGTAATTACATGAATGTCTAAGCTCTTCCAACATTGTTGTAGTCACCAAAAATGTACATATCTGTAATGCCTAAATTCTATCTAGACACACTAAAATGACTTTCTAGTTGTAGAACTCTTATACATACTGTATATGTATACTGTATATGCCCCAAAGGTACTTCTCTTCTAGCTTTTTATATCCCACATCTTAGATGTTCAGACATGTTCGATAATCCTGTTTTCAAGGGCTATAGCCCACTCTCTTGTTGGTTTTAAAAAACATCTACTTAATTTTGCCTTTTTTTAAAAAAAAAAAAAAGCTTGTTGTAGCTGTGGAGTTTTGTCTTTTATGTTGATCATAGTAAAAAGTCCACATTACAGTTACCATTTGCCATAAGTATAATAAATGACCAACTCTGTTCCGTTTCTATGATGTCAGATTGTAAATTATTATTGTTTATTTGCATGTTATTTTTGTATGTAACTTTGTGTTTGGCAATCCCAACATGCAAATCACAGGCATACAGATAAAATTAAATCAAAAATATTTGCTGTAGATGTGGGTATTTTGGATTGGACACACACAACCTATATTTCTCTATCATTCATCGACAGACGCAGCTCCATCTAGTCAGAGACTGTAGGGTTATGCTCCTCCTATCAGGAATAGGCACTAGGCAGGAAAAAAGCTTAACCACACCTATGTGGGCTGTCCCTGCAGGCATAACCCCACACGCCCTGCTATTATATATATATATATATATATATATATATATATATAAAATATAGAGGCTCAGTTTTTTCTTCCTCGTCCTGTACAGTCAGTGTCAGTTTCAATTTTGCACATATCGTGCTGGAAGTCTCCTCTGTGGTCTGGTAAGGTTTTGCCTGGGGTTCCCTGTGGGTTTTTCTTCATTCACTCTGCTATTATCTTATAATAACCAGGGATTCTGAGCCCGCACTTAGCGGTGGGACCGCATTTTTGGTGGTCTTAAAGAGACATTGCCCAGTTATTTTAAAAAGTGTAACCTGGAGTCCCAGGATAATTTTTTACCTGCAGACCCCCTAGGAGCGATTGCGGGACCTTCTGGTTCTCAGTCTCAGCCAGAGATTGCAGCTTTTTTGCAAAATGTGATGTCGAAGGTAGATTTTGTCATTGTTAGTGCTGCCAGCCGCAAACACTCTCCGCCCTCACCTCTATCTGCAAGGTCTTCGGATTCTGAGATAGAAAGGCAGTCGCAGATGCAGATCACCCTGAGGGGTCAGTGTTGTTGCATTCTGATGGTGAAGAGGACCTGTCCTCCTCAGCTGCTGTGCTGGAACGCGCTTTTGGTGGAAGTGCGGGAAACTTTAAAATTGGCTGATGAACCCACAGCGCTGGGCATGAAGGTGTCTTTTGGCTCCCACAAATCCCATAAATCGGGCAAGGTGTTCCTATTGTGGATAAACAATGACAGCGCATTAAGCACATGTTAGTGGTGCCTAAGCATTTTGCACGCTGTTACCCCTTTGCGGAGGCAGTGTCCACTAGGTGGACTGTACCACGAAAAGTGGTTCCCCCGCTGTCCAGGTTGAATAAAAGTGACTCTGGTACCGGTGGAAGAGTCTCCAACTTTTGTGGACCCTGTGGATAGACGGGTAGAATTGTTGTCCTACCATTTGCACGTGGTAGAAGGTCACATTATAAAGACTACCTTTGCAAAGGTTTTGGTAGCGCAGACTGCTATGGAATAGGTGAAGTTACTTAAAAGTAACTTGGAAGCTGATCGGGTCCCCCCTGTGGTGTTTAGAACTACTGGACCAGTTGGCTCAAGCCCTGGTGTTCATATGTGTGATAAGTCCCTGGATTCAGCCCCGTTGGTGGCCAGGGCATCGGCAGTAGGGATTGCCATTAGGCGCATGGTGTGGCTGAAAAGCTGGTCGGCGGACCAGGCTTCTAAAAAGGCCTTGACTGATCTTCTCTTCTTAGGGGAGAGGCTGTTTGGATCCTCTCTGGACGAGTTGATCAAAGGTATCACGAGGGGTAAGAGCACTAATTTCCCCCAATCCTCTAAGGGCAAGGCGCCACGTCCTTCCTTTTAATGCTGATAAACCTAATTTCTCTGTCGCTCATTGACAGACGCAGTCCTCTTGATTAATAACACATTGGGTTATACTGCCCTCTACAGGAGTAGGACACTAGACGGAAGGAAAACGTTCTGGCCACACCTTAGGGGCAGTCCCAGAGGGTATATCCTCTCTCTGCTACAGGAAGTCAGTTTTTTCTGTCTAGTTAGGAGTAAGGACCTAAGTTCCTTGCTGGGATCTTGGTCCTGGCAAGATTTTTTAGAAAACTTTTTTATTAGGCAGCTTTTTTTCTCCAGTGTTCCTGTGAGATCTTCAAGCAAGTACGCTGAAACTGGGCGACGGGCTGGATGTTGAGCGGAGCCGCCTCCTTTACCCGGGAAAAGTGCCAAAAGACTTCCTGTCTGTAAGAAGACAGCGCTGAGGCAGGTTAATAGAAACTTCTGTGCATCAGGTGGTGAGCCTTGGGGTCTCTCTCTCTCTCTCTGTGGGGTCCAAAGCAGGTAACACTGAGGGGCGCTGTTGCGCTGGGAGCGACCCCCGCCTACCCCTATTTCATCTGATACTTCAGATACAGATTCTGAGCTGGTCACTGCAGCTGCAGGTCCCTCTGCTGGGGCTGTTGTCTCAGATAATGTCTCCTCAGACAGTGAGGAGGACGTATCTGCCTCCGCCATAGCACAAGAAGAAGCGCTGGTGGACGCACTAGTTGTGTCTGTCCGGGAAGACTTGAGGTTACACCGGCAGAGGTAACCGAGATGGAAATTCCTTTTG
Organism: Pelophylax lessonae; assembly: GCF_965119305.1. Classification (NCBI taxonomy): domain Eukaryota; kingdom Metazoa; phylum Chordata; class Amphibia; order Anura; family Ranidae; genus Pelophylax; species Pelophylax lessonae. The sequence continues at coordinate 222,103,524 of NC_138774.1, forward strand.
GTACTAGTAAGCGTTTCAAGATGGCGAAGGTTTTTCCTTTACCCAAATGTTTTGGCAATAAAATTAAGAGGAATGGGATCATCCGAAACGAGCCCTTGCTGTTTCTAAACGCATTGCTAGGCGTTATACGTTTGAGGAATCCCTCATTAAAAAATGGACGGTACCACCAGTGGTGGACCCACCAATTTCCAGACTAAATAAAGCCTCTGTTATCCTGTTGGAGGACGCTCCGTCCTTTAAGGATCCGGTGGATCGAAAAGTGGAAGCGGAATCCCGCACCATTTTTTCCCTGATAGGGTCAACCTTTAGGCCAGTGGTTGCCATTGGTTTAGTTTCACAAACATTGACAGAATGGGCCAAATTGTTACGCCATGACTTAAAGGGGAGAAGTATTCCCCTGGCAGCATCTGATTTGATGGAACAAATTATACAAGGACTACAGTTTGTCTGTGACGCCGCCCTGGATGCCACTCCCTTGTTAGGGCATGCATTGATGTCAGCAGTGGTCCTCAGACGTGTGTTGTGGTTAAAGTGCTGGTCGGCGGATCTAGGTTCCAAGAAAGCTTTGACTAATCTCCCTTTTCAGGGGGATCGCCTGTTTGGGGCCACCTTAGATGAGATTATAAAGGATGTCACTGGGGGCAAGAGCACTTTTTTGCCACAGACTGCTAAGGGCAAGGGACCTCGCAACAGGCGAGGACCTTCCTTTTCCGCTCATAAAAGGTTTGTTCGCTCCGCTGGGGCGAGCGAGAAGGGCTCCAAAGCCCCCTCAGGGGGTTTCAGAGGGCGCTGGTCGGGTAAACAAAAATCCGACTCAGCCAAACCTGAAGATAAAACCAACACAGCCTGAAGGTGCGCCCCCACCCATTTCTGGGGTGGGGGGACGTCTTCACCGGTTTCCAGATCCAGGGCTTTCCTGAATCCCCGTACAAAGGGGTTCAGGAGGTCATACGGTCGGGATACAAGATCGAGTGTCGATCACTTCTACCGGTGCGATTCTTCCCTTCCAACATTCGTATGCTACAGGGAGCGGTAGTTTCCGTTCCTTGAGCAGGACGTTTTCTTCACTTTTTGCAAAGATCATTCCCAGTTCCCTCCAGGAATCGGATCCGGGGTGAGCGAGCGGACCAGGGAGTCTCTGGTCTGGTGGCTTCGGTCTCCAATGCTCAGCCAGGGAAGTTACTACTTCCGATAGAGTCCAAGTTTCTGATAAATGTGTGGGAACTGAGAGCGATCAGACTTTGTCTGATTTTCTGGACCGAGCAGCTCTAGGGCAGCCCGGTTCGGATCCAGTCAGACAATGCCACGGCTGTGGCTTAGGTCGAGCACCAAGGATTTCACCAGCTGTGCCTTCATTGGGGCACCCCGGAGGTGGATCTGTTGGCATCTCGGCTCAACAGGAAGGTGCGGAGGTTTGTAGCCCGCACCCGCGATCCTCTAGCGGACACAGCAGACGTACGGATCGCCCCGTAGGGGCAGTATCAGCTACTGTATGTCTTTCCTCCTCTCAAGTTGCTGCTGAAGCTTCTCCGCAGGATAGAGGTGGAGGGAATGCCAGTTATCCTGGTAATTCCGGACTAGCCTCGTCAAGCCGGGCACGCCGACTTGGGCAGACTGGTCGCGGACGATCCTTGGAGACTTCCTCTCAAGGAGGATCTGCGGTCTCAGGGACCGATCTTCCATCTTGCTTTACAATCGCTGGCTTGTAAAGCGCTGGCTTTAACTGCCTGGCCATTGAGACCCAGGTACTGAAGGACAAGGGATTGTCAGCTTCAGTTATTCCTACTCTAATTAAAGCAAGGTAAGCGACTTCTAGCAAAGTCTATTATCGCACATGGAAGGTTTATATTGCGTGGTGTGAATCCCTTGGATTTCCCCCACGTACCTATTCGGTGACCCGAATCTTGGCTTTTCTGCAACAGGGGGTTGAGCAGAAGCTGTCCTTGAGCACTATCAAGGGTCAGGTTTCAGCGTTGGCAACCTTCTTTCAGAAACCTTTGGCTACTCATTCCTTGGTGCGGAATTTCATCCAGGGAGTGCGGCACCTGGCTCCGCCAGTGCGCGCCATTACCGCCCTGGGATCTTAATCTGGTGTTGTCGGTTCTTCAGAAACCTCCCTTTGAAGATATCAGGGAGATTCCCTTGCTTACTTTATCCCAGAAGGTGGCCTTCTTGGTGGCTATCACTTCTGCACGCAGGGTGTCAGAACTGGCTGCATTATCTTGTCGTTCCCCATATCTGGTGGTTCATAGGGAGAAGGTGGTTCTTCGTCTGAATCCATCCTTCCTTCCTAAAGTGGTTTCAGAGTTTCATCTGAATGAAGATATTGTATTACCTTCCCTGTGTCCTAAGCCCAGTCATCCTCGGGAGTTTGCGTTACATTCCTTGGATGTGGTTCGGGCAATCAGGCTATACCTGAGGACTACGGACTCATTTCGTAAAACGGATTCACTTTATGTGATCACGGATGGCCCCAAAAAGGGGTTGCCTGCATCTGCCGCGACTATCTCCAAATGGATCAGACAGACGGTGGTACGGGCTTATTCTATTAAGGGTCGGGATCCCCCGTTCCCTGTTAAGGCGCGCTCCACTCGTGCGCTTAGTGCTTCCTGGGCCTTCCGCCATCAGGCGTCAGTGGTCCAGGTTTGCAAGGCGGCTACCTGGTCATCGGTTCATACCTTTACAAAATTTTATTAAGTTGATGTGATGGCATCGGCGGATGCCTCTTTTGGCAGCAAGGTTCTGCAGGCCGCAATTTGAGGAGACCGGTGGTCTACCTCGTGGGTTTTTTCCGTTGGATTTTCAGTTGAGTCTCATCCTGTGGTTTGATGAGCCTTTAAAGACTTCTAGTCGGCACCGGTTGGGCCTTCTAGATTTAAATTTTTCTGTTATCCCACCCCTCATTTGTGGCACTGCTTTGGGACGTCCCAATGTGTTCTTAATCAAGAGGACTGCGTCTGTCAATGAGCGACAGAGAAAAATGGATTTTTGTAAAATCTTACCGTAAAATCCTTTTCTCTTGAGCTCAATGACATACGCAGTACCCGCCCCTCGGTTTTTTGAGTTGGGTTGGGTTGGGTTAAATTCTCTGACACTGCTTTGTGACATAACTGACTTCCTGTAGCAGAGAGAGAGGATATACCCTCTGGGACTGCCCCTAAGGTGTGGCCAGAACATTTTCCTTCCGTCTATTGTCCTACTCCTGTAGAGGGCAGTATAACCCAATGTGTTATTGATCAAGAGGACTGCGTCTGTCAATGAGCTTAAGAGAAAAGGATTTTACGGTAAGATTTTACAAAAATCCATTTTTCTTTGTCGCTCATTGACAGACGCAGTCCTCTTGATTAATATCAAATCGGGTTATACTGCCCTCTACAGGAGTAGGACACTAGGCAGAAGAAAAACGTTCTGGCCACACCTTAAGGGCAGTCCCAGAGGGTATATCCTCTCTCTCCCTGCTACAGGATGTCAGTTTTTTTTCTGTCTAGTTAGGAGTAAGGACCTAAGTTCCTTGCTGGGATCTTTGATCCTGGCAAGATTTTTTTGGAAAAAACGGAATTTTGTAAAATCTTACCTGTAAAATTCCTTTCTCTGAGTCCTCCGACAGTCGCCGCCTCTTCATATTCGTCACTAATGGGGTTATTGACCTTTGCTCCCTAGGAGTAGCTAGGCAACAGAATATATTAATATCAAAGCTTTTAGCATATCCCACCCCCAGGGGGTGGTCCCCTCAGTCCATACCTCCCTGCTTCCTGCATTTCCAACTCAATTTCAGTAGCATAGCAGTAGAGTACATAAACAAACCCCAAAAGAGGGGCGGGGGCGGCGACTGTCGGAGGACTCAGAGAAAGGAATTTTACAGGTAAGATTTTAAAAAATTCAGTTTTCTCTTACGTCCTCCGACAGTCGCCGCCTCTTCATATTCGTCACTAATGGGGACGTCCCATAGCAGTGTAGACATGAGGGGTGGGAAAAAAGCAGCCGCGCCTAAAGCAACGCAGTACCCACATCAGAGAAAGGCACCTTACCAAAGTAAGAGAACCAACTGGGCAACAGGAAAAAACGTGCTCAACAGGAGCAACAACCCAGGAAAGAACAAGTAACCTAGGGGTAAAAACACCCCAACAGCCAAGGACCCAAACAAGGGACCCTAAGGCACCGCCGCACTAAGAACTTTACGGCCAAAGGAAGCATCTGCCGATGCCTGAACATCCACTTTGTAAAATTTTGAAAAGGTGTGAACGGACGACCAAGTCGCCGCCTTACACACCTGGGCCACAGAAGCCTGATGACGATAGGCCCACGACGTACTCAGAGACCTGGTAGAGTGCGCCTTCACAGGAAAAGGAGGAACCTTCCCCCTCAAAGCATAGGCTTGCACAATGGTCTGTCTGATCCATTTGGCGATGGTCGCAGCCGACGCCACCATGCCCTTCCGAGGTCCCTCAGGAAGGACAGAGAATCCGACTTGCGAAAGGCTTTAGTAGATGACAGGTAAACCCTGATCGCCCTAACAACATCCAAGGAATGCAAAGCCACCTCCTTCGGATGCTTAGGCTTCGCGCAAAGCGAAGGCAGAACAATATCCTCATTGAGGTGAAATTCCGAGATCCTCTTCGGAAGAAAGGTCGCAAGACCACCTTATCCAAGTGAATCACCAAATACGGAGACTTGCAGGACAAGGCCGCCAGCTCCGACACCCTGCGAGCCGAAGTGATCGCTACTAAGAAGGCAACCTTCTTGGACAACAAAGACAACGAGATCTCCCTGATATTTTCAAAAGGAGCATGTTGCAACACGGACAGAACAAGGTTCAAATCCCATGGAGGCAAAGGCTCCCTCCTAGGAGGGACCAAATGTCGCACCCCTTGAACAAAGGTGCTAACCAAAGAGTTAGACGCCACAGGGCGTTGAAAGAGAACGGCCAGCGCAGAAATCTGACCCTTAATCGTGGCCAACGCAAAACGCTGGTCCACGCCCGTTTGAAGGAAAGCCAACACTCTCGACACCGAGTACGAGCGAGGGGAATACCCCCTGGACTCACACCAGGCAAAGTAAGCCTTCCAAGTACGGTAGTAAATCTTCCCCGAAGAGGCCTTCCTAGCCTTGATCAAAGTGGGAATGACCTCAGGGGAAAGACCCCTATCCTTCAGGACCTGGCTTTCAACAGCCAGGCCGTTGAAGCCAGCGACTGTAAAGCAGGATGGAATATCGGTCCTTGAGACAGGAGATCTTCTCGAAGTGGCAGACGCCACAGAGCTTCTACCGCCAGATTCACGAGGTCTGCGTACCAAGACCGGCGAGGCCAGTCCAGTGCCACCAGAATCGCCGTGTGCGGTTCCGAGGCCAACCTGCGAAGGAGCCTGGACAGCAGCTGAATCGGTGGAAAGGCATACATCAGGCGATACTGATGCCAGGGCGCCACTAACGCGTCTGAGGCGTCTGCCCGAGGATCGCGCGTCCTTGCCACGAACCTTTCCACCTTGTTGTTTAGACGAGACGCGAAAAGGTCCACATCTGGGGACCCCCACATTCTCCCTGGTCCAGGGTCTGGCGGCTCAGATAATCCGCCTGCCAGTTCTCCACTCCCGGAATGTGAACTGCAGATAGCGCCAGGACGTGCGTCTCGGCCCAAGACAGAATGTCGGGTACTTCCCGAGCCGCCCGGGCACTCCTTGGTGGTTGATGTAGGCCACCGCTGTGGCATTGTCCGTCTGTACCCGAACTGGACGGCCCTGAAGCCTGTCCGTCCAACGCAGAAGACAGAGATTTATCGCTCGCGATTCCAGAATGTTGATCGGAAGGGAGGATTCTTCTTCCGACCAAGTTCCCTGGGCGGACAGAACGCCCAGAACACACCCCCAGCCCGACAGGCTGGCATCCGTGGTGATCACCGTCCACGACAAAGGACGAAAGGACTTGCCCCCCCGACACCGCCGGGGACTGGAGCCATCACAAAAGACCCCTTCGGGTGAGATGGCTCAATGACAGCCGCAGAGCCAGAGATTGCGGACGCCCGTCCCACTTGGCCAGGACCTCCGCCTGAAGCTCCCGTGTGTGAAACTGGGCGAAGGGAATCGCCTCGAAAGCCGAGACCATCAATCCCAGACACCTCGTACACCTCCATACACATACAGAGTCCAGAATCATCCCCAGGTAGGGAAGACGAACCGACGGACACAACGTCGATTTTGGAAAATTTATCGTCCAGCCGAATTCCTGCAGAGTCTGCATCGTAATGGACAGGTCGTTCACCAGGCCCTGACTGGTCGCGGACCGAATCAGGATATCGTCCAGATCCCCCGGGACAGAAATGCCCTGGGCCCTCAGCAAGGCCAGAACCGGCGCAAGCACCTTGGTGAAAACCCGCAGAGCCGAGGCGAGACCAAAGGGCAACGCCACAAATTCATAATGATCCTCCGCAATGGCAAATCGAAGGTACCTCTGGTGACCCTCGAAAATGGGAATGTGAAGGTATGCATCCTTCAAGTCGATGGAGGCCATGAATTCCCCCGGAAACCAGGGCAGCCACCACTGATCGCAGGGATTCCATGCGGAACTTGCGAACCCGCACAAAGCGGTTCAGAGCTTTTAAGTCCAGAATCGGACGTACCTTGCCCTCCTTTCTGGGCACAGTGAACAGATTGGAATAGAACCCCCGAAATCTGTCCCGATGAGGCACCGGAACCACCACTCCCTGGGCCCGCAGGTCCCGCACCGCCAGGGGCAGATCCTGCAAGCGCTCCGGAGTCAGCTGAAGGTTTGAGGGAGAAACTCGATCTTGTATCCAGATCGAACGATTTCCTGAACCCACCTGTCCCGAACGCAGTCCAGCCAGGGTTGAAGAAAACCGAGCAAGCGTCCCCCCACCCCAGAAACGGGTGAGGGCGCCCCTTCAGGCCGCATTGTTGTGGGCAGCGGATCCAGACTGGCCGGAATTCTGCTTACCCGCCCACGGCTTCTTCTGGGAGCCTTGGCCTTTGAAGGGCTTGCCCTTATAGTGCGACCGAAAGGCACGAAAGGACCCCTGAGAGGGCCTAAACGAAGCATTCTTACCACAAACAAACTTATTCTTGTGAGATTGGGGCAAGAGAGTGCTCTTACCCCCAGAAATACCCTTTATCAGAGTATCCAAAGAATCGCCAAAAAGGCGAGATCCCGCGTAGGGCAAATTAGCCAAAGTCTTGCGAGAAGATTGGTCCACCGACCAACATTTCAGCCATATCAGGCGACGGTTCAAGACCGCCACACTAGAAAGACGCGCAGCCAAAGGGACTAAATCCAAGTCCGCATCACACAAATACATGACACCCTGATGAATCTGATCCACCATAGCCAAAGTTGTCGGCGGGGCAGAGTCAGCCACCAGAGTGCGCTTGAGCACCTGCGTCCAATCCGCAATAGCCTGGGCTGCCATAATGGAAGCAAAAATAGGCTTCAGCATAGAGCCAGCAACCGTATAGGCATGACGGGCCAGAGATTCCAATCTCCTGTCAGTCGGGTCCCAGAACACCGGGGCATCCTCGGCAGGGATCGCAGTTGATTTATTCAAAATCGCCACCGCGTGATCCACCTGAGGCGGCACACACCAACGCTCATCAGTAGCTGGTGTAAAGGGATAACGCAGTTTGAACCTACTCGGTACAGCAAAAGGCTTCTTTAAATTGCACCATTGCTCATCAACCGCGCGCTGAAATTCCGTAGAGCAAGGAAAAACCTGCGATGTTTTGCGTTTCCTCTGCGTACCATAAGAGGACATCAAAGCAGGAGGACATGGTTCATCCTGCAAATGCAGCGTTTGCTTGATAGAAGCAACTAACTCATCCATGAGTGCAAGCTCTTCAGACGAGCCAGGGGGAGAATTATCAACCCCTTCCACCTCAGCCTCCCCGTCAGACCCCACAAGGTCTAGGAATGAGTGAGACCATCCCTGAGAAGGGCACTCCAGCCATAGCAGCCCCATCGCCCTCTGAATCAGATGAAATAGACACCCTGGGCCGTTTAGTGGATCGATCAGCCACCAGCATCTGCACTTGAGCAGCTAAGTTTGCCACAATAGTGGCCAGATCAGCACCCTTGGGGGAAGCAGCAGCCCCTTGGCCCCCCACCAAGGTGGGAGGAAACTTGCAATCCTGAGAATCCATGCCCCAGCAAAATAAGTAATAAAGGGTACTGCCCCTTTAAGATCGCGGCGAGCGTAGCCCACCGCACCCACTGAATACACTGACCCCCACAGGGACAAGAAACTGGGCAAGGAATACAGGAAAGAAGGAAATATAAAAAACCTGGAGAGATCACACAGGCTGCTGCACCGATCGCTGTCCCAGAGCAAAAGGAAGTGATGCAAGACTGACCGCCCCTATGAAGCCTATGCAAGGCTACACAAACATGACCGCTCGGCTGAGGAATCCCTGGGCAAATAGAACATGGCGCTGACATGTGGCCTGATCGATCGCCGCTCAAAATGGCGGCGTTTGGCGCCAAAAACGCTGTGCAGTACCTCACAGGACCTGACACCATAATTTTGCCCCAAAAAAAATGTCGGATTGCCGCAGCGATCGCTGCGCAGCATGCCTAAAATCTGACTGCTTCATATGACACCCAGCAGAGCGGGAGAGCCCCCCCCTTCACAGCCCACACACAGGTGGCAAGTCCACACAGGAACTGACAGGGAGCACAGCAGCCACACAGACATGCAGGGTCACACAGTCCCAGACTGACACCCAAATAGACAGGTCCCCACATAGAGTCACACTTACCAGTCCGGATGGCGTGGGGAGCCTGCTCCAGCGACCAAACCACTGCACAGAGGACAGGGAGTGTCGCAAGCATGACGCAGCGGAACTGCGGTGCGAAACCGCAATGGCGTCCAGTGAGGTAGCCACCTCACCGATAGCATCCCTGCAGCGAACAGGGATGGGTCGTTCAATGTGCCAGGGCAAAACCTAAGCTGAACGCTCGATGGCAGGCTGGGAAGCCCCTGGCCCTGAGGTGGCCAGACTGAGACCCAGCTCCGCACGATCATCTTTATCAGAAGAAGCTAACTAACGCTGGAAATAAACAGCTAAGTAAAAGAAAGAGAAAAAACTTCAAATAAAATTAAAAAGAGAAAAGCTGAGACTAAGAGCCCCAGCACAGGAACAGCCTGCATACTCCTGAGCTAGGCATAAGAAACTGGGTTGGAAATGCAGGAAGCAGGGAGGTATGGACTGAGGGGACCACCCCCTGGGGGTGGGATGTGCTAAAAGCTTTGATATTAATATATTCTGATGCCTAGCTACTCCTACGGAGCAAAGGTCAATAACCCCATTAGTGACGAATATGAAGAGGCGGCGACTGTCGGAGGACGTAAGAGAAACTTTTTTTAGGCAGCTTTTTTTTTCTCCAGTTGTTCCTGTGAGATCTTCAAGCAAGTATGCTGAAACTGGGCGACGGGCTGGATGTTAAGATCCAGTGGTCACCCCAGTCAGCCTACGAGCGCGTGCAGGCCCTAGCTCCGCGCTGGGTCGGCCGCGACATAGTCCCACTGGACGGGGACTGACCCTGCGAGTTAAACGTCTCGCCTGGTCGCCGACGACCAGTTGTAAACTGAGTCACGGCATCCGTATTGGTCGACAGCCCCCCCACCTCGGTGGAGAGGGGTTCTGTCAGGAGTGGCGCCCGCCGGTTCCGGTATGGTGAGTAAGATGTTCCCCCTCTCCCCCTGTCGGGTTTGTGGATGGACGCGGGCCCCTCCCTGGGATGACCGGGCCTTTATAATCCTGGATCCCCCCTCTATCCTATAACAGGGTCACAGATCCCCCTCTTGAGGGGGATTTAGTGAATAGGAACCAGAAGGCTTGGTTTGGGAGCTGACAATCGAAAGTCACTGTATGAGGGGCACTGTAAGGGACCATGACTGAAGTCAGTGGCTGGCATTACTGTTAGGATGGCCATGTAAGAGGGTGATAGCATCTTACCTGATACATAAGGTGCAATACAGGCCGATGCCTGTGCCTGGACTACCGCCATCCGCAGGCCGCCATCCTCCCGCAGGCCATACACCTCCCGCAGGCCGCACAGGCCGATGACTACCTTCCGCAGGCTGCAGCAGGCCGCTGCTATCTTTCCACAGGCCGCTGCCATCTCTCCACAGGCCTCCTCCATTTTCCCGCAGGTCGCGCGGGGCTGCCATCTTGGCGTAGCCTCGTGTCTCCAGCATGGGGGCGGCCATTTTGGAGATGACCAAACACCTCGAGGGGTAGTATGGGAGGCGCCGGAAGGCGTGCAAAGGGGCGGAGCCGCCTCTTTTACCCGGGAAAACGAGCCAAAGACTTCCTGTCTGTAACAGACAGTGCTAGGAGCAGGTTGATAGAAACTTCTGTGCATCAGGTGGTGAGCCTTGGGGTCTCTCTCTCTCTCTCTCTGTGGGGTCCAAGCAGGTAACACTGAGGGGCGCTGTTGCGCTGGGGGACTACGGAAAAAAAAAAAAAGGTTTTTTCTTTACAATTTTTTGTTTTTTGTTTGCTGGCAAGTGTCTTGAATAATCATGGACCCTGCCACACATGTATACCCACCTGATCCCCTCGAGGTGGCCGCAGGACCCTCCAGTACCCCACTTGTGATTGATGCATTATCAGCAGTTTTGGAGTCTTTGGTATCCCGGGTGGAGGTGGTCTGTCAGGGACGGGGGTCAAGAAAGCGACCCCCGCCTACCCCTATTTTATCTGATACTTCAGATACGGATTCTGAGCTGGTCACTGCAGCTGCAGGTCCCTCTTCTGGGGCTGCTGTCTCAGGTACGGTCTCCTCAGACAGTGAGGAGGACGTTTCTGCCTCCGCCATAGCACAAGAAGAAGCGTTGGTGGACGCACTAGTTGTGTCTGTCCGGGAAACCTTAAGACTTGAGGTTACACAGGCAGAGGTAGCTGAGACTGAAATTCCTTTTGGTACTAGCAAGCCTACCAAGATGGCGAAGGTTTTTCCCTTGCCCAAATGTTTTGGTAATAAAATTAAAGAGGAATGGGATCGTCCGAAACGAACCCTTGCTATTTCCAAACGCATTGCTAGGCGCTATCCGTTTGAGGAATCCCTCCTTAAAAAATGGACGGTACCACCAGTGGTGGACTCACCGATTTCCAGACTAAATAAAGCCACTGTTATCCCGTTGGAGGACGCTCCGTCCTTTAGGGATCCGGTGGATCGAAAAGTGGAAGCGGAATCCCGCTCCATTTTTTCCCTGATAGGGTCAACCTTCAGGCCAGTGGTTGCCATTGGTTTAGTTTCACAAACATTGACAGAATGGCCCAAATTGTTACGCCGTGACTTAAAGGGGAGAAGTATCCCCCCCGGCAGCATCCGATTTGATGGAGCAGATTATACAAGGACTACAGTTCGTCTGTGACGCCGCCCTGGACTCCACTCACTTGTTGGGGCGTGCATCGGTGTCAGCAGTGGTCCTCAGATGCGTGTTGTGGTTACAATGCTGGTCGGCGGATCAAGGTTCCAAAAAAGCTTTGGCTAATCTCCCTTTTCAAGGGGATCGCCTGTTTGGGGCCACCTTGGATGACATTATAAAGGATCTCACTGGGGGCAAGAGCACTTTTTTGCCACAGACTGCTAAAGGTAAAGGACCTCGAAACAGGCGAGGACCTTCCTTTTCTGCTCATAAAAAGTTTTTCGTTCCGCTGGGGCGAGCGATAAGGGCTCCAAAGCCCCTTCAGGGGGTTTCAAAGGGCGCTGGTCGGGTAAACAAAAGTCCGGCTCGGCCAAACCTGAAGATAAAACCAATACAGCCTGAAGGTGCGCCCCCACCCATCTCTGGGGTGGGGGGACGTCTTCACCGGTTTCCGGATCCATGGCTTTCCAGAATCCCGGACAAAGGGGTTCGCGAGGTCATACGGTGGGGATACAAGATCGAGTTTCGATCACTTCCACCGCTGCGATTCTTCCCTTCAAACATTTAACTATCCCTGGATCGCTTAAAAGCTTTGCGGGGGGCAGTAATGGACTTGATGCAACAGGGAGTGGTAGTTCCCGTTCCTTGAGCAGAACGTTTTCTTCACTTTTCCCAAAGATCATTCCTAGTTCCCGCCAGGAGCTGGAAGATTCAGTGAACGATTCAGATGTTACTATCCGTCAACTGGTCTTCCCTTCAGACTTGCATGAGGATCCTGAGACTGATGGTGGCCTTCTTAGAGGCAGTACCGTATGCCCAGTCTCATACCCGAATTCTCCTAAAGGAGATTCTTTTCTAATGGAATCGGAATCCCGATTCCCGGCACAATCGGATCCGGTTGAGCGAGCGGACCAGGGAATCTCTGGTCTGGTGGCTTCGGTCTCCAATGCTCAGCCGGGGGAAGTCACTCCTTCCGATAGAATCTAGGTTTCCGATAAATGTGTTGGAACTGAGATCGATCAGACTTTGTCTGATTTTACTGGACCGAGCAGCTCCAGGGCAGCCCGGTTCGGATCCAGTTGGACAATGCCACGGCTGTGGCTTATGTCAATCACCAAAGGGGCACCAAGAGTGCCCTGGCGGACATAGAAGTGGCCAGCATTCTTCAGTGGGCGGAACGGTTTGTTCCGACTCCCTCCGCGATATTCACTCCGGGGGTGGAAAATTGGCAGGCAGATTATCTCAGCCGTCAGATTCTGGATCAAGGGGAATGGTCTCTTCATCCAGAGGTATTTCACCAGTTGTGCCTTCATTGGGGCACCCCAGATGTGGGTCTGTTGGCATCTCGGCTCAACAGGAAGGTGCGGAGGTTTGCAGCTCGCGCCCGCGATCCTCTAGCGGACGCAGCATACGTGCTGGTCGCCCCGTGGGGGCAGAATTAGCTACGGTATGCCTTTTAACCTCTCAAGTTACTGCCGAAACTTCTTCGCAGGATAGAGGTGGAGGGAATTCCAGTCATCCTGGGAACTCCGGACTGACCTCGTCGAGCCTGGTACGCCGACTTGGTGAGGCTGGTCGCGGACGCTCCTTGGAGACTTCCTTTCAAGGAGGATCTGCTGTCTCACGGACCGATCTTCCATCTTGCTTTACAATCGCTGGCTTTAACGGCCTGGCCATTGAGACCCAGGTGCTGAAGGACAAGGGATTGTCAGCTTCAGTTATTCCTACTCTAATTAAAGCAAGGAAGGCGAATTCCAGCAAGGTCTATTATCGCACATGGAAGGCTTATATTGCGTGGTGTGAATCTCTTAGATTTCCTCCACGTACCTATTCGTGACCCGAATCTTGGCTTTTCTGCAACAGGGGGTTGAGCAGAAACTGTCCTTGAGCACTATCAAGGGTCAGGTTTCAGCGTTAGCAATCTTCTTTCAGAAACCTTTGGCTACTAATTCCTTGGTGCGGAATTTCATCCAGGGGGTGCGACACCTGGCTCCGCCAGTGCGCGCACCCTTACCGCCCTGGGATCTTAATTTAGTGTTGTCGGTTCTGCAGAAACCTCCCTTTGAAGATATTAGGGAGATTCCCTTGCTTACGTTATCCCAGAAGGTGGCCTTCTTGGTGGCTATCACTTCTGCACGCAGGGTGTCAGAACTGGCCGCTTTATCTTGTCGTTCCCCATATCTGGTGGTTCATAGGGATAAGGTGGTTCTTCGTCCGAATCCATCCTTCCTTCCTAAAGTGGTTTCAGAGTTTCATCTGAATGAAGATATTGTATTACCTTCCCTGTGTCCTAAGCCCAGTCATCCTCGGGAGTTTGCGTTACATTCCTTGGATGTGGTTCGGGCAATCAGGGTATACCTGAAAACTACGGACTCGTTTCGTAAAACTGATTCACTTTTTGTGATCACGGATGACCCCAAAAAGGGGTTGCCTGCATCTGCCGCGACTATCTCCAAATGGATCAGACAGACGGTGGTACAGGCTTATTCTATTAAGGGTCGGAATCCTCCGTTCCCTGTTAAGGCGCACTCCACTCGGGCGCTTAGTGCTTCTTGGGCCTTCCGCCATCAGGCGTCAGTGGTCCAGGTTTGCAAGGCGGCTACCTGGTCGTCGGTTCATACCTTTACAAAATTTTATAAAGTTGATGTGATGGCATCGTCGGATGCCTCTTTTGGCCGCAAGGTTTTGCAGGCCGCAATTTGAGGAGACCGTTGGTCTACCTCGAGGGTTTTTTTTCTGTTGGGTTTTCAGTTGTCTCATCCTTTGGTTTGATGAGCCTTTAAGACTTCTAGTCGGCACCGGTTGGGCCTTCTGGATTTAAATTTTGATTTCTGTTATCCCACCCCTCATTTGTGGCACTGCTTTGGGACGTCCCGATTTGATATTAATCAAGAGGACTGCGTCTGTCAATGAGCGACAGAGAAAAATGGATTTTTGTAAAATCTTACCGTAAAATCCTTTTCTCTTAAGCTCATTGACAGACGCAGTACCCGCCCCTCTACTTTTGAGTTGGGATGGGTTAAATTCTCTGACACTGCTTTGTGACATAACTGACATCCTGTAGCAGGGAGAGAGAGGATATACCCTCTGGGACTGCCCCTAAGGTGTGGCCAGAACGTTTTCCTTCTGCCTAGTGTCCTACTCCTGTAGAGGGCAGTATAACCCGATTTGATATTAATCAAGAGGACTGCGTCTGTCAATGAGCTTAAGAGAAAAGGATTTTACGGTAAGATTTTACAAAAATCAATTTTTTTCGTGCCTCCAGGTCGCAAGAAAAAGGTAAACCATAAAGGTCTTCTGGGGGTTCCAAGAAGCAGTGGTCGGGGAAAGCAAAGACCGGCCAATCTGGACCTGCAGACAAGTCCTCGTCTGCATGAATGGGCACCCTCACCTAATTCTGGGGTGAGGGGACATCTTTGTTTCTTTCTGGAACCCTGGACCTCCTTGATTCAGGACAAATGGGTTCACAAACTGATCCGATCTGGGTACAAGATCGAATTCCATTCTCGACTGTCGGACAGATTCTTCCCATCCAAACGTTGACTGTCCCCAGTCTGTTTAAGGAACTTGCGAGGGGCAGTACATGATTTGCTGTCGCAAGGAGTGATTGTAGGGTTTCATTTTCGGGAATGTTTTCAGGGGTCCAATTCAAACCTTTTCACCGTACCCAGGAAGGAAGGCAAGGTGCATCCCATCCTTGATCTCAAGGCCCTGAACCGCTTTGTGCGGATACAGAAGTTTCTGATGGAATCCATTTGCACGGTGGTTGCGTCGCTGCACCAGGGATACTTCTTAGACTCCATATATATCAAGGACGCATATCTACACATCCCTATTTTCGCTGGACACCAGCGGTTTCTTCGCTTTGCGGTCGCAGAGGAGCAATATAAATTTGTGGCATTACCCTTTGCTCTCGCCTCAGCTCCCAGAGTGTTTACCAAGGTCTTAGCCCCAGTATTGGCATTGCTGCGCCAGCGGGGGATTGCGGTACTGGGGTATCTAGACAATCTCCTGTTAAGAGCAGACTCTGCTTCAGTCTTGTTGGGGGATCTGACAGTCATTGATTTCGGTTGGAACATCAATTTTAAGAAATCCACACTGAAACCAGTCTTGAGACTGGATTATTTGGGCTTGACTCTGGATTCAGCCTTGGCCAAGGTGTTTCTTCCCCCGGACAAACTGCAAAAGTTGCAGGAAGAGATTTGATTGTTTGCGAAAAAATCTGTCCTCTCTTTGAGTTTGCATGCGGGCCTTGGGCCTGATGGTATCAACCCCTCGTGGCGGTTCAGTTTGCTCAGTTCCATATCAGACCTTTGCAAAGGGAAATTCTTGTCAAATGGAACAAGGATCTAAAGTAGGGATGCACCGAAATTTCGGCCACCGATATTTTCGGCCGAAAATGCGACTATCTCATTTCGGCCGATAGGGGGTTAAATATGCCGAAAATGTATGGCCGCTGATCTGTGCAAAAAGTGAGCCATTAACTTCCCTGTACGCCGCGATCCGATGCCGGCGCTTCACTGTGATTTACAGCGGTTGCTAGACCAGTGACGTCCCGGGGGAGAGGGACCCAGAATGCACAGTGTAGGAGGATCTCAGTCTCCTCCACGCCGATTTCTGCATCGCTCCACCCACCTCCTCCCTTCAGTGCTTTCACGTGTTCGCTGAGGAGGAAGGTAATGTCGATGTGTGCTGTAAAAAAAAAAAAACTGTTTCTCCCCTTTTGTCATGCATAAGATTTGGTAGTAGAACGGATTCACAGCCTAGTGCTCACCCCCTTCTAATTGCAGCGTGCGAGTTAGTCAGTGTCAGTCAGTGAGTCAGTTAGTCAGTCAGTGAGTGTTAGTCAGTCAGTGTCAGTCAGTGAGTGAGTGTCAGTCAGTGAGTGAGTGTCAGTCAGTCTGTGAGTCAAATACCATTGGTAATTAACCACTTGTCAACCAGCCACAGTACATATGCTGTGACTGGGTGGCAGCTATAGGTGTACATCGCTGCCTGTTTCTGGTGTATGCCCCTGTTCTATCCATTTTAAAATCATTTGGGGGGGAAAAAGTCTGTTTAGATTTTCGGTCAAGGGCATCCTGTATTTTCGGTTTCGGCCCAGAATTTTCATTTCGGTGCATCCCTATTCCAAAGTCCTTGGACTCTTTGATTCTGTTAAGCCACAACACAAGGTCTGCTCTGTTGTGGTGGATCCAGTCTCCAGCACTATGCCAAGTCCATCCTTCCATTGTTTTGGACAGTGGTGACCACGGACGCCAACCTATCGGGCTTTGTCAGGGTGCTGGGGAAGCTCTGTGCCCAGGGTACCTGGATGACGGAAGAGTCGAAACGATTGATAAATGTTTTGTAGCTCAGAGCAATAAAGCTTTGTCTGAGCCATTGGTTGACTCGTCTGCAAGATTGTCTGGTTCGGATTTAAGCAGACAACGCCACGGCTGTGGTTGCATCAATCACCAGGGGGGCACCAAAACAGTCTTGGCAGCCAAAGAGGTGGCCGAGATTCTGGCCTGGGTGGAAATGTATTCCAGGCCTCTCTGCTGTACACATTCCAGGTGTGGAGAACTGGCAAGCGAATTACCTGAGTCGTCCGGTGTTGGATCAAGGGGAGTAATCCCTGCACCTGGAGGTATTTCATCTCATGTGTGTTCGGTGGGGGACTCCCGAGGTGGATCTGTTTGCTTCTCGCCTCAACAAGAAGGTTCAGAGATTCGTAGCCAGGTCTTGAGATCCTCTGGCTGACGCCACAGATGCTCTGGTGGCCCCTTGGGGTCAGTGTCAGCAAATTTATGCCCTTCCTCCCTTGAAACTCCTGCTGAAGGTTCTGCGCAGGATAGAGGTGGAAGGGATTCTGGCCATTCTGGACTGGTCCAATCTTCCATGCTGCTTTACAGTTGCTGGCTTTAACGGCATGGCTGTTGAAAGCCAGGTGTTGAGAGATAGAGGTCTTTCTGACTCTCTGATTCCTACTGTCTTGAAGGCTAGGAAGTCGACTTCTAGGAAGATATATCATCGTTTATGAAAATCGTATATTGCATTGTGTGAATCACTGAAGGTGCACCCTCGCTTGTTTTCGATCGCTAGGTTCTTGGTCTTTCTGCAGAAAGGAGTTGAACAGCGGTTGGCTTTGGGTATTAACCTCCCTGGCGGTATTCCCGAGTGTGGCTCGGGGTGGAATTTCAGTGCCATTAGCGGTAACCCCGAGCCACACTCGGGGTACCGCCAGGGAGAAATCGCTGCATCCTGGAAGAGGTTACTTACCTTGTCCCCAGGATCCCGCGATGTATTCCGGCAATGCAAGGCGTCCGGATCTTCTGCCTGATGCTTTGTGCCCCGGGTTCTGTTCCCTGCGAGCTACTAAATAAAATAAATTGACCTTAGTTTGCCCTCCAGTGCCCTTGCCTGCAGTTTTACTGTAATATATATATATATGTGTGTGTATATATATATATATCTTGCAAAGGTGTATAATGAAAACCAATAGAGGCTCACACACACTAGCAGTATATATATATATATATATATATATATATATATATATATATGTATATATATATATATATATATATATATATATATATATATATATATATATATACTTTAACTTATTTATAGTTATTTATTATATTATAATTTATGATTTTGTGTTTCAAACTTTATCACATCTGGGATGTCTACTAGAGTCTTGTTTGGTTAGGTTTAAGTAAGTAATTACTAAGAATTGTAGGCCTACAATACATAACACCAAATTTCCATGCAAAAAATGGTACCGCTTTTGGTACAAAATTCCTGACATAATCATACCGCCAGGGAGGTTAAAGGCCAAGTGTCTTTGGCTATACATTTCCAACGCCCGTTAGCTACGCATGCTTTGATCCATACCTTTATACAGGGAGTGCGCCATATGGTTCCTCTGAGAAGGTCCCGCTACCTCCGTGGGACCTCAATCTGGTATTATCTGTTCTCAAAAACCTCCTTTTGAGAACATTCGGGAGATTTCTCTACTTTTGTTGTCCCAGAAGCCATCTTGGTGGCTATCACTTCCGCTCGTAGAGTATCTGAACTGGCGGCGTTGTCCTGCCGCTCACCTTATCTGGTGATACACAGGGATAAAGTGGTACTTCAACCTAATCGGTCGTTTCTTCCTAAAGTTGTTTCCGATTTTCATCTGAATAAAGACATTGTTACCTTCACTCTGCCCTAAGCCCAAACATTCTAAGGAATTTGCATTGCACTCTTTGGATGTGGATGTGGATGTGGTTCGGGCGATCTGGAGACCACTGAGTTTTTTTAGAAAATCAGATGCTCTTTTTATCCTTACCGAAGGATCTCGTAAGGGATTGGCTGCATCTGCGGTGACCATATCCAGATGGATCAGGCAGACGGTAGTTCAGGCTTATTTACTGAAGGGTCAGGTTCCTCCTTTCCCAGGGAAGGCGCATTCTACGAGAGCGCTGAGTGCTTCTTGGGCTTTTCGCCATCAGGCGTCAGTGATGCAAGTCTGCAATGCGGCAACTTGGCCGTTTGTGCATACGCTTACAAAATTCTACAAAGTAGATGTGTTGGCCTCTTCGGATGCTTCCTTTGGCCGCAAGGTTTTGCAGGCTACTGTTTAAAGAGTTTTTTTTTTTTTAAACTCTTTAAACTGTTTTTAAACTGTTTTTTTTTTTTTTGAGGGTGTATTGGGTTTTCAGGGTGAATTCCAGTTGTTCCTGGTTGAGCTCCATGTTATCTGGTTGGCTAAGTTTTTAGCCCTTGGGGAGTTATGTTTCCGTTTGCGTTGTCTTCCCACCCCTCATAAATATACTGCTTTCGGACATCCCTATAGCCTCTGACTGGATTTAACTGTGTCTGTCAATAAACGATGGAGAAAACTGGATTTTTGTAACAACTTACTGTAAAATCCTTTTCTCTGGAGTTCGACAGATGCAACACCTGCCCCTCTACTTCTGAGTGAATGTTTTTTTTTATATTCTAAACACTGCTTGCAACTAAACAGTTTGATGATAGCAGGGTGTGTGTGGTTATGCCTGCAGGGACAGCCCCCATAGGTGTTTTTTAAGATTTTTTCCTGCCTAGTGCCTATTCCTGATAGGAGGAGCATAACCCTATAGTTTCTGACTAGATGGAGCTGCGTCTGTCGATTAACTTCAGAGAAAAGGATTTTACGGTAAGTTCTTACAAAAATCCATTTTTTTCTGAAAGCTAACTGTAGTTAGTAGTTGTATTGCAAAACATTTTCTTTTTCCCTGTAATAAAATTAGTGAAAAGGTTTGATATACAATTAAAAATGAAAACACCATTCATAATTATGTCAGCGATTGAAGTAATTGTAAATGTTCTGTTTTTTTTTTTTCTTAAAACAACAAACATGTTATACCTACCTGTTCTGTGCAAGGGTTTTGCCCAGAGCAGCCTGGATCCTCCTTTTCTGGGTTTCCCCCAGTGTCGCTCCTGGCTCCTCCTCTTCACCAGGTGCCCCCACAGAGAGCCACTTTCCATGGGGGCACCCGTGCTCCCAAGTCCGGCTCCCGTGTCACTGGATTTGATTGACTGCAATGAGAGCCAATGGCTCCTGCTGCTCAATCTATCCAATGAGTACCTGAGACAGGAGCTGGAGCCCATCGTGCTCGTTGCTGGAATGATCGGGTTCAGGTAAGAATAAAAAGGGGGGGGGGGTTCTGGGGGACAGCTCAAGCAAAAAGGTTTTTAACCTTAATGCATTAAGGTGAAAAACTATGGGACTTCACATCTCCTTTAAGGATATGTTCAGATCATATAAACCTGCATATTGAGAGATATATGGCACTTTTCCACTGCAAGTACCGGCTCGGCTCTACTCAGCCCTGCTTGGCCCGGTTTGCTTTTCCACTGCTGCTACCGCATGGTACGGTGTTGGAACGGTTCGGTACGGTATGGTTTGCTTTTCCACTAAAGTAGTGCTAAAGTTAAGTGGGTGGGATAACAATGGGGTGGGTGGGATTCTCTGACCAATCAGTGGCGAGTAGTGACTGCATGCAAAGGATTGTGGGATATGGTACCGGGTATGGTACCTGTTGGAACCACAATCGAGTAGGTACTGTTTTTGAGAGCCGTACCGTTCGGTTCCATGCAGTGGAAAAGTGCCGCCGTACCGTACCGAACCGTTCCTACACCATACCATGCGGTACCAGCAGTGGAAAAGCACAAAAGCGAGCCGAACCGTTCGGTTCCATGCAGTGGAAAAGCGCCACTAGAAGCTTCACGTCATGTGGTTATCCAACCACGTGACATCTTTGTAGGCTTTATGGGTTGTTGCGGTCCAGGTAACAGAATATCTAATTTACTTTGCGTTCTCTTGACTTTTTGTACAATATACTAGATGGTATGCTGAAAAATGGTTATTTCCTTTAATTTCTCTACAAGTTAGTAGTCAGATATATTGACCAAGTTTCAAATAATTTTTCACTACGTTCTACACTGCGTTTGGTTTCCCACTGTATCTATTCACATTAGCTGAGGTTTATTTTCACAGTGGATATAAAAAGTATACACACCCCTGTTAAAATGTCAGGTTTCTGTGATGTACAAAAAAAGAGAAGAAGATAAATTGTTTCAGAATTTTTTCTATCTTTTTTGTGACCTATAAACTGTACAACTCAGTTGAACAACAAACTGAAATCTTTTAGGTGGAGGGGAGTAAAAATAAAAAAACTAAAATAATATGGTTGCATAAGTGTGCACACCTTTAAACTAATACTTGGTTGAAGCACTTTTTTATTTTATTACAGCACTCAGTCTTTTGGGGTATGAAACTATCAGCATGGCACATTTTGACTTGGCAATATTTGCCCACTCTTCTTTGCGAAAACACTCCAAATCTGTCAGATTGCGAGGGCATCTCCTGTTCACAGCCCTTTTCAGATCACCCCACAGATTTTCAATTGGATTCAGGTCTGGGCTCTGTCTGGACCATTCCAAAACTTTAACCCTCTTCTGGTTAAGCCATTTCTTTCTTGATGTGGATGTATGCTTTGGGTCCTTGTCATGCTGAAAGATGAAGTTCCTCTTCATGTTCAGCTTTCTATCAGAAGCCTGAAGATTTTGTGCTCTATCGTTCATTGACAGACGCAGCTCCATATTCTTCTTAACCATTGGGTTATGCTGCCTCCTACAGGAGTAGGACACTAGGCAGGAAAAAAAGCTTTACCACGCCTATGGGGCAGTCCCTGCAGGCATACATCCACTCACTCTGCTATAGGATTCAGTTTGTTTCTGCCTAATTTAGGGGTAAGACCTAGTTCCTGGCTGGGACTTCGGTCTTAGCTCGTTTTTTTTATTTTTAAGGGAACCTTTGTTAAAATTTAAATTTTTTAGCTAGTTATGCTCCTGAGAGAACTGCAATCAATAGCCGGACTGGGTTTGACTGCATAGCCTAGATCCTTAAGGTCTCCCAGTCCGGCCAGCGAGCGTGCGCAGGTTAAAGCCCCGTGCTAGGCCTTGGCACGACAGAGCCCCAATGGACGGAGGCTGGCCTGCGAGTGAAATACCTCACCGGACGCACACGACCTGGTTTGGCCGAGTTGCAGCATGCCCCTTGGCCGTCAGCAGCCCAAACCCGACTCGAGAGGTAGTCTGTCTGGAGTGGCGCGCATCCGATTGTTGTTGGTATGGTGAGTAGTGTCGTCCCCCCCCCATAGCTCTGGTGGACTCGGGGCGGACGTGAGCCCCTCCCCAGGAAGGGCACACCCTCAGGTACCCCCCATTCCCCCTGGCCTCTCTGTATGTACCAGGCTCCCCCAGGGCCTTCCTCCCCTCCATCATAGAGGTCCCTACCTCAGTCAGCGATGGGGGTCCTGGGGGGGGGGGGGTTACTCGCCGATGCCGCTATAGCAGATTCGCTGGCGGGTGTTAATCCTGGTGGGGGTCCCTGCTGGGGACCCCCCAATGCCACTAGATCATTGGACCTCTCAGGGGGTCCTGGAGACCACATGGGGAGCCAAGGGGGCCACCATTTTCTTGTAGAATCATTCAACTCCATTTTTTTCAGTAATTCCCATTGAAATGCATGGGCGGCCAGTTTGTTGTGCTTTTCCCATAGGACTGCATTGGGCGGCCATTTTCTCAGAGTCTGCGAACGCTGGACAGCAGGGAGCAGCAAGGCCTTTACTCTAGTGATGACCCAGGTACTTCCTCTTCCTGTAAAGATTGTTTCTCTGCACAGTCAGACCGATCCTATTCTCCTGCATATTGAAAGGTGGTATGTCTTTTGGGGTCCCTGTAGGTCTCCCCCCTCTCACCCTGCTATCTGCAGTGCTAGCGGCTTGGACTTGTAGTACCGCTGGTGCAGCGGTGTGGGTCTGTTTTTTTTGCAGTTTTTCTTATAGTGACACTGCACTATTCCAGGGTTCCTATGGAGCCCCAGGAACAAGTTTCACCTACAGATCCGCTCATTGTGGTTGCAAGGACCTCCGGGTCGCAACCCCTGTCTGCCTTAACGACTGTTTTGGAAATCCTGTTGTCAAAAGTGGATTTAGTCTTTAAAAATACCACAAGTAAAAAGCGCCCTATGCCCTCCCCTGCCTCTACTGTATCCTCAGATTCTGAGGTAGATATGGCCGCCGCGGACGAAGGTTACCCTGAGGGTTCTGTGTCAGCGCGCTCGGATGGTGAGGATGACATGTCCTCGTCTGCAGCCACGTGGGAAAACGCGCTGGTGGAGGCACTTAGAGTCAGTGCGGGTAACTCTAAAAATGGCGGATGATTCTGCAGCGTCAGGGAAGCAGGTTTCTTTTGGCAAATGCAAATCCCAGAAGTCGGGCAAGGTTTTCCCTTGTCCGGAACTTTTTGACAAAATTGTTTTTGACCAATGGGGTTGCCTCAAACACATGTTAGTGGTGCCGAAGCGTTTTAAGAGGCGCTATCCATTCGTGGACGCTGTAACCACAAAATGGACTGTTCCACCGAAGGTGGACCATCTGGTCTCCAGACTGAACAAATCGACTGTGTTCCTGGTGGAGGAGTCTCCGGTCTTTAAAGACCCTGTGGATAGAAGGTTTGAGTCTCTGGCCCGCCACTTACATGTGATAGCGGGCACCAAACTTAAACCAATCTTCATGATCACTCTGGTGTCCCAGACCATAAGGGATTGGACAAAGTTACTAAAAAGTGACCTGGAAACAGAACAACTCCCTCTGGGCCTGGCAGAGCTAACAGACTAAATGGTCCAAGCCCTACTATTTATATGTGATGCGTCGCTAGATGCGGCCCCTTTTGTAGCCAGAGTATCCTCAGTAGGGGTAGCCATTAGACACATGGTGTGGCTTAAAAGCTGGTCTGTGGACCAGGCTTCTAAAAAGGCTCTATCAGAGCTCACCTTTACGGGGGACCGCTTGTTTGGATCCTCATTGTATGAACTAATGAAGGGGTTTACAGGTGGGAAGAGTACTCTTCTTCTTCAATCCTCCAAGGGCAAGTCACCATGTCATAGACAGGCGCCTTATTTTACAGCCCACAGGCGGCCTTTTTGTGCCTCCGACACACAGGAGAGAGGATTTAAGCCATTTAGGTCAGTGCAAAGACTGAAATCTTACTTTTAATCCCAGACCCTATATCATTTATAAATATATTAAAAAGTAAGGGTCCTAACACTGAACCTTGGGGTACACCACTAACAACCCTAGACCATTAAGAGTATGAATCGTTAACCACTACTCTCTGAATTTGAGTTTTAGACAATTTTCTATCCATTTACAAACTGATCTTTCCAAGCCTTTAGACTTTACCTTACACATTAGCTGCTTGTGGGTAACTGTGTCAAACACTTTTGCAAAATCCAAGTATGCTATATCCACAGCCTGGGTCCAAGGTCTCCTCATCATAAAAAGATATCAGATTTGTCTGACAACTTCTGCCTTTCATGAATCCATGCTGTTTGTTGCCTAAAATAGTTTTTCCAGCAAGAACTCATCTATATGCTCTTTTGTTAAACTCTCCAGTATCTTCCTGACTATAGATGTTAAATTAACAGATCTATAGTTACTTGATAAAGACTTTGAACCCTTTTTTAAAATAGGCACCACATTGGCCTTATGCCAATGCAGAAACGCACAGCGGGCCAATCGTGATGCCACTTCCCGGAAGTGATGCAGAAATGTAGGCTGTGGAAGGCACAGCAAGCTGATCATGACGTCACTTCCCAGATGTGATGCATAAACGTAGGCTGTGGAACGCACAACGGGCCAATTGGGACATCACTTCCCGGATGTGATGCAGAAATGTAGACCGTGGAATGCACAGCGGGCCAATCCATGACATTTCCCAGATGTGTTTCACGGCCTATGTTTCTGCATTACATCCAGGAGGTGACGTCACGATCGGCCTGCTGTGCGTTCCATGACCTACGTTTCTGCATCACTTCTGGGAAGTGATGTCCCGATCAGACCGCTGTGCATTCCATGGCCAACGTTTCTGCATTACGTATGGGAAGTGACATCATGAACGGCTCTCTGCGTTCCACAGCATATGTTTCTGCATCACGTCTGGGAAGTGACGTCACGATCGACCAGCTGTGCATTCTACGACCTACATTTCTTCATAAATACTGGGAAGTGACCTCATGACTGGCCCGCTGTGCGTTCCATGGCCTACGTTTCTATATTACATCTGGGAAGTGACGTCACGATCAGCTTGCTGTGCCTTCCACAGTCTACGTTTCTGCATCACGTCTGGGAAGTGGCATCCCGATTGGCCCGCTGTGTGTTTCATGGCCTACATTTCTGTATCACATCCGGCAAGTGACGTCACGATCGGCCCACTGTGCGTTTCACGGCTCTAGGAAGTGCCCGATTCCACTGGTGACACCTATCCTGAGAACCCAGCATTGGATGCCATCCGGACACCCCGCAGTAGCGATGCTGATGACCCACACTTGCAGTGCTTTATGCCCATGATGTTATTACCTTTGTGAGTAACATTCTTTTTATCCACAATAAATCCAATATATGCTACACTTAGTATGTTCTCTCCCCAGTTGTTTCTTTGAGCTGCTTCTTGCTCCTACACGGAGTTGCCACCCAAGTGAGCTGATCTATGGACTTTTTATGGACTTATCACAGACTTTTTAACAGATTTTATTATCCTGTATATTGATTTTTACCTACATCTTTGAGCCAATTATTATCTCTATTGAAAGGTATTAGAAGGTTCTTTTTACCCTAATGCCATGAATGCATTTAACCCTAACTCTGGGCAAAAAAATTAAAAATAAAAGTTTCCCTATGCAGTGGCGCTGTGCCTACACTACACAGATTAGCTGCTTGTTTTTGTCTAGGGAAGAGGAGAGCGGAGATAAATTTACCTAAACCTCCGATCCTCCCAGAAAAAGACCGGTCTGGCACCGAGGCGCTCAAGCGGTCTTGAATTTTGGATTGTTCCTGACGTAATCAATCCCAGAGCAAGCCCCATAGACTAGGAATAGTCCACCTCTGGACTGTGGGGGAGCACCGTTTTCCGGTGGAAAGAAGAATCAGGTGAGTACAGCCCCATTGCATGGGAATTTTCTTTTTTTTTGCTCAGAGTTGGGCTTTAAGGTAAAAAAAACGTCTGAGTTTAAACCACTTTAAATAGTAAATCCTGCATCTATCTCTCATTTATTATTCAGGCAGTGTATATTTCTGAATATATCTTAGTGTGCAGCTGATATAAGCATAATTTAAACTCTTTTCATTAGGTCAAAATAATACAAATCTTTCGGCACAGTTGAGCAAAGGGCAGGCTGCATCCTGGGCAGATTTAATGTGTCGGCGTTACTTAATCACTTGCGAGTAAAGGTCTTCCACGCAGAACTGTGTCTCCAGAGCACACTGGGAATTATAGACCGAGACTAGACAGACACACGGTTTGCAAACTCTCCTAATATTATTTTGTATAATTTTCATTGGATTTTTTTATATAGGCTTTTTAAAAGTTTGAAATAAAAAGACCTTTTTTTTTTTTTTAAATTAATGAAATATGCAAAAAAGAAATATGTGCTACCAACAATACTATATAAACTTTTCAAAAAACTAAAATATAAAATTATGGCAAAACATATACAGTATGTGCAATAAAAGTCCATGCAAAAAAAACATGTTGGTAAAGTCTTCTATTCCACTTCTTTTTCCCACATTTGTGAATTATTGATGAATGCTCTTCTTATATACAGTGCCTTGCGAAAGTATTCGGCCCCCTTGAACTTTGCGACCTTTTGCCACATTTCAGGCTTCAAACATAAAGATATAAAACTGTAATTTTTTGTGAAGAATCAACAAGTGGGACACAATCATGAAGTGGAACGAAATTAATTGGATATTTCAAACTTTAACAAATAAAAAAACTGAAAAATTGGGCGTGCAAAATTATTCAGCCCCTTTACTTTCAGTGCAGCAAACTCTCTCCAGAAGAGTGGCAAGAAGAAAGCCATTTCTTAAAGATATCCATAAAAAATGTAGTTTAAAGTTTGCCACAAGCCACCTGGGAGACACACCAAACATGTGGAAGAAGGTGCTCTGGTCAGATGAAACCAAAATCAAACTTTTTGGCAACAATGCAAAACGTTATGTTTGGCGTAAAAGAAACACAGCTCATCACCCTGAACACACCATCCCCACTGTCAAACATGGTGGTGGCAGCATTATGGTTTGGGCCTGCTTTTCTTCAGCAGGGACAGGGAAGATGGTTAAAATTGATGGGAAGATGGATGGAGCCAAATACAGGACCATTCTGGAAGAAAACCTCATGGAGTCTGCAAAAGACTTGAGACTGGGATGGAGATTTGTCTTCCAACAAGACAATGATCCAAATCATAAAGCAAAATCTACAATGGAATGGTTCACAAATAAACATATCCAGGTGTTAGAATGGCCAAGTCAAAGTCCAGACCTGAATCCAATTGAGAATCTGTGGAAAGAACTGAAAACTGCTGTTCACAAACGCTCTCCATCCAACCTCACTGAGCTCAAGCTGTTTTGCAAGGAGGAATGGGCAAAAATTTCAGTTTCTCAATGTGCAAAACTGATAGAGACATACCCCAAGCGACTTACAGCTGTAATCGCAGCAAAAGGTGGCGCTACAAAGTATTAACTTAAGGGGGCTGAATAATTTTGCACGCCCAATTTTTTAGTTTTTTATTTGTTAAAAAAGTTTGAAATATCCAATAAATTTCGTTCCACTTCATGATTGTGTCCCACTTGTTGATTCTTAACAAAAACTTACAGTTTTATATCTTTATGTTTGAAGCCTGAAATGTGGCAAAAGGTCGAAAAGTTCAAGGGGGGCGAATACTTTCGCAAGGCACTGTATCTGTGCTCCACTACTTAGTAAGTGAGGGGTCACTCACCAGAAGGCTTTGGTCCAACAGGACCCTCACCGCTTATATGCTGATTCCTATAATAGATTTGTAGTGTACATCCACTTCCTTATTAGTTGTATCCAGTAGTAATCGCAGGTATAACCCAGAATAAAAAACAATAACAGATGATCGTGCAATAAGTTTATAAAAAAAATAGTATTAAAATGAAAGCTGATACGCTCACGTTTTTATTAAAAAAATATATATTAATAAAGTCTTCTATTCCACTATTTCCACCATTTGTGAATTAGTGATTCTTATATACTGTGCTCAACCGCCTACTAAATGAGGGGCCACTATATTTATTGATATATATTTTTGCATAGACCTTTATTGCACATATACAGTATACAGTTTTTTGAAAAATTTGTATAGTATTGTTGGTAGCACATATTTATTTTTTAATTCATGGAAATTGTTTTAGACAAATTTATATCATGAAGCTAGCACCTTAACACTAATTAATACACACATTTTGGAACACAGCTTTCACTGTGCACAATAAGAGCCGGTTCACACTACTCCGACTTGTCAGGCGACTTGGTCGCCTGACAAGTAGCGCTCCATGCTGTGCAATGGAACCGTTCTAATCAGAGCGACTCAAGTCGCTCCGAATTAGAAAAAGGTTCCTGCACTACTTTTGGGCGAAGTCGGAGTGACTTGCATTGACTTCTATTATGAGAGGTCGTTTGCAAGCCGCAATGAAGTTGTGCTGCATGGGCGACTTGAAAGTCGCCCAAAGTCGGGGCGGCTTTGAGTCGTGGTATTGTGAACTGGCTCAAAGGGTCAGCTAATGTATCCATACAGGAAACAAACTAAAAAACTTATTTGAAGATGGTACAGAACACCAGAAATTTTACATAAATTTGATACATCCTCTTGCATCACCTACCCCACCCTATTAGATTGTAAGCTTTTCTGAGCAGGGCCCTCTTAATCCTCTTGGATTTTATTGTATTGTAACTGTATTGTCTCCCTCTAACATTGTAAAGCGCTGCGTAAACTGCTGGCGCTATAGAAATCCTAAATAATAATAATACATCGAAACCCAAATGTTGCTGGAGGTGCAAACACGAGCTGGGCACTCTCCTTCATACAGTATATGGTGGGAGTGCCCGTTTATCCAATCCTTTTGGAAAGAGGTCCATGACATCATCCTTAGCTTTACCACAGATAGATTGGAATATTCCCCGATGCAATATTTATTACATTACTCCACACGCATACCTACGAGATACCACAATCCTTAGCAATGCACATGATCAATGCAGCCAAGTCATGCATACCAAAAAGATGGAGGTCCCCGAATCCTCCCTCACTCAGGGAATGTTTCACACAAATTGACAAAATTGTGGAAATGGAGGAACCGATACACATAGCCAAAGACTCCATTGAGAAATATAACTTGATCTGGTCATGTTGGATTAGCTTCCACTCCACGAACACATTTAAAACTAGGAAATTTCCGGACATCCTACACGCGTAGCAACGCCATAAGGAACAATGTTATCTTCATATCCTGATCTATCCGAATCTCTTGAAAAGACCAATCTCCATAAACTCAAAATCTCACACATATCCCCTCACAACTTCTGAAGTCGTAAATCCACAGAAGACCTGAATCTTTCTCACATGGGTAGAGTAATTGGTGTAAGGTGTTGCCCCCCTGCCCAAGACACAGTATGTTCCCAATAAGGGGTGTCTGGACAGAGGGTTCAGCATTGCTCATTGCCCTCTATTGACAATCTCAAATTTGTTTATGTTAGTATAGATACCACCTTTGTGTTATACGCTGTAATTCTACCTTTGTACCTACCATTGTATATGTCTGATGTCCCTTTTTTATGTTTGATTGTAATGTTTTACTTTTTAAAAAAACAATGAAGATATTTTAGAAAAAAAAAACACAAATTTTGGGACAACCAAAAACTGATGGGAGCAGCTAAGAACACATTTTCACAAATAGGGTTCACATCTAGGGGGCGCCGTTTTACTGATACAAACTTTTTTTTTTTAACTTTGTTTTGGACAGAGTGTGGAGTAGTGGTCTTTCTTCTTTGTAACCCCTGGCTGAACTCACCAGCAGGAGGTGCTGTGACTGGCAATGGGATCTGCCTCTTCCCTGGAAATGACACACAAAGGCACGCAAAGGCTAGTCTCTCTTTTCAGTGAGCTGAATTGTACTGTGCTCCTCCTCTGACACCCTCATTTTCTCATCATAGCGGCCACATTATTAAACCTCGAAAGAGGATGAAAGTGCCTTTGTAGTTTGATGGGATACTTAAAGCGTTTGCTACCCCAACACTTTATATTCTTCATATGTGCCTGCTGTACCATGTACTTGTATGAGAAAGTATCTTTGTATTCCTTCCTTTGTGTGAAATGCCTGGTGTTCCTGCCAGTCCCTCTGATTTCCTATTAAAAATTGACCACACTAAGCAGAAGAGCACAGCATGGTCAGTTCTCTAGCTATGCTGGCAAATCAATATGCTCCTCTCCAATGATCAGACTTGTCCTGACATGCTCCCGCTGCACAGCCATTCTCTGGCAAGCTCAGTGTACTGCTGCTTCTCTTCTCCCAGCTCTTACAGAGGGAATGTGATCACTTATAAAAAAAAAGGGAAAAAAGGTATTTATAACATTTTGCCTTTCATTTCTATTTTAAACTGAATAGGTTGTTTAACAAGGTGATCATTTACAATCACTTTAGCCCCTCAAGGACCACATAAATATACTGCCGCAGGACAGTCCTTAAGTGCTTTTGCTTATCTGGCAACCTGCTCCCGCTGAGAATGTTCACAGCGGGAGCCAATCAGCAGGTCCGGCGGACCCAAAGTCTGCCGCCACCTCACGATTGTTCCCGAGGCTGACAGAACAGCAGTCTGCCTGTGTAAACAAGGCAGGTCGCTGTTCTGTCCGAGGGGAAGTTGGAGAACTTGTGGTTCTGCTAAGCAGAAACACGGATCTCTGTCTTCCCCCAGTCAAAGCACCTCCCCCACATAGTTAGAAAGCACTCCCAGGTAACACATTGAACCCTTTGATTGCCCCTGATGTTAACTCCTTCCCTTGCCAGTGCCATTAGTACAGTGACAGTGCATATTTTTAGCACTGATCATTGTATTGGTGTCACTGGTCCCCAAAAAGTGTCACTTAGTGTTTGATTTGTGCACCGCAAATGTCGCTGTCCCGCTAAAAATCGCTGATCGCCACCATTACTAGTAAAAAACATTAAAAAAAAAATTCCATAAATCTATCCTATAGTTTGTAGACTCTATAACAGGGGTCTTCAAACTATGGCCCTCCAGTTGTTCAGGAACTACAATTCCCATCATGCCTAGTCATGTCTATGAATATCAGAGTCTTACAATGCCTCATGGGATGTGTAGTTCCGCAACAGCTGGAGGGCCGTAGTTTGAGGATCCCTGCTCTATAACTTTTGTTCAATCACACTCTGAACAAAATTATAAATGCAACGCTTTTGTTTTTGCCCCCATGTTTCATGTGCTGAATTCTGACTTTTTCTATGTACGCAAAAGGCCTATTTCTCTCAAATATTGTTCACAAATCTGTCTATATCTGTGTTAGTGAGTGCAGAGATAATCCATCCACCTCACAGGTGTGGCATATCAAGGTGCTGATTAGACAGCATGATTATTGCAGAGGTGTGCCTTAGGCCGGCCACAATAAAAGGCCACTCTAAAATGTGCAGATTTATCACACAGCACAATGCCACAGATGTCACAAGTTTGGAGGGAGCGTGCAATTGGCACGCTGACTGCAGGAATGTCCACCAGAGCTGTTGCTCATGAATTGAATGTTCATTTCTCTACCATAAGTTGTCTTCAAAGTCGTTTCAGAGAATTTGGCAGTACATCCAACCGGCCTCACAACCGCAGACCGCGTGTAACCACACCAGCCCAGGACCTTCACATCCAGCATCTTCGCCTCCAAGATCATCTGAGACCAGCCATCCAGACAGCTGCTGCAACAATCAGTTTACATAACCTAAGAATTTCTGCCCAAACGGTCAGAAACCATTTCAGGGAAGCTCCCCTGCATGCTCATCATCCTCATTGGGGTCTCCACCTGACTGCAGTTCATTATAGTAACTGACTTGAGTGGGCAAATGCTCACATTTGATGGCGTCTGGCACCTTGGAGAGGTGTTCTCTTCACAAATGAATCCTAGTTTTCACTGTACAGGGCAGATGGTAGACAGCGTGTATGGCGTCGTGTGGGTGAGCGGTTTGCTGATGTCATTGTTGTGGATCGAGTGACCCATGGTGGCGGTGGGGTTACGGTATGGGCAGGCGTATGTTATGGACAACGAACACAGGCGCATTTTATTGATTGCATTTTATATGCACATAGATACCGTGATGAGATCCTGAGGCCCATTGTTGTGCCATTCATCCACGACTATCACCTCATGTTGCAGCATGATAATGCACGGCCCCATGTTGCACTGATTTGTACACAATTCCTGGAAGCTGAAAACATCCCAGTTCTTGCATATCCAGCTCACCGGACCTGTCACCCATTGAGCATGTTTGGGATGCTCTGGATCGGTGTATACATAGTTACATAGTTACATAGTAGGTGAGGTTGAATAAAGACAATAGTCCATCCAGTTCAACCTGTGTAGGTGTGTGTGGCTGTAATCATCTAACATAGCCCTTAATGTTCTGATCCTTGAGATGTACGTCTAAGAGTCTTTTGAAAGCCACCATACTACCCGCAGAAACCACCTCTTGTGGTAGAGAATTCCACAGTCTTGTGGCCCTAACAGTAAAGAACCCCCCACGTTGCCTGAGGTTAAAACGCTTCTCCTCTAATCGCATTGTATGCCCTCGAGTCCTCGTGCAATCCCTTCGATTGAACGGCTTTTTTTCTAAGCTGAGATCCCCATTGAGATATTTGTAAATTGCTATCATGTCCCCCCTCAGGCGTCTCTTCTCCAGGGAGAATAAATCAAGCGATTGCAGACGCTCTTCATAATTAAGGTCCTCCAATCCCCTAATCAGTTTAGTTGCCCTTCTCTGGACTCTCTCCAGCTCCAACACATCCCTCCTGAGGACTGGCGACCAGAACTGGACAGAATACTCCAGATGCGGTCGGACCAGAGTTTTATAAAGTAGAAGGATTATAGTCTTATCTCTGGAATTCATCCCTTTCTTTATGCATGCTAATATTCTGCTGGCTTTGGCAGCTGCCGCTTGACATTGCATGCTATTGCCTAATCTATCATCAACCAAGACTCCCAGATCTTTCTCCATTTTTGATTCCCCCAAGGGTTCCCCTCCTAACGTTTATTGTGCTTTTATGTTTCTAGTCCCCAAGTGCAAAACCTTACACTTCTCTACATTAAACCTCATTTGCCATGTCGTTGCCCACACCGTTATTTTGTCCAGGTCATTCTGTAGGATATCTGCTTCATGCTTCAGTGTGTTCCAGGTCCTGCCAATATCCAGCAACTTGGCACAGCCATTGAAGAGGAGTGGACCAACATTCCACAGGCCCCAATCAACAACCTGATCAACTCTATGTGAAGGAGAAGTGTTGCACTGCGTGAGGCAAATGGTGGTCACCCGAGATACTGACTGGTTTTCAGACCCCCCCCAATACAGTAAAACTGCACATTTTAGAGTGGCCTTTATCGTGGCCAGCCTAAGGCACACCTGTGCAATAATCATGCTGTCTAATTAGCATTTTGGTATGCCACACCTGTTAGGTGGATGGATTATCTCGGCAAAGGAGAAATGCTCACTAAAGGCTCGTACACACTTGACGGAAATCGGACGAAATATCCTCCGATTTGTCTCTCTCATGCTCAGCGTTCATTACCGTTTTTAGTTGACAGTGCATAATGTTCACGAAATTTCTCGTCCGATTTTTTTATTTTTTTTTTTGGGACATTTGTTTCTAGACTTCCGGGGTCAGCAACTTCAGATCATGCGCAGTGTTTCGTATCTGATTTTTCACAGACGTACTGCATACACATTAAACGAAAATTGCTGGGGACGGACGATAAAAATTTTGGTGTTTGTCCCTCCTTTTTATTTTCATTGAAAATTTCGGCATCGGCTGCTGAAAGTTGTTTACACACTAGCCGAAAATCGTACGATTTTACCTCGGATGGGAATTTTAGGCAGATTTTCTACTAGTGTGTACCCCACTTAACACAGATTTAGACAGATTTGTGAATATTTGAGAGAAATAGGCCTTTTGTGTACATAGAAAAAGTCTTAGATCTTTGAGTTCAGCTCATGAAAAATGGGGGCAAAAACAAAAGTGTTGCGTTTATAGATTTGTTAAGTGTAGATACGCTTATTTTCGATTTTTAATTTTATTTTACCAAAAACATGTAGCAGAATACATATTGGCCTAAACTGATGAAGAACTTTGATTTTTTACATTTTTTTTATTAGATATGTTTAACCACTTGCCGACCGCCGCACGACTATCTACGTCGGCGGTCAGCCCCTCACAGGCAAACTAACGTAGGGCTACGTTGCTTGCTTGTGAGGGTCTAGGGAGCGAGCGCGCGCCCCCCGGGGCGCGCTCCCGCTCCCGCGTGGTCACGGACCCCCCCGCGCGTGTGACCAGCGGACCCGATGTCCGCCGGTCACTCGGCGATCGGCGGGGGAGAGGGAGAATGTCAGGCAGCTTGTGTAAACAAACTGCCTGTCATTCTCTTCGCTGCAAAGACACTGATAAAACGGATCTGGTATGTAGATCCGTTGATCAGTGTCTTTACAGCTAGAGCCACAGCCAATCACAGTAGAAACCACGCCCCTAGGGACACACACAGCCCCTCCCTTCCAAATAAAGTTAACCCCTTCACTACCAGTGTATTTTTACAGTAACAGTGCATATATATAGCACTGATTACTGTAGAAATGTCACTGGTAACCCCAAAAGTGTCAAAAATGTCAGTCAAGGGTCCGATCTGTCCGCCGCAATGTCGCAG
This sequence comes from Pelophylax lessonae, assembly GCF_965119305.1. NCBI lineage: Eukaryota > Metazoa > Chordata > Amphibia > Anura > Ranidae > Pelophylax > Pelophylax lessonae. The sequence continues at coordinate 222,138,239 of NC_138774.1, forward strand.
TACCGCAAAAAAAATCGCAGATCGCCGCCATTACGCGTTAAAAAAAAAAACAACAAAAATGACAAAAATCTTTCCCTTTGTTAGTAAACGCGATAACTTTTGCGCAAACCAATCAAAATACGCTTTTTGCGATTTTTTTTACCAAACATAGGTAGCATAAAATAAATTGGCCGAAAATTTTTAAAAATTTTGATTTTTACATTTTTTTTTGGGGGAATTTCATATAAAAAAATGTGAAAAATATTGCTATTTTTGCAAAATTGACGCTCTTTTTTTGTTTATAGCGCGTGATCAAAAAATCGCACAGGTGATCAAATACCACCAAAAGAAAGCTCTGTTTGTGGGAAAAAAAGGACGTCAAATTCGTTTAGGTACAGCGTCGCACGACCGCGCAATTGTGCGTTAAATTCACGCAGTGCCGAATCGCAAAATACCCCCTGGTCGGAATGGGGGTAAAATCTTCCGGGGCTTAAGTGGTTAATGGCAGAAAGTAAAAAATATTTATTTTTTATTTTTCAAAATTGTTGGTCATTTTTTGTATATAGGGCAAAAAATAAAAACCGCAGAGGTGATAAAGCTCTATTTGTGGGGGAAAAGGGACATACATTTTATTTGGGTACAGCGTCGCCCACCTGCACAATTGTTAGTTAAAGAAATGCAGTGCCGTATCGCAAAAAAGTGCCTGGTCATGAAGGTCGGTAAATCTTCCGGTGCTGAAGTGGTTAATGAACACTGCGCAATAAAGCTCAATGAAAAAAAAGATTAGCAGTTTTGCAGCCTATGCGAAGGACCCCTCTTCCACAAATCCCTTGTGAGAAAAAAACATCTCTGACCATTGAAATAAATGGTTCTCAAAGAGGAGACTTGTATTTTTAGAGTCACCAAAAAAACCCCCAAAAACAGTTGGAAGCTGTGTGTGCCATTCCCCTCTGTATAATATTGCTGCCAATGATTGGGAAAAATACAAACACAGAATCCCTCTAACTCACAGAATTTAAAGTACATACATACATTCAGTGAAGTGACTGGCCTCAGGTGAAACAGAGATGAAACAAATCCTACTAAATAAGTTGTACCTGTTTATCTACAGGTATCTTTCCCGTACATCTATTCAAAGTGCAGGATCTCCCCGCTCTGAAAAGCAGGGGGTGGGGAGCTGAGTTTACATCAGTGAGGAGAGCTGATTGGAGGGAATGGACATCCCGCCCTTCACACAGAACACAGGAACAGAGCTGGGGCTGTCAATCATAGTCTGTGCCCTCCCCTGTCACTTTTTTTCTCTTGGTGTCAGAAAAACTGGTCAGAAGTGATTAAATGCTGATAGCAGAGGAAGGAGGCAGCAGCCAGAAATTAAGCTTCGTGCTCTGGACTGAGACAAGTACACACTATAAAGGGATATGCTTTGTTCATATTTCATGTCTGAGGTTTACAACCAATTTTTTTTTCTTAAATAAACATGTTATACTTCCCTCCTCTGTGCAGTTGGTTTTGCCCAGGGCAGCCAAGAGCCTCCTCTTCTCAGGTCCCTCTTCCCTGCAACTGGCCCCTCCCTCCTGTTGAATGCCCCCAGAGCAAGAAGCTTGCTAGGGGGGCACCCGAGCCAAGCTGCAGCTCGGTGTATCCATTCAGACATGGAGCTGCCGTTCTGCCCTGCCCCCTCTCTCTCCTGATTGGCTAACTGACTCTGATTAACAGCCGTTAACAACATTCTATCTGCCCCCCCCATTGAGAAATTTTCCCTAATGTCCTGTTCCTGTGAAGCCTGTGCAAAACCTGGGGGAGCGGTTCTCACCGGCACATATATCGATAGAAACATTGCCAGGAGTTCTAGATCCTACTCATTCTACTGAAAATATCCTTTTGTCTGTAACCCCCTTTGCAGATATTTTCAATCACCTTTAATCCTGTAAGTGAGTAGAAATATCCCCAGCAGTAACACAGCACTAAGAACTAGAGGCTCTAACTCAGGGGTGTCATTGCGGGTCGCATCAGTATTTTGGTTGCTCCCAAAGGGCCGGTTATATCCGTAAGACTAGATGTCCAGAGCATCCCCCCCCCTTACATTAGATGTCAAGAGCCCCCTCCACCATTAGAAGTCAAGAGTCCCCCACTCTTCCTTACATCACAATGCACCCCCTTACCTTGTGCTGCTGCCAGGAAGAAGCTGGGGGTGGAGCTGGCAAGCAGAAGGTGCAGGGTCTGGAGGAGGACCAGAGGAAGGCTAGAGTCTTCTGAATGCTAAGACTAGGAGAGACGGAGAGGGTGGGTGCTGCCACTGCACAGAAAGGCACAGGATCTGTTGGAAGAGATCTGTCTTGCTCTCTGCTGCCGACTGCTGAGGGGGAGGAATTTAGATACAAGCCTCTATAGATGCATGGGGAAGCGCAGGATCTGGTGGAGGAGATCTGTCCTGCTTTCTGTTGCTAACTGCTAAGACAAGGTGGGGGCAACAGTGAGGGGATTGCCACAGCTGCAGGAGAGGTGCAAGGATCACATGAAATGGCCTGGAGGGCCGGATTCTCCTTGGCCTTGTGATTGACACATGCGCTCTAACCCATTCCCTGCTCTATTCAACATGAAATAAAACATTTTTTGGCTTGGGTTATGCTTTAAAGCTGCTGAAATAACATATAAGCCCCACTGGTAAAACATTGGGCTTGCAGTGTGAGAATCAGCAGTAAAACACAACACAACCCTTATATAGCAATGCAGAGAAGAAAAGTAGGAGGACATAAAAAAAAAAAATATATATATATATATCTATATATATACATACATATAAATACACACAGGTGCATCTCATACAATTAGAATATCATTAAAAAGTTATTTATTTTAGTAATTCAATTCAAAAGGTGAAACTCATATTTTTTATATAGATGTGTTACACACAGAGTGATATATTTTAAGCATTTCTTTCTTTTAATTTTGATGATTATGGCTTACAGCTAATGAAAACCCAAAATTCAATATCTCAGAAAAAAATGGACATACTTTTCACTAAGCCAACATTTCTGTAATAAAAAATCAATTTTTTATTGGTCTTATGTAATATTCTAATTTTCTGAGATACTGAATTTTGGGTTTTAACTAGCTGTAAGCCATAATTAGGGTTGAGCGAACACCTAGATGTCCGTGTTCGACGGGTTCGGCCGAACTTTAAAAAAAAGTCCGGGTCCGTGTCCCGGACTTTTACCGAACTTTTCCCGGACACCGAACCCCATTGAAGTCAATGGGGACCCGAACTTTAAGGCACTAAAATGGCTCTAAAACACCAAAGGAAAGGGCTAGAGTGCTGCAAATGGCAGCAAAACGTAATTAAGAGCATGGCAAGTGCTCTGCAAACAAATGTGGATAGGGAAATAACTTAAAACAACAAAAAAAAACAGAAAAATAAAACAATGTTCTTCTTCATCTCTGAAGGACGAGGCCCATATGGAGTAGGAGGGAGGTTGAGGTGGTGGTGGATGTGGCGGTGACATAGGCGTGCGCACAGGGTGTGCTGGGTGTGCCTGGGCACACCCTAATCACCTAGGGCACATAGCATTGCCAGTGAGGAGATGGGAAAGATCTCCCTGGGACCTGCTCTGCTCTATTTCTCCTTGCCTACAGGTACATGGCCCCGATACATTACTCTCCCTGCTGGCAAACACATGCATGTGTATTTCAACTTTGGGGTGCACACCTTAATGCAATAGGCTGCGCACACCTATGGGCGGTGTAGGTGGAAGCGGCGGTGGAGGAGGACCAGGGCCGGATTAACAGCATCATGGGCTTGGTGCTGAGGATTTTGAAGGGCCTTAAGGGCCGTGCCTTGCCATGCACCCAGAGGAGGAAGGGTGCAGCCATGCATGCCTAATTCAACATGGGATGCTGTCTCTGAAGCCCATAAACACATCCATGCATCGCCAACTGTCCCTCCTTGTCCGGCCTTCACGCTGTGTGGGGAGGTTCTGAGGGTGCTGCCTGGGGAAGCGAGCATAGAAGCCAGACTTCTGTGTTTACAAGTGACAGAAGAGCGGTAACAGTGAATATGGCCAACCCGGGGCCTATATAAAAGGTAGGGGCCTGGAGCTGCAGCTCCAATAGCCCCTACATTAATCTGGCCCTGAGGAGGAGGACGAGGTAGCCAACACTGCTTCTTTTCAAAAATTTTAAATGAGGGTACACCCCAAAAGAGTGAGAAAGAGCAAAAATGGAACAATGGGTGGGTAAGGTCGGTATCCATTGCTATTCTGCATAAGGTACGGAAAAGTCCCGTGGGATCCATGCCTGGTTCATTTTAATGAACGTGAGCTTGTCCACATTGTCTCTGGACAGGCGGCTGCGCTTGTCTGTTATAACGCCCCCAGCCGTGCTAAATACCCGTTCAGATAATACACTGGCTGCAGGGCACGCCAGCACCTCCAAGGCGTAAAGGGCAAGCTCAAGCCATGTGCCCAATTTGGAGACCCAGAAGTTGAAGGGGGCAGACCCGTCATTCACTACATGTAGGCGTGTGCACACATACTGCTCCACCATGTTGGTAAAATGCTGCCTCCTGCTAAGACGTTCCATCTGAGCTGCTGGTGCTGCTGTTTGTTGTGGCGTGCTGACAAAGCTTTTCCACATTTCGGCCATGCTAACCCTGCCTTCTGAGGTGCTGGCGGTGCCCTGGTTGTGTTGGCGACCTCCTCCTCCTCCTCCTCTGCCTTGTGCTTCCACTGTGGCCCCGCTGTCAGATGGGAATGCCAGCAGCATGGCGTCTACCAGCGTGCGCTTGTACTCGCGCATCTTGCGATCGCGCTCCAGTGAGTGAATTAAGGACGGTACGTTGTCCTTGTAACGGGGATCCAGCAGCGTGGCCACCCAGTAATCAGCACAAGTTAGAATGTGGGCAACTCGGCGGTCGTTGTGGAGACACTGCAGCATGTAATCGCTCATGTGTGCCAGGCTGCCCAGAGGCAACGAAAGGCTGTCCTCTGTGGGAGGTGTATCGTCCGTGTCCTCTGTATCCCCCCAGCCACGCACCAGTGATGGCCATGAGCTGGCCTGGGTGCCACCCTGCTGTGAACATGGTTCCATCTCCTCCTCCAGCTCCTCCTCCTCCTCATCCTCCTCATCCTCCAGAACTGTGCCCCTGCTGGACAATTGCGTCCCTGGCGTTTGCGTGTGCAGGAACCCACCCTCGGAGCCCCTTGCGAATGACTGCCCTGAAAGCCTTGGAAATGTTACCTCTTCATCCTCCTCCTCCTCCTCATCCTGTGCCACATCCTCTTCCATCATCGCCCGAATTGTTTTTTCAAGGAGGCATAGAAGTGGGATAGTTAAGCTGAGAACGGCGTCATTGCCACTGGCCATGTTGGTGGAGTACTCAAAACAGCGCAACAAGGCACACAGGTCTCGCATGGAGGCCCAGTTAAATTAAATAGCGGAATAGAAAATATGATCCAAAAAAAGTGTATGTATATCACACGTACACAACCACACTGGGCCCCAATTACTATTGTTTGTACCCCTAAAAGGCTAGATGAGGAGTAGGGGGAGTATGGAACAGGCAGCACCCTCAAACCTTCAGAAGTATGAGATGAACCCCAACAACTTGGAAAGGTGGATCTCTCTCACACGTACCGACACAGACTATCCCGCAATTCAATTGATCCTCAAAGGTTTTTATTGAATAGCGGAATAGGAAATATGATCAAAAAAAGTGTATGTATCTCGCACGTACACAACCACACTAGGCCCCAATTACTATTGTTTGTACCCCTAAAAGGCTAGATGAGGAGTAGGGGGGGTATGGAACAGGCAGCACCCTCAAACCTTCAGAAGTATGAGATGAACCCCAACAACTTGGAAAGGTGGATCTCTCTCACACGTACCAACACAGACTATCCCCCAATTTAACTGATCCCCAAAGGTTTTTGATTAAATAGCGGAATAGAAAATATGATCCAAAAAAAGTGTATGTATATCACACGTACACAACCACACTAGGCCCCAATTACTATTGTTTGTACCCCTAAAAGGCTAGATGAGGAGTAGGGGGAGTATGGAACAGGCAGCACCCTCAAACCTTCAGAAGTATGAGATGAACCCCAACAACTTGGAAAGGTGGATCTCTCTCACACGTACCGACACAGACTATCCCGCAATTCAATTGATCCTCAAAGGTTTTTATTGAATAGCGGAATAGGAAATATGATCAAAAAAAGTGTATGTATCTCGCACGTACACAACCACACTAGGCCCCAATTACTATTGTTTGTACCCCTAAAAGGCTAGATGAGGAGTAGGGGGGGTATGGAACAGGCAGCACCCTCAAACCTTCAGAAGTATGAGATGAACCCCAACAACTTGGAAAGGTGGATCTCTCTCACACGTACCGACACAGACTATCCCCCAATTTAACTGATCCCCAAAGGTTTTTGATTAAATAGCGGAATAGAAAATATGATCCAAAAAAAGTGTATGTATATCACACGTACACAACCACACTAGGCCCCAATTACTATTGTTTGTACCCCTAAAAGGCTAGATGAGGAGTAGGGGGGGTATGGAACAGGCAGCACCCTCAAACCTTCAGAAGTATGAGATGAACCCCAACAACTTGGAAAGGTGGATCTCTCTCACACGTACCAACACAGACTATCCCCCAATTTAACTGATCCCCAAAGGTTTTTGATTAAATAGCGGAATAGAAAATATGATCCCAAAAAAGTGTATGTATATCACACGTACACAACCACACTAGGCCCCAATTACTATTGTTTGTACCCCTAAAAGGCTAGGAGTAGGGGGAGTATGGAACAGGCAGCACCCTCAAACCTTCAGAAGTATGAGATGAACCCCAACAACTTGGAAAGGTGGATCTCTCTCACACGTACCGACACAGACTATCCCCCAATTTAACTGATCCCCAAAGGTTTTTGATTAAATAGCGGAATAGAAAATATGATCCAAAAAAAGTGTATGTATATCACACGTACACAACCACACTAGGCCCCAATTACTATTGTTTGTACCCCTAAAAGGCTAGATGAGGAGTAGGGGGGGTATGGAACAGGCAGCACCCTCAAACCTTCAGAAGTATGAGATGAACCCCAACAACTTGGAAAGGTGGATCTCTCTCACACGTACCAACACAGACTATCCCCCAATTTAACTGATCCCCAAAGGTTTTTGATTAAATAGCGGAATAGAAAATATGATCCAAAAAAAGTGTATGTATATCACACGTACACAACCACACTAGGCCCCAATTACTATTGTTTGTACCCCTAAAAGGCTAGATGAGGAGTAGGGGGGGTATGGAACAGGCAGCACCCTCAAACCTTCAGAAGTATGAGATGAACCCCAACAACTTGGAAAGGTGGATCTCTCTCACACGTACCAACACAGACTATCCCCCAATTTAACTGATCCCCAAAGGTTTTTGATTAAATAGCGGAATAGAAAATATGATCCAAAAAAAGTGTATGTATATCACACGTACACAACCACACTAGGCCCCAATTACTATTGTTTGTACCCCTAAAAGGCTAGATGAGGAGTAGGGGGAGTATGGAACAGGCAGCACCCTCAAACCTTCAGAAGTATGAGATGAACCCCAACAACTTGGAAAGGTGGATCTCTCTCACACGTACCGACACAGACTATCCCGCAATTCAATTGATCCTCAAAGGTTTTTATTGAATAGCGGAATAGGAAATATGATCAAAAAAAGTGTATGTATCTCGCACGTACACAACCACACTAGGCCCCAATTACTATTGTTTGTACCCCTAAAAGGCTAGATGAGGAGTAGGGGGGGTATGGAACAGGCAGCACCCTCAAACCTTCAGAAGTATGAGATGAACCCCAACAACTTGGAAAGGTGGATCTCTCTCACACGTACCGACACAGACTATCCCCCAATTTAACTGATCCCCAAAGGTTTTTGATTAAATAGCGGAATAGAAAATATGATCCCAAAAAAGTGTATGTATATCACACGTACACAACCACACTGGGCCCCAATTACTATTGTTTGTACCCCTAAAAGGCTAGATGAGGAGTAGGGGGAGTATGGAACAGGCAGCACCCTCAAACCTTCAGAAGTATGAGATGAACCCCAACAACTTGGAAAGGTGGATCTCTCTCACACGTACCGACACAGACTATCCCGCAATTCAATTGATCCTCAAAGGTTTTTATTGAATAGCGGAATAGGAAATATGATCAAAAAAAGTGTATGTATCTCGCACGTACACAACCACACTAGGCCCCAATTACTATTGTTTGTACCCCTAAAAGGCTAGATGAGGAGTAGGGGGGGTATGGAACAGGCAGCACCCTCAAACCTTCAGAAGTATGAGATGAACCCCAACAACTTGGAAAGGTGGATCTCTCTCACACGTACCGACACAGACTATCCCCCAATTTAACTGATCCCCAAAGGTTTTTGATTAAATAGCGGAATAGAAAATATGATCCAAAAAAAGTGTATGTATATCACACGTACACAACCACACTAGGCCCCAATTACTATTGTTTGTACCCCTAAAAGGCTAGATGAGGAGTAGGGGGGGTATGGAACAGGCAGCACCCTCAAACCTTCAGAAGTATGAGATGAACCCCAACAACTTGGAAAGGTGGATCTCTCTCACACGTACCAACACAGACTATCCCCCAATTTAACTGATCCCCAAAGGTTTTTGATTAAATAGCGGAATAGAAAATATGATCCCAAAAAAGTGTATGTATATCACACGTACACAACCACACTAGGCCCCAATTACTATTGTTTGTACCCCTAAAAGGCTAGGAGTAGGGGGAGTATGGAACAGGCAGCACCCTCAAACCTTCAGAAGTATGAGATGAACCCCAACAACTTGGAAAGGTGGATCTCTCTCACACGTACCAACACAGACTATCCCCCAATTTAACTGATCCCCAAAGGTTTTTGATTAAATAGCGGAATAGAAAATATGATCCCAAAAAAGTGTATGTATATCACACGTACACAACCACACTAGGCCCCAATTACTATTGTTTGTACCCCTAAAAGGCTAGGAGTAGGGGGAGTATGGAACAGGCAGCACCCTCAAACCTTCAGAAGTATGAGATGAACCCCAACAACTTGGAAAGGTGGATCTCTCTCACACGTACCAACACAGACTATCCCCCAATTTAACTGATCCCCAAAGGTTTTTGATTAAATAGCGGAATAGAAAATATGATCCCAAAAAAGTGTATGTATATCACACGTACACAACCACACTAGGCCCCAATTACTATTGTTTGTACCCCTAAAAGGCTAGATGAGGAGTAGGGGGAGTATGGAACAGGCAGCACCCTCAAACCTTCAGAAGTATGAGATTGTGTTCACTGTACCCCACAAAGATTGAGTTCACTGCACCCCACAATGATTGTGTTCACTGCACCCCACAAAGATTGTGTTCACTGCACCTCACAAAGATTGTGTTCACTGTACCCCCCAAAGATTGTGTTCACTGCACCCCACAAAGATTCTGTTCACTGTACCCCACAAAGATTGTGTTCACTGCACCCCAAAAAGATTGTGTTCACTGCACCCCAAAAAGGATGTTGTTCACTGCACCCCAAAAAGGATGTTGTTCACTCCACCCCAAAAAGATTGTGTTCACTGCACCCCACAAAGATTGTGTTCACTGCACCCCAAAAAGATTGTGTTCACTGCACCCCAAAAATGATTTTGTTCACTGCACCCCAAAAAGGATTTTGTTCACTGCACCCCAAAAAGGATGTTGTTCACTCCACCCCAAAAAGATTGTGTTCACTGCACCCCAAAAAGATTGTATTCACTGCACCCCACAAAGGATTTTGTTCACTGCACCCCAAAAAGATTGTGTTCACTGCACCCCAAAAAGGATGTTGTTCACTGCACCCCAAAAAGGATTTTGTTCACTTCACCCCAAAAAGATTGTGTTCACTGCACCCCACAAAGGATTTTGTTCACTGCACCCCACAAAGATTGTGTTCACTGCACACCAAAAAGGATTGTGTTCACTGCACCCCAAAAAGATTTTGTTCACTGCACCCCAAAAAGATTGTGTTCACTGCAGCCCAAAAAGATTGTGTTCACTGCAGCCCAAAAAGATTGTGTTCACTGCAGCCCAAAAAGATTGTGTTCACTGCAGCCCAAAAAGATTGTGTTCACTGCAGCCCAAAAAGATTGTGTTCACTGCAGCTCACACACAGAAAAATGGATGTGGATCACTGACACCTGCCTATCTCCAATCCCACACCACACAGCAATATCGATTGTAGTTTGTAGAACACAGTTTCCCTAAAATTCAGCAGACTCTGTCCCTAACAGGATTGAGAAGAGATCGTAGATCAGGATTGAGTGCAGACCCCACCCCCCACACAGCAATATCGATTGTAGTTTGTAGAAGACACTGACCCTATAATTCAGCAGACTCTATCCCTAAAATGCCTACAACTCGCCCTGCCTAAACACTCCGACCTGTCCCTCAATTCTATCCGGACACAAATGGTTTTTTCCTGCCTATCTTTCCCTAATCAGCAGCCAGCACGTTGATGTGTGCTCTGTCCCTGAATCTAAGCAGCATAATGACGCCGCTGCGGCTGCCTCGAACTTATAAAGACTTGGTCACATGCTTCAGACGGCCAATCACAGCTACTGAGACATTTGCAGGCATGGCTGGGATGGCTTAAGGCACACCAGTTAAACGATTGTTGATTGGCTGTTGAAAGCCCGCCATGAAAAGAGCGCCAAAGCATGCAAAACCCGGAAATAAAACGACCGAACACGGATTTTTACCCGAACATACAGTAAAGTGTCCGTGTCCGTGTTCGGGTACAAAAAATCCAATTATTCGGTACGAACACGAATAATACAGTCCGTGTTCGCTCAACACTAGCCATAATCATCAAAATGAAAAGAAAGAAATACTTGAAATATATTACTCTACATAAAATATGAGTTTCACTTTTTGAATTGAATTAGTGAACTTTTTGATGATATTCTAAATTTATGAGATACACCTGTGTGTGTGTATATATATATATATATATACAGTATCTCACACAGGTATATATATATATACAGTATCTCACACAGGTATATACATATATATACAGTATCTCACACAGGTGTATATATATATATACAGTATCTCACAAAAGTGAGTACACCCCTCACATTTTTGTAAATATTTTATTCTACCTTTTCATGTGACTACACCGAAGAAATGACACTTTGCTACAATGTAAAGTAGTGAGTGTACAGCTTGTATAACAGTGTAAATTTGCTGTCCCCTCAAAATAACTCAAAACACAGCCATTAATGTTTAAACTACTGGCAACAAAAGTGAGTACACCCCTAAGTGAAAATGTCCACATTGGGCCCAAAGTGTCAATATTTTATGTTGCCACCATTATTTTCCAGCACTGCCTTAACCCTCCTGGGCATGAAGTTTATCAGAGCTTCACAGCTTACCACTGGAGTCCTCTTCCACTCCTCCATGATGACATCACGGAGCTGCGCTCCTCCACCTTCCGTTTGAGGATGCTCCACAGGTGCTCAATAGGGTTTTGGTCTGGGGACATGCTTGGTCAGTCCATGACCTTTACCCTTAGCTTCTTTAGCAAGGCAGTGGTCATCTTGGAGATGTGTTTGGGGTTGTTATCATGTTGGAATACTGCCCTGCGGCCCGGACTCCGAAGGGAGGGGATCAGTGGCGGCTGGTGCTCAAAAATTTTTTTTGGGGGGGGGGCGCAAAAAGAAAAATGTAATAGGTATTGCTTCACAGCAAAAAAACGCAGTAAAAAATTGCGTTACTTTGAGGTCATCATGGTACAGGCATGGCACAGATGATGGTATAGGCATGGCACAGGTCAATGTACAGGCATGGCACAGGTAATCTACAGGCATGGCACAGGTCAATCTACAGGCATGGCACAGGTCAATCTACAGGCATGGCACAGGTAATCTACAGGCATGGCACAGGTCAATCTACAGGCATGGCACAGGTCAATGTACAGGCATGGCACAGGTCAATGTACAGGCATGGCACAGGTAATCTGCAGGCATGGCACATGTCAATCTACAGGCATGGCACAGGTCAATGTACAGGCATGGCACAGGTCAATGTACAGGCATGGCACAGGTAATCTACAGGCATGGCACAGGTCAATCTACAGGCATGGCACAGGTCAATCTACAGGCATGGCACAGGTCAATGTACAGGCATGGCACAGGTCAATGTACAGGCATGGCACAGGTCAATGTACAGGCATGGCACATGTCAATGTACAGGCATGGAACAGGTAATCTACAGGCATGGCACAGGTCAATGTACAGGCATGGCAACGGTAATCTGCAGGCATGGCACAGGTAATCTACAGGCATGGCACAGGTCATTGTACAGGCATGGCACAGGTCAATCTACAGGCATGGCACAGGTCAGTTCCACAGGGCTTCTGTGCCCACTTCTATGCTCACAGGACAGTGTGTGGCCCGTTACCTGCTCACTGCTGCGCTGCTGCTGAGTGTGGTGCGGGTCTGTCTGCTGCGGCCTGACTGCAGTGCGGACTGGAGTCTGTCTGTGGCCTGGGACTCACTCGATTCCTCGGACTCGGAGGCTCGATCGTTCTCTCACATCACAGGCAGCGTCCTGACGCCCCTAGTGGATTTCTTTTTTTTATCTTTTTTTAATTTTTTTTTGGGGGGGGGGGGGCGGCGCCCCCTATTGGCCGGCCGCCACTGGAGGGGATCATGCTCTGCTTCAGTATGTCACAGTACATGTTGGCATTCATGGTTCCCTCAATGAACTGTAGCTCCCCAGTGCCGGCAGCACTCATGCAGCCCCAGACCATGACACTCCCCCCACCATGCTTGACTGTAGGCAAGACACACTTGTCTTTGTACTCCTCACCTGGTTGCTGTCACACAAACTTGACACCATCTGAACCAAATAAGTTTATCTTGGGCTCATCAGTCCACAGGACATGGTTCCAGTAATCCATGTCCATAGTCTGCTTGTCTTCAGCAAACTGTTTGCAGGCTTTCTTGTGCATCATCTTTAGAAGAGGCTTCCTTCTGGGATGACAGCCATGCAGACCAAATTGATGCAGTGTGCGGCGTATGGTCTGAGCACTGACAGGCTGACTCTCCACCCCTTCAACCTGTGCAGCAATGCTGGCAGCACTCATACGTCTATTTCCCAAAGACAACCTATATTGTATAAATATATATATATATATATATATATATATATATATATATATATATATATATTATTCAATGGCGGCCACCGCACACAAATCTGGGATAAAAAAATGGCCCCAAAAAAGAGTGGCATTCACGGGTCTTAATTAACGTTTCAACGAGGCGCAAGCTCCTTAGTATCCTGAGGAAGACGAACTTGTGCCTCGTCAAAATGTCGATTAAACTGTCTTTGTGCGTTCACCTTTCAAGAACAGTGAATGCCGCCCTCTTTTTTGGTTTATGTTATATATATACAGTATATATATATATATATATATATATATATATATATATATATATATATATATATATATATATGTATATACTGTATAAAGTCCAACTGCCACCAAAGATTTGCCGTTTTGGATAGACTTGAAAGAGTAAGTACTTCTGCCAATTTTTATTGCTGTCCATGACTAGGGATGAGCTAGGATAGGGCTGAACGGAGTTTGTAGCTCATCCCTAATCATGACCCAGTTAGGAAGATTTCACATCACTCTCTGTACCAATGACTGACAGTGTGACTAGAAATATCACAAGCAATCATCACCTGAACAGAAGCCCACAGTCAGTAAATATAACCTGACAAAAATTATATCCCTTCCTTGTGTTACTGAATATATATATATTTTTTTGTGTTTTTTCATTTTTGCAGTCTCACATTTGATTTCCTGTTACTCCCTTTCCCAAAAGAAAGTAAGGGGAAATCTCCCTAATGGGGACATAAATCACAATAAACTGAAAACATTACAGGGGATCTATGCTTTAATAGCCCTATCTGAAACTATCCCTGAGCCTGTGTTCCCAGCATTAGCAAGCACAACCGTGAGGGCCCTCATGTCGCCCACACATATCCTGTCCTGGGCCAAATTTAATGTTCCAGTCTTGTCTGCCATGTACATTCCAGGCATTGATAATTGGCAGGTAGACTTTCTCAGCTGACAGCATCTAGTCCCAGAGGAGTGGTCCCTACATCCAGTGCAGAGCCCATCCTCATTTAGCAGAGGATGGAGTTGCATTAAAAGTTTGATAGGATATTTGATAGGATTGTTTGAATTTATATTCTGGTGTACTTTTATATAATTTGGTTTTTATGTGTTTAATTATAGATGTTTTTTTTTTTTTTTTTTAGATAATATGCTACTACTATGATCTTATTTATTGTATTGTTTATAAAATATGTATAGTTCCTGTATTTTTTGCAGGCAGCAGTGAGTTAACTATTGCTAAAGGCCCGTACACACGATAAGAAAATTGAAAGTAAAATTTTGTATGCTTTTCTGATCATCATTATTATAGTGCTTTCGACAGCCAATTACGACTCTTTGGATGACAAAAACTGAAGGTGCAGGCTATAAAGTATTTATCGCATGTGAACACAACATCCGATTTTCATTTAATTAGTACAGTTTTTGTCCGAAAAAAATCGTAAGAACAAGACTAGGCATGCTCGGAAACAAAAGAATACATATAAAACAATTCAACACATGACATCGCTACTGAAGTTGAATTCTTTCATACGAAAATTTTCATATGTTGAGTAACCTCTTCACTTTCGATATAAGACTAGCATGCAACAAAAAACTGAAGAATGTTTGCCAGATAATCTGATCGTATACACCAGACCTAAGAGAGAATGATATGCTGTGAGATGCTGTCCTGCTTTTGGAGGAATAATCCTTTATACCCAGATTCCTCAGTCCCTCTTCTCTTCAAAACTGTCCTTCTTCATAATGTAATTTATATTCCTGTGCAAATAGGTGCACTACTGAAAGATGACTTCTCAGTACAGGCATAAAAGAGATGTTATTATTGGAATAATTGGAAGGTTCAAGCGCTAGCATCTGGATTCTGGAATTACTACCTACTACCTTTTTTTCCAAAAAATGTCAGCAATGATAGTCATGCAGTTATGCATTTTGACTCAGGGTCCTTTCACACGGACGTGACCGCCAATGGAGTCCGTTCTGCTCAGTGGGGGATCGATCTGCCGAGCCCCGCTGAGCAGGCGTATGATAGCTCCGTCTCCACTCTGTGTGTGGAGAAGGAGCTGTCAGATCCCCGCTGTTCTCTATGAGGAAATCGGATGAGAACGGACCGCCCATCCGTTCTCATCCGATCCTATCCGATCCGATCTGCCAGACGGATGGAAAATAAGGTTTCCATCCTGTCCGATTTCACGGACAGGATTGGATCGGAGAGCAGTGGGTTTCAGCGGACATGTCACCGCTGAAATCCGCTGCCCCATAGGGATGCATGGAGCATCCGATCAGGTCCGCCTGAAAAACTGACAGGCGGATCGAATCGGATCGCCCGTGTGAAAATACCCTAGCACTGTCTAAAAATATACTGCTAAAGGTCTGTTTATTTTTGCAAAGTAAAATGATGGAATACACACCTGGAAGTGTGGAAAACAGGCAGTTTCACCCCAAGGATATTGTTTGTTCCAATGCCAGAAAAATGCGTTTTGTTCTATTATTGGTACTATGTTGCATTCTGCAAATTATCCACTAGATGGTAGCAGTGTATTGTGGTATAGTGAACGTTCTTTATCCAGATCAGTGTTTCCCAACCTTTTTTGAAGTACCCCAATCTAAAGTATAAAAAATGAATAATAAAGACAAAGTAAAAGTTTTGCATAATGTAGCAACATCCACACAAGTAGGACCCCCAACATTAGAGGTGATTTATTCTTCCAAAGTAAATACAGCTTTACACCCTGGTACTGACTAGTATTCCAGTGTTTCTCTTCTCCCTCAGTTTCTCTCCCTCATTCAGCTAATGTGACTTCAGTGCTGATAGATAGGGGCAGGGAAGGGCCAAACAAGGATGCTTTGCAGTCGTCCAGCATCCTTCTTATCAACCAATGACATCAGTGGTTGTTAGGACGCCGGGGGCTAGAAGGTTGTAATGCGTCCCAATGAAAACCTGTGGTCTAGCTTTGTCTAACTAAAAAGCAGACATGATTCACTCGCTGGCTAGTAAACAATTTTTGGGCAATTTTTATGCATTTTCCCAAGGTGCCCCTGAAGAAACCTGAAGGCACCCTGGTTGAAAAAGGCTGATCCAAATCATGGTGTACCTGGTAGTAGTTTGTTACATTCAGCTGGACTTTCTTTAATGTTGAGGACATTTCACAGCTTACCAAGTCACATCTTCACCTCCTGTCCAATAGCCACAACAGGAAGTGAAAGGAAAGCTCTGCAAATTACGAAAACTTATGGGACCCCCTAGGTCACTGGAACTAGTTTCTCCACTGGAAAATCTCCCCTCTATAACTGTTCTGGGGACAACCCACTATTTGGGAATTTTTTTTTTTTGCTTTCACTTTTGATAATAATGGTAAATAGAACAAATGGAGAGGGGGAATCTCATTAATGGTGGTAAAGGTAGCAATAAAAACATAACAGGTGTTCTATTTCCACTCTTTCCAAAACTAAAAATTTTTTTGCCTCTAGGTATACTTTAAAGACCCAGCTTGAACTGTAACCCCATCCAGCATAAACTATAACCCTTGTAATGAAATGGACAGCAGCAAGCAGCACCGATAGATATTTGGCTAGAAGCTGGGTCGCTTGTGAGCTCTTGCAATAAGGGGGCTAAGCTTAGGCCTGTGGTTAAGAATATAGACTGTGATGCTGAATGCCCTCAACAACAAATAAACTGTATACAGTTTTAAAAGTCTTCTGCCGGCTACGCTGGGGCCCTTGAAGACTTTTTTGTGCAAAATGAAGATATTTATATATGTATGAGGGGTCTTGAAAAGGTTTCCGCACACACATATATATATATATATATATATATATATATATATATATATATATATATATATATATATATATATACATATATAACGTAGTTAAAAAAAAGTACAGAAACTTTTTGAAGAACCCTTGTATATTTGTAGTCCTGCACCCAGAGAGATAGTCTTGTCTTGAGAGTATTAGGAGTCCCTAAGACACAAATAGAAAGGGGTTGCAAGTCAGATTTGTGTTCTATGGCCAGCCAAATAGAATGAGTGATGCTTAGTAGCAATTAAATCTAATAATAAGATATGCAATTGAAGCGCAGGTTTCTCGAAGGATATGTTCAATGTCAGCAAACAGAACAATGGTGGTTCAAAGACCACTCGGCACCACTTTTCCTCTGCTATCCCTCAGCAACAAGCTGTGCCATTGGAGGGGCCCCCCTTAATGTGCAGATGGTGCTCACCGGAGTCCTTCAGTGATCTGGTGTAAGGTGGTTTGGACTGTCAGGGTAGCAGACGACTAGCTTTCCTGAAGTAAGCTTGGACAGCAAAGGGACTGGATCTCTATGCTATGTTGTACATGCCAGTTCCTCCAGTGGTCGATGGATGACTTGCGGGTTAGAAATGGATTAGCGGGATAGTGCAGACCGTCCAACAGACTTAAGCCTCGTACACACAATCAGATTAACGAACAATCTGTCGTCCGTTTTTCGTTGCATGCTAGCTTCATGTCGAAAGTGAAGAGGTTGCTTTCATACGGAAATTCCCGTACGACAGAATTCAACTTCAGAAGTGATGTCATGTGTTGAACTGTTTTGTATGTGTTCTTTCTTTCTGAGCATGCGTAGTCTTGCTCTTACGATTTTTGTCATCCAAAAATTTGTAATCGGTTGTCGAAAGCACTAAACGAACAATCCGAAAATCGGCAGATCGTTAGTCGGAGGAAATTTTCCTTCCGATTTTCATATCGTGTGTACGGGCCTTAAGTCCTGTGAAATGCTGTGGTAAATAGCTGCTCTCCGGATTGTGCAAATCTGCCAGACTCTTATCAGTAATGCCAAAGACCACTCTGCTCAGCTTCTTCTCACTCTTTCTCTCAGCAACAGTTCCTCTCCTCTGCCTGGTTAGCAGTGATCTACTAACAGGCTCTTTCCTTTTTAGTTTATCCCCCTGCCCCTTTGGCTTCTACTGCCTCCAAGGTACATTGGGTCTGGTAATTTCTTATTCAGCAACTGTAGTGACACAACTTTTGGCTCAGACTACATCTCCCAGCATTCAATGTGTTTTGTATTTGAAGATCAGGCACTGTTGCATTATGTCCAATAGCGCCATCTTGTGGAAGAAAATAAGAGCTGCATTCAGAAAATTCTACTATAGTAAACCTACAGCTCTGCATAATTCAGAATTCAGTAACAGTGGTTCTGGTAACACATAGAAAACTTCTTTGGCACCACTTGCAAATCAGTTGCCCTCTCTGTCCTAAATGTGCACCTCACTGTCCTTGAAAGAATATTAATTTTTCCTAATGTATAGGAAGGCTACTGTGCATGGACTGGTAGAGATTGCCCTCCAATGTTGGTTTGTTGAGAGGTTGTTTTGTCTCCCCAATTTACATGTCTTTGCATTCCTCCCTACACTTGACTGCATATGCCAAGTTACTTGTCTTCTGTTTGGGTGTTGGGTCTTCAGGAGCTACAAGCTTCAATGTACTGCATGACTCTATTACGCCACGTGTTCTGCTTCTCCACTCTATTCAGCGGTCCAGTGTTTTTTGCCTGACATTTTGGATGATATAGAGTAGAAATAAAAAGTACCATATCTGTATTTGCAAATGACACCAAGCTATGCAGTGGAATAACATCCTTACAGGATGTCTTTAACTTACAAACTAACCTTAATGCATTATTTATTTGTGCACCAAGGTGGCAAATGAGGTTTAATGTTGATAAATGTAAAATTATGCACCTGAGGGCTAAAAACATGCACACATCATACATACTAGGGGGGGGGGGGGTACAACTGGGAAAGTCAATGGTGGAGAAGGATCTGGGTGTTCTGGTAGATCATACACTTGATAATAGCATGCAATGCCAAGCTGCAGTTTCCAAAGCTAGCAAAAAGAGGCATGGACTCCAGAGAGAGAGATATGATTTTGCCCCCTGTACAAATCATTATTAAGGCTTCTTTCACACGGCCGCTCAGTTTATTTCCTCCGTTCAGTTACTTTTTTTTTTTTATGGACACGGATGACACTTGTGTCATTCGGTCCGTATGTCCGCATATCATCCCATCCGTTTGCGGATGATATACGGACATAATGTATGTCTATGGGGATTGTGGATGTCAGCGGATGACACCGCTGACATCCGATTTTGCGTCCTTTCCGTTTTTTAAACGTAAGAAAAATAGGGTTCTGTTCCGTTCCAAAAAATGGAACAGAACTGAAAGGACGCAAATCGGATGTCAGCGGATAGTCATCCGCTGACATCCGCAATCCCATTGACATGCATTATGTTCGTATATCACCCGCAAACGGATGGGGTGATATACGGACATACGGAACGCCCGTGTGAAAGGGGCCTAAGATCTCATCTGGAATATGCAGTTCAGTTTTGGGAACCAGTTCTCAAAAAGGATATTGGGGAACTGGAGAAAGTGCAGAGAAAGGCAACCAAACTGATAAGCTCAGATATGAGAAAAGATTAGAGGAACTGAATGTATTCTCTCTTGAGAAGAGAAGATTAAGGCAGGATATGATCAACAGGTAAAAATACATACGTGGTCCATGTAGTGAAGTTGGAGTTATTCACTTTCAGGGCATTACATTACACAAGGTGGCTCTCTTTATGTCTGGAGGGAAAAGATTTAACCTCCACATATAGAAATGCTTTTTTAACAGTTAGAGAAAAGAAAAGAAAGCCTAAAAAAAAAAAAATGTAACCACCACATCTAAGGACTGGTAGGCTGCAATATATTGCATTGGTATTGTGTATATACAACAATGAAAGGTAAATAAATAAACCAAGTGACTCAAAGAGGAGGGTCACGTGACTGCGCCTAGGTAAAAATTATATAAACTGTATATTAACTTAATAGAAGTGTTTCTGAGCTGCTAGTCTTAAAAAAACATGTGTTAGTGGAAATTACAAAATAAAAGGAGACAGCGCTCAAAAATAGGTGGTTAAAATTACCTAAATAGGTGTATACACAAATATTGCTGGCATAAATATTCAAACAGTGCACAGTGCAACTGTCGCAATAATAAAAGTGACAGTGCATAGAACTCTATGTATAAAAAATGCATAAATAGTGACAGTAATTAAGTGCAAAATGCAGATGCAATATCAGCAGAAAAAATCAATCAAGTGACTTTTAGTGCTCTGTATTCATAAAGGAATACTTCCCTTTGTTCACAACTTGTGCATATAATGAAGACAGTCCTTATGTGCAAAATTACAAATGCAGTATCAACAACAAAGAAATAGTCCAGTGATTTTTAAAGTGCTCAGTGCTGTGGGAAAAAAGGTGCTTCCTTATGGCGAGATAGGAAAAGGGAAGAAAATCCACCCCCAGATGTCCCACACACTTATCAGATGACCCCTTGGGGTCTAGCCGTGGTAAGTGGTATGCTGTATACAGGGTCCCAAATAGGATGGAATACCGCCCCAGCTCATATGGTAATCTGTCCACCTATGGTAAACTGGTAGATTCTTCTTCCAATGCCTCTCTCTCGGACCTCACACAGACCGATCAATATACAAGAAAAAAGGGGGACTTCATGGCATAGTACGTATGTTCAGTTTATTAGGAAAAAAAAGCAGCCACTTACATCAGGTAACTCAGAGGAACAGCTTTACAGCGTCGCACGCCGGTTTGTGTTCCGGCTGCGTTCCAAGGAGCCGGAAGTGACATGGGCGTAATGCGCGGACCCGACCGGTTTCGTCAGCCTACGTGTGACGTCATCAGGGATCACTGATGACGTCACACGTAGGCTGAAGAAACCGGAACACAGAGACCTGTGTTCCTATATAGAAGAATCACAGGAGCTCTGTGATCATTCCAGGGAGAAGATTGGTCAGCTGTGTTTACAACAGCTGACTGTTCTTCTCTCTCAGTGGGGAGCGATCCCGGGTGTCAGGCGGCAATCAGAGCAGTCCCCACTGACAAGCGGGGGGCGGAGAATGACACCAGCAGCGCGCGCTCGCCCCCTGGCTGCAGCCGCGTGACTGACATATACCTATGTCGGTTTGCGCAGGAGCGGCGGCCTGCCGCAGTATAACTGCGGCGGGCGGTCGGCAACCAGTTAAACTACATAGATGTATGTCTTTTTTTAAACTCAATAACAATTTTTTTAATGAATGCCAAATCTAGGTAACCACAGACTTTGAAAGCTTTCCTAAAGCCAGCCATAGATCGAAATTCAGTTTAGCAGAAACCGACCGAATTTCAATCTATGAATGGGCAGGCTGGTTGTACTAAAGTCAATTCATCAATCCACTTCAGTACCACCAGCCTGACAGATTTTTTACATTTGATCACTGCCGGCAGCTAAAGTTGCAAGCAGTGATCATTGTATTCAGGAAACCTCCTGCTGTCAGAATACAATAGCTCTGCGGGAGGGTTTCAAGAATCCTGTGGTAGAAGGAAAGAACATTGGTTCATTTAGATGTCTAATATTGCTATTGCTCCCTTCATGATAATGCAGCCTGCCAGTCCTGCTGTTCTTCTTAAAGAGGAAGTAAACTTTCGTCTAATGTTTGTACCTATAGGTAAGCCTATAATAAGGCGTACCTATAGGTACTGTAAATATCTCCTAAACATGCACCGTTGCGGCCTCCAGCAGGGACGACGAGGGCTTTGTTTGCAGGTATGTGTCAAAACAAAGATCTGCAATTTTTTTTTTTTTTGCGGTACTGCGACATTGCGGCGGACAGATCGGACCCTTGACTGACATTTTTGCCACTTTTGGGGTTACCAGTGACATTTCTACAGTAATCAGTGCTATACATATGCACTGTTACTGTAAAAATACACTGGCAGTGAAGGGGTTAACTTTTTTTGAAAGGGAGGGGCTATGTGTGTCCCTAGGGGCGTGCTTTCTACTGTGATTGGCTGTGGCTTCAGATGTATGAAGAGTGATCAACGGTTCTACATAGTAGAACCGTATGATCATCCTTCATACACAGGGGAGAATGACAGGCAGCTTGTTTACACAAGCCGCCTGACTTTCTCCCTCTCCCCCGCTGATCGCAGAGTGACCGGCGGACATTGGGTCCGCCGGTCACACGCGCGGGGGGTCCGTGACCACGCGGGAGCGGGAGCGCGCCTCCGGCGGCGCGCGCTCGCTCCCTAGACCCTCACAAGCTAGTGACGTAGCCCTACGTCACTTTGCCTGTTAGGGGCTGACTGCCGACGTAGATAGTCGTGCGGCGGTCGGCAAGTGGTTAACACTGACATTAACATTGTTTGACTAGCCTGTACGTCAGCAGGCTGGTCTCCCCTTAGTATCTATTAATACCCTTAGTATATGCTTACCCAAAGAGTTTATCTGCACTGTGAAACAATCTTGTGAAAAGGATAAACCATTTCAGAATCTGGTGAGAAAAAGTCATCAGTGTTTTGCCAGACTATTGAGAAGATTCTTACATGCTATAGATACATGGTAGGTAGGGTTGAAAAAAGACACTAGTTCAACCTGTGTAGGTGTATGTGTTTTAATGCTGATAATCATTTCCCATATCCCTGTATATTGTGTACACTAAGACGCACATCCAAGAGTTTTTTCAAACTATCAATATTTCCAGCTGACACCACCGATTGTGGAGGGGAGTTCCACATCGTTGCTGTCCTCACAGTGAAAAACCCCCTATACAGCTTAAGGTTAAACCGCTTCTCCTCCAATCTCATTGTGTGGCCCTGTGTCTTCTTACACTCCTTTAGACTGAATAGTTTTCCACCTACGCTGGGATCACCATTGAGGTATTTGTATATCGCTATTATATCTCCTCTCAAGCATCTCGTCTCCAGGGAGAATAAATTTAGTGCTTGTAGTCGTTCATCGTAATTGAAGTCTTCCAGTCCCCTTCATTTTGTTGCCCTTCTCTGGGAATTCTCCAGTTCCAGCACATTCTTCCTGAGTATTGGTGACCAGAAATGGACAGAATACTCCAGATACGGCCGACCAAGAATTTTATAAAATGGCAGGAATATAATTTTATCTCTGGAGTAAATTCTCTTTTCTATGCATGTTAATAGTCTGCTAGCTTTGCTTGCTGCAGCTTGGCATTGCATGCTATTGCTCAGTGTCTTCTACCAGGTCCCCCAGATCCTTCTCCATTCTTGATTCCCCCAGAGGTTCTCCCCGTAGCAAGTAACTTGCATTTATATTTTTAGCCCACAAGTGAATTGCTTTACATTTTTCAACAATAAAACTCATTTGCCATGTAGTTGCCCACCCCATTAATTTATTGAGGTCTTCTAAGAGTAAAGATTCTATATCCTGATGTTAAGTTATTGCCCTACATATTTTTCCACTCTACCCTCTCCCTTCTTCCTGTTTTTGTTCCCTCTCTTTGATGTTTCTCTCCTTTATTAGCTTTTTCCCCATCCTTGCTCTCTATCATTTTTTGCCGTCCCCTTTAGTACCTAAAGACACCCTGGGGTGTCTTTTGATATATTTGACAGGTAGAAGCATAAATCACTGCCATTACTCTTCAGTTAGGCTGAGTTAGAGGATGCAAGCCTTACACCAGGGGCACTTGGCAGGAGACCCGGGTTCAGTGTCCAGGCTAGAAAGATATAGCAGGCAGTTGGCTGTCACATAGACGTGTCTGTTTTACTAAAAAGCACCTTCCAGTTTGTTGATTTATTGAATGTTGCTCTGAGTTCTAACCACTTAAGCTGCTCAAAGACCAGGGCCTATTTTGCGATTCGGCACTGCGTGACCTTAACGGACAATTGCGCAGTCGTGCGACACTGCACCCAAATGAAATTGACGTCCTTTTTTCCCACAAACAGGGCTTTCTTTTGGTGGTACACCGGTGATCACCTGTGCGATTTTTATTTTTTGCGCTATAAACAAAACAAGAGTGTCAATTTTGAAAAAATAACAATATTTTTCACATTTTTTTATTCCCCCCCCCCAAAAAAATGTAAAAATCTAAATTTTTTTAACATTTTAGGCCAATTTGTTTTCTGCTACATATTTTTGGTAAAAAAAATCTCAATAAGCGTTGATTGGTTTGCGCAAAAGTTATTGCGTTTACTAACTACGGGAAAGATTTATGTCATTTTTATTATTTTTTTTTTTTAACTAGTAATGACAGCGATCTGTGATTTTTTTTGCGGTACATTGCGGCAGACAGATTGGACCCCTGACAAACATTTTTGACACTTTTGGGGGTACCAGTGACATTACTACAGTAATCAGTGCTATACATATGCACTGTTACTGTAAAAATGTCACTGGCAGGGAAGGGGTTAACTTTAGTAGTGATCAAGGGGTTAAGTGTGTCCCTAGGGGCGTGCTTCTAACTGTCAAGGGGCGTGGCATTTGATGTAACCACAGAGACATGCGATCCTACATAGCAGGATCGTATGATCTCTGCAGTTACACCAGGGAGAATGACAGGCGGCTTTGTTTACATCAGCCGCCTGCCTTTCTCCCTCTGCAGCGGGAGATCGCGAGTGACCGACGGCTCCGATGCCCAGTAAATTAGCGGGGGGGGATCGCGCCTCCGGCAGCGCGCACTCTCCCCCTATTGGCTCGCGTGCGAGTGATGTACCGGTACGTTACTTTGCCCAGGAGGGGCTGACCGCCGCAGTATATGTACTTGCGGCGGTCGGCAGGTGGTTAAAGTGTAACTAAACCCAGACTAAACCCTGCATTCACTATATCTGGCTATAATCTGACTATTATCCTCTGTAAACCTAAACAGGTAACTGTTAAAAATGTTTAAAGCGTCGTGTATGGTGATCTTTAAGTATGACATGTTAGGTATCTATTTACTCGGCGTAACATCATCTTTCACATTATACAAAAAATATGCTAACTTTACTGTTGTCTTTTTTTTTAAATTATTGAACCTCGATTTCTTCCAAAAAAATTAAATTTGAAAGGCTGCTGCGCAAATATTGTGTGTCATAAAATATTGCAACAATCGCCATTTTATTCTCTAGGCTCTCTGCTAAAATATATATATATATATATATATATATATATATATATATATATAATGTTTGGGGGGTTTAAGTAATTTTCTAGCAAAACATACTGATTTTAACTTGTAAGCAACAAGTGTCAGAAAAAGGCTTAGGCATGAAGAGGTTGAAGTGCTCCGATAGCAGGATGCCAAGACATTTGGGTCGTGTCAGCAGCCTGAACCCTCTCTTATATCTGCTGACACCCTTTACTATTGTGGGACAGCATTGCCAAAGCATATTAAATGTGTTTAACGCCTGTGCTACCAATCCAAGACTATTAACTCACAAAGTGTGACTAACAAACAATTGTGACCAAAACAAACAATTATCAAAGGGTTGCTGCATGCACAAAATTGGGGTTGCAGGAAAGAAATTTTGCGGACAGGGGAATCCCTACCACGGAGTCATTGTATTCTCCCAGAAGAAGACAGTGATTATTGCTACCAGCTATGGCAGCAGCTAGCAAGAATCGCAAGTAAATCTGGCAGGCTGGTTGTACCCAAAGCGATTGATCGATCGACATTGTATATCGAGATCGAGATTCAATGTATGGCCTGCCTAAGTGCTGCGCTACCAGTCTCTACAAATAGTGTATATAAGTGAAACATCAATACTAGAAATGGGATACAAAAATCAACCATAAAAATAATTATTAATAATTATAATTATTTTTAGCACATTGGTATTTTAGTTGATTTGTGTATCACATTTCTAGTATTGATGTTTCACTCATATATTTGTAGAGACTGGTAATGCAGCACTTACCTTATTGCCAAAGCATAAACCATTTATTCATCTGGGTAGAAAAATGAAAGTGTTTATTACTAAATGCTGCTTTTAGCAGAGTACTTATTATATCCTGAAAGACCTTGGCCCAGAACAGGTTGCGACGTTCCATGAGAGATGCCGTAAATGTTAGACATAGCACTGTCTCTCTTATTTATTTCACCCTTTTCTTCTCCATGTCTTTACTTCCTTCCTTCTATTCTCTTTTAAATGTTTCACCTTTGCCTAGCTACTTCTCCTCTGTTTACACCTTCCTATCCTTGCTCTCTATTTTTTCTTCTGTAGCACTGTCCCCATAGGGCACGTGTCAAACACAAGGCCCGCGGGCTGAATCCGGCCCTCCAGGCAATTTCAAGTGGCCCTTGCACCTCTTCTGCAGCTGCAGCAACCAGGGGAGAACTGGGATGGGGGGCAGGGTGGCAATTGCCCCCTGGGCCATTCTGATGCAAGGTAAAAAGGCTGCACTCAGGACTGGATTAATGTAGGGGCCAGACACTGTATACAGCTGCCGGTCGCCGCTACACAATGTTATATTTGCAGAGTTGCAGCGGAGCGGTATGAGTGTGCAGAGTCGCTCCTGCACCCAGCCAACACAATACTAACACAGTCATTTCCCTGTCATGCAGAGTGATCTCCGCCCAACAGGAGCTACCTAGGCCCCGCCTGGCATGATGTCATGTACAGTACTTGTGTTAAACCTCCTTTGTTGCTATTAACATTACATTATGTTACCACATTGCTTTATGTTTTGTCTTGCTTCATAACATTAATATCCATTATAAAACCAGGTGGGCATGGATGGTGAGCTGATTCAATGGTTCAATGGGCCACTTGACTGGACTTGCCCCCCAGGCCTAAGGCTGCCAGCCCTCCCCTGGCAGCAACCCTCTCATTTCTGCCCCCACTGTGTCTTAGCAGTCAGAGAGGAGGACAGAACTGCTTCCTCAGATCTTGCGCTTTTCTGTGCACCCATGGATAGGCTCGTCTCGGCCCCCCATCTCAGACGTCGGCCGCAGAGAGGATGATGGAATTGCTCCTACAAATCCTGTGCCTCTTCGTGCTGTCGCAGCACACCCTCATCTCAACCTCCCCTGATTTTAGCAGTCAGCATACTCTGGGAGCTGACTCCAGCCCTTCTATGGTCCTCCTGCAGACCCTGCACTTTCTGCTTCCAAGCTCTGCCCCCAGCTTCTTCTCGGCAGCAGCATAAAGTCCGGGGGGTGAACTGTGATGTAAGAGAGGATGGGGGCTCTTGACATGTGATGTAAGGGCGTTGGGGTACTCTGGACATCTATTACTACAGATACAACCGGCCCTTTGAGGACAACCATAATGCTGATGCGGCCCATGATGAAATTAAGTTGGACAGCCCTGCCGTAGGGTTTGCTGTGTGATGACTTCTTGGGCCTTCTCTGATTACCTGCAGACAGTGACTTAGGGTACAGTTCACACATCCATCCTTACTCCCAATTGCTCGTTACTCAATAAACAGTCCAGGGGATTTGGTTTTATATTTATTGTGGAACTTGGATGGGAGAAGGGAATAGTGGGATACTCCAACTTGAACTATTTACAGTTGATAAAGACAGCTCTCACTTGGCCTCACCAGGTTGCTTGTGGAAGCAGACACACTGCTTGACCATACTGCTACGTGAATGGAAAGGGCTAGGTCTTCTAGCTCTCTCTCCAGCAACAGATTTGGTGAACTACATTATCTTCAGGATACTCACTAGCATCCCCTTCACTGACACCCGTCCACTGACTCTTCTAACTGAAGGGATGGCCCTTTTAGGACAGGCCCCATGACAGATCTGTACTTACCGTATGGAGAATCATGTCCTTCCAGTGTCTCCCTTCCAGCCAGCTCTGCAGGACCTCCAGGTTCAGTTCCTATCTAACTCTTTACGCCCTTGGGTCGACCACCTGAGGCCGCATGGCTACTTCTACAGAGGAGGGGCAGCCGCCCCCTCCCTCAGAGACCTTGCTCTCCAGCTGAAAGACCCTGAGCATATGTCCCAATAACCAGGGCTGTAATAAATGCCTGTGCACTCATATGTCAGGTTTCCTCCCACTGTCCAATATGCCTCCCTATTGGACCAGTGTGAAATACTTCAGACAAATTGAGCTGCACCATGAGCAGACCTCACTAGAAGATCCTGCACTTTGGTAGGCAGAGAACAGTATAGATTTACCCGGCAATCTCTCTGGTAAGCAGAAAAGACCCAAATGTATACTCTCTATAGCACCTACCTAGGAGGGTGCTACATTTCCTCTACTCCTCAGTCACAAATGCTCATCTTTAGGACATATTGGATAGTTAGAAGTATAAATGTCTGTTGTTGCCTTTTAGAGTCAGCCTTACCGCTTGCTGTTTGCTTATAATGTTTGATGGTTCCTGCCAAAGGATGCAAGCCTGATACCAGGGGCACTCTGCAAGAGACCCAGGTCCAGTATCTAGACTAGAAGGGTATGGCAGGTAGTTGCAGGGCCAATGCTAGACTATTTTGCACCCTAGGCAAGACCAGCTGCTTGTGCCCCCCCCCCCCCCCCGAAAAATAAAAATTTGTTTCCTCCTACCGTCAGTTCAATAAATAATATATCAGCAGTAAATGTAATATATACAAAAGCAGCACTGATCACTGATATATACTGTAATATTGGGGATCACACAAGACTGCTGCTTTTGTATAGATTATATTGTCCCCCGGATACTGTATATCATATTGGGGAATGGGGATCACACAAGACTGCTGCTTATCAATTACTGCTGATATTAATGATCCCACCGGTCCCCATCTCTTCTCTCTTACCTTCTCTTCTCAGCTCCGTGTGGTGTGGAAAAGGGACTGACCCCGGGCTCCCCTGCTCTGTTGTGAGTGGGATGAGGTAATGACATCACATTGAGGCGCGCCGCACGCAGCACCTCATTGACTGGAAGTGCCTGGCATGGAACCTGTCCTGGCACACTGCTGGCAGCCAGACCGCAGCCCAATCCTATTCACAATCCACATTGGCAGTGTCCAGCGGTGCCGCAATCATTAACCAATCCAATTTGCGCACAGTACAGGTTACCATGTGAGGCCTGCACTGCACACTTGCACAGTAAGTGACAGTCATTAGAAAGATGCCAGCAGAACCACGGAGTCTCAGGTGTGGTGCCAATGAACAACATGATCCATCCATTCAATCACCTGGGCCGACCTGCACCCTCTTTAGGCAGCAGTGCGCCCCTAGAGGCAGTGCGCCCTAGGCGGCTGCCTAGTTTGTCTAGAGAGAGAGAGAGCACTGGTCCTGGGTAGTTTGCTGTCACTTAAAGTGTTACTAAACTCACACCAGTAAAATCAGTCTGTATATGCAGTAAAGCATGCTTGTTATACACACTGTGGAACCTATGGGGTTAATCCTCTGCATTGTGTATAAAGGCTGTTTAATCCTGTCTTCTCTGATCCTCCCCTTCTTTTACTGTCCCCAATCCATCTGCTGATAGTACAGAGTCTTGGAGGCACTCTGCACATGCTCAGTTTTGTGTGGGTGCATGTGATCAGCACAGGGCCTGGCACAGTCCAGACAGAGGGTAAGGGGACATGCAGCCTCATATGACAGTCAAAAGAGAAATAAAACTCCTCTTACAAGCTTTAACTAGCGCTTGGTCGGACACTGATAGAAGTCATAAGACCGCTACACTGCTCAAAAAAATTAAAAGGAACATTTTTAATCAAAGTATAGCATCAATTCAAGTAAACGCCTGGGATATTGATCTGGTCAGTTAAGTAGCAGAGGGGGTTGTTAATCAGTTCCAGCTGCTTTGGTGTTAATGAAATTAACAACAAGTGCATTAGATAAGGAAAAATGAGAATACCTCCAAAACAGCAATGGTTTTACAGATGGAGGCCACTGACATTTTTTTCCCTACTCATCTTTATCTGACTGTTTTTCACTAGTTTTGACTTTGGCTAGGGTCAGTGCCACTACTGGTAGTATGAGGCGATAACTGGACCCTACAGAGGTTGCACAGGCAGTCCAACTCCTCCAGGATGGCACATCAATACCTGCCATTGCCAGAAGGTTTGCTGGGTCTCCAAGTACAGTCTTAAGAGCATGGAGGAGATTCCCGGAGACAGGCAGTTACTCTAGGAGCGTAGAAAAAAAGAAAACCAGGAAAGCCCCGTAGGGACACACGGGAAAGGTAGTTGTTAAAGAGAACCAACAACGGTGTAAGATACAAAAAAGTTCCTTTATTGGGAAAATACCAATTACAAAATATAATAGTAAAAATACCCTCCCAGACACCTCATGTAAAACCACACAGACAACCTTTTTGAGCACATTCAAACGGGCCCCATTTAAGCCTCGTACACACGCAACGAATTTCAGCCGACCGGTCGTCCGTCTTTTGTCCAGAGTGGTGTCTGTTGGTTGGAATGTGCTCTAGACTGCACACGAATTTTCCCGCACGACAGAATTCTACTTCAGAAGTGATGTCATGTGTTGGATTGCTTTCTTTGTGTTCTTTCATCTCTGAGCATGCCTAGTCTTGCTCATAAGATTTTTCCCCATCGAAATCTGTACTAATGAGACGGATATCGGACTTGTTTTGATGGTCGACAAAAATTATATAGCCTGCACACCAGGATTGTTTCACCCGAAAAGTCGGAGTCGGTTGTCGGAAGCACCATACTAACAAGCCGAAAATCGGCAGATCGGTCGTCAGACGAAATTCCCCGGCTGAATTTTTACTCGTGTGTACGGGGCTTTACTCTCTCTAACATACCACCAGTAAACAACCTCAAATCCTGTTGTTGTAGATTGATAAATGGGAGTTTAATAATATATTCCATGTCAAGGAACAACCCCTATTGCTGTGGAACATGGTCCCCAAAAAATCAGTCCATGAACAAACAGAAAAAAACTAAATAATCTATTGTGGTACAATCGGTGTTGGAAAACGCCCATGACCAGTGCCAGATTTGAGGAAATGGCAGGTAAGTTTCCTCCAATGGAGATACTCAGGTGTAAAAGCTCAAGCTGCCGATGATGCAGTGAGCTTGGTCTGCCTTGACAAATCAGGATACGCCTGGCTCTAAATACACTGGCCAACCTAGCTACATCTCAGTCCAAGAACGCCACATATGATGAGTAGTTGTAAAGACATTATAGCCACTGCCATGCCAGACTACTCAAAGCTACAGGTAGGCAGTAATAGAGTAAAGACAATGAGGGATAGAGCAATCAAGGGTGCCTGGAGGCTTCTCACCACTCTTCAGCACCCGGCCAATATCCTCCCTCTACCTGGAAGTCCAAATGACACTCCGATAACAGCCTGGATGCTCGCACAGGTTTGGACGTGTAGCCAGCAGGCTGTGATGACAAGTTCTCCTGTCTGTATTCACTGATGGTCGTTTGAAGTCCGTGGCTAGCACTTGGCGTGATGCGGAACTGACTGGGGCGGCCTGTGGAACACAGATTGAAGCGCAGGGCCCTCTGCGCTGCTTACATCAATGCGCTTCACATACGTCACGTATGCTTTGTCAGTTACTCTAGGAGAGCTGGACAGGGCCATAGAAGGTCCTTAACGCATCAGCAGGACCGGTATCTGCTCCTTTGTGCAAGGAGGAACAAGATGAGCACCGCCAGAGCCCAACAAAACAACTTCCAGCAGGCCACTGGTGTGTGTGTCTCTGACCGAACAATCAGAAACCTGCTTCATGAGGGTGGCCTGAGGGCCCGACGTCCTCTAGTGGGCCCTGTGCTCACTGGCCAACACCGTAGAGCTCGATTGGAATTTTCCATTGAACACCAGAATTTGCAGGTCCACTACTGGTGCCCTGTACTTTTCACAGATGAGAGCAGGTTTACCCTGAGCACATGTGAAAGACGTGAAAGGATCTGGAGAAGCCTTGGAGA
Source organism: Pelophylax lessonae (assembly GCF_965119305.1). Taxonomy (NCBI): domain Eukaryota; kingdom Metazoa; phylum Chordata; class Amphibia; order Anura; family Ranidae; genus Pelophylax; species Pelophylax lessonae. Next base: position 222,170,113 of record NC_138774.1, read on the forward strand.
ACGTAATGCTGCCTGTAACATCATTCAGCATGACCGGTTTGGTGGTGTGTCAGTGATGGTCTGAGGAGACATCCATGGAGGGATGCACAGACTTCTACAAGCTAGACAATGGCACCCTGACTGCCATTTGGTATCGGGATGAATTCCTTGGAGCCATTGTCAGTCCCTACGCTGGTGCAGTGGGTACTAGGTTTTTCCTGGTGCATGACAATGCCCAGCCTCATGTGGCAAGAGTATGCAGCCAGTTCCTGGAGGGTGAAGGAATGTATGCCATTGAATGCCCCCCCCCCCACTCTCGCCTGACCTACATCCAATAGAACACCTCTGGGACATTATGTTTGGGTCCATCTGACGCTGCCAGGTTGCTCCTCAGTCTGTTCAGGAGCTCAGTGATGCCTTGGTCCAGACCTGGTTGGAAATACCCCAGGACACCATCCGTTGTCTCAATAGGAGCATGCCCTGACATTGTCAGGCATGCATACAAGCATTATTTTAATGTATTTTTATTTCTATATTTTGCCTTTCATTTCTATTTTAAGCTGAATGGGTTGTTTTACAAGGTGAACATTTATAATCATTTTAATTTCGCTCAGGCGTTGAATTTTAAAGCAGTGCGTTGTGTGTCAAGCAAGACTCCTCAAACTCCCTGGCAGGTCAGCACGAGCAGATCCCCCCCCCCCCCTCCTGAACCATACCAGGCCAAATGCCCTTAACATGTGGGGGTGGGTGCTTTTTTTGATGGGGACCCTGGCCAGTGGTTGTGGGGTGTGCGGGCAGGGGGTTTATCGGAATCTGGTAGCGCCCTTTAAGAAAGGGGCCCCACTTGTGAATGATCTGGCTCATTCTGTGGCGACTCGCACTCTTCTGGGCCTTTTGCTGTTTTACGCTAGGAAATTGGTGGTTCTCAAATGGTGGAAGCCTGATGCGCCCACCCTTTCCTCGTGGTAATCTCTGGTAAATTCAGTGATTCCGCTTTACAAAGCAACTTATGTAAGCAGAAGCTGCCCACAAAAGTTTGCGAAGGTTTGGGACATCTGGTTGGAATCTGGTGAAACAACTGATGATGCGGAGGGCTATTTTGGGATGACCTCGGGACCATGAATGTTATAGCTATCTGTTTCCACCATGCGCAGTGCACTCTGAACTTTTGTCATCCTCCTGTACTTCTGGACTATCCCACGGTGAATGGATTGTTACTGTTCGCATGATCCTTGAGAGTGATGCAACTATATTCGTAGTAGCTGGGTGCAGCCTTGTTTGGGGTTGTTTTTTCTACCTTTTTGTTGTTGTGTGTGTTATTTTTTGTTGTTGAGCCAGGGAATGCCCAACAGCTCTGTTTTGTATGTTGTTCTCTTTTTTAAAACGAATAAAAATAATTTTCAAAAAAAGAAAGGGGCCCCCAGATTCCGACCCCCCCCCCCATGTGAATGAGTGTGGGGTGCATTGTACACCTACCCACTCACTAAAAAAAGTATAGTAGTGTTACAAAATACAAGAGACAGTTTTTGGCAAGTCCTTCATTAAAAATGAAGAATGTTCCTATGTTCCCATAGCTCCAATGTCAAGCACAAGGTCTTCTTTCTCTGCTTCTTCTACCGATGTCTTCTATCTCTGGTTCCTTTACCATTGTCTTCTATCTGAGCTTTCTCCACCGATGTCTTCTTCCTCCGCTGCTGACCCGCTGAAAATGATAAAAAACGCTCATGCTCCGACACTGGCTCCTGATGTTCTGTGTGCTCTGGTGTCTGTCAGTTCTTAAATAGCTATGGAGCGTGGCCATCAGGTGACGTCACCATGAGACCCCGTCCCCTTTGACAAGATCCATACCAGACTCAAAGGGCCTGGTATGGATTGGGGGGAGGGGGCACCCACACCATTTTGGGAGGGGGGGACCCACACCATTTTTTATTTTTTTTTTCATCTATACCAGAAGCAAATGAATTGTTTTGATTGATCAAAGGACAAGTCAAAATCATCTCAAAGTTGGATCCTGAAGTCGCATGGAAGTTGGACCTGAAGTCGCAGGGCAAAGTCGGATTGGAAGTTGTGCGACTTTCGTGTCGGACCAGTGTGAACATAGCCGTAGGGTGAAGGTCTGCTTTAATACGCAGCTGTATTAATTTGTGTCTTTTATACTTGCCTGGAGTTAAGCTTCAAAGTATTATTAAAGTCATAACTCACATGTATTTGATGTTTTTCTTTACATTTTCTCCTCGGAGCTCGGTTTTTCAATTGTAGCCTGGCTGCTTTGATAACATTCAATCCATAGGGTAGTATGGCTAACATAATGGTTAATTTGTATTTCTTTAACACTTTTTTTTTTCTAGAAAGAACTATTAACTGAAGAATCTAAAAAGATATTTAATAAAACAAACTACATGCAGCCTGTAAAAGAAGAAAATAAATACTTACCTGTCCAGTGGTCGGTGACTCCAGTCTTTGCTGCTGGTATCAGACACTTCTAGGTGTGTCGGATCTAGGTGTGTCGGATACTGGCTCCCCCCTGTGTGCTGTGCTTCTATCAACCAGCTTCTACAAGATAGAAACACAGAATAGTGATGGAAACCACAGTGCACCATGGGTGACCTGGTATCTAACACACCCAGAACTGCTGTAGGTCTGCAAGAGAGCTAAGATCGGAGTCACCACCACCTGATAGAAAAAATATATGAATCTTCTTTTACAAGGCTGCACATAGTTTAAATCATTTTCTCTAGACACACTCTGCTGAAAGGATCAAAGTGTTACTAAACCCACAACAGTAAAATCAGTGTGTATATGCAGTAAAGCATGCTTGTTATACTCACTGTGTAAGGGGTTAATCCTGCGCATTGTGTAAAAAGGCTGTTTGAGCCTTTCTTATCTGATCCTCCCCTTCTCCCACTGTCCCGAATCCATCCCCTGATAGTACAGAGCCTTGGGGGCAAGCTGCACATGCTCAGTTTGGTGTTTAGAAGTAGAAAGTTTTTTTTCCTTGGCAGGGGGCATGTGATCGGCACAGGGCCAATCAGCACTGTCCAGAGAATCAGGGGTCCTGCAGCCTCAAAGGACAGTCAGAGGAGAATGACAACTCCTCCTACACGCTTTAAACAGACACTGATAGAAGTCACAAGACAGCTATATACTGCTGATAAGAAAAGGTATTTAGCAGTTTATATTTACTAAAACTATAGCACTTCCATGTTCTGTGTACTGTAGAGCAGATATAGTGAATGCAGGCTCCTGGGTTTAGTAACACTTTAAAGCTATACAATTATAATACTGAGCCTAAAAATCCAAGTTGCAAGGTGTGACGGGAGTCACTTTGGTTGGGGGGCCTGTGGAACACAGCTTACCTTAGAGAGGTTGGAAATTCCCCCTCTCAGCTCCCTAGGCCCCTCTTATGTGTAAGTCACCCTGTGTCTATTAGGGACACAGGGTGACCAAGAAACCCAGTCTGGCCTGCTCAAACCAGACTTCCACAGACTAATTGGCTATGAGAGCTCCATGCGCCCTGCCGGGACAAACTTACAAACTATGTGGAAATTTGTCAAGGAAGCTGTCATGATGGATTGACTCTTTGGGACTTGTTACCCGACTAACTCAGGCACAGTGATATTGGAGGTCTGGTACCTGGTTAGTCTACCTTTGGGGGGGAAGATATGTGATGGTACTCACCATCACAGGGAGTAAAAGACAGATTCTTAAAGGACACTGAGAATATGGTTTGGATTACTTCAAATGGGTTCTGTGTTTACACTTATGATAATGTGTATTGTACTTCAACGTCAGTGACAGACAATCTTGTCACTGGCGGTCTTTTCCTATTCTCTGTGTATTGAGGTGTAATGTGGATTCTGTTAGGCCTGTCTGTCCCATTGTTAATTGTAAATGAACTCACATATTGTTTCTGTCCAGATGGCTAGATAATTAGTTCAGGGTAATTCTATTTCTGTATACAATTTCATCTGCTTATGATAATGTAATCAAACATCTACTGATCTGTGTGTGTGTGGTAATCTGATCAGGAGGGGGATGTCCATGCTGTATATAAACGGTGTGGCTATTCAATAAAGAAGGAGGTTCCAGAACAAGCTAAGTTGGTGGCTAGCTCTGTATGGGGGCGGCTGGAATATTTGATATCTATGTTCCCCACTGGAGGATGCGGTATACTGACGGAAACCCACAAGCACAGTGTGGGTCGCAGTTCCGTTACACAAGGTTTTGTCTAGCTCATGGAAAAGGATCAGTTTGTGAGTGTCTGTAGTAGGGATCGACCGATTATCGTCAAATCCAATACAGTATATCGAGGTCTGATATGCACTTATCCTGATATATCGGAATCGGCCACCAAGGTGACCGATATTGCCAATATTTCGAGAAAGTGCTTGTAACGGAGTGATGCCTGCAGCTAGAGGCATCACCCAGTACCAGCGTCCATAGCTGACCGTCGGCTGTCTGACAATGGATGCGGCTAAGAAGCCGCTTGGCTGTCATTACAAGGATTGGGGAGGGGATGTCCCCCCCTCCCGCCGCCTTCCGTGGCTCGTCCGGGTCTCCCATCCCACCGGGAGACCCGGGCAACCAGCCTGCACGGCCACCGAACACCCGATCAAAGCTGCATTTGGCTCTTATTGGGTCTCCATGCAAAAAGTGATGTCATGACGTCACTTCCGGGTACTGGTGCCAGATTCAAATAAAAGATAGCATTCAAAACAGCCAAACTTGGCGTTTTGAATGCTTTTAAGTGCAGAGGGGTTTGGAGTCTTTTAGACACCCAGATCCCTCAACAAGAGTACCTGTCAAAGAAAAAAAATAAAACATTTTTTTTTTTAAATGTACGAAAATTCTGGCCCATATCGGCCGATACCAATATGTGATGACCAAAATATCGGTATCGGCAATGAAAAAACTATATCAGACGATCACTAATCTGTAGTCCTCTCGTCAATTTTCCTCAAATCTGAATTACAGGGAGATCCATTTTACAATATAACTCAAGGGTTTATAATAAAGTATTCAAGGGGTTCTAAAAGAATTTTCTAAAAAGTTTTTTTTTTTTTTAACCTTAGTGCATAGTTTAAACCTTAGTTTTTACCTTCTGTGTCAGACAGGGTTGCTGATAGAAATCGCGGGGCCCCGTACAGACTACCTGACAGGGCCCCCCCCCAAGAAGAAATTAAAAGCTTTATTTTGATAAAAATACAATAAAATTGAAAAAAAAAAATCATTATTAGCAGACACAAATAAAACCTAACTCACAGAATTCTCGCTAAATCTAAAAGATGAAACTGAGTTGATAAATAAATCTCTGTGTGTATGGGGGAGGTGTTGGAGCTCATGCACGTAGGTGCTGTGGTCTGTACAGAGTGAATCAGTGGTTCATTTATGCGGCTTGAGCCACCTGGAGCTGTACGAACACAGCCGCAGGTCCTAATTTGACAGGTGTACAGCCTGCACATAGACAGTGTGCATTTGGGGCCCACTCACCTATCCAAGAAGGGCCTGCGGCTGTGTTCGTACAGGCCCTGCATCCCCATAGAATGATAGGCGGCTCCAGCCCAAACCCCTCCTTCACACAGTACCTGTATGAATTAGCCCTTAATTTTTTTTTTCTAACCTAAAAAACAGATCTCTCCAGCAATGTGCTGTCACTACTAAGAGGGATTCCATCTTCCTCCTGGTCTTCTCTCTGGTTTCTTGGGCTCCAGTAATTTGGCCAAACTGTGATGATGTAACTCACATGCATGCACGCGGGTGTCATGGTCACAGTACAGCTCTCTCAATGGATGGTATGCCGTCCATTGAGAGCACAGTGCAGATGCACTGGTGCTATCACCGACTGCTACGTTTAGGAGATATTCACTGTACTTACATGTAAGCCCTATTATAGGCCTACCTGTAGATACAAAAGATAAAAAAATGGAGTTCACTACTACCAGATCAGTTAGTAATTGGTTAACTAAAGGAGTTGATACATGGATGCAGAGAAAACTGACAGAAGAAGCAAAGTTGCATAGATCAGGAAGCGGTCTGGGGGAGAAGAGTGGAAAGCCCAGATACATAAAGCACACTAAACCGGTGTATCAGTAAATTCTTCACCCCATGGGAATGCAGCCGATCAGCTGTGACTGTGTCAGGAAGACAGAGCAAAGGGGGAGAGAGATGAAAATCATATACAGGCGGGGACAAGCAGTATAGGAAGACCCGCAGAGAGAGAAACAAAGCTACAGAGATAACAAACTCAGGAGGGGGGCCAACACAGGGAGGGGAATTAGTGAGGGACAACTGTCTCTTTCTTAGCAGATAAAAGCTGGCAGCAGTGAGAGATCAGCTTTCAGGTGCTGGAGGAAGATTTCTGTAAATGTCATTCATCACTAATCCCCCTCCTGTGTGGGCCTCCCTGTTTGCTTGGGCCCCCTACAAGAGGACTGGTAGTCCCCTCCTATCAGCGGCCCTGGTGTCAGGTGATCCCTCCTACTTTTCTGCACAGCTGGTTGGCTGAATTGTGTATGTGACATACCTAACCAGGACAGGGGCTTTTGGAGAGGACTATGGGCAAGCCTCCTACCCACTATGGGCCCTGGCTTTTGAGGGAACACTGCTCCTTGGGAGGTGTGTGCCTGGGGGACCCTTGGAGTGGTCTTGTTGATGATATCAAGTTCATGTCTCCCCAAAACATACAGAATCTGGAAATCCAGGCCTGGGATTCCTGTTTAGGGCTTAGCTGCCCCATAACCAGCAATGACTGCTTTTACACTGTAAGAATCATAGCAGATGTTAATCTGATCAGCTCAAGCCACCTGTCTTTCACCCTTTGTTAATTGTGCTAAATAACTCACCTATTGTCTGCTAGAAAACTACTGTGGGGATGGTTAACTTTTGATAATGTGTACTGTACTTTGTGAGCTCTGTGTTGGCAAGTCTGACCTGGAGTGAGAAATCTAATTATTCACAACATTGTCCTGGTGGCTAGTTGTTTAATTAACTTAATGTTTATAGTATATGTAGGTTGTTCCTTAGTTATGTTATTTATATTTCTGTATACAGTTTTGTTTGCATATGACGTGATTAGCCTCACCTGATTGTGTAGTGTATATATTCTCTGTGAGTTTTCAAATAAACAGTTCTAGATCTCATACAAGCTATTTGTCAGCTAGTCATTTTTTGCTATGTGGGTATAATATCTGGTATCTATGTTTAGACTGGAGGAAGAGGTATACTGACGGAAACATCAAAGCTGGGTGCCGGGACGGTTCTGTCACAGTGCATGGGGATGCATTGGATGCTTTCAGCTGTATTGTGCTTTTTGCTGGGCGTCCAATGTGTCCCTGTGCCTTTTAGGAGGAGTGGGCTCCCTCCAAGTACACTGCTGTAGGTACTCCAACTTGGAGACTCTCAAAACTATAGGGTTGAACCACAGTATACAGGGGAGCCTTGGCAAACACTGTGGCTTTTACATACTTTTGCAACTAAACCCTCTGTCTTTGACATGAACTGTTAGACAGGGCTAATTTGTTTTTGTTTTTTTGCAGGCTAGCTGGTAAGTATGCTAGGAAATTGTTCTTGTTTGTAATATGCCAAGCCTTTTCCACGTAAACCTTACTTTAAAGACTAGTTGTAGATTGATGGGGGTTGCCACTTATCTGCACAGCTTGTTGGCTGTATTATGTATGGAGACACATTGGATGCTTTCAGCTGCCATTGTGCTCTTGCTGAATGTCCAATGTATCCCTGTGCCTTTAAGGAGTGGGCTCCCTCCAGGCAAACCTGCTCCTAAGTTGGACCACAGTATACAGAGGAGCCTTGACGTGTGCAGCGAAACCCTCTGTCTCTGATAGGGCTAATTCCAGGTAAGTGTGATGGGAGATTTTTTGTTGTTTGTAATGTCCCAGCTTTCTATGTTGGGTATTTATAAATTGTCCTTGGAAATGCTTTACAGTGGACCCAGAATGTAGAAAAGGGGGATCAGGCATCGATCTGGGTTTAAGAAAAAACAAAACCTCCTGCGCTCAAGTGCTGTCTGATGGAGTAGAAAGAGGTGCACTACAAACTCAGATGTAAAGAGAGCTGTTTGGTCTTGCTGCCCCCTTCAGGATCAAGGGTATCCAGAACCACTGGTAGAAAAGACAAAAAAGAAAAAGAGGGGCGCACCGACCTAGTGCATTACCATAAAAAACTTTTATTAAAATATTAAAAGGTGTACAAAATACTCACAAGACTGGTGTGGTACAACACACATCAAGAATAGCATATACAGTCTCCAAGGTAGCAGGTCCCAATAGTGACAAATGGGCATACAGATAGTCGCATGGGGCTGCTGTGGCTAGGCTGACGCGTTTCAGGGGCGAGCCCCCTTCCTCAGAGCCAGGCTCTGAGGAAGGGGGCTCGCCCCTGAAACGCGTCAGCCTAGCCACAGCAGCCCCATGCGACTATCTGTATGCCCATTTGTCACTATTGGGACCTGGCTACCTTGGAGACTGTATATGCTATTCTTGATGTGTGTTGTACCACACCAGTCTTGTGAGTATTTTGTACACCTTTTAATATTTTAATAAAAGTTTTTATGGTAATGCACTAGGTCGGTGCACCCCTCTTTTTCTTTTTTGTCTTTTCTATCGATCTGGGTTTAAACGTCACCATTGTGTTTTGTGTACCCTGTAATTATGTGGTATTATTCCAACTAAGGGGGCCAAGTAGCTTTGATAGCATTAGTGGGCTATAACAGTGATACCTGAAAGTTGCAAAATAGCTACCATCTGGACTGCAGGGAACCATAATCAAAGCGTATAGCACCTATTGACTATGGATAATCTTAAAGCAGGGTGGGCAGAGGCAATTACCGGTAAGTAAAATAAGTGTAACACAATCAGCGCAACCTTCTACTCAAATAATAAATCAATATGTGACTCCAACTGAACCAAATGTCAATAACATAACTAAAACAATATCAATAAATAAAATGCCCAATCTAAAAGTGAACTGCTGTTCACACTCTTCAGTGTTTCCACACTATACACCCCAATTTGTGTAAATTATATATATAGCAGTGCAGCGCAATTACACACTTACAAACAAAGACATTAAAATGCTCTACATATCCCCAGCTAAACTCTGGTGCTTGACTAACATTAGTATGACGTCACGGGCTCGGCTCCTTCCACCTATATGCGTTAAGCTCTTCTATTGGGCTTCCGCAGCAGGCTTAGTGGCCTTCTGAGGAAGGCAAAAAGTAGGGCGTAACGCGTATAGGTGGGAGGAGCCGTGGCCGTGATGTCATACTAAAGTTAGTCAAGCACCAGCGGTGAGCTGAGGATCTGTTTTTAAAGTCTTTGTTTATAAGTGTGTTTATTCCTTGATTTTAAGTAAAAAAAAAAGGTTTTACGGAGAACATTATAGTTCTTCCCCTTTTTTATTCCATGGTACTTTCTTTGGAGGATAAGTAGAAGTATACTCTGACTACTCACTATTGGATCCAGGAGACGGAAGAGAGACAAGGAGATATTCAAAGGAGGAGTGCATAAGACATATTAGACTCTAGTGGGGTCTGATGCGGGAGGTGAGCGGGCACTTCATATAGAGGTGGAGGTTCACAGTACACAGTCGGGAAGATTGTTTGCTCTGATTTATGCACAGTGGTGTTATACGGAAGGACATTTTTCTACATTCGATAGTTAAGAGACTAAGAGAGACTTTTATAATTTATTATGTGTACCACAGGTTGAACTGGATGGACTCTTTTCTTTATTCAACCTTACCTACTATGTAACTATGTGTATGGTATTTTTTTCACAGGATATATAAATGAATTGCACTGCACTGTTATATATACTGTATATATAAATTACAGGCAAGTGTCAGCTTTAGCAGATCACATCATTTGCATATTAGCACCATTACCGGCTTTAGAAACAGACAAAAGTGATAACCATGTCACTAGATGCTGTAAGGTGCTCTGAATCTTTTACCTGTTGGCTAGAAGGTTGTGCTTTTTAAGGGAGAAGAAAAGGAACTCCTGTGACCCATTTTCAGTAGACAGCAAGCTGAAGCCCGCTATCGGCTGACATCACAGGGCCTGTCCGGGCTCGGACAAGATCGCGACAATAAAGTCGGGATCTGCCCACATGCCTGGACCAGGACCCGGCTCAGCTTTTCAGCAAGCCACTGAGAGATTGAGCCAGCCTCATCTCATGGAGCTCTGAGAACTCAGCGATCAGCAGTGTTTGATCGCTCAGTTCTCAGTTTTAGAGCCAGCGGGGGACCGATGCTGCATCAACCTAGGTAAGTATGAATTAAAAAGAAAAAAAAAAGGCCAACTTCTCTTATGTCAATATATGAATATTCAGGTGTGAATTCAGGCAAAAAAGCGGACCTGATTCGCACCTGAACTGGTAAACAGGGATGCACCGGACCCCGGCACTCCGCGGCCACATATGTGTAAACCCCGGTCTGGTTCACTGTAGCCAGACTTGAAAAATTCACCTTTGAGATGTATACAGGGAACATAGCTTACTTAGTACAGTATGTACTTCAGTGTTTTATTCTGGCTGTAGTGCAACAGTTCGCCCCCAATGCTTTTTGTTAATAATCTGGCAATTCTGGAACACACCTGATTGTGATATTGGAACACACTCAGAAGGCTCCTTAATGCTTCTCCCATACAGAGATCCTGATGTAAAAAATACCAGTACTAAGAGTGGCAATCAGATCCAGACCGGTCTAGAAATTTTTAATGGAATTAGTGATGCCGGAAGCACGTGTTGGGTAGTTACACAATATAGCTATCAGGGAGTACATTCTTACTGGCCCTTTATGGAGCAGTGCTTGTGGATACAGTAGTTTACAGACAACTCTGATAAAGTTAAATCAAATAGACTTATTAATTTGTTGGGTTTTTCATCAGTAGCTCAGTATTTGATTTCACTTTTTGTATGAAATTGTGAAATTAATGAGGTCACCTTTTCATGGGCTGACCAACAGAGACCTACCACGTATGAATAGACTCTTCTTCCTCCCTTTCTCCGCAGTCACATTTTTATTTCTTATCCTCCAATACCCAAAAGTTGTCATGTGTGGCATTGTGTTTTATATTATTCAGCACTTGTCCTGTATGTTGTTGCAGCCCTCATACTCACCTGTGTTCCCTATTTATTCTCTGCATTATTCTGTCTATCCATGTTCCTGGGAAAGCCCAAGACATCCAATGGACTCCGAAGAAGGGTTGGGGCCCTGAAGCATGTCAGTGGCAATAAGCACCTGACAGAGGACCGAAGTGGTAACCACAAAAACTCCCTTTAATTACTACCATACTAGTGCATTGGTCAGTACCCTGATTTCTGTTTCTTGTCAATAATGGGGCTGTGGTGTACATCAAGCTTTCTGGGACATATCTTTGTACAAATGTCAGCGTCAGGCACCTCACAGAGTTTAGAGAGTGACATTCTTTTTAATTATTCACTTAATAAAATATTTAGGGGCATTATGCCCTAATGTATCCCTGTTTGCAGCTATTAGAGATGCCACCATAGCTCTCATGACGCCAAGACATTGCTGTTTCGGGTATAAGAGAAATTGGGATAATCTGAGTTGCTGGAAGACATATACTATATTACCAAAGGAATTGGAATGTCTGCTTTTAAAAGCACATGAACTTTAATGGCATCCCAGTCTTAGTCCGTAGGGTTCAATATTGATATTTAGTCCACCCTTTGCAGCTTTAACAGCTTCAACTCTTCTGGGAAGGCTGTCCACAAGGTTTAGGTTGAGTGTGTCTATGGAAGCGCATTTGTGAGGTCAGACATTATTGTTGGAGAGAAGGCCTGACTCTGCGCTCTAATTCATCCTAAAGGTGTTCTATCAGGTTGAGGTCAGGACAGTGTGCAGGCCAGTCAAGTTCCACCATCCAAAACTGGTTCATCCATGTCTTTATGGACCTTGTTTTGTGCACTGGTCCAAATCATTTGGTGGAGGGGGGATTGTGATGTGAGGTTGTTTTTCAGGGGTTGAGGTTGGCCCCTTAGTTCCAGTGAAGGGATCTCTTAAGGTGCCAGCATACCAAGACATTTTGGACAATTTTATGTGTCCAACTTTGTAGGAACAGTTTGGGGAAGGTCCCTTCCTGTTCCAACATGACTGCTCACCAGTTCAAAAAGCAAGATTTTTAAAGACATGGATGGACCGAGTTTGAGGTGGAGGAACTTGACTGGCCTGCACAAGATCGATAGAACACCTTTGAGATGAATTCGCGTGGAGATTGCGAGCCAGGCCTTTTGGTCTAACATCAGTGCCTGACCTCACAAATGGGCTTCTGGAAGAATGGTCAAACATACCCATAGACACACTCCTAAACCTTGTGGACAGCCTTCCCAGGAACATTTGAAGCTGTTAGAGCTGCAAAGGGTGTGCCAATTTAATATTGAACCCTACGGACTAAGACTGAGATGCCATTAAAATTCATGTGTGTAAAGGCAGGCGTTCCAATACTTTTGGCAATATAGTGTATTTCCTATGTCTCCAGAATTAAATGACTATTGCTTGTTTAAAACTAACACTACAATTAATTTTAGTTTTCCTTTATAGGTGTAATTGGATTTAGGAACAACTGAGGATTTAACTGAGGCCACTAAAATGAAAACTATCATAGTGAAAACAACAGACAACAAACAATGTTCATACACAATTTGTTTACTTTGGATATTTCTGAACATGTCCGAGTTTTCAGGATAAAGCGTTCTCTCTGTGTTTTTATTATAACATCGAAACAAAAATAATCTTCTACAAAAAGAAAATGGATATACAATATATCGATAGAATCTGTTTCTTTATCATACTCTGCCCTGCGATAATTTCTTTTTTAAATATATTCTTGGTTTACTATTTGAACTGCTCCAGTTGAATGGAGCAGTTACATTGAACCCGTAACCCTAAAAGAGGTGCCCGTAACTCTCCAACCCCAACCACCCTAAACCCTTCTCTTCTGCACAAAGAGTAATTGCGTGTCACAGTGAACATGAATAGATCTTACACTAAAATGTAAAAGTAAAAACATAAAACTGTATTATGTATCTTCTTTTTCCAAAAATAACATTTCTTCTGGGGTCTGTAAGTGGGATTGCACATTAAGAAATTGACTCCGCCCATCGCCACCCCCCAGAAAAACACTATGTGGGTTAGTTTAGGCAGACATTCTCATAACACAAAGAAACAGCAAACAGTCAAAGCCAAATAGTTATGATTCAGATGCTTCCTCCCGCAACGGTAACAAATGCCTGTGCGGTCGACTTTTATACCCATCTCTATGCTTGTATATTTACTGTTTTGGCACAGGGTCCATTTTCTGCATCGTAATAAGAAAGGGCCTTTCTAGAATCCACCTTCCCTCTTTGCAAGATCTGTCACCCTTCTAAGTCTCCGCCCTGATTTAAAAAGAGGGGGAGGGGCTTCAGGTGACATCCATTTTGTTTGATTTATCACTTAGCTGGTGGCCAAGTGCAGGTAGGTATTGCAACTAATGGTGTCCCTTCAAGGTTATATGGGCCACACTACAAATCTTCAAAAGATATGTCACTTCTTCCACCTGAGGACTGCAGCAGTAATAATCTCCACATTGTACGAATGCCATGGGCTTTTTCTTCGTAAGTCCCAGGTCACAAGGCGATAAGGCACTGCAGAAGCTGAGTTACCATCATTACTTCCCCTCAACCTTTTTTCTTTTTTAGTTCTTCCTAACAGGGGAGTAACGAGACAAGTAGACACCTCCTGCAGTGTGTTCAGCCAATCTTAGTCATGGGCTTTAAATGATTTCAAGGCTCAGTAATAGTGTACAGACAAGGAGTAAAACTGAGATGACCATGGTGCTGGAGGCGGAGTCACAGTTCCTGTGGGTGGAATCACATTTGGCATCTTGGCATAAGGCTCCTTTAAAGCCATTGGGGCAGATGCATCGCTGGCCTTCGTGGCAGGTGCCGCCGTTCTGGCAGATGAGCAGTTCATCATCGCAAACATTGGCTAAGAAAGGGTAAGAAAGAAAATATATATCAAAATGACTGTACATAAAAATAACCAGTGCTTCAAAAATGGTGAAAGGAGAGAGTTTTACCCAACAGTATTTTTTAAAATCAGTAAATACTTGGGCACATTAATGCATGTAGGATTGCCTCCAAATAAAGAGATACCTAAAGCTATCCTAAATGAAGCTGTCTGTGAATTCCAAGACCTTAGGAACCCTGAATGATAAATTTGCCTTCTAATAACTTTGATTGATCTCTACTTACCATTTGACTTGTAATAAAGAAAGTATGCCTTCCCTTTTTCTAGATTAGCAGTCTCCAAACTGCAGTCCTGGGGCCGGATGCGGCCCTTTTCTTGTCTTTTTGTGGCCCTATGGGGCTCTGTACCTTTCAATGACACCAACAATGGGTAATAACTCCTGTCGCTAGCTGACACCGACAATAGGTCACTATTCCTATATTTATACTCTTTTGGGTTCGGCTTTGCTATTTTTATCAATCATTTATTCATTAATTTATTTACTTGAGCCTTGGTATTTTTTAAGTATAACCAGCCTTGGCCAGGCGTATATGTGATACTTTTCCATTAATTAATTGTTTTTTATTTTCCAGGTGAGTTAACAGTAGTAATAGACTGTCGTATAAACAATTTGTATACCATCACTCATCTGTTTTATTCATGTTTTATTTATTTATATTTTTATTCCTTTATCTATATATATGATGTTTCTATATGATTAATATTTGCGGCTTATTGGCTTGCCAACTGTTTTTTGCAGTTAATATTTTGTGGGTATTCATGTTTTTTGTAATTTTAAATTTTCTTTGGTGCCTTTAAATGGAATTGGTGCTGGTATGGGTTAATTCCCCTAGCAAATATGGCGCCCGATTGCTGACACTTTTGGTAAATAACAACTTGTCTAGCAATTTCCAATATTTAATTTGTTGTGAGATGTCCATGGAGCGGCAGTTTCACTGGTCTTTTAAATGATCTAGCCATAATTTTTTGCCTTTTGAAACATATATTTTTACCGTAACTATGGGCACTGATCCCTTTGCAAACATGGCGCCCGATGAGTAACGTCATGGCTAGGGGCGGTACATGCTCTCTCCTTGTTCTATTTAAGTGGTGGCGCCAACACACCGCTTGTACCCCCAGGAAGACGTCACCTGTGACGAAACGTGCAGGGACCGGCGTGTTGACGTCACCACGTGGACTCGGAAGGACGGGCGTTAGTGTTAGCCGGCCGGCTTCTTTTTGTATTACGAGCACATATTGCTGCATTGAATATGGATGCTTACATGGCTCACGGTCGTTGATTGTCTCCGGTGGGAGATCCACTACACTAATGGTCCTGGTTTAGTGTATTTACATCCCTGTACCGCTACCCATCCACTGGAGTGCTTTGATTGGCTCGTTGATTACCTTTATCTGGTAAACTCACAGGTTTGGTGGTTTGTCAGACGCACCGTGGAGGAATCCATACTTATTGCTGTGGTGGAGGACTTTATATCTACACGCCTTGTTGCACCATTTTTTATTTCTATTCTTTGGGACATTATCAATTTATGGTTTATCTACCTTTGATTATTTCTCCTTTTTTTAGTTGGTCATTTATTCACTAGTGTGTATTTATTAGTTGACACACTGTACATTTTACATTGTTTATTTATATTCATTTATTTATATATACCCAATCACCTGTAGCGCAGCTTCACGTTATACAATTTCTTTAAGGTGTTATCCCACTATAAGCTGCAGCTCTTTTTCTTTTGCTAGCGCGGTTAATTTTTTATTTATTACAGGTCACTATTCCTCCCATGGACACCATCAAAAGGACACAATTCCTCCCATTGAAATGATCAATGGGGCGCAATTTCTTCAATTGACATCAATGATGGGACACAATTCCTTTCATTGATACCAAAGATGGGGCAAATTCCTTCCGTTAAAACAAACGATGGGCCACTAGTCCTCCCACTGACACCAACAATGGGGCATTATTCCTCCCACTGACACCAAAAAAAGGGCACAATTTCTTCCACTGACACCAATGATGGGACAGAATTCTTTCCATTGACACCAATGATGGGTCACTATTCCTCCAACTGACACCAACAATGGGGCAATATTCCTTCCACTGACATCAACGAGGCACTAGTCCTCCCACTGACATCAATGATAGGGCATTGTTTAGTAACTTTGGACACCAGAACATTGTTTAGTCCCACTGGACACCAGGACATCGTTTAGTACTACGGACACCAGTACATTGTTTAGTCCCACTAGACACCAGGACATTTTCTACTCCCACTGGCTCTAGTCTGGCCCCCTAAAGTCTGAAGGACGGTAAACTGGCCCTTGGTTTAGAAAGTTTGGAGACCCCTCTAGGTTCTGTCCAAAGGGTCCCTTTCTGGTCTTTCATGCTAAATACTGATGTCTATCCATTTATGACAGACTGGCACTTCTAAACCCACCTTGTATAACCAGCATGCTGGATTTGCTTACAATTATCGCAAGCGGCTGCTGTAGCCCCTATCGATAATCACTGTCTTTTCCTGGCGGGAATGGCTTCCCCCACCCCCCTGCCAGGAAAAGACAATGGCCTGGCAGGAGATATTCCTGCATCAACTTTGTCTCTGCTGATGGGGGAATCGAGCAAATTTCTTCCAACTGCAGGAGAGAAATTTGCTCTGAGTATGACCGGCCTTAGTGTCATCTGCAAACAAAGGGTATGTTTATTCCCAAACTTTATATCATTTTATAGGCTAAATAGAGGGGGTCTTAACACTGAACCTTGGGGTACACCACTAATAACCCTAGACCATTGAGAGTATAAATCGTTCATCACTACTATTTGATTAGAGGCTTTAAGCCAGTTTTCTGTTTATTTACAGACACAATTCTCCAAGCCTATAGATTGTAACATACACTTTAGCCATCTCTGGGGAAGTCCAAGTATATCTACATCTACTCTCTTATCTAAGTTTTTTGTTTGCTTCCTCATAAAAATGTAGCACCCTCCTAGGTAGGTGCTAGTGAGAAAGTATAGTTTTGAGCTCTGTCTGCTTACCAGAGGAGCTGCAGGTAAATCTATATTGCTCTCTGCCTATCAGGGAGCAGGACCTATAAGTAAGGTCTGCTCAATGTGCTCAGTATGCGATTCATTCAGTCTGAAGAGTGTTTCACGCTGGTCAAATAGGGAGGCATGTTGGACAGTGGGAGGAAACCGGACAAATGGGTGCATAGGCTTTTGATACAGTCCTGGTCATTGGCAGAGGGCAGGTTGCCTCGGTGCATTCTGGCATGCTGTATAAAAGCCAGGAGCACATGTGCTGCAGGGTCTTTGGCTGGAGAGCAGAGTCCCGGAGAGAGGGGGGTGGCTGCCTTCTCCTCTGTAGAGGTGTCATGCGGTCGCAGGAGGTTGTCCTGAGGACCAGAGGAGCAGTTGAGAGGAGCTGAACCCTGAGGTCCAAGAAAGCTGACTGAGAGGGGAGACAATAGAGACCCGGGGACTACAGTATCGTGAGTACAGGGACTCGTGTCAAGGTGCCTGACCTGAGGGGGGCCACCCCTGCTTGAAAGATAGTCAGTAGGACGGGTGTCAGCAGAGAAAGAGAAAGAGGATACTGGGGAGTGTGTCCTGAAGATAATTGTTTGTTCACCGAGTCGTCTTAGGAAAAGAGACTCAATCCAAATTCATCCAAAGTGGCAGGGTGAATCAACAGCCTGGCTGTATCAGAAGATAGGAGTGCTCAACATTATCCATAATTAAATTGGAGTATCCTACTATTTCCTTCTCCTATCCCCATTTTGAAAAAAAAAAAAACACAAAACAACCAAAAACCCCTAGACTGATTATTGGAGTGAGCCGTGTGAAGGAATTAAGGACTTGTATCTGTCATGACTGTGTGCTGGTAACTCAGGGGGACCCGCAGAGTGAATAACTGGCAGTCCTTATGGGGGACAGTGCTACAAAAAGAAAGTGGATTTGACAACATTGGTCATTTGTGAACCAATGCTATCAATCCTTGATATTGTTTTCTAGCAAGAATTTCATGGTCATTTATCAAACTCTCATGTATAGTACATTCCGGCTATAGCAGTTAAACTAACAGGTCTGTAGTTACTTGGTAAAGACCTTATGTTCTATTGAAAGACATGTAATAGTTCTTTAAATAAAATGGCAAATCCTACATCTATCTCCCATTTATTATTCGGGTCTTGTACATTTCTGGAATATATCTTAGTGTGCAGCTGATATAAACATAATTTAAACTCTTTTCATTAAGGTCAAAATAACACAAATCTTCCAGCACAGCAGAGCAAAGGGCAGGCTGCATCCTGGGCAGATTTAATGTGTCTGCGTTACTTAATCACTTGCGAGTAAAGGTCTTCCACGCAGAACTGTGTCTCCAGAGCACACTGGGAATTATAGACCGAGACTAGACAGACACATGGTGGCAAGCTCTCGTAATATTATTTTGTATAATTTTCACTTGCTGTTTTTATATAGGCTTATTAAAAGTGGAGAGAATAAAACTTTAAAAAAAACCTTTGTTTTGGACAGAGTGTGGAGCAGTGGTCCTTTTTAAAGAGGAAGTAAACCCTCCTCTGCAACTTTTACCTATAGGTATGCCTATGATAAGACTTACCTATAGGTACTGTAAATATCTCCGTTTAGGAGATATTTACCTTACATGCAGCCAGTGACATCACTGGCGCATGCGCTCTGAAGGAACGGCCGCTGGTGCCGTTCCTTCAGAGCCCCGTGCTGTGACCGTCGGCTCCCGCGCGCGTGCGCGGTGTGACGTCACCGCGGCTCCAGCCAATCGGATGGCCGGATGCCGCAATCCCGGAAGACGGGCGACTGAACATGTCGTCCGTCATAGAGGTAAGCGGGCGGCACGGCGGGGGCTCGTTCAAGGGTAAGTATTTCATAATGAGCTAGTATGTGATGCATACTAGCTCATTATGTGTTTCTCTTGCAGGTTGAAAAAAAAAAAAATTGGGGTTTACAACCTCTTTAAACAAAAAAAAATTCACTAAGCCCTACCTGCATTTAGCAGTGGGGGGTCACTCTGACTGGCATTGGGATGTGTATCTTGCCTGTAAATACTTCAATAACACACTCATCAATGCACAATGGCTTTTTCGATAAGCTTTGTTGCATTGTGCTTCTCATCCGACATGTTTCATTCTCTTTCAGGGCTTAGTCAGAGTGGACATATGATTAGGGAAAAGAGGGTGAAGGATCCAGAAAAGTTCAGTGGCAGAGGCAATGAACTCTGTGCAATAAAGCTTAAAGTGTTACTAAACCCACAAGAGTAAAATCAGTCAGTATATGCAGTAAAGCATGCTTGTTATACTCACTGTGGAACCAAAGGAGTTAATCCTCTGCATTGTGTAAAAAGTTTGTTTGCTCCTGTATACACAAATCCTCCTCTTCTTCCACTGACTCCAAAACAGGTCCAGATAAGACAGAGTCCATGGAGTCAGGCTGCACATGCTCAGTTAGGTGTGTATTGCTAGAAAGTTTTTTTTTTTTTCTTAGGAGGGTGCATGTGATCAGCACAGGGCCAATCAGCACGGTCCAGACAGGGGGTCAGGGGTCTTGGACCCTAATAAGACAGCCAATGCAGTATGAAAACTCCTCCTACAAGCTTTAACTAGACACTGATAGAAGTCACAAGATTGCAATATACTGCTGATGAGAAAAGGTATTGGTTTATATTTACTAAAACTATTGCATTTCCATGTTCTGTGTACTGTGGGAGACCAGATATAGTGAATGCAGGGTCCTAGGTTTAGTAACACTTTAATGAAAAGAGATACTACAAGTTGTGTGGCGTATGCTAATAAATTGATAATGCCCCCTCTTCCACAGACTCCTTGTCGAAAAAAAACAAAAAAACAAATGTCTCACCTTTGAAATACGATGTCTCTCAAGGATGAAACCTGTATTTTGAGTCACATTGCAAATGTAGCACTACTCCTTTGGGAGACGCAGATAATACTGTCCAGGTCTTCCCAACTTCTGCCCCACAGCCAGGCACACAACAGGCTCATTTGCTCTTTCTCCGAAGACCAGTCTAGGGGATGTTGTTTGTGTTGTTTCTATTTTTGGAGAACTTGGATAGGATTGAGGGAAGTGATGGGATACTCCAAAGATAAGAACTATGTACAACTGAGGACTTTGTATTACTTTAGGACAAGCTATGATGAAGTCTGGGCTTGTACCAAA
This sequence comes from Pelophylax lessonae, assembly GCF_965119305.1. Taxonomy (NCBI): domain Eukaryota; kingdom Metazoa; phylum Chordata; class Amphibia; order Anura; family Ranidae; genus Pelophylax; species Pelophylax lessonae. The sequence goes on from NC_138774.1 coordinate 222,190,346, forward strand.
TAGTAGACTTCAGCTTAAGTAGTATTAGAGCCACTAGAGCAAAGTCCTTTTAAGTAGAAAAGTGTCTGTACAAAGCTCTTCAGAACATCTGCTAGTGTCAACTTTAACTCACCCACAGCTGAGTATAACTATAAGCAGTGGTGTATTTTGGTTTTGTGCTGCCCTAGGCAAGACTAAAATTTGGCGCCCCCCCCCCCCCTCCTATGTAAATTTGCCCCACTCCTTATTTTTTAATGGATGTGACTCCCTCCAAAATTGAAGGACTACAAGTCCCAGCATGAACCTCTGATATGTCACGGGGAGGGTGGGAGAGAGAGAGAGAGGGGGGTGGGTGAGGGAAGAGGAAAGAGAGAGAGAGAGGAGGGATGAGAGGGAGAGGGTGGGTGAGGGAGGGAGGGAGAGAGAGAGGGGGGATGAGAGGGAGAGGGGCGAAAGAGAGGGGAGGGTGAGAGAGAGAGGGGGTGAGAGAGATGAGGGTGAGAGAGGGGGGGGGTTGAGACAGAGGGGGGGATGAGAGAGGGGATTAGAGACAGAGAGAGAGAGAGGGGGATGAGAGAGATAGAGAGAATAAGGATGAGAGAGAGAGGGGGGTGAGAGAGAGAGGGGATGAGAGAGAGAAAGAGAGGGGGATGTGAGGTAGAGAGAGGGGGGGAGAGGGGAGAGGGAGGAGAGAGAGGGGGATGAGAGAGGGGGGGGGGGGGGTGAGAGAGAGAGAGAATAAGGATGAGAGAGAAAGGGGGGTGAGAGAGAGAGAGAGGGGATGAGAGAGAGAAAGAGAGGGGGATGTGAGGTAGAGAGAGGGGGGGAGAGGGGAGAGGGAGGAGAGAGAGGGGGATGAGAGAGAGAGGGGGGCTGAGAGAGAGGGGGTGAGAGAGAGAGAGGGGGGAGAGAGAGAGAGGGGTGAGAGAGGGAGGATGAGAGAGAGAGGAGGGTAGGGAGAGAGAGAGGAGGGTATGGAGAGAGAGAAAGAGAGGGGGGTGAGAGAGACAGAGAGAAAGGGGGATGAGAGAGAAAGAAAGAGAGAGAGAGGGGGGAGGAGGTGAGAGAGAGGGGGGTGAGAGAGGCAGCTTTATCAATCAGTGGCCAATAGAGTCTAAGGTGGAGGAGGGGGCGGTTTTTTGACGCCCCCCTGTAAAGTGCCGCCCTAGGCCTGGGCCTTGTTGGCCTAGGCCAAAATACAGCACTGACTATAGGTTTTGCAAGGCCCAATGTCCTCAGTGTAATATAGCTGTCAAAGATTAGGGAAGGTACAAATACATCATTGCCTCTAACTCTAAACGTCCCTAGATGTCCAAATGAAAAGCTACAGCATACCTGAAACAAGGTCATTTTTAAGGTCTTTGGATCTAACCTCCTTCTTAGGTTTATGGTCAACTTTGAACTCATTTGTACCCATTTCAGTCTGAATGTTAGATGACTATTCCAGTTCCTTGGATCACGAGAGTCTTCTTCTACCCAACACCTAGACCTCCCAATGGGATACCACTAGTTTGTTTTTTTCAAATATAGTATTAGCACCTAAGTATATCTACCTACGCTTCCAGCACCATCAATCTTCCAGTAATTACAACCTGATAGAGGTTATATTTCTTCCTTATTTTACTGAGGAAAATTTTTTGGTGCAATCTGTCTCTTCACTGCTCAGATTTCCTGTCATCCTCCTTCCCAACAGGAAGTATGGGGAAGTCTCCAGCAGGAACTCAAACCAATATAAAAACTTGACAGAAGTTCTATGCTTTCACAGCTCTGTGCAAAACTAGGGACTATTAATGCCAAGGTTATAATTTCATGTACCGTACATCGAATAAAACTGCCATATAACCCTTTTGAACTTGCCCTCATAACAAAGTACTACAATCTTATAACCAGACTATCCATCTTGTACATGACTCCTATGTGTTAGGCTCATGGGTTATGTTACTTACGGTGGCAGCCTTGCCTCCAGTGGTAGCCAAGGTAACACTCATCACACTTGGTCCCGGTGGCTCCAGGCCGGCACACACAATCACCATTTTCAATGCAGCGTTCATGCTCCGATCCATGCTGGTTACAGTTGCAATCTGCAAACACAGAAGAATTCTCTTAGCTAGAGCTTAGTCTTAATAAGCAACATAATTATAATGACATATCCATACAATGGGGAGAATTTACCAAAATGGCAGCACCCAGAAACTGAAGCAGTGATGCATAGTAACCAACCGATCCAACCCGATTGATTGCCATGCAAAGCTGCTTCCCTAGATTCTGGCTGCTCCAGTTTTACTAAATTCCCTCAAAAAATATTTTAAATATTTCTTAAAGTCTAAATCCAATCATTACTTCTCCATTCCCTACTCTCCTTAGATATTTATTTATTTTACTGTTCGTAGGGTAACTTTTTACATTTGTGGTTTTTTTTTTATAGGGATAGACTGATATGGTTTTTTTTTTAGGGCCGATACCGATATTTTGGTCACAACGTATCGGCTGATATGGGCCGATATTGTTATACATTTAAAGTTTTGAAAAATAAAGACAATTTTTGACACAAATCTGGTACTGAACATGTTAATTTTTGTTTAATGCTTAATGGCTGGCTTGCTGGCACCCTGTGGTGGATGGCTGGCTTGCACCCTGTGGTGGATGGCTGGCTGGCACCCTGTGGTGGATGGCTGGCTGGCACCCTGTGGTAGATGGCTGGCTGGCACCCTGTGGTGGGTGGCTGGTAGCCTGCACCCTGTGGTGGGTGGCTGGCTGTCACCCTGTGGTGGGTGGCTGGCTGACTGGCACCCTGTGTTAGGTAGGTGGCTGGCACAGGGGCTGTGGGTGGCTGGCTGGTAGAGGGCCTGTGGGCGGCTGGCTGGTACAGTGCCTGTGGCTGGCTGGTACAGGGCCTGTGGGTGGCTGGTTGTCTTGCATCCTGTCTGTGGTTGGCTGGCTGTCTGGCACCCTGTGGTAGGTGGGTGGGTGGCTGGCACCTTTTGGTGGGTGGGTGGGTGGCTGCCACAGGGGCTGTGGGTGACTGGCTGGTACAGGGCCTGTGGGTGGCTGGCTGGCTGGTAAAGTGCCTGTGGTTGGCTGGCTGGCTGGTACAGTGCCTGTGGCTGGCAGGTACAGGGCCTGTGGGTGGCTGGCTGGCTGGTACAGGGCCTGTGGGTGGCTGGCTCGCTGGTACAGTGCCTGTGGCTGGCTGGTACAGGGCTTGTGGGTGGCTGGCTGGCTCCCTGGTACAGTGCCTGTGGCTGACTGGTACAGGGCCTGTGTGTGGCTGGCTGGCTCACTGGTACAGTGCCTGTGGCTGGCTGGTACAGGGCCTGCGGGTGTGGGTGGCTGGCGGGCACCGGGCTGCTGTCGGTGGGTGTATGGCTGTGATACACTCCCGCAAAAATATCAGCAATGTCGGCCAGTTCCGGGGCTGATACCGATATATCGGGGAAAGTGCATATCGGCCACCGATAATCGGTCTGTCCCTAATTTTTTATAGCTCTGCATAGAAAATACAATAAAGATACAAAAAAAAACTTTGTATCAGAAATATAATTGCTTTTACAGAAAGGGAAAAATCGCAGAATGACATGTAGCACCCTACAGGTAGGTGCTAGGTAAAGTATAGTGGGTCTTGGCTGCCTAACAGCAGGGCCATGATTTCAGCTGGCTGCCATGTCTCTCAGGTGTGTCTGCTGAGAGGGGAGTTTCCCCACTGGCTCCATGAGAAGGTTCTCATTGGGCAGTGGAGGAAACCCAATCAGAGACACACTCAGGCCTGTATCTATCCCAGAAGGCAGATTCTGCCGTAGAGGATTCTGGGAGTGGGTATAAATTCTAAAGGAACGCATGATGCAGCGTCTTTGGTAGGAAGCAAAGTACCAGGAGGTAGAGTACGGCTGTCTCTCCTCCTGTCAGAGGAAGCGGGTGTCCCGGGTGGCGCCCTGGGAATCCAAGGAGTGTGAAGCTGAGCTGCAGAGGGGATCCATATGCCGAGAACCAGCGGAGAGAGAGAGGGGTCCAGTCCCAGGAAAGCCTACAAAGGTTGTGAGTACTGTGGATTGCCCCTGAGGTCTGCCTAGTGTCAGAGGGGGCCACTCCGGAGAAGGTTCTATGGATCCAGGAGTCAGCTAACTGTTAAAGGGGGTGCCTAGTCAGAGGACCTTAAAGTATTATAGAGGGTACCTAGTCAGAGGACTCTGAAGTATTAGAGGGGGTACCTGCAGTTTGGGCCCTGAAGAGTCAGTGTACAGTGTGCAGTGTACAGAGTTAAGAGTTGCAGCAGCACAAGTAGTGACAAGGAGCTACCTCAGCCAGTGAAGGGTTAGAGGGAGCTGTTCAGTGACTTTTGAGCTACACTAAGTTTCAGGAGTCAAGAGTTCTACAGTCCTGGAGCTTCTGAGCTAACAATCCAAGTTAAAGTCGAGGTTTCAGCACTAATTCAGTCAAAGCAGCATTTGAAGCGTTAGGAAGCGCTGGTCGGCATTCAGCTGGCACCAAGACAGTGCTAGTGAGCATTTTTTTTGTACAAAGTCCCAGTTAAGCCTAGAAGAGCCAGAGGAGTATCCCACTCATTCCCTTCTCCCATCCCCTAAATACAATAAAAAAAACAAACCAAAAATGCCAGAATGATCATTGTCTCAGCTCTCACACCTGGGTTCACAACTTTAATGTGTTGGAAGTGTCCAGACCCACCTCAGGCCCAAGGCCTGGAAATATTGCTACAGACATTTCCTTTTTGATAAATTATGAGCTACATTTGTTCCCATACAGAACTCTGTTTTACTGTGTTCATTACAGCTAAATGCAGCTGGTTTAACAATATAGCAACACTCCTCAAACTTGTTTGGTCAGGATTTTTGCACCTTGCTGACCATGGAACGTACAGGTGTACAAGATGCACCTGGTTTAGTTTGGCTGGTGGAATGAGTGCACTGTGGCATCTTCACTTGGCGTTTAAGAGGACCATGTCCCAGCACTGGTACCACTATTACTAATTGAACACTTGCTAACACCTGATAGGATCTGGCCTGTTAGAAATGTAACATAGGAAGATCCAAATTTATAATTCTTGCTCCTTGGGCCAACTGTCATATCGTTGCCCATTCAACTATCCCAGAAAATTACCTAGCTTGATTATCGCACAAAATCAGAATGCCCTATCTAGACAAGGCACAAAAGAGACAGCTCACTCTATGCGCCTGCCTATGGCATGATATAAGACTAGACACACAGTTGCCTTATCCTGCTAATTCAGTTCTAAGTGTACGGCAGGGGAGGGAAGGGCTGGGAGGCAGGGGGTATATTCCAACTAGAAAAATAAAAGGAAAGACAAAAGATCAAAACCCCATAACTTAGTATAGTATGTTTTCAGTGATTAAAGAGAGCACCCACTCTGGTACAAGAGCAGCACCCTCACATTAGATCATTGCAGATTCGTTTTTTGGGCTACCCACATATTTTTCTTTTATGCTAGTGCTGGATCCTCACTTGGTCAATCTATTAACACCAGGATCATATGTAGCATATGGCTGTTATTTTTTTATTTTATTTGTATTATTAATATTGAAATTTTCTTTATTTTATGTGTGTTGGTTTGGTCAATTGACGTGAGCTTTTTGATGCATTAGGAGCAGGATAAATTAGATTGGCATTGAGTGCTGTGGGTTTTTTTTGGGTCTTCTATAACCCAATCAATTAGTTGTAGTGAAATATAGTGGGCTGGTGGCACCGTATAGAGATACTTTCCCCATGTAGACTTCAATCGGGAGTCAGGACCCCTAGTGTATGACAACATATTAACTACCGGTTAAGTCACAGCACTTAGTAGAGGGAAGTCTTCCAGCATCCACCTACTTTGGAGCTCCATGCACTAAATAGCCTATGAACCAAGGCTAGTAGGGTTAGAAAGGCCAGTAAGTGTTTTTTAAATAAGGGGACACAGGCAGGGCCGGTGCTTCCACTAGGCAAACTAGGCAGCTGCCTAGGGCGCATTGCAACCTAGGGGCGCAGCCATGAGTCGGCACTCTCTGTCCATCATAAATGATCCTTGTGAGCTGAGGGGAGGGGGCGGCAGTGGGGGAGAAAGAATGGACAGAGGAAGATGCCAGGTGTCTGGGGCAGTGGCTGAACTACCAGGCCCTGGCTTTCCACCACTGTTGGGGGGGGGGGGCAAGAGGCAGGAAGGGAGCCCACAGGAGTGCTGCCTGCATGATGATCCTATTTGGCTGGAGCTGAGTGGTGTAAACCCTGGGCAGGAAGTGACTCTCTGCACTGAGCTGGTGGGCAGCCGTTCATTTCCCTGGGTCGGTATTAAGCAGGGAGCGGAGAAAGGCTGAACCTGACCCCAAGCTTGGCACTGGAGGGCGGCACCTTTACTATAGCAGAAACGACGAGGCACCGGAATGGTCTGAGGAGGTTGGGGATTAGGGACGTGCGGAGCTCTGACTGCGGCTTCTCCCTTCACCAGGAGCCTGTGGTGAGCACTGTGGTCCAGGAGAGGAGCATCCTAGGAGAAGGAATCAGCAGGATCATGGTGAAGGAGGGCAGAGTGTGGGCCACTCTCTTCATACTGCCCAGTGAGGGTCCCCAGAACAGGGGATCAGGGTCCCTGGGTGTGACATGGAGGTTCCCTGGTGTGAAAGGGAATCAGGGTCACCAGGTGTGCCATGGGGGATAGGGGACACCGGGTGTAACAGGGTTTTGGGGTCACCAAGTGTGCCATGAGAAATTGGGGTCCCTGGGTGTGCCATGGGGGATTGAGGTCCCCAGGTGTGACATGGAGGAACATCAGGTGTCCCCAGGTGTGACATGGAAAAACATCAGGGTCCCCAGGTGTGACATGGAAAAACATCAGGGTCTCCGGGTATGACATGGAGGAACATCAGGTGCCCCTGGTGTGACATGGACGATCATCGGGGTCCCTTGGTGTGGCATAGAGGGACATTAGGGTCCCCAGGTGTGACATGGAGGAATATGGGGGTCACTGGTTATGACAGCATAACATAGAGGAGCCATCAGATCAGGGTCACTGGGTATGACATAGAGGAGTTTTTAACCCCTTCCCTTATACATTTTATTTTTTTGGGGGCGGGGGGGGGGGGGGGGCGCAAGTAGCTTGTCTTGCCTAGGGTGTAAAATAGTCTAGCACCGGCCCTGGACACAGGACAACCATAGGGGTTTGTTTACTAAAGCTGGAGAGTGCAAAATCAGGCTCACTTCTGCAAAGAAACTCAGCTTCCAGGTTTTATTGCCAAAGCTTATTTGCAGAAGCTGGGGTTAGAAGCTGATTGGTTTCTATGCAGAAGCGAGTCTGATTTTGCACTTACTAAAAAAACACCATAATGTCAGTGAATTGGAAGCTCTTCTCTTTCTGTAGTGTATTTTGATCAGTTCTCTCTCTCTAAAAATGTCCTGTTTCTGGGCAATTTTACCCTGCTTTTTTACCCTGATGACCTGCTCTCTTTATTGTTATTGAAAGTTTGACAGCAATATGCCAGTGACAGGACATCACCTGTCTTGCATCAATTAATTACTGGCTAATCTATTTTTGCCAGTCATAGCAGGTCTATTAGCGTTTGAAGAAAAAGCATGTGAGGTTGCTAAAACTACCTAACTATAACAAACTGAAGTTAATCAGATAGGGTTGCTGCTATAGTATCTAAGCCAGGAAAAAAGATCAATTTCAAATATTTGCTACCTGTGTACATTCTCACTGTTTCCAAAGAACTACAGCTTTAAGGAATCCCCTAAGGACAATATTTTAAGTATTTGTCTATCTTCAATGTTGCCCTTAAATCGCATGTCTCTCCCTACTGTATGTAATTTTTGTTTGCATTGGCATGTTCCTCATGGCAGTGCCCAGCTTCCCAAGCCTTTTTTTGGACAGAAGTTTACCTGTATTAACTGGGTTCACCCCTATAGATTTCCATGGGATTCATTGCTAAGTTCACATTTGCTGTAGTGATCGGCCGATATCGGTTTTTCGTTGCCGATACCGATATTTTGGTCAATGCATATCAGTATCGGCCGATATGGGCCGATATTTTTGTACATTTAAAAATAATTTTTTTTTTTACTTTACAGGTACTCTTGTGGAGGGATTTAAAAGACCCCAAACCCGTCCTCTGCACTTTAAAGCATTTAAAACGCCAAGTTTGGCTGTTTTGAATGCTGTCATTTTTTTTAATCTGGCGCCAGACAGTACCCGGAAGTGATGTCAGTCATGACATCACTTCCGGGTTTTTGCACGAAGACTCGATCAGAGCCGAATTAGGCTTTGATTGGGTCTTCGGCGGACGTGCAGGCTGGTTGCCCGGGTCTCCCCATGGGACAGGAGATCCGGGTGAGCCGCGGAAGGCGGCGGGAGGCGGGGGGACGTCCCTTCCCCCTCTCACTCCTTGTAATGACAGCCGAGCAGCTTCTCACTCGCATTGGTTGTCATTACAAGACAGCCGACCCTCGGCTATGGATGCCGGTACCGGGGAGATGCCTCTATCTGCAGGCATCACTCCAGTACAAGCACTTTCCCGAAATATCGGCAATATCGGTCACCTTGGTATATATATCAGGGAAAGTGCTTTGCCAATAATCGGTCAATCTCTAATTTGCTGAATTTCAAAAAGGATAAGCCAATGGCAAATCAAACCTTGTCAAATTCGCACATCTCTTACTGTCACATGGCAAAGGGACCTGGTCTTTGGAAAGGGTTTTTCCCCCAACCCCTTAAAGTCAGGAGGATGAAGTAGTGAGGGATTGCAGGCAAGGTGAGTCTAAGGCTCCATGTACACGGGACGTTGTTGAAAGTCCCTTTGAATGCTGGAATTTTTAGGACGTTTGAAACGTCTGTTCGGTCGCGTTTGTACCCGCGTTTAGCGGGCGTTTGCGTTTAGAACCGTTCCTAGAGGTCAAAAAAATTATTCCCCTTTAAAATGGAAAAACACGGGTCATCGCGTTCGGTCGCGTTCGGACGCGTACGGTCGCGTTTTTGCGTTTGAAACGCCGGGAAACACACGTTCGAACGCAAATAATTGCGTTCTATAAAAAGTCCCTGAACGCAACTGCCTGCAAATGACTGCAAAACGACCCTGTGTACATGGACAGATAAGATAAAATATAGATGGGTTCAGGGGCTTCTGAAAAAAACGCCCAACTGCTCCTAAACGGCCATTTCCAGCGTCCCGTGTACATGGAGCCTAAGGGGTCGGGAGATATTTTTTCCAAAGACATTGGGGTTTATTTACTAAAACTGCAGAGTGCAAAATCTGGTGCAGCTCTGCATAGAATGCAAACAGCTTCTTTTTTCAGCTTCTTCAAATACAGTGCCATGAAAAAGTATTCACACCCCTTGACATTTTCCACATTTTGTCATGTTACAACTAAAAAAATAAATGTTTTTTATTAAAATTTTATGTATTCGAGCAATATACAGTGTCACATAATTGAGAAGTTTTCAATTTATTTTTCAAATAAATATCTGAAAGGTGTTGCATGCATTTGTATTTAGCCACCATGAAGCAATACTTTCAGTTTAGGTGGACGGCTATGTATTGGTAGGTTTGCAGTTGTGCCATACTCTGTTTTTGGATGACGGATTGAAAAGTGCTCCCTGAGATATTCAAAGCTTGAATATTTTTTTATTTATAACCTAACCCGGCTTTAAACTTCTCCACAGCTTTATCCCTGTCCTGTCTGGTGTGTTCCTTGGGCTTCATGATGCTGTTTGTTTTCTAAGGTACTTAAAATTTTCACAGGTTGACTCTATTTACTAATTAGATGACTTCTGAAGGCAATCTGCTCAACTAGATTTTAGTTAGGGGTATCAGAGTAAAGGGGGGGCTAAATACAAATACACGTCACACTTTTCAGATATTTATTTGTAAACAATGTTGAAAACCACTTATAATTTTCCTTCTACTTCACAATTATTGCCACTTTGTGTTGGTCTATCACACAGGTGTCAAACACAAGGCCTGCGGGTGGCCATTTCATGTAGCCCTTGCACCTCTCCTGCAACTGCGGCACTCCCCTTGTCTCTGCCCCCACCGTTTCCCTGTAGTCGGCAGCAGAGAGGACAGAACTCCTTTGCCAGATCCTGCACTACTCTGTGCAGCTGCAGAAGGGCTTGTCTTTGCCCCCCCTCCTCAGTAGACCGCATCAGAGAGGAGGGCAGAACTCCTACTACAGATCCTGCACCTCTCTGTGCAGCCGCAACACCACCTTGCCTCTGCCTTCCCTGGTCTCAGCATTCAGCAGACTCTGGAAGCTGTCTCCAGCCCTCCTCTGGTTCTCCTCCAGACCCTGAACTTCTTCCCAGATCTACCCGCATCTTTTTCCTGGCAGCAGCACAAGGTAAGGGGGTGCATTATGATGTAAGGAAGGGTGGGTGACTCTTGATTTCTCATGTAAGGGTCTAAGGGGGCGTGGGGTGCTCTGGACATCTGCTCTGGATACGATGAAGTGGAATTTGACACCCCTGGTCTATCACATAAAATCTCAAAAAAATATATTTACGTTTTTGGTTGTAACATGACACAATGTGGAAAATGTCAAGGGGTGTGAATACTTTTTCAAAGCACTGTAAGTTTTAATAAAAAAAACCTGGAAGCTGATGGGGTTTCTTTGCGGAGCTGCACCAGATTTTGCACTCTCTAGTTATAGTAAATCAGCCCCACTGTCACTTAGTCCTGCGTGGGCAAGGTCTTTTTAGTGGACGTTGAACGAAAAATATTTATTTGTGACAATGGCATGGTATTTGATTTAGTTGAGTCCATATCATTTTCACAAAACATGTTGTTTAGCTGTATCAAATTCATCCTTTACAATACCTGTTTTGAACATGTATATATAAATGTGAGAAGAGTTGTTACGATAAACCATGTTCTCTGAGACAACACTCTCCATGATCAATAATCACTGCAGCATTGAGGCACACTTTGTATGGTGCTCTATCTTCAGGCTGGAAGTAACCATTCCTACCAAGAAAGGACCAGTTTGATAGCGTTTGCTTCCAAGGCCAACACTTAACGTTCCTCCCTGGTCTGCCTGGGATAATGGTGTATTTCGCACAGCATTGGTGAACTGTAAGTGCACAGTATACCTTTCTGCCAACCAAAATGCACAAACTGCAACAAGAATGGCCCAAATTTCCTTTGCCTCACCGCTTGTTCCCACACTTCAACCAACCAGCACCCTTGGTCTCTCATCAGCTATTGTCATCCTATTTACCTTGTATTTGCCTACAGACAGGCCAATCTTCATACTACATAGTGAACTGAGTTTGCTCAACTAAAACGGTTTACCTTCCTCTTTTCTTCCATATCTCACCTGGGCTTTTCTCCATGTCCAAATACATGTTGCTATTTTGCAGGGAGTTTCTTCTACCCTTACTTACCTATTTTTCCTGTGGCATTCGCAGATCTAGTTACCCCTGTACAGAATGGGTTCTCTAACCCCCCCCCCCCCCTTGAGACATTGCAGCTTTTTACCCTAGCCCTAAGCCCCTACCATTCAGCCACTCATTTTTTTCTTTTTCCTCTCGATTTACCGTGACTTTATGACGTCAAGTTTAAAAGTTGATATTGGGTCTGCTTATCCAAAATTGAGGTATGTTCTCTGTCTTAAGGTATGTTCTTTATCTTCTTCAGGAACATGTAATACGCGGTTATATTTTTGTAATTCAAATATGTATCTGACCTATCTATTTATCTAAAAAACCTAAATAAACAATTAAAAAAATAGTTTTATATGATATTTTAATTTTATTTTACTGAGATAGTTCTTCTCAACAGTATAGACATCGGGTACTTGCAACTTCATGGTTTAGATAGCAGCAGCTCTTTCTCTTTGCATGGGTAAAACAATAACCCTCCCTCTTCGCCTCAGCTCTATAGAGGAGGTACACTTGCAAAACCCTAGGGGGTGGTCAGGATCAAGAGTGCCATACTCCCCTGGCATGAGGAAACCTGAACACTAACCACTTGGCAACCTGTCATCCACAGGCACTCTTGAGAGATTAAAGGGGCAACCTCTTACTATACTGCTCTGTCTAAGCTGTGCCACCCCATGCTAATATGCTTTTCAGTGACTGGGGAAATCCACCATTCAGAACAAGAGCAGGCTTCAAAGGGAAATCTATCAAAGACATCCCATTAGGTACCCCGTAACAAAGAGTGCTTGGCAAAGTGCTTCCCCTTGCACCATGCAGGGAAAAGTGACAGGTTTTCTTGATAGGGCATCTTTCATCACCCATCTTTGCTGTGCTCTCCTGCTACTTTTGTTTGTCAGAGCCCCTAGAAATGAACAGTACTCTCAGATATAGAAGCATGCAACCTCCTCCCCCTTTCCCCTTTGCCCCAGGATGCATTGCCATTGCTCATAAAAAGGAGAATAGCTGAGAAACCATCCTTTGTTATTAATATTGCTGGTTCCATTTGTGACTAAACCTAATTCATGAGTAGGGTAATGTGCATACATAGACACAGATCACTGACTTTATCACCCATCTGGTTGACAATACGAGTCTATAACACATTTCTATGTGGGCTTACTACAATGCTACCTGGTAAGCTGTTCAATATTCAACTGTGGACTCTGTACATGTCACCTTGTCATTTCTGTAGACATTAGATATGTGCTACTATCTTCATACAGGCGGTCCCCAGGTTACAACAAGATAGGGTCTGTAGGTTTGTTCTTTAGTTGAATTTGTTTGAAAGTCGGAACAGGTACATTTTTTCTACTCATAAAGGAAAGGTGTCCCCCGTAATTTTTCCAATCATCACATTAGGAATATTCAAGATTTGATGGTTCTTGCCATTGAGTCTATACTCAGGGGTACTCTCACTGATAGTGAGCGCTTTTCTATACTATGCAAGAGAGAGACCTTCTGGATATATAGGCTCAATACTCTATCTCCCCACGGCCTGAATGAAGAGCTTGATACTCATGTTGTCGTGTAAGAGCAGAGACATGATGTTATATGATTATGATTCAATTTTTTTTTCCTTATTTGCATTTCAATTTTTATTTTATTTTTATCCTTATTTGCATTTTTATTGTTATTTTTATTATGTCAGCTAGTTTGTTCATTTGTTGTTATTATTATCAGGGCCGCTGATAGGGGGGGACCTCCAGCCCTCTTGTAGGGGGCCCGAGCACACAGGGGGGCCCACACAGAGAGGAGGATTAGTGATGGACAACAAATACAGAAATCTTCCTCCAGCACCTGAATCTGATCTGTCCCTCTCCCTGCTATCAGCTTTTATCTGTTGAGAAAGAGACAGTTGTCCCTCACTAATCCCCCTCCCTTGTGTGGCCCCCCTCCCAGCACTTATCTCTGCTCAGGAGCTTATTTGTAAATTGTAACTTTGTTTCTCTCTCTCTGTCTCTCTGATCACTGAGCTCCAACTGCCCAGCCTGTATATTTTTCTCATCTCATCTTTTTTATTTAACATAGTTTTTTTTTTTAGATTTAGCAGGAATTATGCGAGTTATGTTATATTTGTGTCTGATAATAGTGATTTTGTTGTAATTTAGCTAAATATATCTTTAATATTTTCTTGGGGGGGCCCTGCCAGGTAGTCTGTACTGGGCCCCGCGATTTCTAACAGCAGCCCTGATTATTATTGTTCCTTATTTATTTTTATTCATTCTTTGTCAGCAGCCATCTTTTGGGAGGAGTAAGTGCAGGTGACGGGGGGTTTCCCCCCCTTCCCCTTCCTATTTAAATTCTTCTTTGGTTTTATATGCCAGCTGTAGACCTGAAGAAGGGGTTTACCCCCGAAACATGTAGTCGGTCAACGGTTCCTGGCATTTTTCTCCTCTCCAAACTGTAGCTGGCCGCCCTTTGTATTCACTCTGCAGACTCTCGTTGGTGATCTGCCCGTCTGGTGACGTCATTTCTGGTCACCGTAACGGTCTTCTCAGCAGGGAGAGACGGCTGATTCTGTGCACTCTGCGGTTACTGCCGACACCTCACCTTGATGTGGCCGGTGTCACTACAGTCGGGTGCAGGACAGGTTTCATGATGTTCCCTTCTTTCTCCATCATAGAACTCTTCTATTTGGCCTCTTACCATCCTGTTGCTGGGCGGTATTGCCCGCTCCTCATCCCATCCTCCTTCTGGGAACACAAAGTTATTAGTCATCTGCACTGGCGCCATTCAAGGTACCGCTGTTTTGTAAGCAGGAGTCATTTGTAAGTCGGATGTTTGTAACCCGGGGACCGCCTGTACCTACTGTATATGACTATTGATTGGATGTAATTTTTGCTGTTTTCTTCTTTTAATAAAGAATTTATTTTAAACAGTTAGACTTGGTGCTCTTTCAGGTATACAGGCTGGTGAGGAGCAAGGGAAAGGTAAGTATCAGTTGGTGTGTGGGGCTATTAAAAGAACCTGTCCCATTTCACTGAATAAGCATAGGTCACCACTTTTGTCAAAGGAAATACATGACTTCTATGCTATCATTACAATGAACAATTCCCAGCGGCGGTCAGGGCCCAGCCACTGCAAAAGCTCCACTTCATATGTTCCTCCTCATATCATTCACTGACAAGTGTCTGTGGATGATAGCAGGGAAGCCCCAGCATTACTTAAAGGTAATTACATTACTCTTGTAACGGTGAGTAACCTCTTGTGCCGATAAGAGTTTGTTAAGAGTCAAGATAATATATTGCTGGAATATTCCGATCAACTCAAATGCTCTTATCTGGACAGAGTCTTCACCAGCACAGGATACATTGTAATCCAATTACCAAAGACTTGTGAGCCATTACTCAGCAGGCACGCTTTCTGCAGCTGATGCACCAACCCTAATGTGTTTATGGCTTGTCTTCATACCTAAGTGAGTGAATTACCCCAGCAGCAGACAAGCAAGACATAAAAATTGTAAGTGAATGGACTTATAAAAGCCCATCCGGAAAGAATATATAAAAGGGCATTTAAAGGGAACCAGTTGTAAAAGAAGTGGCTGTGTTGCTGTTCCAAAGCCCTTGCTAAAATTGCTACATGCCTGGATCTCATTTAGTTGCTCTGTGTTTAATACTTAGTGAATTGTTCTGGAAGAACATACCTCCCAAGTCCCCATGTGAAAATCCTGTGTCCCACAGACTTGCCACATGTCTTTGAGATCTGATAGTGGAAAATGTATGTATGTATATATATATATATATATATATATATATATATATATATATATATATATATATAAATATATATTTATTAGGGACACCGATATATCGAGGGCCGATATGCACTTTGCCCGATATATCAGAATCAGCCTTATGATTTACCCATATTGCCGATATTTCGAGAAAGTGCATGTACCGGGGTGACGCTTGCAGCTAGAGGCATCACCCTGGTATCGGTGTCCATAGCCGACGGTCGGCTGTCTTGTAATGACAACCGATGCAGCTGAGAAGCCTCTCGGCTGTCATTCCACCTTCCGAGGCTCGCTCGGGTCTCCTGTCCCACCGGGAAACCCAGGCATCCTACCTCCACCGCCGCACCATCGCCGCCTGACCGAGTCTCCATTTCTTTGAATTTGACGCTTTCGGGTACTGGCGGCGCCGAATTCAAAAACTTACAGCATTCAAAACAGCCAAACTTGGCGTTTTGAATGCTTTAAGTGCAGAGGAGGGGTTGGGGTCTTTTAGACCCCCAGATCTTTTCACCACAGTACCTGTAGATATTAAAAAAATATATATATTTTTTAATGTCCGAAAATATCGGCCGTTACCGATATCCGATGACCAAAATATCCATATCGGCGGTAAAAAAATATCGGTCGATCACTAATATATACAGTGCCTTGAAAAAGTATTTTCCACATTTTGTCATGTTACAACCAGAAACGTAAATGTATTTTATTGGGTTAGACCAACAGAAAGTGCAACATTAATGTGGAAGGAAAATGATAAATGGTTTTTAAAATTGTTTACAAATAAATATCTGAAAAGTGTGGTGTGCATTTGTATTCAGCCCCCCCTGAGTCAATACTTTGTAGAACCACCATTTTTTCCAATGTCCCTTCATTCACTAAGAACTCTGGTCTCTTATCCAACAAGGTCACTATACTGTGCAGAGTTCTCTCCTCACTCCCATCACTACATCTGTTACCGATTACCAACTAAAATCTGCTATGGCTACCAAGTGCTGCCAAAGAAAAGAACCACGAACATTCAAATTATATACATGTGTACTACAAAAAAAATTTAAACATATATACAGTATTTTTATATGTAATTGATAATACGATAATATAAATATCATGCGATGCGGATGCGATGTCCGCCAGCCACTTGGATCACTCCCAATGGAGACAGAACGGCAGTCTGCCGATGTAAACACGGCAGACCACTGTTCTGTCAGTCAGGGGCAGACTGGCAACGTTCAGCCCAGGGGGCAAGTACAAACCAGAGGCCCATGGTGCAGCGACTCTCCCTCACCCCCCCCCTCCCACTCCTCCTCCTGACCCCCATTCCAAGCTGAAGCCCCGTTCCAGATACTCTCTACTTACCGTCTGAATCCGGGTTTCCAACCTGGCCAGTAGGGGGAGGTTTGGGGGAGCTGGGCAGCTCCCTTGGGGCTTGCCGGCACAGAAGAGTGTCCAGTGGGGCATGGAACCGGCTTCTGTCAGACACAGTTTACACCATCCATGCTGGGGGGGGGGGGGTGCTTTAGGCCTGCGCTCTGTCCTTGTCTTCATCCAGCACTCAGTAAGTCAGCGGTGGGGACTTTTTACTTCTCTTCACCAGGAATCCTTTAGGCATGTCTGTGGCAGAAGTGGTGCAGCCTTTTTATGGGGCATCAGAGCAGCCCGAGGGGCAATTGCCCTCCTGCCCCCTAGCCCAGTCCTCCCCTGCTGTCAGTGATGAACATAGGGATCCTGTGTTCCTTCTATTTAGTAACACAGATCTCTGTGTTTATCCAGTAAGTAAATCCCTCACACAGTTAGGAAGCACCCCTTAGGCTCACATTTAACCCTTTGAGCGTCCCACAATCCCACGAATCACCCACTCACCAGTGGGGAAGCCGATGCACGGGGCCGGCAGCCGTGATCGCTCCCCGTGAAGAGAGAACAGCGGTCTGCTGTTGTAAGCACAGAAGACCATTGTTCGCTCAGGAATCAATGCTGAGCTCCTGTGTTCCTCCTATACAGTCTCTGTATTGATTTCACAAGCCCATCCCCCTCACAGTTAGAAAACATCCCTTAGGTTCACAGTTAACCCTTTGATTGCCCCTGGGTTAACCCCTTCCCTGCCAGTGTCATTATTGCAGTAACAGTTAGGGGTCTGATCTGTCTGCCGCAATGTCACAGTCCCGCTAAAAATCGCTGATCGCCGCCATGATTAGTAAAACAAAAAAACAATTAATGAATAAAAACTACATAAATCTTTCCCCTAGTTTGTAGACGTGATAACTTTTGTGTAAACCAATCAATATACACTTATTGGGATTTTTTTTTACCAAAAATATGTAGCAGAATACAAATTGGCCTAAATTGATGAAAAAAATTAGATTTTAAAATTTTTTTTATTGGGAATGTTTTAGAGCAGAATGTAAAAAATATATATATATATATATATATATTTTTTTTTTTTTCAGAATTGTCGCTCTTTGTTTATAGCCCAAGAAATAAAACCGCACAGGTGATGAAATACCACCAAAAGAAAGCTCTATTTATGGGGAAAAAAGGACATCAATTTTATTTGGGTACAGTGTCCCATGACCGCTTAGTTGTCAGATAAAGTAACGCAGTGCAATATTGCAAAAAATGACCTGGTCATTAAGGGGGTAAAACCTTCTGGTCCTTAAGTGGTTAATGCAGCAGGTGAAAGACACATCATGCTTACTTCCCTTCGACATCAGAAGATGTCCAGCAGTGCCATAAGCACAGAACTAGTGGAGACGAATGGGACCCAGGTACACCCATTTACTGTCTGGAGAAGTCTGGCCAGAAGGGTCTTCATGGAAGAACTGCAGCCAAAAAGCCATACCTCCAACATGAAAACAAGGCTAAGAAACTTAACTATGCACAAAAACATAGGACCTGAGGTGCAAAAAAATGGCAGCAGGTGCTCTGGACTGATGAGTCAAAACTTGAAATATTTGGCTGTAGCAAGAGTGTCTGCAGGCAACAGTGAAGCATGGTGGAGGTTCCTTGTAAGTTTGGGGCTGCATTTCTGCAAATGGAGTAGGAGATTTGGTCAGGATCAATGGTGTCCTCAATGCTGAGAAATACAGGCAGATATTGATCCATCATGCCATACTATCAGGGAGGAGTGTGATTGGTCCCAAATGTATTCTGTAGCAGGACAATGACCGCAAACATACAGCCAATAAACAAGAAAGAATCCTGGAAGTGATGGCCCCCACAGAGCCCTGATCTCAACATCATTGAGTCTGTCGGGGATTACATGAAGAGACAGAAGGATTTGAGGCAGCCTACATCCACAGAAGATCTATGGTTAGTTCTCCAGGATGTTTGGAACAACCTACCTGCCGAGTTCCTTCAAAAACTGCGTGCAAGTGTACCTAGAAGAATTGATGCCGATTTGAAGCCAAAGGGTGGTGGTCAGATTTTTCTCCTGTTTGCTCCTTTTGCATTTCATAAATTGATAAAAAAATATTTAAAATATATATATTTAAAAGTATTCTTACTTACATCATTTTTTTTTTTTACACCTGCCTAAAACTTTTGCACAGTACTATAAATAAAGTATACTTATATACAAACATACATGCACAATGGCCAACAATGGTGGGCATTGTTTCCCACAAATTATGCTGAGACAGCAAAGAGAATTTTACTCACTTGACTGAAAGTGAAGGTAAATCTCCCCAGCTAGAATATAGACAATAAAACAAACCCTGACAGGTATTCTAACCCTCCTCATTCTATCCAGAGATACAAAAAAAGCATTGGTTTAGAAATATTTTTAGCTCTCGTTCTCTCAAGAACATACTACAAAAACGACTCACGTATGCAGACATTCTCATCGTCCAGTTCAGCAGAAATATTACGGTAGAAGCCCAGCCGGCAGTGCTGGCAGTGCTGTCCTCGGGTATTGTGCTTGCAGCTGACACAAGTCACCACATTCAGGAAGTCGATTAAACTGCAGCGGCTGGAGTGGCCGTAGCATTCGCAATCTGTAGAATAAAGAACAAGCTTGTGAGATTGAACCCACCTGACTCCAGTTTACCCTGGGATGTTCAGTGCTTCAAGTGAATGTGTCATGTACACAAAGTGACGATAGTCAATTTAATAGTGTGCCAGTCTTGGGCAAACCCTTCACCTGGAACTTGTGTCAGCACTCTGGGATGAAGCTGTAATTATGTCACTGTATAACAAAATAAATAAATAAATAATAAAATAAATAATCAACCCCTGAAGAAGTCACGTGACCGCGACGTAACGCGTAAGGCGTGAGCGGAGGCAGGACGCTCGTGAATTACTGCTGACAGCTGTGTATTTTCAATGTGTGTTTTTTATTGCATTTTAAATAAATCATTATATACTGCACAATGCGAGTATTCCTCTTATATCTATATCAGTGAAAATATGGTGGAAAGCAATTGGAAAGATTCCTAGGAACATCCTTTCAGCAGCAGGGATAATACACCATTGGAAATAAAGGACAGGTGACATCTAGTGGCAAGCAAGCTAAGAGCAATTTGATAATAAAGGCAGATTACAAGGAGTGAGGTGTAAAGGAAGAAGATCACTATACAGTATATCACTTACTACTATTGGTGAAGGGACACATTGAAGTTTTTTGGAGAACTTCTGTGTACACAGACTTTTATATTATTTTTGTATCATTGTTTTGTTATTGGATCCGTAAGAAATTTTGATTTATTTTCTTTATTGCTCTTTGCAATCACACTGAGCATTTTAATGACCTGCTTTGCACTTTATTTATTATTACGTTATTGTTTGATGATATATATTTATATAGCATTTACAGCTTATTTATTTATTTATATTTTACACATTATTTGAAGGTATCACCCATATATATATATATATATATATATATATATATATATATATATATATACACACATATACACTTAGCACTTTAGAGGGTAGCACTACACTATTATATACACTTTTTTTGCACTATTCAAACTGCTAAGGATAAGTGCTCTTGTGCCAACAGCAGCCATATTTATTCAATATTTCACAATGTATAATCATTTATTCTGTCACCTTAATACCGTTATCCAGAGAGAGACCAACATATTTACTGAATAACAAAATACTATTGGTTCCCATGCCATAAATTGCCGTTGGGTCAACCTTGGTTGTGCCCTTTTTGGTTTCAAAAATTTCTTTAGGAGCTACGGGCCCCTTTCACAAACAGAATTCTGAAACTGGCCAAGATCAAAGATGTGGCTACCATGAACTGCTGGTTGGTAGGATATTCTACTGAAAACAGGCATCAATATATTAATTATGTTAAAAACAAAAATGTAATATATTGCAGTTTACCGGTCCTCAGATGAGGGGGCTGTATTAGTTTTCCTTTTTTTAGACATTTCCCCCTTTATTTTTACTTGGCAATACTGCGAATAGCTCAATTCCTGTCCCTGTCTTATTACTCCATTGTATCTATGGTGGCAGCCATGGTTGTCCCATAGGATGGGCTTCAAACTAGGGATCGACTAATTATCAGCAACACCGATATATCGGGGGCCGATATGCACTTTCCCCGATGTATCGGAATTGGCCCCTGAGGTTACTGATATTGCCGATATTTAGGGAAAGTGCTTGTACCGGGTGATGCCTGCAGCTAGAGGCATCACCCCGGTACCGGTGTCCATAGCCGACGGCCGGCTGACTTGTAATGACAACCGATGCGGCTGAGGAGCCACTCGGCTCTCATTACAAGGAGCAGGAGTGGACTTCCCCCCCCCCCCCTCCCGCGGCTTGCCCGGGTCTCCCATCCCACCGGGAGACCAGGGCAGCCTACCTCCACCGCAGCTGCTGCTGAAGAGAAGATCTGGGTCTCCATGTAAAAAAACAAGAAGTGATGTCATGACATCACTTTCGGGTACTTGGCGCAGAATTAAAAATCTGACAGCAATCAAAACAGCCAAACTTGGCGTTTTGAATGCTTTTCGGTGCCGAGGAGGGGTTTGGGGTCTTTTAGTACCTTTAGAAAAAAAAAATAAATAAAAATTTTTTACATGTCCGAAAATATCGGCCAATATCGGCCGATACCGATATCCGATGACCAAAATATTGGTATCGGCATTAAAAAAACAATATTTTGTTCGATCACTACTTCAAACATGTCTACCTTTGGTAATTTCCATTACATGGTAGATTATTGGGATTAGTAGTTTACAAAAGAGAGATAACATTGTTCATATTGTTTTTTTCACTACCAGGAACTGACCAATACACAGCTTTTTTTTCGCAGGATCAATTGCTAAAAATATCCTCAGGCCTGAAGAAATAAAACAATTGCAGCCACTAAATCTAAGGATCGGTAAACTGCAATAAATTACATTTTTGCTTTAGAATTAAATTCTTCAAATGACACAATCTTTTTTTTTTTTTTTTTTCAATAAAAAGCTTTATTGAGAATATTTAAGCAAACATATGCTGTAAACATAGTACAAATTGAAGCAAAAAATAAAGACACAATCTATTTAAGACACTATTTATATGGACTATGTCCATAGTTTATACCACAATAGAGACATTATTCTTCTATACTTAACAGACTGATGTCTGGTAGTGTTTTCTTTTTTCTGACCAGCAGTTCATGGTAGCAATAAGACATCTTCCATTTTGGCTAGTTTCAAATTCAACTTGTGAATGGGACTCCAATCACCAGGACAGGAAACACAAAATCTCCAAGAGCGACACAGACTGAAATACACTTTTTAGTAGAGTAGGGGAAGGCTATGAATCTCATCACCTTTTTTTTATTTTTCTGTGTTGGAGATTTTCCGTTAAATGCGTTGACGCATCTCTGTGTCATTTATTTTGAACAGCAACCCAATCCAAGGCAGTGGTCTCCAAACTGTGGCCAATGATGGGACAGCTATTCCTCCCACTGACACCAATGATGGGACACTATTCTTTCCACTAACACCATAACACCAATGATGGGACACTATTCTTTCCACTAATACCAACGATAGGGAACTATTTCTCCCACCAATACAATGATGGGACACTATTCCTCCCACTGATACTAATGATGGGGCACTATTCCTCCCACTTATACTAATGATGGGGCACTATTACTCCCACTGATACTAATGATGGGGCACTATTTCTCTCACTGATACCAATTATGGGCCACTATTCCTCTCACTGATACCTTTGATGGGGCACTATTTCTCCCACTGATACCTTTGATGGGGCACTATTCCTTCCACTGATACCAATTATGGGGCAATATTCTTCCCACTGATACCAATGACCTTCTGGACTAATACCAAAGATGGGGCACTATTCTCCCCACTGAAATCAATTATGAGGCACTATTTCTCCCACTGATACCAATTATGGCCCACTATTCCTTCCACTGATACCAATGATGGGACACTATTTCTCCCACTGATACCAATTATGCAACACTATTCCTCCCACTGATACCAATGACGGGGCAATATTCTTCCCACTGATACCAATGATGGGACACTACTCCTTCCACTGACACCAGTGATGGGGCACTATTCCTTCCACTGTTACCAATGATGGGGCACTATTCCTCCCACTGACACCAATGATGGGGCACTATTTCTTCCACTGATACCAGTGATTGGACACTATTCCTTTACCAGTCACCAATGATGGTGCAATATTCCTTCCACTGACACCAATAATGGGGCACTATTCCTCCCACTGATACCAA
Organism: Pelophylax lessonae; assembly: GCF_965119305.1. Classification (NCBI taxonomy): domain Eukaryota; kingdom Metazoa; phylum Chordata; class Amphibia; order Anura; family Ranidae; genus Pelophylax; species Pelophylax lessonae. The sequence continues at coordinate 222,213,188 of NC_138774.1, forward strand.
TGATGGGGCACTATTCCTCCTTCTGCTAACCACCAACCCCGAGGAAATGTTTATTCTCACTGAAACTAGGCCTGGGGCATTTTCTACTTCCACTGCCCACTATCCGGCCAGTCTGAAGGAAAGTAAACTGGCTCTTTGTTTGAAAAGTTTGGAGATCCCAGCACTAAGACAAAGCACCAAAAATGTGTAACATATCCAATTTTTTAAACATTTTTGTGCATTGAAAGCCCATTGATTTTAATGGGCTGCCTTGATGCAATGCTCATTAAATGTGATTTAACGCACACGCGTTACTGAAAAATGTAAAATTTCACTTATAGGTTATATAGACACTCTAGAGAAGGAGAGGAATATAACAGGCAAGTATGAAGGGGGCTGTGCTGGGTAACTGACTCTTGCTAAAGTAGTCAAATTTTCTATCAAGTTCAAAGGCACATTGCAAGTGAATAAAAAATAATTAATGCAAAGGGAAAATGCTGCAAGAAAGCATTTACAACTCGTGCTGTTTCTGTGCTATTACCTGCACATTTTGAAGGCGGTGACAGGGTCTCTGGTATTCCCATATAAAGGCAAAGCCTAGTCTATGCTCCCATCTTTCATAGTAGAACACCTCATTTTGTATTTAGCGATTGGTCATGTACCTCGTTACTACACTGAGCCACTGTCATTTTGAGATTTCTCGAAGTCGTTAAAATCGAATGTGCATCACAATGTAAGGAGCTGTTGGATGTTTCAATCGAGCATTATTCTATCCAGAGAGGACTGTGCCAGATCCATGACCTTGCCGCAGGCTCTGAACGATGTTACGAGATTTAATCAAACACCAGTAGGGAAACTTACACGTAAGTGTCAATCTCCCTACAGCATGGCTGGAGGCCAGCATCTAGGCTGAAAGGGGGGGTTCTGACAAGGAATTCTGGGACAGTGGTGACGATACTTATATTCAAGGGCAACGTGATTAAAGAGGGACTCCGACATACTGTAACTAACCTCGTTAACCCTCGTTTTTTAATGAAGGGTTATTTAAATCCCTGAATATGACTAAAGAATACTTTTATCTATTTTCGCTGGAAGGGAAGAAAATAGAATGTACAATCCAGCCCATGCAAGCTTAGTGTTCCCTGCATAGAGCAAGCAGACCTATTATTACGTGAATTTTAAAAAAGCCATCAAAAACTTTTTTTTGGATAGAATGGGGAGGGCTAGATATTCTGCCAGTTTTTTAATACTGAGCGGTCAAGCATGAAGCAGAGGAATCTTTCTGTCTGTGGCAAAAAAACTTGACAGAGGTACTCCCTATTCTAACCAAAACTAGTAACAAAAGTTTTGCCTGAAATTCCACTTCAAATTGCACCTCTAGCTAAAACGTATATCTTGGAAGGGAAGTGTGGACGGGTTTTATTTATTTCAGGTTTTTACCATAAGACGTGGAAATGTTGCCTTCCCTCCTCTCTTCTCACACCATCAACATGGCTGGAGAAGGCAGTTGGGTGCTGTACATACTGTAGCTTACTGAAAACATCACATCACCTTGCCTCTGTACTGCTCTCAAGAGCCCTCAAGCATGATGCATGCAGTAGGTTAGCTCTTGGGAGGAGTTACACCCAGACGTAATGCTGAGCCTCCATGACTAAAAGAACTGAAGTCCAATAAATTAATGGGGAGGGCCAGGGTTCAGTAAGGAAGGGGAAGAAAGGACTAGATGATGCTGCAGTAGTGCAGCCAGGAAATAACTTTCTGCAGCTTCTAAAATACACTGTGAAAAGCTCACAGTGAAATCAAAGTGATCAAGCGCACTACAGAAGAAGAGCTTGTACAACTGTGCAAGACTTAAGGCAAGGCTAGAGTTTAGCTTTAGGTATTTACTTGCAAAAGTAAAAAAATAAATCTTTGGCTTGATATGCGCTTTAAATGTTTTTCCCGTATATCTGACCACTGGAGCAACAGTGACTCTATGGCGTAACGCGTAGGGGGGAGGCACCTGACGTCACAACACTCTGACAAGGATTGTGTATGAACGAGAGTGGTAATGTGCACAGCCATGTCTCGCTGTTGATCCGCGATTACACCTGTCCCAGAGGGACATAAGCGGCAAGCGCTGTTTGAGCAAACTTAATTGTGAAGTCACAGGAAACAAGGTGAAAGCACACCTGGTGGAGGGGGAGCACTTTATGCACAGCAGTATAAGCACGGCTTGAATATTAATTTAAAAAGACATCAGTGGAGATTTTTTTGAAGACTTTTTTTTCAGCATTTCTAATTCTTTGGATTTCATTATTCTAATATTTTATTTGGATTGTTTTGAACACTTTGTCACTTGAATTTTTCACATTGGACTGCAATAAAAGTTGGTTATCCTCATTTAGGAAACACTTGTATTGTGGATATTGTATGGACATTATAACATGGATTTTTGTATGATATATTGAATTGATGCAATTGTAGTTTTTTTTCACTTTATGGGGACACAGTGTGGCACAGTGTTTTTTTTTTTTTTAACAGACAACACTGTTATTGGGTAATGTGTAAGATAGTGCGGGTAAACATCAGTAAAACATCCCAAAGTAAACAGAAGCCAGTCTGAACAAGGAATTAAAAAAGCCATTTTACAGTTAAAAACATTAAAATAAAAATAAGTCAAGATATTAGCCACTTTATATATAATGACTTATTTGAATTAGATGAATGGGCAGGAATGAACTTATTGTGTAGGAATTCTTTAAATGCAGATGAGGGAGTGAACCATGCATTGTGATAATGGACCATGCAGATGAATACAGAACCAACAGCCCATGCAAATGAACAAAGACTTGAAAATGCAGATCAAACATTTTAGCACAGACACTCCAACATTCACTCCTCAGATACGGCTTCTCAACATTATTTAACCAACTAGCATTATTTAACCAATCATGTAGAAAAACAATCCTTCATTGCTGCTACATCTGAGGTTATTTAAAACAACACACCTTACATTTTGACTCCATCAACATGATGCATCTGATATTTTTTTAGATAACAATGAAATAACCAATTTTGTGAACAGAATGTCTTACCTACCTGTCCAAGAGGGGGATTGTCCCTCATTTAGATAACGTTTTCCATTTAAAATGAACTCAAGGACTGATTTTTATTGCATAGTAAAATTGGACCAGTTTGGACCAATGTAAGTATACATCTTCCATGTTTTTGGGACCACTGTGGAAGCAGAGAATCACTGTTGTAGACGCCGCTACTACAGTGATTGCCACGGTCTTCTGGGGTTCCTGTGCCAAGCAGCTGCCGTTCCTCATCGTGAACAAAGGAATTCACTTGTTCACTTTAACAGGACATAGTATGTTTGGAATCTAAAATATGGACTTTGATATGTATTGACTTTTGGGACATGGCACAATCATACACAAGGTGTATCCACAGCACCACCCAGTGGATAACATATCATTTAATTCCTTTAACAGAGCCTTGTTTTTTTTTTTTTTTATTAATGCAAGGCATTCTCTGATTAGAGGAGGTGGAGATTGTGACATAACTGCTCCGCCTCTTCATTTCATCCAATTAGAGAAAACCTTGCATTTACTTAAAAATAAAATACAAGGCATTCTGTGAATGGCACCTGTGCTGAGCAAGCGATCCCCCGTGCTCACTATGGAAAATGGCAGCAGGACCCAGAAGACAACGGGAATTACTGTAGTAGCCTACGACTACTACAGTGATTCTCCACTTACAGCAGTCCAACAGGTATGAAATATGTATGCTTAGTTGGTCTGAACTAGATCAATATAACTATGCAATAAAATCCATATCTGGGGTTATATTTAACTTTCAGTTGTGTCCCTCAGACACAAAAGTGGAAGAGATTGGCCAGTGATTTATCCCATGCAGTTAAATGAGTTGTGCAGCTGGTTCGGACTATTTAGCTTGAGGGGGCCATTGGTTCTTTTATTTAAGTAATGAATGCCAATTTTTAACATCACCGAGCTGCTAGAAATTGCCAGTGTTGCTTACTTTTCCAATCATAGGAGGTTCACACTTGGGAGCAGGAGATAAGGCCCTTGCCATGGGGAAGTGGTGACATCAACGGGAAGCAAAGCAATGTCATAATTTCTATTGCACAGATAGGACCAAAAAGTACAATATATCATGAAACAAAACACTTGGATTAGAAGACTAAGGGGGGTATACACGCTCTGGAGCAATAAAACTACGATATAAGAAAATAATTCAAATGTGAACCAACCTTGCCCTAAAATGTTTATGTAACAGGATCTATGTAGCTGTAAGTGCCGGTTCACACTACCGCAGCATTACTTCGGGGGCGACCACTGTAGAGGCAGGGAATCACTGTTGTAGACGCCGCTACTACAGTGATTGCCACGGTCTTCTGGGGTTCCTGTGCCAAGCAGCTGCCGTTCCTCATAGTGAACACAGGAATTCACTTGTTCACTTTAACAGGACACAGTATGTTTGGAATCTAAAATATGGACTTTGATATGTATTGACTTTTGGGACATGGCACAATCATACACAAGGTGTATCCACAGCACCACCCAGTGGATAACATATCATTTAATTCCTTTAACAGAGCCTTGTTTTTTTTTTTGTTTTTTTTTATTAATGCAAGGCATTCTCTGATTAGAGGAGGTGGAGATTGTGACATAACTGCTCCGCCTCCTTATTTCATCCAATTAGAGAAAACCTTGCATTTACCGCAGCATTACTTCGGGGGCGACCTATGAAGTCGCAAGTACCGCGACTTCGGCGCGACTTGCACGGACTTCATATAATGAATGTCAATGCAAGTCGCTCCGATGTCGCCCCAAAGTAGTACAGGAACTACTTTCTAAGTCGGAGTGACTTGAGTCGCTCCTATTAGAATGGTTCCCGTAGCACTGCATGGGCTGCGACTTGTCAGGCTGACCAGTCGCCTGACAAGTCGCGGTAGTGTGAATGGGCACTAACTGTTTCTGTTTTGCATGCAGTAAATAGACTGCTCCTGATGAATAAATAACTGTGCTTTAAAGGCTAACTCCACCTCTTTCACCATTTTACATGTGTATTTAGGGTGTAACATGTAACATGGTGCCAAGCAGACCCCCTCCTCCCCAAAAGGCACACAAGGGTTCCTCTTGCCCACAGCCACAGTCAGTTTTTAATTCTGCACGGTTGTGCAGGCTTAGCATAGAGATCTGCAAATTAACAAACTACAAGTCCCATATTCCACCATGGCCAACAGACTCAAAGTTTTAATGGAATACAAGTGCAATGATCATCACACTTGTAGTCTATTGACACTTCCTCTAGCTCTCCAACTGAAAGCTCATACCTCAGTACGGACAGGGAAATAGTGGAAGAGTCTGCAGGAGCCTGATCGAGGGCAAGATTCTGTTCTCAGCACAATGCGGTCCCAACATAGGATGACAGGTGTATAGGGGAAAGGGCTTTTCTTATATGAACTCTACAGACTAAGTTACGCAGGCCATGCATGGGTCAAATTGCAAACAAATTTTCTTTTGAAAATCAGAAACTTAGTGCGTTTTGTAATCCGATGATGCCCTCATTGATTTAGAAATTCGACCAACCAAGCTGTCAATTTCATTTCATGTTGCGACAGAAAATAATTTTTGTGGCCAGGAATCTTTTTTTCATTCGGGGAATTTTTATTTTCTTGTGCTTATGCGCATTTTTTTGATTATATTTATCACATGATTCTCCCATCATTGACCGTTTGTTTTTCAAAAAATTTCCAACATGCCCGATCACTCAAATTCGATGGCCGCACGAAAATTATCCATTGCTGCGGCCCACTATTATTGCGAAATTTGAAAGAAAATACTTAGATAAGATTTTCGAAAGAAAAATTGTTTTGGAATTCGACCAATGTACACCTTATAAGTTCTGAGAATACTTAATTCATCATTCGATTAAATCAATTTCAGCTACATTACTTACTGGAGTCTCTCCGGGCACACCTTTCATCAACTTAGCAGAACAGGAGGCATCATGTACAGCTCTAAAGGGCTCCACAGGCATCTGTTTTAATACTAGCACACATATGTTTGGGCTCTACAAAGCGCCTGCACTTCAGAACTATTTTTGCCTTAGAAACATTTTAAGGTAGGTCAGGTTCACGCTAAATTTTAACTTGACTTTAAAGTTTCTCCTACTGGTTCCTTCTAAAGAAAGTTGGAATCAAAAAAGCACACAACTGCATTGTACAACCTTTACCTTTTGGATTCTTGACCAACGTATCGGTGACATAGGCCGGGGTCGGTTCAGGTGCTATAAAAGTCTTTGAGGGTGCTTGAAGGTAAAAAAACCACACACTTTCTGGTTATGAGTCACAGCTTGGCTGAATAACTACTGATAGGTACTGAAACCACAGCTACCATCACAGCAAAATTATCAATTGTGTCTATTCTACTTTGTTAGTCATTCTTACACTCTATCACCTGTACAGACTGTGAGAATAACCAACACTGGGACCTTTTAGAGATATTCCCCAACCAGTTCCTTGTGAGTCACATGTGGGCCATAAGTACCTGAACTTGTCTTTATATCAGCCTCCTATTATCCCCGCACAGCAACTCCCAGAATAGAAAATGGAAGGGTCAGTCAAACACGGCTCTACAGTATTGAGGTACACAATGCTTACTTTATGAAAATGCTTGTATTAGAGGAGGGATAATAGGCGTTCTACCTCCTTGTCTAGTTACAAGCAAAGATGAGTCTTCGATCACGGGTTATAGCTTATTTACATTTTAATCTCCAGGGAGGTCCAGGACCTGGCTGTGCTATTTAGTAGGGATGCCAAGATCACAAACCTGAACAGAATTACCTATCGTTTGGCAGGTAAAGCAGTTTACATACACTATATTACCAAAAGTATTAGGACGCCTGCCTTTAAATGCGCATTTCATTTTTTGGCCCAGTCTTAGTCCGTAGGATTCAATATTGAGCTGGCCCACCCTTTGCAGCTTTAACAGCTTCAACTCTTATAAGAAGCCTGTCCACCAGGTTTAGGGAATGTTTGACCTTATTTCCAGAAGCGCATTTGTGAGGTCAAGCACTGATGTGGACAGAAAAGCTTGCAGTCTCCGTTCTAATTCATCCCAAAAGTGTTCTATCGGGTTTAGGTTGGGACTCTATGCAGGCCAGTCAAGTTCCTCCACCCCAAACTCACTCATGCTTTGGAGCTTGCTTTGTGCACTGGTCCAAATCATTTGGTGGAGAGGAGATTATGGTGTGGGGTTGTTTTTCAGGGGTTGGGCTTGGCCCCTTAATTCCAGTGAAGGGAACTCTTAAGTCGTCAGCATACCAAGACATTTTGGACAATTTCATGCTCCCAACTTTGTGGGAACAGTTTGGGGATGACCCCTTCCTGTTCCAACATGACTGCACACCAGTGCACAAAGTAAAGTCCATAAAGACATGGATGAGCGAGTTTGGGGTGGAAGAATGTGACTGGCCTGCACACAGTCCTGACCTTAACCCGACAGAACACCTTCAGGATGAGTTAGAGTGGAGACTGCGAGCCAGGCCTTCTGTCCATCATCCGTGCCTGATTTCACTAATGCACTTCTGGAAAAATAGCCAAACATTCCCAAAGACACACTGCTTAACCTTTTGGACAGCCTTCCCAGAAGAGTTGAAGCTGTTATAGCTGCAAAGGGTGGGCCAACTCAATATTGAACCCTACGGACTAAGACTGGGATGCCATTAAAGTTCATGTGCGTGTAAAAGCAGGCGTACCAATACTTTTGGTAATAGAGTGTATATGTGTATTAGGCAGTTTGCTTGAAGCTCAGCTTTAACAGTACCATCAATGTGAATTTTTTATTCTGTACTAGTATTTTATACCCAGCAAGGCTCACCAGCACTCATTATGCCTGCACGTGGCTCACAAGCTGACAATGGTCAGTACCCTCTGCCCCACCTCTATACCTACAGCCAAGTACCTGATTTAGAATGTTTCTTGCCAGTAGACGTTGTCAGAGGTGGTTCTCTGGGAGTTGGCGGGGCAGCTGAATATTATAAATATAGACAAAGAGAAGAAAACAGCACAAGCTGTACAATATTTGAAATTGCTTTATTATTTTTAAATAAAAGCATTCAAAATCTGACAAAATAAGTTGCCAATGACAATCAAAGCGTTCATGACATAGTGTCTGCGTACCCTTCTGTCCTTTATTGCCAGTCACCAGTTTTTGGGTTTAGGCATAAGAAAAACGAAATGGGTTATTAATAATGTTCATCAGTTTTAGGCTCCATGCACACTGGCTTAAATAGGAGTTTTGCGTTTTGCCTGTAGAAGCAGCTCAATGTTATCCTATGTGTCCATGTACATTAGGAGGATTAGAGGCATAGTTTAAGCTCAACATTTAGAGGAAGGAAAAAAAACCCTTTTTGTTTTTTTTGGTCTCCTAAACGGGTCTAAACGGTGTACAAAAACCATTCTATATGAGCATTTTTTTCTGCCAAGGGAGCTGCCATTTTTTTTAAGCTGAGTGAGCATGGAGCCTTATAATGTTCCTGCCCAGCTAAACAATACCACCTTCCCCAGAGTAGAGTTGGCTTTAAAGAGTAACTCCACTTTTGTTGAAAAAATTAAAAAACTACAATCTCCTCTGGTTGACCGATGTGCATTGGCGGGATTTTAACAAACTTTGTAGCAGATTCATTGCTCTGAAGAAAAAAACAGTTTGTTTTATGCCCACCTTACCAACCGTTCAGTGTCCTCCACCCCTCTCTGCCAATCCCTTCACTGGCTTCCACTCACCCAACGAATAAAATTCAAAGTGCTAACAATAGTTTACAAAGCCATCCACAACTCTGCCCCCAGCTACATCACTAACCTGATCTCAAAATATCAACCAAGCCGCTCTCTTCGGTCCTCCCAAGACCTCCTGCTCTCTAGCTCTCTTGTCACCTCTTCCAATGCTCGCCTCCAGGATTTCTCCAGAGCTTCTCCCATTCTTTGGAACTCTCTACCCCAATCTGTCCGACTGTCCCCTAATCTATCCATCTTTAGACGATCTCTGAAAACCCTTCTCTTTAAAGAAGCCTACCCGGCTACTAACTAATAACACTGTTTCACTTGCTCCATCAGCTCATCCCCACAGCTATTGCCTTTTGTATCAATTGACCCTCCCTTTTAGATTGTAAGCTCTAACGAGCAGGGCCCTCTGATTCCTTTTGTTCCAAATTGTATTGTAACTGTAATGTCTGCCTTCATTTTGTTAACCGCTGCGCCAACTGTTGGCGCTATATAAATCCTGTATAATAATAATAATAATAATAAATATGTCCTTTTCTGGTTCAATATTTTTTTTATTGTAGGTATGCCATTAAAGCGGCTGTATACCCAAAAAAAAAAAAAAAAACCTGCAAGACAATGGCATTTTTTTACTAGTATGCATCGCATTCTAGCACAATATGAAATACCTTAGAATGAAGCCCCCGCAGCGGAACCGGTCAAAAGCACAAACACACACACAGAAAACCGCTCAGGTGTGAGAAGTCCAACAATCCAAGTCGGGTGCACGTTAGACCCGCAATCCCGACAACTATAATCTTTGGAAGTACTCCAACTTGAAAATTGCAAAAAAGTATTAAAGAATCCAAAAATCCATGATACACAAAATAATCAGAGACAGGAGACAGAGCATAGTTGACGCGTTTCACGAAATCATATTTGCTTAATCATAACTAAGAATCATGGATTTTTGGATTCTTCAATAAATTTTTGCAATTTTCAAGTCGGAGTGCAGTCCTCTACTTCCAAAGATTATAGGCGCCCGGTAATTCAAAGCTCAGACGTCTCAAAGCTGAGACGGCTGACATGTTCAACCCGGCGTTTCTTCCGGGTTCGTGGGCTTCGGCGCCACAATGACGTCACTGCCGCACATCCACGCAGGAGCCCTTGTCACGGCAAGAAGCTCTGAAAATCCGGCACGATATGCCGGACCTTCAGAGCGCATGCGCCATTGACGGCAGCGGCTGCATGCAGGGCAAATATCTCCTAAACAGTGCAGTAGATATTTATTTTACCTACAGCTAAGCCTTATTATAGGCTTACCTGTAGGTAAAAATACCAAAGGGGTATACAACTGCTTTAACACATATAGTATTATCAAAAGCACCTAGTCAGTCCACGCAGGGGCTATGACTGGTGGCATAAAGAACACAAAATACACAACATAAACAAAGAAGGGATGGCCTCCCATCTAAACAAGCACAGAAATCTTGAGTGCAACATACATTTAGCTTGGGGTTAGCCTCATAGGATGCAAAAGAGACCAGGACCCATATCCTAATAACTCTTTTGTATATAGTCCTGTGCATCTGTAGGTTTTTGTCCTTTTCAGACTGAATCTCAATGAGAGGGTCTGGTTCATAATAACCACCTGATGCACTCTCAGGTTTCTAATGACTAAAGCTGCAAGGTCTGCAATCTTTTCGAAATATTCCAGGCAATTAGACATCCAATTGCAGGGGATGCCTACAATTTCACCAAAAACATCAGTGGGCCAAACAAACAAGCAGGACAATGACATATCTGGGGACAACAACTGTGTACTAAGACAGGGGCCCCAACCCCTGGGCCACAGATCGGTAGTGTTCCGTGGCCTGTTATTGACCAGGCTGCATGGCAGGAAGTGAGGGGTGACAGGAATATCACAGACCGCGGTCACAGCTCACCTCCTTCTGTGCCATTTAGCCTGCGTGTCCTCTTCGCATCCCCTGCCCAGTGGTGATATCATCCTATCAGCAGAGCAGGGGAGAGCAAAGCTGGAGATCTGCACAGAAAACAAGAGTCTTTTCATATTAACCAGCGGGTAATCACTCACTTGTTAACATGATAAGTTGGGCAGCTCCTGCCCTCCGTCCAGATCTGCAGCTCCTCCCACCCTTTGCTCTGCTAATAGGATGACATTGGTGGCAGGAGATGCGGGAGAGGAGGCACAGGCTGATAACGGCCTCTGCCCTAGGAAATGTAGGACTGTGCAGGGGAGGCAGAGATTTACAGGGTCACTGTGATGTTAAACAGGAAAGGGGGGGGCATGATTGAAACGGGGGCCTGTGATTGCTTGGGGCACTGTAATGTAAAGGGGCACTGTGTTATAAAGGGGACTGCGCTGTAAAGGGCTACTGGAAGCATTACAGTGCCCCTTTATATCACAGTTCCCTCTTTACAGTGCAGTTCCCATTACATTAATTTAAGGGATCTGCACTGTAAAGGGGAACTGTAATGTAAATGTGCACTGTAATGTAATGTAAAGGGGGGGGGGGGCTGTGATGTGAAGGGGAACTGGGGACACTGTGGCACAGCTGTGGACTGAATATCTCCTCCCATCCCCCCCCTGGAAAAATTAGCTACCACTAAACGGGCCCTGGTGTTGAAAAGGTTGGGGACCTCTGTACTACGACACAATTCAGATTTTGGGCATCCTTGCAAAAAAAATTCATTTTTGGTGGAATACTCACAAAGGGAAATCACATCTAAGGGATGCAGACCCTGCCACTTTCTTTATTAGAACACTGCAGGTGCAGCAGCTTATTGATAATTTCAAAATCACATCTATACAAATTCACTCTGCACAAGGACACAAACAGCTATTTCTTCAGAATAACAAAAGGTAGGAATCTGCCACAAAGTTTATTAAAATCCTTGCAATGTACAGAGATCACCCAGAGGGGAATGATTTTTTCCCTCAACAAAACTGGAGTTACTCTTTAAAGGGTAACTTCACTTTCATGGGGAAAAAAAAATAGCAAATAAAGAAAAACAATATAGCGTATACAACTGCGACACAAGTCATATTGTAATGTTATTAAAAATTTCCTTTACAATCTGTAGCTTTTGTAAGTTTCTGAAAATGCAATGCAATATGGCCACCTGGAGCTGTTCTGTACACAGAATGTATACTGACCACACCCCCAGAAACATCATTTCCTGCTTGTGTGATTGGCTCACCAATTTTCCCAGAAGTCTACCTAAGATACAAGTTAGATTTCTGGCATCCCCTGCAACAAAAATGTCATTTTTGGTGAGATACTCCCAATAGGAACACGCCCAGCAACTTTCCTCATTAGAACCCTGCAGCTGCCGCAGCTGATAGATAATTATGAAACCACTCTCATTTGACCCACTCAGCACAGAGGAACAAACAATGATTTCTTCAGAATAACAAAAGATAGGAATCTGCATCAAAGTTTGTTATAATCCTTGTAATGTACAGAGATCACCCAGAGGGGAATGTTGTTTTCTCAACAAAACTTACGCTTTAAATGAAACAGAGTTAGGCTTTACATTATAACATGGGTTGTGTAGCAATTTTATATGCTATATTAATAATTTCTTTGTATTTTCTATATTATTATTTTTTGTTATTTATTATATTTTTTTCACACGAAAGTAATGTTAACCTTTAAATGAAAACGACTTGTGTTTATGTCATGTAGGCCGATGGCAGGCCTTGCAAGGTTTTATGGTCAAGTTTGTAATAACAAGACGATAGCAAGCAATGAAGAACGAAAAAAGACAAAACAACTGAAATAAAAATTATGAAACAAAACCAATTTCCTTCCTCATCATTATAATGCTAAGCAAGTGGCTACAAACATGGCGGCAAGTGTGATGTATTCATTTGACATCTGAGGGGTTCCGAGAATTCTCTGTGTGCCATTGAACATGGTGAAGGCCTCGGGGATAATTTGACTTTAATGCACAAATGACCTTTTTTTTTTGCCTATTGACTTCCACAGATGGAGAGCTACAAGTCATCGTAGACATGCATGAGACCCCAGGCTACTAAATGCCATTGGACAGGTGCTTGTAGCTCTGGGCGAGACAGCAAGGCCTCCGTTTCCACGGTAACAGCCCCTCTGTCTGCCGACAATGTTTGATCAGCTGTGATGAGAGAGAATGGGGAATGGGGTAAGAACGACCTATCGTAATACACGATGAATAACAAGAGATGGATCGCTGAAATTACAAATCTGCACTTGGTTGTGGATTTGTTACATATTTATTTACTCATTCCCATGGAAATGATTAACAATTCAGAAGAAAATATAAAAATCAGTACAATTGTTGCAATTTTGTTAAAGCTTTAGTTAGAATATAATGCAAGGTACCTTTATGCATGAAAGCTGCAAGTACCATTCACACATTTGTAGCCTTCTGACATGGTCTACTAAAATGGTATTTAAAGCGTAAAACTTTACACATAACAACTTGATAAAAAAATAATGTTCTTCATCAAGGAACACACATTCCACATTAATAATTAAGCTACCAAAATTAGTGTCTGCTGTATATTACCTCCAGCATTGTTCCTGTTTCTTCTTGCTGGAGGCTGCCATTTTGCTGAAGCCCAGAGCACCTGAACAGCAGTAAATAATAAAGGAGAAATAAACCCATCGATTTACCAGTCCAGAGCCCCTGAACAGCAGTAAATCATAAAGGAGAAATAAACCCATCAATTTACCAGTTTCAAAAAAGTTACATTCTTGGAATGCTGGGATTGCTAACTATCACCTTTGCTTGTTTCCTCAACTGTCATCAAATGGCTGGTGTCATAACTGATCACATGTGCAGCATCATGGCAGTTGCAGATCAAACAGAAGCAGCTTACATGGCTGTAAAGAATGTGAGGGTTTAATTCTGCTTTAAAGCTGTCAGCAGATCGGCCTCTAAAAAATCAGCAGTGCCTAAAAATGCCTAAAATGGAGAGCAACTGAGCATGCGCAGAGCAGGGTGAGACAGTGTATTACAGGATTTTAAACAGTATAGACACTTAGGGGTTTATTAACTAAAGCTAGAGAGGGCAAAATTTGTTAACATTCTGCAGAGAAACCAATCAGCTTCTGACCTCAGCTTGTTTAATTAAACTTTAGAAATAAAACCTGGAAGCTGATTGGTTTCTCTGCAGAATTGTGACTAATTTTGCCCTCTTTAGCTTTAGTAAATAAACCCCCCTTATTTTTAATGATTTACATAGCTATACCTGCATAAGGGGCTAGCATTAAGTGATCTAGCAGCAGGGCCATCTTACTGAATGGGCACGCTGGTCAGTTGCCCGGGCGCCCCACTTGCCCAGGGGGCCCCACCGGCCCAGCGACCCGATTCCCGTGTGCATCCCGCCACCAAACTTAGGAGGTGGCGGGATGCACTATGGGGCAACAACTGAAGCCCCATAGTAACTCTATGGGTGACGTCACTTCCCATTCATTTCACAGCCATTGTTGGCCGTGTCCTCTGCAGAGCTTCCGCCGCTGGAGATCGGGTCGGATCGGCTTAAAAAATGTAAGTATACTGATTTCTTCTTTACAGGGCTAGATAGGTTAATGTTAGATCATGGAGATCTATAGATGCTGGGATTTTAGTTTTAGAGTGGACATATCCTTTAAAGCACCCTCCCGCTCTTGTTTTGAATTGTTATACACAGATCCTAATGGGAGTGCTGATTGTCACTTTACCACACCCTGCCCATAAGACATCATATGACATCCTTAGGTTGAAGTGGTACATAGCAGGATCGTATGATCTCTGCAGTTACACCAGGCGGCTTTGTTTACATTAGCCACCTGCCTTTCTCCCTCTCAATCGGGAGATTGCGAGTGGCCGCCGGTCACTTGCGCGGGGATGGTCGTGAACGAGTGGGGGTACGAGCGCGCTTCCGGCGACGCACGCTCACCCCCTACACGCTCCTGGGCGAGCGACGTAGTACTACGTCGCTTTGCCCACGAGGGGCTGACTGCCGCAGTAAATTTACTGTGGGCGGTCAGCAAGTGGTAAACAGTGCATGTCAGAGCACAAACCAAGCCATAAAGTCCAAGTAATTATCTGTAGACCTCTGAGACAGGATTGTATCAAGGCACAGATCTGGGAAAGGGTACAGACAAATTTCTGCAACATTGAAGGTCCCAATGAGCACAGTGGCCTACATCGTTCGTAAATGGAAGAAGTTTGGAACCACCAGGACTCTTCCTAGAGTGGGCTGCCCAGCCATAATGAGGGATCGGGGGAGAAGGGCCTTAGTCAGGGAGGTGACCAAGAACCTGATGGTGACTCTGACAGGGATCCACCGTTTCTCTGTGGAGAGATGAGAACCTTCCAGAAGAACAACTACCTCTGCAGCACTCCACCAATCAGGCCTGTATGGTAGAGGGGTCAGACGGAAGCCAATGCTGAGTAAAAAGCACCTGAAGGACTCTAAGACCATGAGAAACAAAATTCTCTGGACTGAATAAAACAAGGATTGAAATCTTTGGTCTAAATGGCAAGCGTCATGTCTGGAGAAATCCAGGCACCGCTCATCATTTGGCCAATACCATCCCTACAGTGAAGCATTGTGGTGGCAGCATCATGCTGTGGGGATGTTGTTCAGTAGCAGGAACTGGGAGACTAGTCAGGATCGAGGGAAAGAGGAATGCAGCAATGTACAGAGACATCCTTGATAAAAACCTGCTCCAGAGCACTCTGGCCCGCAGACTGGGGCGAAGGTTCATCTTCCAACAGGACAACGAATCTAAGCCCAGATAACAAAGGAGTGCATACAGGACAACTCTGTAAATGTCCTTGAGTGGCCCAGCCAGAGCACAGACTTGAACCCGATTGAAGAGATCTGAAAACGGCTGTGCACCGATGCTCCCCATCCAACCTGATGGAGCTTGAGAGGTCCTGCAAAGAAGAATGGGAGAAACTGCCCAAAAATAGGTGTGCCAAGCTTGTAGCATCATACTCAAAAAGACTTGAGGCTGTAATTGATGCCAAAGGTGCTTCAACAAAGTATTGAGCAAAGGCTGTGAATACGTTTTCCTTTTTTATTTTTAATAAATTTGCAAAGATTTCAAACAAACTTCTTTCAAGTTGTCGTTATGGGGTATTGTTTGTAGGATTTTGAGGGAAATAATGAATTTAATCCTTGTTGGAATAAGGCTGTAACATACCAAAATGTGAAAAAATGTAAGCGCTGTGAATACTTTCCGGATGCGTTGTACTTCTTTACAAATAAGTAAAATAACTAAAGCTGTAGAGAATAAAATGTTTTTTTTTTTTTTTTGGTAAACTTCACCTTGCATCATAGTAAGCCATATTTCCAATTAAACGATTTAACGCCAAAAAAAAAACACATTTTTGAAAGTTTTTTTTATAGAGCAATGTTTGGAAAGGGTTAAGGTTCCTATTAACTGTTTCCTATAGAATTTAGTAACCGCAGTAAGATGTTGTGTTGCCTAAAGGTACCTTCAAGTGCACTTGGGAACATGGAGTCACACAGAGTCGTGCTTCACCCAGGATATGGAGATGTTAAAAAGGTCTAATGCTGGCCAAACACGCACAGAATTTCGGCCGTTTGCAGACTGAACGATTATTCGTCAGTCGAAAGCGAATTGGCCACTAACTTACAGAATAAACTCTTTTACATAATCGTTTTCATGATCATAATGATCGTTCCATAACATGTACAATACGAGTCAAAATATTATTTTACCATACACGTAACAACTTTTGTAGAAATGATAAGAGTTTTCGCTATGGATCCATCGACATTAGCCGGGCACACGATTAAAATCGTCCACTAACGGCACGATTTTCAAACGATCTTTCCTAAAATGACCATTTTCGGCCGAAATTCTGTGCGTGTATGGCCAGCATAAGTCATACTGTGTATACAAATTTACCAAAAAAGTAGAGAAGAGGGGTGGCTATAATTTTAACCAATAAAAAGATGTCGCAAACAACATGGTCGGAGGGTTTAGATACTCTCTCATGTTTTTATTGTTGTATAAGCTTCCATTGTGAGATTTCCTCTAACTTCCTGTAATAGTAACTGGGACAGAAAGCCAGATAAAATTTCCATTGATAGCACGGACTAAAAACAACACATAAAAAATGGTATTGCTATATACTTATACGTACGGTCCTGGTGACAACGTTGTCACTGGGACAGGAAGTGAGGGTAAATCTCACCAGCAGGAACACATGCAGCAATGAAAACCTGAGAGGGGTCTAAAGCCTCGTACACACGCACCGATTGTTGGCCGACCGATCGGCCGTCTTTTGTCCAGTGTTGTTGTGTTGGTTGAAATGTGCCTAGACAGCACACGAATTTTGTCGGTCAACAATAACCAACTGCAGAAGTGATGTCATGTTCTGGTTTACTTTTCGTGTGTTTTTTCTTCTCTGAGCATGCCCAGTCTTGCTCATCACATTTTTGTCTGCCGAAATCTGTACTGACTGAAGAACAATCGGCCGTTCTGGTGACTGCCAACAAAAATTTTATAGCATGCACACCAGATTTTGTTCGGCCGAAAAGTCGCAGTCGGTTGTCGGAAAGCATCATACTAACAAGCCGACAATCGGCCAATCGGACGTTGGCCGAAAATTCACGGCCAACAATCGGTGCGTGTGTACGAGGCTTTACTCTTCCACAGACCATAAGAAAACTATTTTGATAGGAGTGAGCCGTTACAGAAATCCTGTAACTAAAACAGAGATGTACTTATTTTTTTTCTTGCAGAGCTGGTGGTATCTTTCAGATGTTTAACATTTAGCCTCAGCTCCGAGAATGATATTTTTCTCACAATTTTTACTGCTACAGAAGCGGATCCAAACTTTAATGTCTAAAAATAAATCCTAGTTTGGTGGTTTTATTTGAGTCAATCACTGACGGATGATTCTTCGTCAGTGTGGGTTGCCCTGGCAACACAAGACTAGCACAACTTTCAAACTTTTCTAAAAGTATGCATATGGATGTTTCTAGGACAGTTTTGTACAGCTCTGTACTTGAAAAACCCTGGTTGACCTCTCATTTCGCTTTTAGTTTAAATTAGAAGAGAAAATTGGGGCAATTTATGAGAACTAAGAGAAAGAATAAAAGTGCCTATAACAGCCAATCAAAATGCACCGAAAATTTTCTGTTTCATACGCTAACCTAAAATAGATTTAGCGGTTTTGCTTGGGTCAGGGCTCCACGCCCCACCAGGATTTAACTGCTGCATGGCTATCACTGGCTGAAAGCATAGTTTCTCTTGTATTTGTAGACATTCTCTAAAGCACAGGTGTCAAACACAAGGCCCATGGGCCGAATCCAGCCCTCCAGGCCATTTCATGTAGCCCTTGCACCTCTCCTGCAGCTGCTGCATCTCCCTCATCTATGCCCCCAACTTGTCTCAGCAGATGGCAACAGAGAGGACAGATCTCCTCTGCCAGATCCTGTGCTTCCCCATGTAGCTGCACAGAGGACTTTACCCACCCCCCCAACTTAGCAGTTGGCAGCAGAGAGGAGGACACAACTCCTCCTACAGATCCTGCACCTCTCTGTGAAGCTGCAGCACCCCCTCCTCTCCACCTCCACTGGTCTCAGCATTCAGCAGACTCCAGCCCTCCTCCAGACACTGCAGTTGCTGCTTCCCAGCTCTGCCTCCAGCTTCTTCCCAGCAGCAGCACATGGTAAAGGGATACACTGTGATGTAAAGGATGAGAGGGTGGGGGGGGGGCTCTTGACTTCTGATAGTGCTGGGCTACAGATAGAACTGGCCCTCTGAGGGCGACTATAATGGGGATGCGGCCTGCAGTGAAATTGAGTTTGACACCTCTGTGAGAGGATGCTCTACTGACGAAGTCAGAGGAGAGGATGCTCTACTGACGAAGTCACAAGTTGGTAAAAGTTAGGTGCAATGCCAAGCTCTTTGTCAGTCACCACAATGCCAGGAACAAGGTAGAAGAGCTTACTGATAGGGTCTTGAACTGCACTGAGCCTTGGATGGGGCTTTTAAACCCTTCCCCACCCTGTCCAAAAGACAGGAATCCATCCACCTGATTGCCAGAAAGTCTTCTTTCAGAAACTTCACATTAGACCTTTGCAAATCAACATATTATTTCAACAGCTTAGCTTACAATGATCATTGTTGCTTATTCATATAATAGACATACCTCTGATCTTTTCAGGTATTTCCTGGCGCTGGACTTTAGGTTCCAGCACTGGTGGTGTTGGTGAGCTTCGAGGGGCTTCAGACAAACAGATTGCAAAATGAAATTTAGAAAAACAAAATTCTTAGGATAGGGGATCACAGTGCTTCTCACTACTACTAGAGCTAGAAATCGGGAGCAGAGAATAAAATAACTGCTAACAGTAGGCTTTGATGGGAGGCTTTGGGAGGCTGGGAGGCTTTGGCATGTTAAGAGGTCAAACAAAGGGTCAGGCCACCTATAAACAATTATCTCAATTATATTTGGTGTAGATCAGTAATATAAACCTATCAGCGAACACAATTCCAAGAGAAAAATGAATCTGTGATTTACCTATGCAGGTAACAAGTTCACTCAAGTGCCCCTCTCCCTCTACTTATACTCGCGCTCTATTTGCTCCCCTGCCACCCCTGTGTAAGCTCCAAGTGGGTCTGCTTGGAGCATGCATACAGCTAAGGATTCTACCCCCCACCTTAGGCTCCCATCAATGCATTGCAATGGGATTTTGCTTAGCTCCAATGAGTGTACAGGGCAGTGGTTGAGTGTACAGAAAGTGTAAGCAGCACGTGACCCAATTAAAGCAGACTCAATTTAACATCAGCATGCATGTTGATGTAAAACATCGAACACTGCTTAAAAAAAAAAAAAAAACTATTTATGATTTATATATTTTTAATTTACATCAACTTTCTGTTTCTCCCCTGAAGGCACTGGTGACAAAGCCATGGCCCCTTGAGATGCCCCCTGAGAAGGCAACGTCAATAGTGCCCAGTGTCAAATTTCGATTTAGTTTTAGTCATAGTCTTTTGGCTAAAATGCCATTTTAGTTTTAGTCGTACTTTAGTCATCTGAATTGTTGTAATTTTAGTCGACTAAAATCTCCAGTACATTTTAGTCCACAAAATTCCTCCATTTAATTGCCTAAAATCTCCAGAACATTTTAGTTAACTAAAAATCTAATGGGTTTAGTTAAATTGTAATGCATTATTTAAGCATTTCTCTAGAATTGCTAAACTCATTTTATACTTATGGAGGCAAAATCTAATAACATGTTATTATTTATGGTATTAAGGTTTGAGCATTCACTACAGACACAGATTTAGCCATTGTGATATAGAACATCGTTTAAAAAAAAAACGAGTTTCATAAACAAACAAAAATATTGCTTTTTAATAAACAAGTGCAACTTTAAAAAGAAAAAAAAAAATATATATATATATATACCGTATTTTCCGGCGTATAAGACGACTGGGCGTATAAGACGACCCCCCCTATTACATGATCTACCAGTAATACTTATACTTAGGTTACCTTGGAGATATTATACTCGGAGTATAAGATGACCTCCCATTTTTGGGGGATTTTTTTGAGGTTCAAAAGTAGTCTTATACGCCAGAAAATACAGTATATAAAAATAATTATATATATATATATATATATATATATATATATAAAAATAATATAAATAACAAATAAATAAAAAATTGTAAATTCTATTGGCTGTAATGCTATTGCTCACACTGTATTGCCTGAATATATTACCAACATTAAATATTAAGAAAAAAAAGAAGTCTTTCAGCAATTTAGTAGATGCCCCCCTACATATTCGTATCTGGTTGCGCAGTGTTCATTTTGACGTCAAATAGTCCTTTGACTAATATGCCATTTTTGTTTTAGTCATATTTTAGTCATCTGATTTAGTTGTATTTTAGTCAACTAAAATAGTGTTAATTTAGTCTACAAAAAAAGTTTATTAGACGAAATGAACACTGCCTTTAGGGAGATCCCATACCTAATCTGTACTCTAATACTGTGCATGTGCGAGATGAAGTGAATTGACATCATGCTTTTCATCATGTGCATGCACGCTACAGCATTAAATTAATTTTCTGCTACATAAAAAAAACATCCCATGAGAAGATATGAAGGCAAAATATGTGCAGCTGATTTTTCATAGCAACAGTTGTGTGGAAAAGTGAAAATCAGTGATAGCTTCCATGGCTAATTTATTCATTTCTGTATTTATTATAAAAGTATGGAAAAAAAAGAAAGCTTTATAAAAAAAATGGCTTCTGGAAAAATAATTAAAACTATGTGCTAAGTAAAAGCACACGACTTCTCCTTTTTATGATGGTAATATTGTTCACACAGTATTTTTTAAAGACAAAAATTATGCTAATAACATTCTTGCCAGTGGTGCCCGACTACAACCGGAGGTCATAGAAAATGGCTGTACCCCTGCTGCTTTAATTAGGTCACATAACTTATAAATATTACACAATCATCAGCGTATGCTTTGACAGCAATTGTCTTTCAGGAAAAATATCAGCATGGTCTTTTCAGCAAGTAAAGAAACCCCAGAGACTTACAAGTGTGTCCTTAAACTTTTTTCATTAATCTTTCAAATAGATTCACATGCCAACATATGTTTGAGGCTTTAACTACTGCTATGCGAGCTTCAACCTCTAGGAGGTGCTACAGCAGGCAGCTGTCTCACTATTTGGAAATTCTTTTTAAGCCTGTAGCAGCTGGCGGGGACCTACCTTCTGTGTGGTGGTAAAATTTTCGTGAGGGAGGGGAGCCCACCTGCAAGGGGGCTGCAACAGAGGAACTTGTGTCCACTGATGAGAAATCTGACACAGAAGAATCTGAAAAGTTGAAGGCTTCCATATAAACTCAGATAACTATTATTAACCTAAAGCTAGCCACAGATGTAAAACAATTGTCACCTGATTGGAAACATTTGTATGGACATGTACAGTATATGGACATAATCCAGCCCTCTGCACACCCCCTGATCTGGAAGATTGAAGTTGATTGTAACATATAGCTTTTCTTCATCATCATAAGGGCCAATACTGTTGTAAAAACCAGTTCACTTTGAGCCAAAATCGTCTTTTTAGACCATCTCGGTCATTTAGGCAAGTGCATTTTTTTGCTAAATGACTGTCAACATTTCAAAAAAGATTATACACAAGAAGGACCCTGCAGCGGTTTGATGCTTACTGTTACATTTTTGAAAATTCAAAGAGCGTTCAAGTCACTTTCAGTAAAGCCTCGTACACACGCAACGATATCTGGCCGTGAATTTTCGGCCAACGTCCGATCGGCCGATTTTCGGCTTGTTAGTATGATGCTTCCGACAACCGACTCCGACTTTTCGGCCGAAACAAAATCTGGTGTGCATGCTATAAAATTTTTATTGGCCGTCAACACAACGGTCGATTTTTCGTCAGTTACTACAGATTTCGGCAGACAAAAATCTGAATGAGCAAGACTGGGCATGCTCAGAGAAGAAAAAACACACGGAAAGTAAACCAGAACATGACATCACTTCTGAAGTTGGTTTTTGTTGGCCGATAAAATTCATGTGCAGTCTAGAGCACATTTCAACCAACACAACAGCACTGGACAAAAGACCGCCGATCGGTCGGCTGATAATCGTTGCGTGTGTACGAGGCTTAACAGGAGGGCATGGTTTCTATGCAGCCCAAGCACATGAAAGAAGGTGCAAGAGGTCAAGATGAAGGAAAGCTCTTACAGTTGATGAATGAGCCCTTCTGTAGAAGGACCACACATTATTAAAGATTGTTAGGGGCTGTCACTCAGTGTGGATGTTGCTCTATGTTTAAAGAACATCTAAACCCAAAATCAAGAATGCAATACATTGTGGCCTACCAGTCCTTAGATGTGGTGGCTGAATAATTTTTTAGATTTTTGTTCTTTTATTTTTATCCTGCTAATAACCTAATTTCTGTCCTGAGGTGGCTACGCTCACTCACTCTACTGTATCTACAGAGAAGCAACGTTGTCACCCTAGGCTTCTCTACTGGTTTGGACTACAAACCCGTCTTCTTCTCTTCACCTTCATTTCATGGAGAATGGGACAACTTGTACTCTACAGAAGATAGCTTGGAAGTGACAAGGACATTGTATTTCTTTATGTAGAATGGGACAATTTGTACTCTACAGAAGATAGCTTGGAAGTGACAAGGACATTGTATTTCAAGATCAATAGGTACTTGCTGAAAATGTACTTAACCTGAAAAATCTAATAAAATATTGTGGGTGCAGCTCATAATATTGTATGTATTGTTTCATCACCAGTGAATTGTGCTAGCTGCTTTCTTTATTGTATATACAGTATTTTAATATATATTTTCACATTAGTGTAAGCGCAGGTAGAGTGTGGTTTGATATATCTGAAAAATATAATGACTGATAATCTGCTCTATATTACATTTTTATTCTTAGGTTTAAATGTCCTTTAAGTTTGACTTTGGTCAGGTAGCACCATCAAACGAAGAAATGCAGATACAATGCATTGCGAAAGTATTCGGCCCCCTTGAACTTTTCGACCTTTTGCCACATTTCAGGCTTCAAACATAAAACTGTAATTTTGTGTGAAGAATCAACAACAAGTAGGACACAATCATGAAGTGGAACGAAAATTATTGGATATTTCAAACTTTTTTAACAAATAAAAAACTGAAAAATTGGGCCTGCAAAAATTATTCAGCCCCTTTACTTTCAGTGCAGCAAACTCTCTCCAGAAGTTCAGTGAGGATCTCTGAATGATCCAATGTTGACCTAAATGACTAATGATGATAAATAGAATCCACCTGTGTGTAATCAAGTCTCCGTATAAATGCACCTGCACTGTGATAGTCTCAGAGGTCCGTTTAAAGCGCAGAGAGCATCATGAAGAACAAGGAACACACCAGGCAGGTCCGAGATACTGTTGTGGAGAAGTTTAAAGCCGGATTTGGATATAAAAAGATTTCCCAAGCTTTAAACATCCTAAGGAGCACTGTGCAAGCGATAATATTGAAATGGAAGGAGTATCAGACCACTGCAAATCTACGAAGTCCTGGCCGTCCCTCTAAACTTTCAGCTCATACAAGGAGAAGACTGATCAGAGATACAGCCAAGAGGCCCATGATCACTCTGGATGAACTGTAAAAGGTGGCGCTACAAAGTATTAACTTAAGGGGGCTGAATAATTTTGCCCGCCAATTATTCAGTTTTTTATTTGTTAAAAAAGTTTGAAATATCCAATAAATTTCGTTCCACTTCATGATTGCGTCCCACTTGTTGTTCATTCTTCACAAAAAAATACAGTTTTATATCTTTACGTTTGAAGCCTGAAATGTGGCAAAAGGTCGAAAAGTTCAAGGTGGCCGAATACTTTCGCAATACACTGTAAATACAGCAATAACCATACAATGCATAGTAAAGACTCAAATTATTTTTTTGGCAAGTTAATGTCTGCCACTAAATGAGCCAATATAGATGAGCTGACCCTAACAAAACAGAGAATGCTAATAAATGGTAAGTCTTCTCCTTGGTGGAACAAGAATCTCAAATACTTCCCTGAAGCTGATGAAGGGCTTTGGATGAAACAGAATTTTATCTGATTTGCTAAAGGCTTGCAAGAAGTCACAATTGTTATATGATTATACAACGCCATAGCTTTTAGTTTAATATTTAAGTCGGTGATCTCTGCGACTTGTAGGGAAATTCACAGCCAGCCAACAGCAGCTGAAATAGTTTCCGTTAGATTTAGGTATAGTAGAAAAGAATTAGAACGTGTCAGATTTTTACTGATGCCTTCATGACCATTTTCATTGATGCCTTCATGACCATTTTCACTGATGCCTTCATGACCATTTTTACTGATGCCTTCATGACAAGAACTGCTTTCTGAAGACATCTGTCAAAGTTGGAAGTTACTGCTACTTGGGGACACAACTTTCTACTCCCTGTCATGTCTGTAGGATAGGTTTTAATCCTTCCTTACTCTATTAAAAAAAAATGTTTGGGCTTAAGTTCCACCATGAGAAAGTCTTAAACAATCCTTAAAGGAGATGTACAGCCAAAGCCCGTATGGCTATACATCTCCTATGGATCACAGGAGTGCAGTTTTTTGCACTCCTGTGACCTGTTTTCAGCAGAGAGCAGGTTGAAGTCCACTCTCTGCTGGCGTCACCAAAGTTGGTCCAGGTACTATGTCATTGCGACCTTGGAGTCGGGATCTGCCAGGTGCCAGGACCGAAACCCGGCTCAGCCTCTCAGCGAGCCACTGAGAGCCTGAGCCAGCCGCTCTCTGCCCCTCCATAGCCCAGCGCTCCAATGAGCGAGGAGTGGGCACAGAGTTGCTGACTGACAGGCAGCAGCTCTCTGCTCGGGGAGCTGTCAGAACTGAGCGATTGACGGTGTTCGATCGCTTGGTTCTCAGTGCAGAGGCGTCGGGGGACAGATGCAGCATCGGGCCGACGCTGCATTCAACCAGGTAAGTATAAAGGGGGGAAAAAAAGTAATCCCATACATCTCTTTTAAAATAAAAGCCAGATCTAGCAGAAATATGAAGACTTATGGGTTTTTAGGACATTTCAGAATTCAAACAAATTTAGAAAACCTGAAAATAATGAATTCAGAGATTTTGAGAACTTTTAAAATATTAGAGTTTAAGCATGGCTTATGGCACTTTTCCACTAAAAAGTACCGGCTCGGCTCTACTCGGCCCTGCTTGGCCCGGTTTGCTTTTCCACTACTGGTACCAAATGGTACGGTGTTGGAACGGTTCGGTACGGTACGGTTTGCTTTTCCACTAAAGTAGTACTAAAGTTAAGTGGGTGGGATGACAATGATTCTCTGACCAATCAGTGGCTAGTAGTGACTGCATGCAAAGGATTGTGGGATATGGTACTGGGTATGGTGCCTCTTGGAACCACAAGGTCGAGGTGGTACTGTTTTTGAGAGCCGTACCGTTCGGTTCCATGCAGTGGAAAAGCGCCGCCGTACCGTACCGAACCGTTCCTACACCATACCATGCTGTACCAGCAGTGGAAAAGCACAAAAGCAAGCCGAACCGTTCGGTTCCATGCAGTGGAAAAGCGCCAATAGATAACTAGAATAAACAGTTTTGCAAACCCTAACAACGAATATTTAGTTATTACTGGTTTTGTTCAGATTTATATTTAAAACTTAGAGTACTAAAGGAATTTTAAAGAATTCGAACAGAAATTCTAAATGCCTCTAAAAAGGAATTCAATGTGGCATTCTTAACAATTCATCTAAATTTTGAGATTTCATACAGGAGTTTTTATATTCTAGCATTATTCTAAAAAGAATCATCACAAGCTAGAACATCTAGACTACATTAGACTCTTCTAGATCACACCATCTATTCCTTTTGGTACCTTCTTTCTTCTCTGTCTTCAGGATGTAAGTAAAGGCTGAAGT
This sequence comes from Pelophylax lessonae, assembly GCF_965119305.1. Taxonomy (NCBI): domain Eukaryota; kingdom Metazoa; phylum Chordata; class Amphibia; order Anura; family Ranidae; genus Pelophylax; species Pelophylax lessonae. The sequence continues at coordinate 222,239,409 of NC_138774.1, forward strand.
CTGAACATCTGGATCCACTGATGACCAGAAGGTAAAAAAAATATAAACCATTAGGTTTAATCTAAAAAGGTACAGCCTAGCTACTCTAGAGGAAACTTCTAATGTGGATTAAAGGAAAATTATGCAATTTCTAGTACATTTTATTTTTGACAGTTCTATCCAAATTTTCTTGAAAACTAATGGTCTCGAACCATGGTGAATATAATCCTTCAATTTCCAGAAGGCATCTGGGGCTGCCATTGGTGATTTCATATTGTTTAAAGTGATTTTAAACTTAAGCTTTTTTTAAAGTAACAAACAAGTTATACATACCTGCTCTGTGCAATGGTTTTGCACAGAGCAACCAACGGCGCTCCTGGCTCCACTTGCCTTCAAATACACACCCTAGCAAGCCGCTTGTTAGGGGAATACTCATGCGGGCTTGCTCCTGAGTACCACTGGCTGCATCCATTGATCATCTCTTGTCATAGGATTTGATTGACAGCAGCAGGAGCCAATCACTCCCGCTACTATCAATCTGAACTGTAAGGAGGGAGAGAGCGGAGAGACGCTGCTCTCATGCACAGCGCTGGATCCAGATAGGGCTCATGTAAGTATAAGAGGGGTTGGGATGGGAGGGGTATCCTTATTACAAAAAGTGTTTTACCTTAATGCTGAGACTGAAAAAAAAAAAAAAAACCTTAAGGCTTTAAAAACACTTTTAAGGTCCATGCACATAAGGCGGCTGGAAAAAAATGCCAGAACCTTTGGAAGAAAAAGCAGCATAAAAAATGCTCATATTGGCTCGTATTGCACAAGAGTTTATGAGAGTTTATGGGCATCTGCTTTTATAAACTTTTTTTTCAAAGCATTCCCCTCTTCTGCTTATTTTCACTGTAATCAATGTACACTTGAAAACACCAAACGCTCTTAAATGCTGCATTGGTGAGCATTTATGAGCATTTATGCACGTCAATAATTTTTTTGTCCGAAAGCTCCTATCAAAAATGTGATCTGATGGGGTTTTTTTTCTGCCTGAAAACTCTTCTCTGCAAATGTGCCTGTAAACTCCCAAATGTGCATGGAAAAATATAGCTGCTTAAACAGGCTGAAGAAAAAATGCCAAAAGTCTTTAAAAGGAACATTTTCTATGCCCAGTGTGCATGAACCCCAAAAGCGCACACTGCTGTATGTCAGGTGACCCAAAAGTGAGCTGAACCAAGCCTGATCAAAATTATTTTGAGCAATCCAACATCGAGATCTTACTATCCTAAATACAAACTCTGCATGGGTATTTTGGGTGTTCACACCTACCTTTGCATCTTCTATCTCAGCCTTTCTCAACCATTTAAACACAGGGTAACCCTTGAAATAACTTTCCGGTCTCAGGGAACCCCTGATGAAAATGAGTATATCTACAACTCATGATACAATATTGTGATGGTCAGTGGGAAGAATGCTCCTTACACTTATAGTCATTGGGCAAAATTACCCTCTCACAAAAGCCTGTGGTGTCAGTGGGAACTTATCTGAGAGGCATAAATTGCTCATTGGGGAATTTTCATCTCACTCCCTATCCTACAGACAGGACATTACTCAAGGAATCTCTAGCAACCTCTGGAGGAACCCTGGTTAAGAAACCCTGTTCTAGCTGCTATAAATGGGTACAGCAGGTGTGAAGACCCAAAATTTCACCAATAAAGTGCCCGAGACACAAGAAACTGCTTGATGGTTTAAACTCTTCTGTAGCTGCAATATCAATTTTGGTAAAGCTGACCCTTAAATAAAAAAAACAAGGTAATTACTGTTTAAATTTTGTAATAAAATATATACAAAATGTAGTGGAAAGTGCAGCATAGAAGCAAAGAGAAACCTTCCTAATTAGACATCAGGATGCCAAAAGTGATTTAATTGGGAAAGGTGTGCAGTAACCCACGAGAAGCAGCTTTTAATACACAGCAACAATAAAACATGGCTGCAGGGCCGGTGCTAGACTATTTTACGCCCTAGGCAAGACCAGCTACTTGCACCCCCCCCCAAAAAAAAATAAAAAAGGTAGGGGTTAAAAACTTCTCTATGTCATACCCAGTGACCCTGATCTGATGGTTCCTCCATGTTATGCTGCCGTACCCAGTGACCCCCATATTCCTCCATGTCACACCTGGGGACCCTGATGTCATTCTATGTCACACCCAGGGACCCTGATTTTTTTATATGTCACATTCTGGGACCCCAATATTCCTTCATGTCTTGCTGTCATACCCACTGACCCCGATGTTCCTCCATGTCACACCCAGGGAACCCCGTGTTCCTCCATGTCATGCTGTCATACCCAGTGACCCCAATGTTCCTATATGTCACACCAGGGGTCCCTAATGTTCCTCCAAGTCATACCCGGAGAGACCCTGATGTTTTTCCATGTCACACCTGGGGACCCTGATGTTCCTCCATGTCACACCTGGGGACCCTGATGTTCCTCCATGTCACACCTAGGGACCTCAATCCCCCATGGCACACCCAGGAACCCCAATTCCTCATGGCACACCTGGTGACCTCGAATCCCTGTTACACCCGGTGACCCCTATCCCCCATGTCACACCTGGTGACCCCAATTCCCTTTCACACCAGGGATACTCCATGTCACACCCAGGGACCCCCCCTGTTCTGGGGACGCTCACTGAGCGGTATGAAGAGAGTGGCCCACACTCTGTTCTCCTTCACTGTGATTCCTTTTCCTAGGACACTCCTCCCCTGGACCATAGTGCTCACCACAGCTCCAGCCGAAGAGGATCATCATGCAGGCAGCACTCTGGTGGGCTCCCTTCCTGCCTCTTGGGGCCCCCCCAACATTGGTGGAAAGCCAAGGCTTGGTAGTTCCGCCACTGCCCCAGACACCTAGCATCTCCCTCTGTCCCTTCTTCCTCCCCCACTGCTGCCCCTCCCCTCAGCTCACAGGGATCATTAATAAAGGAGAGTGCCGACTCGTGGCTGCGCCCCTAGGTGGCAAAGCGCCCTAGGCGGCTGCCTAGTTTGCCTAGTGGAAGCACCGGCCCTGCATGGCTGCTGATTTGTTGCTGGGGGGTCTTCATGCTTTCTTCATAACAAATGTCTCAATTCGCTAAAACTAAATTACCACCGAAAAATTAGCAGTAAAATATGCATAACTTTTTTTTAGTGTTCGCAATTTATAAAAAAAAAAAAACGCTTCTAAAATAATGCACGCATTCAATTTATTTTGCAATATTTAAAGTATTTTTTTTTTTTTTGCACCTAATTTTACCGCAGGCTGCCACAGAACATACAACATTAACAGTGGTATTCCTGCTGCTGGGGATCCCCTACAATTTATAACAGGCTCTTCAGGTCTGGTATGAATGTAAAGGGGGATCAGACACCAAGAAAACAAAAACAAATGGCATGGCCCCCCCCCCAAAAATCCATACCAGCTCCTTATCCAAGCATGCAGACTGGCTGGCTCCCCCTGAACCATACCAGGCCACATGCTCCTTGCACTGCAGCACAACTAGTTGTGCTGCTGCTCCCTCTCCCAGTCTGAGTGTTCCTGTACATGGACTGCAAGAGATGGTTAGTTAGCAAATTTGAGGCACTGACACTGCGTGCATTTAAAAAATAAATTTGAGGATGTGGTAATGAATATAGAGCTGCATTAATTTGTGTCTTTTATACCTGCCTGGAGCTCTGCTTTAAGTTTTGGTGGACTATTACTTTTAAATTTGAAGTTAGGCTGGAAATCCCTTTTAAAATGCATAGAGATTCTTACTGCCTTTAAAAATTGACTGCGTTTTGGCAAAGAATTAAAAAGCCATGAATCTGTGACTCCTTGTAGCAGCCCTTTTCACCCTTTGATGAATTACTTTGTAATTTCCTTTTGCACAGAGAGGGTGAGCATTAGACCTACAGAAAACGAGCCAACGAAACTTCAGAATTGTTTGGCATAAGTACAGCACTTTGATGCATGAGAAAGTCTTTGAAGTAATTACTCCATTGGAAAGGTGGGGTTTGGTGAAAGCACTCATTTGTCCTGCTTAGCATGGCCTGAAGTCTATACTGCTAATTTTTAGGCTGTTTAGCTTGTTTAAGATTTTAATCTATTTAAATAACCCTCCAAAAAGTTATAGAGGCACTCCAGTATCTGCTTTATGTTAATGTAGATCTAAACCAATCATTAAAATTTAAAAAAAAAATCTAGCATGTCACTGCAATTTCAACAGTTGTGTTCAATCTAGGTAAAATTGCAGTTTTCATTAAAGTAATTGCTGGTGACCCTGCTATGAACACCTCAGGCACCTCCAGTTATGGGGTGACAACTGTCTCCCAGTTGTGTTCCTGTGTTGTCACCATTTCAAATGTTCTCTTGGTGGAGACTACAAGTGACTGGGCCAACAAGCATTGTGCAGGCATTGTCCACCTTAGGGAGCTGGACCAAATCAATGATGTGCAGCCAATGCTGGAGTGAGTGCATGTAAGCAAGAAGTGGCCTAAAGAAGATGGAGGGGGTCAACAGCACCAAGATTGCCAAATAGGATATAAAAATGGCAAATGTTATTATACCTGGACCTTTATCAATCGAAATGTCATCCTGTTGGGGTTTAGATCTAATTTGACATGATGCCATCTATTACCCTTTATTAGCCAGAAGAGCCCTTTGCCTGTGCTCTCTTTGATTTAATTTTACTTTATTACCGGGGCTGTACTTTCCCTGGCCACATAACTAAGGCCCATCAGCTGCCATCCCACTACTCCATGACAGCACCCTTTGCGGCCACTAATGGCGCTTTTCCACTGCATGGAACTGAACGGTTCGGCTCACTTTTGTGCTTTTCCACTGCTGGTACCGCATGGTACGGTGTAGGAACGGTTCGGTACGGTACAGCGGCGCTTTTCCACTGCATGGAACCGAACGGTAAGGCTCTCTAAAACAGTACCACCTCTATTGTGGTTCCAAGAGGTACCATACCGGTACCATATCCCACAATCCTTTGCATGCAGTCACTACTAGCCACTGATTGGTCAGAGAATCGTTGTTATCCCACCCACTTAACTTAAGTACTACTTTAGTGGAAAAGCAAACCATACCAAACCATACCGAACCGTTCCAACACCGTACCATGCGGTACCAGCAGTGGAAAAGCAAACCGGGCCAAGCAGGGCCGAGCCGTTACTTGCAGTGGAAAAGTGCCATAACTCATTCCCACTGGACAGTGGAATGGCAGTTGGCTGGGCTAAGCAACATTAGAGAAATGCTTCTCAAACCTTTTTAGTCTTGTCCCTATTTGAAAGCAGCTAAACTTTCATACCCCTCCCGTACACATTTTCTTTTGGATCAGACATATGCTAGTTTTAATAGTGCAGTTACAGATTTTACCATATTAGAGATAAATTAATAAACGTCAACTAAGCATTAATACCAAGGTCTCAATTGAACCCAACAGCAGAAAGGTTCTGTTACTGGCACTGAATGGGCTTTACCTGCATGTCAACCTGTCCTCCACTAACTATACAGTATATAGACCAATACCGACATCTCTACGCAGCTTTAAAAGTGGTAAACAACAATTTTATCATGCAAATACTTGCTACTGTATCTGTCAATCACCCAAGCGGCAAACTCCAGCATAGCAGTAAATTCCCGCTCACCCAACTCCCAGACAGCTGCAACAGCGGGTCAGGACTTACTACACCAATATCTCAGTACAGGCCGCATGCTGCTGGGACTTTAGGAAGCTGGATGCTGTTACTTGCAGGCTGGAGGGGAAATCACTGACAGCTTTTCGGTGTTTGGTATCAGGCTGCTGTGCAGAAAGACATCCCTAATCCATTCCATTGTGCCCCTACATTTTGACAAACACTATGTTGGAGGAAATCAAGCCCCAGTAACAAAAGTGAAATTAAATCAGAAAGGGGCATTCAGTACCCTTTTTTTGCTAAGAAAGGCAGCAACTTCTAAAAGTTTTAATATAGGTTCAGTTGACCTGTGGGAGGACAACATTGTTTTATTCCACCTAAAAAAAAAATTGAATTTTTGTAAAATCTTACCGTAAAATTCCTTTCTCTGAGTCCTCTGACAGTCACCGCCCCTCATATAGTCTTCATCAATGGGTATTTACCTCTTATCCACAGGAGTAAGCTAGGCAGAAGATTTGTTAAAAACACAAAACTTTACATAGACACATCTACAGGGGCTGTCCCTCTGGTCCAATACCCCCGGCTAGCCTCATTCCCAATTCAGTTTGGTAGCAAGCAGTAGATAGTCCATGAACCCCAAAAGAGGGGCGGGGGCGGCAACTGTCAGAGGACTCCGAGAAAGGAATTTTATGGTAAGATTTTACGAAAATTCCGTTTTCTCTTACGTCCTCTGACATTCGCAGCCCGTCATATAGTCTTCACCAATGGGATGTCCCAAAGCAGTGTAGACATGAGGGGTGGGAAACGCAACCGTCTTAAGGTAACGAAGCACCCAAGGTCAGATAAAAGAACCATATCTGAACCAGAAAGGTAACTCACCGGGTAACAGGAAAGCTCAACAGGAGTGAACAAACCCAGGAAGGTAAAATAACCAACGGGGAAAAAACCCCCACAGGAGGGGACAGGCTAAAAACGCCATGTCTCCCCCAAGCACTTCCGCACTCAGAACTTTGCGGCCAAAGGAGGCATCTGCTGATGCCGAAACATCAAGTTAGTAAACTGTGTAAAGGTGTGGCGGGACGACCAGGTCGCCGCATTGCACAACCGGGACACCTACGCCTGATGGCGAAAGGCCCAAAACGCACCCTCCGCTCAGAAGAGTGCACCGTGACAGGGAAGGGCGGAGCCCAACCCCTAGGCAAAACAAATAAAAAGCTATTAGTGCAAAGTAAAACACACTTTGCAGAAAATAAAATGTAATAAAACAGAAGAAAAGGCTGAGACTGCAGCCCCAGCACAGGGAAGCCTGCCTACTCCTATCTAGGCAAAAGACAAACTGAATTGGGAATGAGGCTAGCCGGGGGTATTGGACCAGAGGGACAGCCCCCTGTAGGTGTGCCTATGTAAAGTTTTGTGTTTTTAACAAATCTTCTGCCTAGCTTACTCCTGTGGATAAGAGGTCAATACCCATTAGTGAAGACTATATGAGGGGCGGCGACTGTCAGAGGACGTAAGAGAAATACAATTCAGAGCAGGTCTGTTTTAACGTTCTGTTCTGAGTCCCTTGTAGGACCAGCTGCTTTTTTTCGCCAAGTGTTATAGAGGCCCTGACTGGCTAAGTATTTTATAATATAATACAGAAATTATATAGCGCTAATAGTGTGTACAGCACTTTACAATATAAAGGGAGACAATAGAGTTAAAATACAATAGGATACAAGAGCATTAGGAGGACCCGACTCTAGGGAGCCTTTTCAATCGAAAGGTGAGGGGAAAGTGGTACAAAAAAATATAATAACTTTCAGGGATGAGCTCATGAAGAAAGTGAAAGTACAGTTTTTAGGTGGAGGGTGGGGTACTTTTTACTGAGTGTTTAGGGATCATTTAAAGGCGAACAGAATAGAATGAAAGATACCCAGACAGATTTGGGTAGGGGGTTCCAGAAGATGGGAGAGGCTCTGAAGAAGTTCTGGAGGTGGGAACGGAAGGAGGTTGATGAGGAAGCTAGAGAGAAGGAGGTCTTGGGAGAACCAGAGAAGACAGTTTGGACAATATTTTCAAAATAAGGTTGGTAATGTATTTAGACATCACACGCCAAAAATCAGATGTCGACAAAGTATTTTATTCAACACATTTTTGCCACATTTTCCGGGTGGCACAGAAACTATAATATTGCCCTTTAACCTAAATGAAACCTTCACAGACATGTGACATAGCTATTGAAGAAGGCCTTTTCTTCACCCAAAATAAAGGAATAAGGATCGTGGACAGCAAATACTGTATTCGATCTTTATCCTGCAATCCGCTGACTGCAACTCCTAGAATGATCCTAGTCTGAGACCTCTTCTGGTGAAGAAGACTTTTAGGCAGGGCTTTTTTTCTCAGAGAATAGGTGCAGGAACTCCTCCCTTCTGAGTCACCCCTTGACTCTGCCCCCCTACCCACCTCCGAGCACCGTTTCTTAGTTCTACCTCTTACCCACCTCCTAGTACCACCCCTTTTAGAGAATTGATGATAACAAGAGAGGCAATATAATAGATCTAGCAACAATGGACACCCCAGCGACAATAGATCCACCCCTGCATCAATGGACTCCCAACAGCCAGCATCAATAGACCCTCCAGCAGCAAGCAACATTAGACCTTTCTCTCAACAGTAGATCCCTCCCGGCAATGATTGACCCCCTGCAACATAAGAAACCGCCCCAGCAATAAAAGATACCCCACCAGCAACAACAGACTTCCTCAGCAACAATAGTTCCTCTGCACAAATAGATCCCTTCCAGCAGCAAATAGATCCCCCAATAGCCAGCATCCACAGACCCTCCAGCAGCCAGCAACAAAGACCCCTCCCTCAACACTAAGTCCCTCCCAGCAACAAAAGACCCACCCCAGCAACAATAAATCCCCCATGAGAAACAAAAGACCTCCTCAGCAACAATAGATCCCCATCCTCTGCAAAAATAGATCCCTTTCAGCAACAATAGATTCCATATTAGCCAGCATCAATAGACCCTCCAGCACATCCCAGCACCCCTTGCCATTACATATATTTAGTTCTGGAGGTTCCTGAACTGCGTTCCCCTGCGTTCCCACTAAAAAAAAGCCCTGCTTTTATTTAGGTCATGTCCACAAAGAGCAGTGTGAAAAACTGGTCACACATCCTGAAACCAATTTTACTCCAGTATTTGCAGCCAGTGGATTGGGGACTTGTGATATTGACCAAAGTCATTCAAGTTTCCTAAACTTCAGGATCTATGTCTCTAGGAAAGTAAATCTCTTCTTTAATACTATCCTACAGCAGTTTAGTTCTGTCAATCTTCTGGCATCCTAAAATCTCTTCAGACAGGTGTGAAGACAACAAAAGGATGGCGTCAGCAGTGGTGGACGCTACTTTGGGGGTTGGGGTTACTCCTGTTCATTGTAACTGAACAAACCTTGGGTGGTGTCAAGCACAAATGTCACTTGAGTGGTGGTTAGTTCAGTTGTTTGAGCTGGTCTGGCTGTGGTGACCTCTGGCCTTGCTGTCTCAGGGACTAGTGAAACACAAACACAGAACAATGTCTATTGGCTACTTTGAAAGATTTTCTTTTGGCCAACGACGAGCCAAGCAATTACATTCCTACAAATTAAAATAGTTTAAAGACACACAGCATTTACAACAAAATGTCTGCCATACTGTGATTAACAAACACTCAAATTTAAGACATTTAATTGTTGTCTTGACACATGGACATCAACTTTATGACTGGCAGAAGCACAAGGTAAAGTAATATGCATCAAAGTACCAAGTCCTTGTTTATAATGAAGAATCTCTGAAATATGGGGAAATCCTTGGGTTAGGATAAGGCTAACTAATTATAACACACAGAATTATGTTCTTTAAAACCCGAGCATAACATTTGCGACAAAGTCAAAAGCTGTAGTTACTTTTATCTATCACAAGGTGGCGATGCAGAGCCAATAATAAACACACTACGCCAATTCACCAACAAGCAACTAACAGATACGAAACTGTCACAATAAAAAAGAAAAAAGTGAATAGTATAAACTGGTGCCATATAAATATAAACACATTATTGTTCTTTTTATAAAGAAATGCTTATTTTTACTCTACTTCTGTCATGCCGGCGGCTTTCTATGCAAAGCAGAGACAGATTCAGAAACACTGTTTACAGAAATAACCTTGGCCTCTGTTACAATAAAACGAACAGTTATTTATGTTTGAAAATCTCAGTCCCAGATGTCAACGTGCCATTGTTTTGAATACCCAAATGTACATGTGCCATTGCTCCTGGACCATGATTACCTTGGTGCCACCATTCCAAGGTATGTAATGTCATTGTGCCATTGCTCTGGGATCCTTAAGCCCCGTACACACGTACCGATTGTCGGCCGTAAATATTCGGCCGACGACCGATCGGCCGATTGTAGGCTTGTTAGTATGATGCTTCCGACAGCTGACAGCGCATTTTCGGCCGAACAGAATCTGTCGTGCAAGCATTAAAACTTTTGTTGGCCAACACCAGAACGGCCGATTGTTCGCCAGTCAGTACAGATTTCGGCCGACAGACAGCAGATTTGCAAGACTGGGCATGCTCAGAAAAGAAAAAACACAAGGAAAGTTAACCATCACATGACATCACTTCTGCAGTTGGCTGTTGTTGGCCGACAAAATTTGTGTGCAGTCTTTTGCAGTTTTCAACAGACACGACAGCCCTGGACAAAAGACGGCCGATCGTTCGGCCGATGATCGGTACGTGTGTACGGGGCTTTAGTGTCAGCATGGCACCATTCTGCGATTACAGATGTCGGTGTGCGAATATTGTGAGATACTAAATGTGAAATGTATGTCTCTCTGACTATAGAAACTGTGTTACGATATCAAAATGACAGTCCTAAAATTGCACACATCCCTTGACCATTTTTCAAGTTTCGAGAGCTTTTCTCAGGTTTGCCTGGCAGGTTCTTGAACCAATCTGAGGGTCACACACACACACACACACACACATCTAGGAGCGCACACACCAAAAAAAACAAGCCGCTGACCACAGTGAGCGTTCTATGAGGATGCAGGGAGGTGAGAAGAGGGAGAGATGAGATCATGGAGATGGGATAGAAAGGACATGACAAGGACATTCCAGGGATCTACTCACTGCCGAGAGTGGAACCTGATGCTGCACCTGGAAGAGAAAATAAGGAGTTAGCCTGAGGAACTGCTTGACCAAAAAAGTTGTAAGAACAGGAAAAAAAAAATCTTCAGAAGAAGCGGATGTTGCCATTCTTCAAAGTGGTTCGTTTCTTTCATCATAGCTAAAACTGGAACAAAGTTTACGTTAATTAGTCAAATTCCTGCAGAACCGTACTATAGCAAATTAGGTATGCTAAATTTGATCACATCGAAAACTTCCAATACTTCTAATGACAAGAAAAGCTTTTACTCCACATAGGAGCTGTACTGAAGTTTTTATTGGAAAAAAAAAAATGTCCATATGCTTTCTCTGTGCCCCTGCTCAAAAACCCTGAACATCGCTGCATCGATAAATTTCAGCAGAAAACAAAGGATTTATGAATCCAGACTATTTTGTTGCAAAAGAGGCCAACCAGATCAGATTGGGAGGCTTCCTAACAAGGCATATGTGGACACATTTCCTATTTCCTGCCTAAAAGTTGAAAACCTCCTTAAAACAAACATGGCACAAACCTTGGCTATGCAAACTAAGCACATGCCTTAAATGGGCAAAGCAGTGACAACCACATGTCAAAATGACCAGTATGTTCCATCTTGTATTTGAGAGCATTCCATTTAGATTCTCCAGTCTCCTCCAATAACCCAGAACATACTGGTATAAATGGTTCCTTAGAAAACTGGTCCTAGATGTGTAGATTTGTGGAAGGGTCATTAGGTTGAAAATTCCTCCCGGGAGGAAATTCTAACAAGGACTAGTAACTTTTAGTCTGGGCTGGAGGGGGGACCCAACCAACTACACCTTTCATGGTAGGGACAGCAAGTGTGCCACATTAATTAGTGGGCAAGATGAACACCTATGCTCTTATAGGACATTTTAACTCACCTGGAGAACCTACATTCCTATAGGACATTTTACACACATGGAACACCTACATTCCTATAGGATATTTTACACACATGGAACACCCATGTTCCTATAGGACATTTTACACACATAAAGCACCTACAGTTGTATTCAAAATTAGTCAACCCCCAATGCTGTAAAGGGTTTTAGGGAATTTAGTGTACATTTGTAATTGTATTCAGAATGAAATCCTACAAGGACTTCTAAAAGAACCATATGCAACTAAAATGACATCAATTGGTTTTGTAAAACAGTAGTAAATGTTTCTTTTGTGAATTCTTCATTGACACAATTATTCAACCCCTTAAAGACTACCACTCTGATGAACAGAGGTTCATTGAAGTGTTTTCAATCAGGTATTGAAAACACCTGTGGGTGTCAGGGAGCAGCAATAAAGCCTAATAAGCACCAATTAGGCAGCTTTAAAATGACTGTGATACTCAGCTCCTTCTAGACATTTACTGGTGTGGTTACAAACATGGTGAAGTCAAGAGAATGGTCCAGGAAGACAAGAGAAGAGGTGATTACTCTTCACAGGAAGGGCAATGGCTATAAGAAGATTGCAAAGATGTTAAACATACCAAGAGACACCATAGGAAGCATCATTCGCAAATTCAAGGCAAAGGGCACTGTTGAAACGCTACCTGGTTGTGGCAGAAAGAAGATGCTGACTTTGACTGCTGTGCGCTACCTGAAGCGTAGAGTGGAGAAAAGTCCCCGTGTGACTGCTGAGGAACTGAGAAAAGATTTGTCAGATGTGGGTACTGAAGTTTCTGCTCAGACAATACGGCGCACACTGCGTAATGAAGGCCTCCATGCCAGAACTCCCAGGCGCACCCCCTTGCTGTCTCCAAAGAATAAGAAGAGTCTACTGCAGTATGCCAAAAGTCATGTGGACAAACCACAGAAGTTTTTGGATAGTGTTCTGTGGACTGATGAAACAAAATTAGAACTGTTTGGGCCCATGGATCAACGCTATGTTTGGAGGAGGAAAAACAAGGCCTATGAAGAAAAGAACACCTTGCCTACTGTGAAGCATGGCGGGGGGTCAATCATGCTTTGGGGCTGTTTTGCTTCTGCAGGTACAGGGAAGCTTCAGCGTGTGCAAGGTACCATAAATTCTCTTCAGTACCAGGAGATATTGGATGACAATGTGATGCAGTCCGTCACAAACCTGAGGCTTGGGGGACGTTGGACCTTTCAACAGGACAATGATCCCAAGCATACCTCCAAGTCCACTAGAGCATGGTTGCAGATTAAAGGCTGGAACATTTTGGAGTGGCCATCACAGTCATCAGACTTAAATCCGATTGAGAACCTCTGGAGGGACTTAAAGAAAGCAGTTGCAGTGCACAAGCCTAAGAATGTGACTGAACTGGAGGCTTTTGCCCATGATGAATGGGCGAAGATACCCGTAGATCGATGAAAGACACTTGTGTCAAGCTATGCTTCACGTTTAAAAGCTGTTATAACTGTAAAAGGATGTTGTACTAAGTACTAAGATTGAATGTCACTTGGGGGTTGAATAAAACTGATAATGATGTGAGCACAGAAAAGACATTTGTGGTTATTTCATTATAAATCTTATGTTATATTTGTCTGACCTACACGTGCCTCTTTGATTTAATTGTAAGCAGGATGACTGAATGATCAAAATCAATGTCAAACTGGCCAAAACAATCAATTTCAGTGGGGGTTGAATAATTTTGAACACAACTGTACATTCCTATAGGACATTTTACACACCTGGCCCACCCACGTTCCTATAGGACATTTTTTTTTAAACTTGTTTATTAAGAAAAACATGTACAAGATGCATATACCAAATACATATATCATATGTAAACATAGGTTATAACAATCTGAGAAAGTTCAACAGCAATATTTGTGGACTTGTACTGTCGAAGACACATATTCATGCATCTGGCAATAATTAACAGGCTGGCAATGAAAAGAAACAACAGTAAACAAACCAGAGTTATGTCTATTGAATTGCTTACCAATCAGGAAAGCACCATTAGCCCTCCGAAATTTCAAGCAAAGTCCAGAGTATACACAAACTTCCTGAGTAACGTCATCCATACAACAATGTCCACTAATGGTGCTATTTGGCAAATGATGCAGCGACTCATTGGTATCTTGTAGAATCCAACAGGGGTCCCCAGATCTTGGTGAACTTTTCAGGACACCCCCTAGCCTCCTACGTTTGTTTATATAGTGGGAGGTTTTGATTAACTAGGGGTTTCCATAAATCATTGGTTAGGGATTCTGACCTAGTCCAGTACAACACAACTACCTTTCTGGCATAGTACAGTAGTAGTCGTAAAAACACTTTAGTTTGTTATGAAAATCAACATTCTCAAACACCCCCAGAAGGCATAATTTAGGAGTACAAATATTAAGGAGCTCAAAGGCTCCTGAAATGAAGGCAGCCACTGCTGACCAGAAGGGTCTGACCACAACCTATAGGACATTTTACACACCTGGAGCACCTACATTCCTATAGGACATTTTTTCACACCTGGAGCACCTACGTTCCTATAGGATATTTTTACACACCTGGAGCACCTATGTTCCTATAGGGCATTTTAACACACCTGGAGCACCTATGTTCCTATAGGGCATTTTAACACATCTGGAGCACCTACGTTCCTATAGGGCATTTTAACACACCTGGAGCACCTATGTTCCTATAGGAAATGTTTTCACACCTGGAGCACCTACATTCCTATAGGACATTTTAACACACCTGGAGCACCTACGTTCCTATAGGGAACCTACGTTCCTATAGGGCATTTTAACACACCTGGAGCACCTACGTTCCTATAGGGAACCTACGTTCCTATAGGGCATTTTAACACACCTGGAGCACCTCCGTTCCTATAGGACATTTTTACACACCTGGAGCACCTACGTTCCCATAGGGCATTTTAACACACCTGGAGCAGCTACGTTCCTATAGGGCATTTTAACACACCTGGAGCACCTACGTTACTATAGGATATTTTTACACACCTGGAGCACCTACGTTCCTATAGGGCATTTTAACACACCTGGAGCACCTATGTTCCTATAGGGCATTTTAACACACCTGGAGCACCTACGTTCCTATAGGGCACCTACGTTCCTATAGGGCATTTAAACGCACCTGGAGCACCTACGTTCCTATAGGGCATTTTAACACACCTGGAGCACCTACGTTCCTATAGGGCATTTTAACACACCTGGAGCACCTACGTTCCTATAGGGCATTTTAACACACCTGGAGCACCTACGTTCCTATAGGGCATTTTAACACACCTGGAGCACCTACGTTCCTATAGGGCATTTTAACAAACCTGGAGCACCTACGTTCCTATAAGGCACCTACGTTCCTATAGGGCATTTTAACACACCTGGAGCACCTACGTTCCTATAGGGCATTTTAACACACCTGGAGCACCTACGTTCCTATAGGATATTTTTACACACCTGGAGCACCTACGTTCCTATAGGGTATTTTAACACACCTGGAGCACCTACGTTCCTATAGGGCATTTTAACACACCTGGAGCACCTACATTTCTATAGGGCATTTTGAAGGTAGCTATATAATGCCCAGGAAAAGTCACCCATTCTGATCAAGGTCTGAATAGTGAAATATCTCCAATCAGGATAGTTTTTGCACTGGCCCGGGGGGCGAATCTCCCCCTGTCCTCCAGCTCAGCCCTCCACTGTGAGGACTGATAGGTTTCTATGTACTCTGTAAAGCACCATATGGTAAGTAATAATAATCTGTGCAGCAAAGTTACATAAATGTCAGCCGTCTAGTTTCCTTTGCTAGTATAAGTGATTCCACCTATAACATACAGTATTAGTAAATGTTATAAGGAACTATTTCAAATAAAGTAACCTTTTGTCTACAGCTTACTAGTCCTTTAAATCTCCCCCGGGGAAGGGGCAAGACAGAGGATGGAGAGTTTTGAAAAATACAGAGAACAAGGATCTGAGTCTAAGCCCTGCGTGTCTTTGTCAGGTCCTTTGAAGGGATACAGACGGCCGGCTCAATCTGACAAGCTTGTTCCCTTTGAAATCCTCCTTCTCTCCGCAGTAACGGTGACACCCCAGTCACAGTCCTCTGAATGCTTCAGTTTTAGCTTTGATCAATTTAAAGTGCAGATGTTTAAAGAAAGAATAAGAGGAAGGAGAGAGAGGGGGGAAAAAAAAATAGCGGTCTCTTTGGAAAACTCCAAGAGGACATCATCTCTGAAGTGATTGTATTTTGTGCATCTAGTGAATGCTTAACAAGATAATCTGTCTGTAATTTTCCTCTGCTTGACACAACAGTTTAAGCTTGATCACTTATCAGTCTCTAAGTGAGCTCCGGAGAATGTAAGGTTCCTTAAAGCAACCCGTAGGGGGAAAAAATGATTACAGCGGTACTTCTTGTATTGGATGACTGCATATCAGGTCTATTTTTCAACCCAGTGCCCCAGGATCTCTGATTAAGGTGGCTTTGCTGGTCATTGGCTTCTGGTATTCCCCTTTCTGTGCTACACTGTTGGCTTAGTTTGAGGGCCAGCCTCCCTAACCACTAAAGGTGGACAAAAGTGGTCACTCTTTGTATAGCAAACAACTATTGGAAGACATTGGGTAAAAGGAACAGAGCTGATGTGCAGGTTACCAGGGTTTTTGTTTTCTGTCCAGCCCCTTGGACCAGATAGGTGTTTCTCTTTGGTCAATGGCTCTGGCTTTCCCTCTCCTGTATCTTATTGTTGGCTCATCACTGTGGCAGGCAGCCTCACTCGCAGAGAGAATTAGCGCTTAATTTCTGAAATGGTGGACTACAGGAATCATTTTAACCAAATGTAAATGTGAAAATTAAGATGATAAAACAATAATGATATGAAGCAATATAACTCAATGATCGTTGAATAAAAAGTGCTAAAAAATGTATATAGATGACCAATGCTAGATAATAAATTGATAATAAATAGATGAATGCTAATGGTGAACAACGAAATAGAATAAAGGTGCTAACAAGGAACATAAATAAATAAATAAAGTGATGAGTGCCAGATCATAAAAGTGATGATAAAAAATAGAAAATATATAAATGCTGATGGTGGGCAACCAAAACGGTTGCGCAAATGACGGTGATAGAGATAACGGAATAAGTGCAGGTGAGAAAATCTGTGCAAAATATGCAAACGTGCAAATATAAATAATAGTCAGCAAAATGAATGCTGCAAAGTATTTCCAAATAATATATATATCAATGAATAAATAAATCAAACAAAGCACAAAATCTCATAAAAATATGTGCAAAAATATAAATATATAGTGCTATTAATATCAAGTGAGGGTGGTAAAAGTTCATATGTGATCCAGTGACACTACAGGAACAATTCCGGTGACAGCCAAGTTTTGTGAGCTAGGGATCCAGATTAAGTGCAATGGCTGCTCACCTGCATTAACATTCAAATGAGCGTTTTAGTGCAATCAATCACCATAGGGGACCTCCGGATGTTCTCCAATAATTAAGGGGCTTATTGATGTAAGTACGTGGATCTCCACAATATAATGCCCGATCAGTATTCGCTTCCTTATAGTGTTGTCATCTTTCAGGTGGATAATAGATCGATATTCCTGGGACACTCGCTCATCAAAAATAAGAAGGGGCTCTCATAGTGTAGTAAATCAGGATATATTTAATGGTATAAAATGCAGAAAACTTACAGTTAAGACTGGATAAAAGCTTGTAGTCAGCACAGTACCGCCGATGCGGTATACTCCGATACTTCCGGTCTCGGCCGTAGACCGGAAGTGACGTCACCACGGCTTCTCCCGACGCGTTGCGTCACAAACACACGTGACTTTATCAAGTGTTGGTTGCCCACCATCAGCATTTATATATTTACTTATTTTTTATCATCACTTTTATGATCTGGCACTCATCCCTTTATTTATTTATTTATATTCCTTGTTAGCACCTTTATTCTATTTCGTTGTTCACCATTAGCATTCATCTATTTATTATCAATTTATTATCTAGCATTGGTCATCTATATACATTTTTTAGCACTTTTTATTCAGCGATCATTGAGTTATATTGCTTCATATCATTATTGTTTTATCATCTTAATTTTCACATTTACATTTGGTTAAAATCATTCCTGTGGTCCACCGTTTCAGAAATTAAGCGCTAATTCTCTCTGCGAGTGAGGCTGCCTGCCACAGTGATGAGCCAACAATAAGATACAGGAGGGGGAAAGCCAGAGCCATTTACCCATTTTAGTATGTTGTGACACTACTGAATTGGCTGCTGATTTCTGGTTTTCCACTATATTTATCATCTTTAGAATTTGCATCATCTTATACCTTACTGGTAGCGCATAGGTTCACTTCTTTTATATTAGAATCAGTTTAATCATCTTTTTACCTTCACTGATTCGCTTGCCCTGGAACTTTCCCAACAGAGATTAAGAAAGTTTTCTATACTAGACATTCTTCCCAAGGGCCTAATTCCCCAATCTATACAACTAATGCTTACAAGGTATTATATATTGCCTGGAAAGTGGACCTCTTCTGTACCTCAATCATTCAGATAGTGAAATGGGAAAACAACACAGGGGGTGCCCACAAAAATTCTATGCATGAAGGTAAAAAACCTTCAGTGTGCAGCCCTCCCTAATACTTTACCTGAGCCGGATCCTAATCCAGCGATGTGCATGAGAGAAGATGCTCTCCCAGTCTCTTTCTTCTCATTGGCTGAGACACGGCAACAGAAACCATTGGCTCCTGCTGCTGTCAATCACAGCCAGTGAGGAGGAAGCGGGGGGTGGGACTAAGCCATGCTCTGTGTTTCCTATAGACACAGAGTAGCTTGAGGGGCACTCAGCAAGGGAGATGGGCCTGGAGTGCCGGTGGGGGACCTAAGAAGAGGAGGACCAGGGCTGCTCTGTGCACAAATATTGCACAGAGCTGGTAAGAGCCGGTTCACACTGGGGCGACTTGTCAGGCGACCTGGTCGCCTGACAAGTCGCCGCGGGTCACATGCCATAGATTAGCACAGGACCTGTTCTAAGTCGGAGCGACACAAGTCGCTCCGACTTAGAAAAAGGGTCCTGAGCTACTTTGGGGCGACCTGGAGCGACCTGCATTGACTTCAATGATATGAAGTCCGTGCGTCATGCTCCGAGGTCGCGGTGCAAGACTTCACAGGTCGCCCCGGCAAGTCGGGTCGCGCCTATGTGAACCGGCTCTAAGTGTGATGTGTTTATTATTTAAAAATAAATAAATAAATAAATTGGACCATTGGAACCACTTTCATTTTTTTGTTCAAACCGCTGATTGAATAAAAAAAAGTAAAAAGAATTATGTATAGCCTGCCTTACCAGTTTTTTCTTTGTTAGTTTGGTTGTATACAAAATGGAAAAAATAAACTTTCTGCTTTAAAAAAAAAAATAAAGTTTTCCATATGACCTTGATCACTGTCCTACGGAAGTGGTTGCTTGGGACCTGCTTAGTAGATATTAGAGCATTGCCTAAAAGAGGGTAATCCAAACTACAGCCCTCCAACTGTTGCAAAACCACACGTCTCATGAGGCATTGTAAAACTCTGACATTCCCAGACATAACTAGGCATGATGGGAATTGTAGTTCCTGAACAGCTGGAGGGCCATAGTGTGGACACCCCTGGCCTAAACAGACAGGTTTGGAAACCTAGATCAACAAAAGGTCACTTTCCATGTAAAAGATCAACAAATATCTAGCCAAATATCAAAAGGTAAGGATGGAATATATGGCCATATCTGGGTTTTTAACATAACATGTATGTAGACAGGATGAAGGGATGTTGGCTTTCCTTTGTTGACCACCTGAACTGCGGGTACTTTGTTTATTTCCATTGACAGTATCCAATCTACCCTAAACAGCAACATTTGCTAAACCAAGTTTCCCCATTAATTGGCCTGGTATTGAAATGAGCGAACATCTCCAAATCTGGGTGTAAATGTAGGAGACAAAGTAAATATTAGTCAGCTCAGGAAATCTGGTTTTCCAAGGAGTAGGAGACAAGCACAATATAAAAACTGAAATTTGAATCACATTACTTACAACCATTGGGGGATCCATGAGGTAATGGGATGTAAGAGCCAGGACGCCAGGAACGGTTGCGAAAACTCTTCTTGCACCTGCCGCAGTCCTGTCCGGTGGTGTTATGCTCACACTCACATTGTAGGGCCCCATCTCGGAAGTTACATGCGTTTGAATGCAAGTTACATTTACATCTGCATATAACAGAGAATAAAGTCATACAATTTGTTCAGTAACAGACCAGAAAATACATCATCAGCATTTGCAATTGTTTGCCATGGATTCTGATACAGCATTGGTGTCTGGCCATTGGACTGAAGCCGACCAAACACATTACAATCCTCTATTAGGACCTCCATGATTAAATGAAAAGGGTGCAAAGGCATAGGGTATACCTGGCTGGATTGTTTGGAATGGATTAGGTGGGCCTTCCAGTAAAATGAAGGGTCCACTTATAGTCAGGGTCCCCTCCTGCTTTAAAATCTCCTACTTTTAGTAGTTCCAAAGTGTATCGGTAAAGAACAAAGCTTACGTTTATACTAACCTTACCGTCTTGGGCCTGGGATGCATAGACGAGGATGACGTTAAATTTCCTCTAACTAGATTGTCGGGAATACAGGGTAGCCAAGAAGATACTTTCCCAGTGGACCGGACTGCAAGATTTCACCTCCTCTACATTCCCCAAGAATCTTCCTGGAAGAATGTTGATATCATACCCAAGGATGAGGACGTATAAACCTGACTTTTTTATCTACACATGCATTTTGTAGCCAATGCCGGGACAAGGTCATCTAGAGCCCAGGGTGAACATTCCAAGCTGCGAGACCCCCCCTCAACCCCCCCCCCTGAAGATCTATAAGCATTACTTTTTAGCAAACATTGGGCACTAATCTGCATGCTTACCCCTTAAGCATAAGATCATCCTCCTCCCAGAACTACTCTGCCCCCCTGCTGAAATACCCCCTCCCAACACAAATATTTGCCTCCCCTATTCCCCAAATCCCCCCAGAACAAATGCCCACCCCCCCCCAAAAAAAAAATCCCCCCCCCAGCACAAATTCTCTACCCTTCAAAACCCTCAAATTTCCATTCTGAGTACTCCCCCTCATTCCAAATCCCACCCAAATTTTCCCTCTTAGCTCAACACCCCCCCCCCCATTTATCTCTACCAGCAAAAACCTCAAATCCCCCCTCCTAGCACAAATTCTCTTCCCCCCATCCCACCTCCCAACACCATCCATAGCAACCCCAACTTTTTCCCTCCTAGAACTATTCTTACCCCCTTCTGCCCCCTAATTCCCCTTCCCAACACAACCCCCCCCCCCCCGATCATCCCTACTAGCACAAACTCCCACTCCCCCCCAAAAAATATCCCCTTCTAGCACAATTTTCCTCCCCTCTTTGCCATATCACCTCTTCTAACCCAAATCCCCCCTCCTAGCACAAATCCTCTACCCCCATCCCAATTTCCCCTTCTAAAACAATTGTTACCTCCTGCTGCCCCCTAATTACCCTTCCCAACACAACCCCCCCATCTCACATGATACCACAGTGCCCAGGACAGCCGCCCCTCCTGCCAACCACTTGTCCTAGCCCTGTTTGTAGCACTAGAATTATATGATTTTAAAAAGGGGGAGGGGGCCCAGACATTATATGCAGACTGCACTGTACTGCAAGATCCACTTTATTTTGGCCTCTGCTCCACTTACATGTAATTTTTCTGTGTTGTTTTGCTTTGCGTCAGATTACTATTGTTCTGTAATATGCTGACATCTAGTGGCAGTTTTGGACAAGTACAACTTGTTTATTGTGTTGTAATGGTATCTCTCCCTGTCCTCCCCTCCTGTTTAGTGCTAGTTAATTCAGTTCTAGCTAGAACCTCCCCTGTTTTTTCCATGTTCCCACTGTCAGTGTTGGTTTTAGGACAGTCACTGTCTTACAATTCAGAAGACTGGAAAAAAATGTACTCTGTTAGCAAAAGTAAAATTGTCTTTGAGTCAACGTCTGAATCTTACTGAAGAGTTAAGCTGCCTGTGGATGGTGCCAAGTCAGCAGGTGATCATACTGTCCAGACATACTAGGCATAATGAGATATGATGAGATATGTCATTACATAAAGCTGTGAAACAGAACACTCTTTATAGTTATTGTTAAAATTAGATTGCACAATCAGATTAAGATGTCTTTGGCCAGCTAGGCTATGTCAGGGCACACTATATGTAGGTTTTCTAGTAACTGACTTTTTGGCTAATGTTTTCTGTTCACAAAAGTTTACTTTCACATAATGTACAAGAATATTATAGTATTAGTATGATTTTATAATGCTCATCAAGATATTTAAGTAAAATTTGCAGGAAGATCAGGAATTCGTGTTCCAAAGAAAATAAATCCTGACTAGCAATAAACTCTCTTTCCATGACGGAGCCACATCTACATTTCAGCCATGTCCACTTGCATAGCAAACAGCGAGGTTGTGAATTATTTAATGTCTCTGGCCCACTGCTTTCCTCGCCTGACACTCCAATCAGAGAGGTTATTGGAGAAAAGCCCCACATATACACATTGCTACACAACACTTGAGCGCACACAGGCGCAATTCAGAATTCCACACACAGAAGCCTTCAGGATTCTGCAGGCTGAATTTAACTCTCTTAGATCATGTACTGTCTCTTCCAATATGACTTTGCTTTGCGCATGCAAATGAGGCCTGTATAGTTCGATTTTTCACCAGTTGCAGATGTTCCAGCAGTCAGATGAAATGTACTAGTCACTTTCCTCTGATTAGATGGCTGAGAAGTCTCTGGGTGCAAGAGTGGCATTTTATCTTTTACACTGGGGGGTTAATGTGCAAAGACAGGTGCAAGGATAGAGAGTCCAATGCCAGATATATTGGGATAAATTTACTAACATTCGCCTTCTTTTAAGAATTGCCTACCTCTAGTGGTCAGAGGCAGAAGTGTAACAAATGCTAAGGTTTATAGCAGAATTGCCTCCCTCTAGTGGTCAGAGGCAGAAGTGTAACAAATGCTAAGGTTTATAGCAGAATTACCTCCCTCTAGTGGTCAGAGGCAGAAGTGTAACAAATGCTAAGGTTTATAGCAGTGATGGTCAATGCTCTTGGTATTAGGGGTTTAATTTACTAAGACTGGGAAGTAAATTAGAAAAAGAAAAGTGTTGCGCTATCAATAATCATATATTAAAGTGCATATAATGATAAATATTCCATTCATACCACATAATCTCATCAACAAATAATATGACAATTTATAATATCAGTGCCATCATGCAAAAACAAAAAAAAGCCAGAAAATATAAAACAGTTCAATACAAGATCCTCAAGGTGATATTCAAAGCATACACTTGAAAATTCCTCAAAGTGGAACTCCCCCCAAAAGGGGAAGTTCCGCTTTAAGGACTCATCCCCCGCTCCTCTTGCACAACTGGCACTTTTAAGATGCGGGGCGGGAGCAGGTACCCGATTTTGACAGGTACCTGCTCCAACTACCATTCCGAGGCACTCGGCAACGGAAGTTCTCCTCCCTTCCCCCTGCAGTGTCAGTATCCTAGAAGACTGCATCCACCAGTCAGGATGCGTAGCACGACTCGCGCATGCGCAGTGGGCACCCGGCCCATAGTGAGGATGCCGGCGCCACTGAGGAAAGGCGAGAGGCTGTTTTTTTAAAAGTCAGCAGCTACACTTTTTGTAGCTGCTAACTTTTGTTTTTTTGATAGGTGCCTGGAGCTCCTCTTTAATGCTGCTAATAATCACCACTGCAAGTGCTCCCCTCCAAGATGAGCAAAACCAGCTTCTTACCGGAGAATAAAAAACGCTATTCAGGTCTGTAATTGCCTTAGTGAGCTCAACCCTCACTCTGGATATAAATCTGGGTGGATAAAAATCAATGCTTAAAAAAATCTGATTTTTTTAAATTTAAATCTATTTTTTTTTAATTTAAATTAGATTTTTTCCTATTTTTATCAAATTTATTTTAATAAAATGCTTTTGGGGTAAAAACCTATCTAAAAATAGTTTTCTATTTAAGATACGTTAATAATTTAGTTTATTCAGCATGAAATGGAGCTTAGTTATGTAGCATGAGGCTGTATATTCTGCAATATTTACATTTTTGGTAAACTCATTCAATAAATCCAAGCTCTGCAAACTGAGATAACATGCACTGTATTGATGCCTACACACAATTTCACACTGACCATGAGATAAAACAAAGTTCAGGAATATTCCTTTATCCCATGGTTTTGCAAAGCTATGTACACTACAAACTGTATGATCGAATCTGTTCTGATATCGCTGTTTTACTAACCTGACAGCTTATTATTCTAAATAGGAAACATTAATTTGTTTGCAAATATTAAAGATTCTAACTACTAGCAAGAATAAGTTCTTCCATTTAAAGAGCACCTGTCATTTCAGATTCATCATGGCAGCGCCTGTTGGCGGGCATCCTCTAACCTGCTGCCGTCACGTCCCTCGCCTTATTGTGTCACTGCCGCAGTACCAGTCCTCCCATAAATGTATTGGGACTGTCGATGAGTCAACAGCAGGTCAGAGGAGGAGTCGCTGTAGGACAGAGATGACAGTTGCTCTTTAACCACTTCTGGACCGGAAGGTTTTACCCCCTTAATAACCAGGCCATTTTTTGCGATACGGCACAGCGTTACTTTAACTGATAATTGCGCGGTCATGCGACACTGTACCCAAATAAAATTAATGTCTTTTTTTCCCACAGAGCTTTTTTTTGGTGGTATTTGATCACTTGCGTGGTTTTTATATTTTGCGCTATAAACAAAAAAATACCAACAGCTCTGAAAAGAAAAAAAAAAAAACACAAATCACATTTCACTGCATTTTAAAAAAACTAAACACTAAACTTAGCCCATTTTTTTTGTATATTGTGAAAGATGATGCCACGCCAAGTAAATAGATACCCAACATGTTACGGTTTAAAATTGCGCACACCCGTGTAATGGCGACAAACTACGGTCAATAGAAATCTCAATAGGCAATGCTTTAAAAAATTTTAACAGTTACCAGTTTAGAGTTAGAGTGTAGCTCTTTTTTTTAAACTATTGCTCAGGCTCTGGCGATTGCGGCAATACCTCAAATGTGTGGTTTGAACAGCGATTTCATTTGCGGCTTGACTTCTGTATACGTTTTTTTCCGTGCACGAGCTAACGGTGACAGGGGCGGCTAAAATTTTTTTTTTTTTCTAATTGATTTTATTTATTTTTTTAACTTTATCACAGGTTTTTAAAAAAATAAAATCTCATCACTTTTATTGCTGTCACAAGCAATGTAAACATCCCTTGTGACACCAATATGTAGTGACAGGTACTCTTTATGGAGGGATCGAGGGTCTAAAAGACCTTAAACCCCTCCACTACACTTCCATGTATTCAAAACGCTGAAAACTGCATTTTTGAATACAGTCGTTTTTTAAATCTGCCGCCTTTTGCAGCAGAGTAGCCCGGACGTGACGTCATGGATGCCGCCTCCGGGTTACGTCATCGGAGACCCGATTGAAGCCGCTTCCGGCTTAGACCGGGACTCCATCCAGCCGGCGGACGCGCCGGCTGGTTGCTCGGGTCTCCTGGTGGGACGGGAGACCCGGACAGAGCGGCGGGAGGGGGGGACGTCTCCTCCCGCTCACCTGGGTATCGATCGAGTGGCTCCCGAGCCGCATAGGTCGTTACCAATGGAAAGCTGACCGCCGGCTCTAAACCACGGTACCGGGATGGTGCCTCTAGCTAGAGGCATCACCCGGTATAACACCGCAAAGTCAGCCGACGTACCCCTACGTCACTTTGTGGTAAGTGGTTAAAATGTTTTGCAGGTTACCCGTTTAGAGTTACAAAGGAGGTCTAGTGCTGGAATTATTGGTCCGCTCTAACGTTCACGGCGATACCTCACATCTGTAGTTTGATCGTTGTTTATATATGTGGACGTGACCTACGTATGGGGTCACTTCTGCGTGTGAGCACGGGGGGGACAGAGACGATTTTATTTTTATTTTTTTTATAATTGTTTATTTTAATTATTTTATTTTTTTACTTCCCCTTTAAATTTCTCTTTTTTTTCTGATCACTTTTATTCCTATTACAAGGAATGTAAACATCTCTTGTAATAGGAATAGGGCATGACATGTCCTCTTTATGGAGAGATGTGGGGTCTATAAGACTTCACATCTCTACTCTAGGCTGGAAAGTTTGAGATAAAAAACCCCCCAAAAAAAAATGATCCCAGCTAAACACACGGCAGTGTTTACAACTGCTGGGGCCGGGCCTGACATCATAACATCGCACCCGGCCTCTGAGAGTCATAGAGATGACCGGAGACCACCTGGTCCTCGGTCAGCTCTATGGTAAACTTCCGCTGCCGGCAGATTCCTTCTCCAGGCCGCTGATTGCACAGCGGCGGGAAGGGCGGCGTCCCCTCTCACCGCCTGTAAAAACAATTAAAAGGTCTAACTGCTGCTATGAATGTTTTTATTGTGCAGGGAATCGCCGGCTGAAAAAAAGGTATCTGAATGAAGCATGCAGCGGAGGGCATCATTCAGATATCTCCACTCAAACCTAAAGAAGTCATCTGCCTTCCCAATTTCTCCTTTTATAGCCACCTCAGAAGCACTGCGATCGGAGACTACAGGTGTAAGTCATGAGCCAGAGTGAAAGCACACATCCTGAGCATCCCTTTAGATCCTTCTATCCCTTTATCCCATGTTCCTCTCTGATAACCACTAAATGGTGCAGACTTTTTGCGGTGATCAGTTGCTTGGTTACTGTTCCAGAAGCAGGTCTGATAGAATGGAATCAAGCAACTGATGGCAAACTGCAGAGCTAAAGCATACCCCCCAACAGTCCCAGATTGTGCAGGACTGTCCTGCATTTTGACCCTATTCTTGATGTCCCATGTACAGGGGCTGAGTCGCCCTGCCTACAGCTCATTCATATGTGTAGCACTAATCCCTTGGGAGCTGCTTGAAGCGGATACCCCTGGGTTACCCATAGCAACAACTTATGAACTCTTAGTACTTTAAGTGTTTGGCTAAGTCAGGAAACAGTCCAGGGATTTGATTTTTTTTTGTATTTTATTAGAACTTGGGGTGGGAGAAGGGATGAGTGGAATACTCCAACTTGATGAACTATGCACAACCGGAGGACTTCTAGCCAAATTGAGTGCAGCAAGGCCGCTGCTTCACCTTGCCACTGAAGTGAAGTATTAGATAGGCGAACTATGTAGTGAATTACTCTTCAGGGCTCCACTTGGCACCCCCTTTACTCTTGCTCTTCAGGGTTCTACTTGGCACCCCCTTTACTCTTGCTAACTGTGTCAGCTGACCTTCTGCCCTCTGACTTCACTGGAGTGGTCCCCCTTCCTGGGCAGACCCCTTGGCAAGCCCCCTGGTACTCACAGACACTGTTTTTCCCAGTTGACTCTGCCTGCAGCTCCACCGTCAGCTTTCCAGGACCCCCAAGGCTCAGCTCCACACCTGGCTCACCAGGCCGACTGCCTGTAACCACTTTCCTCAGACTACAGAAGGAGAGACAGCCGTCACCCTCCTTCTGGGACTCTGCTTCCCGCCAAAGACACCCTCTCACATGTGCCCTTGGCTTTTATGGTCAATCCCAGGATGCACTGCAGTGGTGCCCTTCCACTGGGACTGCCACAAAAGCCCGTTTGCCACTGGCTAGGTTTCCTCCGCTGTCCAACAGGGTCCCCTATTGGATACAGAGGGGACACTCCCTCAGACCAAGTGACTCACACCTGGACACATGCAACAGGCATAACTAACAGACCAGGCTCCCCTGATAAGCAGATGGAGCATAACAATGCTTTTATCCTAGCACCTACCTAGGAGGGTGCTACATATGCAAATCACAATGGGATGAGTGACCAGACTGCGAGATGTGCATGTGAATGAGCTTTATCGCTTTATTTATATGCAAATCCCCCTGAAGCTCATTCATATGGCAATCTGCATGAACAAGGCCATTATGGCTGAAACGCGCTAACCTTTGCTTATGGAGTTAAAATAAAATTGACAATAAACGCACAACAAAAGTGAGGAAGGGAGAGCGGGAATAAGCCGGGGTCAAGCCCAGAAGCGGGTAGTCAGTCTTCAACCAAGCCGGGGCCGAGTCCAGAAGCAGATAGTCTGCCGATGCCAGGTCATCTGCTGAAGCCGGGTCAAGAGCCAGGAGAGTGGTCAGCCAAGCCAGGTCATACATGAAGGAACACGGAGAACAGAAGACTGCTAGCAGAGATGCACCTTGGAGCACAAACACAAGGCTAAGGACTGCAACCCATCAGGTGATAGATATAGTCAGGTGTGCAGCATCATCACTGTGCAACACCCAGGCAGCAGGCAAGTGATGATGCAATCAGAGTTTATAAGAGGCAGCA
The DNA here is from genome assembly GCF_965119305.1 of Pelophylax lessonae. NCBI lineage: Eukaryota > Metazoa > Chordata > Amphibia > Anura > Ranidae > Pelophylax > Pelophylax lessonae. The sequence goes on from NC_138774.1 coordinate 222,267,626, forward strand.
GTCTGCTCATGTCCAAGATGGCTGCCAACAGGAGGGCAAGGTAAGACCTTGACAAGTCAGCAGGTTCATCCCCTCCCATGGGCATACAGCTTCAAACAACCACCTGTAGTACAGCCCGCAGAAAAAAAATAAAATAAGAAAATGGGAGGGAAGAAAACCCATTGGCTAGGAATTAGCAGGAATCCTAAGTTTCCCAAACACATTTGTAAGGGCAGCCTTCAAATTCTAGTTGGTAAATTGGAAGGGTTGTATAAGTGAAGCAATTTTCGAGGAGGTGAAAGTACGTTCTATAAAGCGTCTCCATCTGGAGAAGAAACGCCTCACTGGAATTATTTGGACTTATTGAGGAGCATGTATGGAGTGGAGGATGGTCTTCTGTCCATTTACCTGTGAATGCTCCCTGCTTGGTCCTTTTCCTCCACCCTCTGGGTCTGCCCCACTTGTGTCTTCACCAAAGCCTGGTTATTTCCCCTCTCCCATCTTTTTTTCTTTTCTCTGGGTATAACAGGGATATTTATTGGCATCTATTGGCACCCTTTGAGCCCCTGAAGAAGCCTAGATTGTGAAACGCGTTGGAACACAGCACCCTTTTCTCATACTGACTATGTATATTTGTCAACAGTCACGGTTTTGTACTTCCTATGTTTGACTCTGTATTTTGATCTAATATTGGGAGGGTGCATAGGGTGCTGATTATGGACACTTTCATTCTGTCATAAGTTTTTACTATTGGGATGTTTCCTTTTTAACAATGTTCTTTGAAACAAAATTATGAATTTTATCTAAAATTTGTGTGGATTTTTCCTGAGGCTAAAAAAAAACTTGAAAATCCCTTATACTTTTCATTATGTGCTTGTTTTTTTTTTTTTACCAATGTACTTTATAAATTGGCAAATTGGTGGAAGGTTATTTCCCCAGCGCCGTTCATCAGCACAGATGGAGAAAGCAAAACGAACTGCTGTGTACCAAGCCAATCTGAAGGGCTCGGTACCATGTGATCACTGTGATGGCCAGTCACTGTGGTCTCATGCTACTGTTTACATTGGTGATCCCTCCCTTTCCGCTCAATAATGAGAATAAGAAGCAGATAATTCATTCATCCAGTTTCACTGATTTTTTTTTGTTACTTCTTTCATGTCCCCTCCATCTCATCTCCATTGTGTTTCTATGTAAACCTGTATATTAACCCTTCACATTCCTTATTCTGCACATCTGCACATTAATCCTTTCACCTCCTCCTCCCTCTCTATATGACCTGTATAAGCAGTATTAATTTGCAACATTACCAAGCTCTTAACCCCCTAAATACCAAGTTTTAACCCCCTAAATACCAGAACGTTTCCTTGGGGTGTCTACTTTTTTGAAGACAGTCAGTTTGTTTTTGTACTGTTCTTCATTTTTATTTTATTAGAAAGTAAGGTAAACTATTTTTTTTAATTTGGTCTTTAGTAATTTGGTCTTTTTTTCCAAATAGAGGCTAATAAATACTGCCAAAAGAAAGCTCCATCTGTCTCAGAAAATAAAATAATTTGGGCTCATTGACCGAGAATTGTCAGTTAATCTGTAATAGCTTTGAAAACTGAAAAACTGCAGGGTAATAAAGGTTGGTACTTAAGTGGTTAATATAGTCCTATAGTGAGGAAATATGATGGCATGCCATTCCTTTGGAAAAAAAATAGCTTCTTGGCTGTCATGCTTTTCCAATGGCTTCCAAAGTACTTTCTAGTCCCTTACTTAAACAAGTACGCAGTTAGGTCATAACTCAGTTCTGACTGTCATGCATGCTTGATCTAAGGTTGCCGACATAATTTACAGAAGACAGGCTGGAAACTACCATTTATAAACATGTGCGGTTTGTTTCGTTCTGAATTAATTTTTGGACAAATTTGTGGTTATTCAGATATATCCGAATACATGAATTGCAGCATAAACAAAGTTTCCTGAATGCTCCGAATAACAAAACAAAATTTGTTCAAATTTTGGAAATTCAAATTAAATTTTGAACTGAATTTTACATCGAATTTCAGGCGAATTTGGATTGTAAACATATTTCTGAAATCAAAGACGGTGTGTATTACCACTTTCGAAATAATGCTTTTTTTGTTAAGCCAAAGATAAATTTAAAGAGTCATTGTAATCATTTGATAAAGATTTTTAGTTTGTTTACTTTGCCACATTTGAATCGAGAAAAAGAAAATCAAAAGTTTTAGAATTCGACCGATTAAAAATGTATTTATTCAAATGCTTTGAATAAAAAAAATAAATAAAAATAATAATATCATTAAAATAGAAGAACATTTGAAAAAGACATCAAACGAATTCCAAATAATTACGAATATAAATCCAGAATACGAATTCAATGAATCAACCAAATTTAACGAATCTAAACAAAACAAAACGAAACAAATTTTTTCGTCATGCACATGTCTAAAATTTTGGTAATAGAGGTCTGTAAATGCAGCCTCCGTATTTCTCTCATTACGGTTTCATATTAGGGAGACCCTGTCAGTCTTTAAAAAAAAAAAATGTATCTGCAATACCCAGAGCCAAACCAATTTACTAACCTCTCCAGTGGCCCACATCCCGTACCTTTCCTCTGTTTCAGTGCTACGGGTTCCAGCAATTGCTTTGGCATTTGACAATTCCTGGAAGGTCAGATAGCTGTGTCCCCATGCTGTAATTCCATTTTCTAACATCTACCTCACTGCTGTGTCATGTAGTATGTACGAGTCGAAGAAAGGAGCCACAATATGATCATATGGGTCGAAAGAAAGAACCACAGGCCTTAACCTCATGCCTAGCCCTATGCAAGTACTGACTTTATGAAAGTCAGTATTTACTAGGGATCGACCGATTATCGGTGGGGCTGATTATCAGAGGCCGATATTCACCTTTTTGAAGTATCAGTAATGAAACTTGCTGATATGACCGATAGCACACGTCATTGCGTATGTTGTGCCATGCGCTTCCGCGCACTGGGCCTGCACGTTCTGGCCTCTTATACCACCTCCCTCGCCTCAGACAGTGCACACCACAGAGGACATGCCAGCCAGCCACCCACCCACAGCAAAGTGCCAGCCAGCCACCGCAGAGTGCCAGCCAGCCACCCACAGCCTAGTGCCAGCAAGCCAGCCACCCACCCACAGCAGGGTAACAGCCAGCCAGCCTCCCTAAGCCTGGTGCCAGCAAGCCATCCACAGCCTGGTGCCAGCCAGCCAACTAAAACAGGGTGCAAGCCAGCCACCCATAGCAGGGTGCCAGCCAGCCACCCACAGCCTGGTGCCAGCCAGCCAGCCACCCACAGCTTGGTGCCAGCCAGCCACCCACAGCAGGGTGCCAGCCACCCAGCCACAGCAGGGTGCAAGCCAGCCACCCACAGCAGGGTGCCAGCCAGCTATCCACCCACAACAGGGTGCCAGCCACCCACAGCAGGGTGTCAGCCAGCCACCCACAGCCCCTGTGCCAGCCAGCAAACCACAGCCCCTCTGCCAGCCAGCCACAGCAGGGTGCCAGCCAGCCACCAACAGCAGAGTGCCAGCCAGCCATAGCAGGGTGTCAGCCAGCCAGCCACCCACAATAGGATGCCAGCCAGCCACCCACAAGAGGGTGCCAGCCAGCCAGCCACCCATCCACAGCAGAGTACCAGCCAGCCAGCCACCCACAACAGGGTGCCAGCCAGCCAGCCACCCACAGCCCGGTGCCAGCCAGCCACCCACAGCCCCTGTGCCAGCCAGTCAAACACCCACCCACCCACAGCAGGGTGCCAGCCAGCTAGCCACAGCAGGGTGCCAGCCAGCCACCCACAACAGGGTGCCAGCCAGCCACCCACAGCCCCTGTGCCAGCCAGTATCTGCATTCAGTATAAACTCTCTTTCATTTTTTTGCAGTGGAGATGGATGCAGACAGAAAAAGTAAAAGCGTGGTCTGGGACTATTTCTCGTCTCAATCATCCCCAGGAAAAGCAGTAGTGTGCAACACATGCACAAACAATGTGAGCATGGGATCAGCAACTGCAAAAACCAAAAATACGTCAAATCTTTGGGTCCATCCAAGAGTTCCTCATGTTGAATTATATAATGCAGCACAGAAAAAACAAACTAAATCACAAAGTTAAATACCTTCACTATCCAAGACAACAATAACAGATAGGTTTCAGAAAAAAAACAGGTAGCTAAATTCGGATAGAAGACCCAAACTGCTGGACAGAATAATCACAGAGATGATGCTCACTGATAACCAGCCATTTACAATGGTGTCTGACTCTGGATTTGAGCGGTTGATGTCCATGGCTGAACCAAGGTACACATTGAAGAGTGAGAAGTATTATTGCACGCAAATGCTGGGAAAGATTCACCAAAAGGTAGTTTAGAAAGCAAAGACTATGCTGCAACCAGAGAATGTTGGCAACTCACTCTCATTCACGACTGACTGCTGGTCAGGACAAACAGAGTCACTAATGAGTCTTACATGCCACTACATTGACAGCGGATGGACAAAAAGGCAATCGGCGTTGAATACAAAAGTGATGCAAGGATCCCACACTGGAGAGTACATTAGAGAAATGTTTCTAGGCATGCTTGAAGACTGGGGACTAAACAAAGTGATGCTTGTGCTTCGAGACAGCGGAGCAAACATGGTAAAAGGAATGGGGCTTGCTGAAGTGTCAGACTTCAGTTGTGTCATCTGTCATCCCATGTGTGAGAGTGCTGAAGATGCTTCTTCAAGAGAATGAAGGACCCAACACACTTAGCATTAAAACATGTAGGCAGGTCACGAGGGACAGCCTCACCAAAGGTTTTGAGAACCATGAAGAAAATAAAAATGTTGTGCTGGCATGTCTTTTGGTTCCTCAATACAAGAATCATGCTTTCTCTTGTGATTATGTATTGGCCAAGGCAAAACAATGGCTGACAGAAGATATTCAACAGGAGGTGGAGGAGGTTCCTGCTGAAACATCAAGTCAGGAAGAGCATGTTTCTAATCTGGAAGAGCAGGATGCTGCAAAAACAGACAAACGTCCAAAAAAAAAAACAACGGAGAGAAGAGGATATTCATCATGGTCGAATTGATGCCATTCTCAGTGTTTTATTGGGGCCTCATGCAGAGGATTCTTCTGAATCTGCAATAATCAGCCTGGATAATGAACTCTATCTCTATTTGAAGGAATCAGTAACTGACTGAAGAAGATCCTCTTAAGTGGTGGAAAGAAAATGAGGCACCAAAGACTTTCTTCTCATGCTAGAAGATACCTTTCTGCTCCTCTTTGCTCGGTACCAAGTGAGCGTGTTTTTAGTGAAGTGGCCGCAATTTATGAAAACAAAAAGAAGCCGTTTAACTGGTGAACATGCTGAAATATTCTGCTTTCTGCTTAACTGGGAGCATTAACCACTTAAGCCCTGGAGGATTTGGCTGCTCAAAGACCAGGCCCTATTTTGCGATTCGGCACTGCGTGACTTTAACGGACAATTGCGCGGTCGTGCGATGCTGTACCCAAATGAAATTGACATCATTTTTTTCCCACAAACAGAGCTTTCTTTTGGTGGTATTTGATCACCTGTGTGATTTTTACTTTTTGCGCTATAAACAAAAAAATAGCGTCAATTTTGAAAAAAATTATATTTTTCAAATTTTTTTATATGAATTTCCCCCCCAAAAAAATGTAAAAATCAAAATTTTTTAACATTTTAGGCCAATTTGTTTTCTGCTACATATGTTTGGTAAACAAAAATGGCAATAAGCGTATTTTGATTGGTTTGCGCAAAAGTTATTGCGTTTACTAACTAAGGGAAAGATTTTTGTCATTTTTATTGTTTTTTTTTTTAACGAGTAATGGCGGCGATCTACGATTTTTTTTAGCGGGACTGCGACATTGCGGCGGACAGATCGGACCCTTGACTGACATTTTTGACACTTTTGGGGGGTACCAGTGACATTACTACAGTAATCAGTGCTATACATATGCACTGTTACTGTAAAAATGACACTGGCAGGGAAGGGGTTAACTTTATTAGTGATCAAGGGGTTAAGTGTGTCCCTAGGGGCGTGCTTCTAACTGTAAAGGGGCATGGCTAGTGATTTAACCACAGAGACATACGATCCTCCTACATAGCAGGATCGTATGATCTCTGCAGTTACATCAGGGAAAATGACAGGCGGCTTTGTTTACATTAGCCGCCTGCCTTTCTCCCTCTGCACCGGGAGATCGCGGGTGACCGGCGGACATCAAAAACCACCGGTCACTCGCGCGGACATGTTAGGGAACGAGCGGGGGTGGGAGCGCACCTCCGGCGGCGCGCGCTCGCCCCCTAGAGGCTCGTAGGCGAGCGACGTAGTACTACGTCACTTTGCCTGTACGGGGCTGACTGCCGCCATAAATAGTCGTGAGGAGGTCGGCAAGTGGTTAAAGTAAGTATAGTGTCCACTGTCTAGCTTTTGCACTGCAGTAGTGATTTCAATTTAATTATTGCAGTGAGTGTACGGTACTACTGCAGCAGTTTATGCCATTTTTCTATGTTTTGGGAAGCCTTTAAAAAGTTGTTATTATTCAAGCACATTATTTTTCACAGTTGTCTACTTCTAGGCCTTGTTTGTTCACCCACACCATAGACCAGGGTTTCTCAACCAGGGTTCCATGGAGCCCCAGGGTTCCTCAAGAGGCTGCTAAGAGTTCCTTGAGCAATGACCAATTTCCTCCTCTCAGATAAGTTCCCACTAACACCACTGATCTTTTTAGCTATGTATAAGGAGGTAATTCTTCCCAATGACCACAAGTTTAAGGTGCATTCTTCCCACTGACCATCACACTAATGTATAATGAGTTGTACATATACAGTAGTCCTTTTTAGCAGGGGTTCCCTCAGTCCGGAAAGTTATTTCAAGGGTTCCTCTGTGTTGAAGAGGTTGAGAAAGCTGGTATAAACAAAGACGTCCGTTTTGCTGCACACGTTCTGCAAGTGCACAAAAAAACAATTGTTCTTCTCTTTACTCGTCTTCTCTATGTGCCCTGTTCACACCACAATGTGCATGAAAACTGATGTGAACCCGATGTCTCTGCAAGTGAAACCTGTGCGATTTTCCCATCAGTTTTCATGCAGGTATGGTGTGAAGAACGAGTCCTAATGTTAAAAATTTTAATATACATTAACATGTTTAGTGCCGAAAATTGTGTTGATTTTAAAAAGAGTGACCAAAAAATCGTTATTGGCTCTGAAAAAAGGATATCGGTCGATACCTAGTATTTACACAGGATCTTATGGGGAGGGGGGCTCCAGCAGTGCGCTGGGAAGGCAGCAGGCTCTGTAAAGCTACAGTATTCACTCACGGCCACTTTATTTGGTACACCTGTTCAATTACTTGCCTGCTGAATGAGCTTGAGCACAGTGGCCTATAGTCACCTAAATATACTCCTGCCTTCTTACACATTCACATGCCTCCTTGGTGAAAAGTAGATGTGCTGACACATTGTACACGGTCCACCATTGTCACTATCAGGAAACCCTTAGAGCCAGTTCACACTACCACGACTCAAAGTCGCCCTGACTTTGGGCGACTTTGAAGTTGCCCGTGCAGCACGACTTCATCGCGGCTTGCAAACGACTTCTCATAATAGAAGTCAATGCAAAAGTAGTACAGGAACCTTTTTCTAAGTCGGAGCGACTTGAGACGCTCTGATTAGAACGGTTCCATTGCACAGCATGGAGCGCTACTTGTGAGGCGACCAAGTCGCCTGACAAGTCGGAGTAGTGTGAACCGGCTCTTACCCTTGTAATGGTTAGCAGCTGATGATGGAGCACATACAAGAAGTGGCTTAAAGGAGCTGCAGGAGATTGGCAGCACTGTTATTCGCTTACCAGCCACTTTATTTGATACACCTGTTCAATTGGTAATACAAATTGCTAATCAGCCAATCACATGGCAGCAACTCAATGTATTTAGGCATCTAAACGTGGTGAAGATGACTTGCTGAAGTTCAAACTGAGCATCAGAATAGGGAAGAAAGGGGATTTAAGTGACTTTGAACGTGGCATGGTTGTGGGTGACCGATGGGCTGGTCTGAGTATTTTTAAAAACTGCTGATCTACTGGGATTTTCATGCACAACCATGTCTAATGTTTACAGAGAATTGTCTGAAAAAGAGAAAAATATCCAGTGAGAGGTAGTTGTGTGAACAAAAAATGCCTTGTTGATGTCAGAGGACAATTTGCACAGGCTAACCAAGATTGGACAAAAGAAGACTGGAAAAACGTTGCCTGATCTCGATTTCACCTGCGACATTCAGATGGTAGGGTCAGAATTTGGCGGAAACAACATGAAAGCATGGATCCGTCCTACCTTGTATCAATGGTTCAGGCTGGTAGTGGTGGTGTAATGGTGTGGGGGATATTTTCTTAGTACACTTTAGGCCCTTTAGTATCAACTGAGCATCATATAGCGCAACGGCCTTCCTGAGTATTGTGGCTGACCATGTCCATCCCTTTAGGACTACAGTGCACCCATCTTCTGATGGCTCCTTCCAGCAGGATAATGCGCCATGTCACAAAGCTCCAATCATCTCACCACTAGTTTTGTGAATATGGCAATGAGGTCACTGTACTCCAATGGCCTCCACAGTCACCACATCTCAATCCAGTAGAGCACCTTTGGAATGTGGTGAAATGGGAGATTCGTATCAGGAATGTGCACCCGAAAAATCTGCAGCAACTGCGTGATGCTATCATGTCAATTTGGACCAAAATCTCTGAGGAATCTTTCCAACACCTTGTTGAATCTATGCTACAAAGAATTAGGGCAGTTCTGAAGGCAAAAGGGGGTCCAACCCGGTACTAGCAAGGTGTACCTAATAAAGTGGCCGGTGAGTGTACCTCTTAATGGTCTGTAGTGCTATTTTGCTGTGCAGAACCACATCAAAGGTTATATTTGTCAATGGCTCTGCTACATCAAACACTGCCAGAACCCTGCAGGTATCCCTGAGTCACGCTCGGGGTGGATGTGCAGAGCGCGCAGCGGTGTCTTACCTTCTCCTGGCGATCCAGCGATGATCTCCCATTGCTGTGATCGCCAGCCGAGATCCCCGCCGCTCGTCCGTCGGTCTGATGACTTCCTGGTTCCGTTCCCTGCAGCAGCAATGGTGCATGGGAGCAGAACTAGGAAGGGAAATTCAAATGTTGCACAAAACACAAAGACATAACATTTATATTATATTTTATATATATATATATACATACACATATATATATATATATATATATATATATACATATATATATATATATATATATATATATATATATATATATATATATATATATATATACACACACACACATATATATATATATACATATATATATATATATATATATACACACACATACACGTACATGTATATATATATATATGTATATATATATATATATATATATATATATATATATATATATATACACACATACACATGCACGTATATATATATATATATATATATATATATACATACACATATATATATATACACACACACACACACATACACGTACACGTACATATATATATATGTATATATATATATATATATATATATACACACACATATATATATATATATATATATACACACATACACACATATATATATATATATATGTATATATATATATATAATATAATATATAACGCATGAATTAAAATCTAATCAATAATATAATTTTATTATATAAGATTATATATATGTATATATATATATATATTATATAATAAAATTATATTATTGATTAGATTATAATTCATGAGTTTGTGTTTCAAATTTATCACATCTGGGATGTCTACTAGAGTCTTGTTTTGGTCAGGTTTAAATCAGTAATTACTAAGAATTGTAGGCCTATAATACATAACGCCAAATTTCCATGCAAAATATTGTACCGCTTTTGGTACATAATTCCTGACATAATCATACCGCCAGGGAGGTTAACAAAACAGACCAATGTAGGCACCGTGGGGCAAAAAAAAAAAAAAACCACGAACCAGCAACCTGCGCAACTTGTACATACCTAGCCTCATACAAGACCTCAGTGAGCTAACACGGAGAAGCCCTACCAGCTCAGACAACTGTTGCATGGATGTGATAAGGGAAACCCTCGGAATTCATGAGTAGACAGCAGTGATGCAGCAGCCACTTCTACCGAGGAGTCACGCTAATTACTTCAGAATTGATTCACTTCTCTGGAATCAGACCCTGGTTAAGTGGCTGCGTGTGAACATCACCCCATGCCTGATTAACTTCAATTAGACCCTTTTAGGCCATGACTGGTGACAGAGCAAAACAGGAAGGAATATAGCTACCGTGATGCTATACTATTGAGTTGGGAGACAAATGATCCCACCGAGACCAGGAGAGAAGGAACAACTATCATTAAGTACCTTTGGATGGTATTGATTTCATTATTGTCTTAGGTATGAATAAATAGATGGAGGTCCTCTTTGCAGGACAAAGGGAGGCGTCCATGTTAGAAGTAAACTGTGGTGTATTTTTAGTGGAAGCTCAAAGTTAAAGTTCATCCTGAAGTCATTTTTAGATGAAATTTTTTAATAACATCTGCACCTGTTTTTGGTTTATAATTTTTATGATTATATTATTTATAGAGAGATTTGTAGGTGTTCCATGTGTAAATCAGACGGTGTTCAGTAATGATATGCCACTATAAGGGTAATGCACACAGAGCTTACACATGGCTGGCGTGATTTCCTGATGCATTCTAATGGCCGATGAGCCGCAGGTGCTTTGTATAGCCTGTCATACAGGTGTCTTATGGCATATCTTCTAAACGTGAAAGTTCCATGCTCAGAAAAAATGGACGCACATGCATGGGTAAATGTACGGACACGTACAGACTTGTATGGCAGCCTGTATGCAACACATGTGGCTCCCCGGGCATGGGAAAGCAACAGGAAATTACGACAGGCATCTAAAATGGCTGTGTGAGGCGCTATAACAGTGGTCTCCAAACTGTGGCACGGAATCCGGCCCTATGCTTGCTTATTTCCTTTACTGACCCCAACGAAGGGGCACAATTGCTCCCAATGACACTGGTGATGGGGCACAATTCCTACCGATGACAACAACGATGGGGCACAGTTCCTCCCAATGATGCCAACAATGGGGCACAATGTCACCAATGATGGGGCACAATTCCTCTCCATGATGGGACACGATTCCTCCCAATGATACCAACAATAGGGCACACTTCCTCCCAAATGAAACCAATGCCGGGGCACAGTTCCTTCCAATGATTCCAACAACTAGATGCTATGTCACCAATGATAGGGCACAATTCCTCTCAATTCCTCTCACAATAGGGTGCAATGTCAATTCCAATGACCAGAATAAATGAATATTCTGGCTAATGCCATATTTGGTAACTGCTCAGGTCCCCCCCCCTTTTTTTTTTTTCTTTGAGTGTCTGTTGACAATATTTTCCTGTTCTTGTGGTTTAAGGGGAGGAGATGGTTTACCACAATAAAGTGTTCAAAACTATATATTGTAGTGGTGCACCGAAATGAAAATTTCAGTGCCGAAAGCGAAAATTCAAGATGCACTTGGCTGAAACTGAAATTGACCGTTTTTAAAGAATATATATTTTTATAAAAGATTGTATTATATTCGACTTTTTAATTAATATCGTGAATTTAAATGAATATCAATTTATTGTCGGCCATTATTGGCACCTTCTAAAACGTTGTAAATAATCCTGCTTGCTGCATTTTTGGTGCGGATTTGGCAAACGGCACCAAAAACGCACCAAGAATCCATCAAAATGTACCTGTTGCATTTTTCATGCATTCTTTGAGTCACATGGCCTATAAAAAACACAGCATAAGAAAGGTAAAATTGTGGAAAAATCGCAATAAAATAGCGGCAAAATCGCGGGCATTTTCGGCAGCCATTATCAGCACTTTTCTTTCTTTCAGCACGATGCCGAAAACCCTATTTTCGGCCAATAATTTTTTCAGTAGCTGACATTTCAGTGCATCACTAGTACATTGTGTGTTTTGAGATCATTACCCCTCATTTCCAGTTTATTTGTTTGGTAAATTATGTAGACATTATGTACCTCGTCTAGTGTGATCGGATACCGGAAAATTACTGCCAGGTTGTGCTCTTGCAAGCTATTCCTGCTTCTTTGTGGAGCTCTTGCTCGCGTATATTTGTAAATGCACATAGTCTAAATATAGTATTACGAAAAAAAAAATATTCTGGCCAATGGAATCAATGAACTTGATGCACCTAAAAGCATCTAAACACATGTGCAAAGCGCGACTTTAGGTGAGTTTTGTTTAAGCTTCTTTCCTGCCTGAAGCAAATGTGCCCAGGAGAGGAAAAAAACATCCTGTCTGTATAAAGCCTAAAAAGTGAATCACCGCAGCTCACTTTGGGGTGCTATGTGTAAATGAGTCCTTACAGCTCAATCCCTATTCTGGGAGCTCGCTCTAAGAACAGAAAGCTCGGATGCAATGGATGCATCAGAATGACCTCACATATGCGTTATGTGGTCGGCAAAAGGGAATCCTATACTTCAGATTTCCAGTTATTGCCTGGTCTGTCTCCAATTACTCAGGGGATTAATACATGCAGGACACATATCGACAGCTTAACTTGATGAAGAAAATGAGCCTTGGGTAGGCCATGAAACATGATGTCACACTCTGCAAGCTCAGCTAATCACAGCTCTGTAAAAGAAACCACTACAAGACCCATAGAGAACGCAGACTATCGACACCACGCTGCAAAGACTTAAATATTACAAGACCCATAGAGAACACCAACTATTGACACCACGCTGCAAAGACTTAAATATTACAAGACCCATAGAGAACGCCGACTATCGACACCACGCTGCAAAGACTTAAATATTACAAGACCCATAGAAAACACCGACTATCGACACCACGCTGCAAAGACTTAAATATTACAAGACCCATAGAGAACACCGACTATCGACACACTTCAAAGACTTAAATATTACAAGACCCATAGAGAACACTGACTATCGACACCACGCTGCAAAGACTTAAATATTACAAGACCCATAAAGAACACTGACTATCAACCCCACGCTGCAAAGACTTAAATATTACAAGACCCATAGAGAACACTGACTATCGACACCACGCTGCAACGACTTAAATATTACAAGACCCATAGAGAACACCGACTATCGACACCACGCTGCAAAGACTTAAATATTACAAGACCCATAGAGAACACCGACTATCGACACACTTCAAAGACTTAAATATTACAAGACCCATAGAGAACACTGACTATCGACACCACGCTGCAAAAACTTAAATATTACAAGACCCATAGAGAACACCGACTATCGACATCACGCTGCAAAGACCTAAATATTATAAGACCCATAGAGAACCCTGACTATCGACACCACGCTGCAAAGACTTAAATATTACAAGACCCATAGAGAACACCGACTATCAACACCACGCTGCAAAGACTTAAATATTACAAGACCCATAGAGAACACTGACTATCGACACCACGCTGCAACGACTTAAATATTACAAGACTCATAGAGAACACCGACTATCGACACCACGCTGCAAAGACTTAAATATTACAAGACCCATAGAGAACACCGACTATCGACACACTTCAAAGACTTAAATATTACAAGACCCATAGAGAACACCGACTATCGACACCACGCTGCAAAGACTTAAATATTACAAGACCCATAGAGAACACCGACTATCGACACACTTCAAAGACTTAAATATTACAAGACCCATAGAGAACACTGACTATCGACACCACGCTGCAAAAACTTAAATATTACAAGACCCATAGAGAACACTGACTATCGACACCACGCTGCAAAGACTTAAATATTACAAGACCCATAGAGAACACCGACTATCGACACCACGCTGCAAAGACTTAAATATTACAAGACCCATAGAGAACATAGATTATCGACACCACACTGCAAAGACTTAAATATTACCTGACATTTATTAAGTACAACAATAATGGAATGCCTTTGGTCTGTCTTTTTAAAAATACACTATATTGTCAAAAGAATTGGGACAACTGCCTTTACACACACATGAACTTTAATGGCATCCCAGTCTAAGTCCATAGGGTTCAATATTGAGTTGGCCCACCCTTTGCAGCTGTAACAGCTTCAACTCTTCTGGGAAGGCTGTCCAGAAGGTTTAGGAGTGTGTCTATGGGAATATTTGACTGTTCTTCCAAGAGCGCATTTGTGAGGTCAGGCACTGATGTTGGACAATCAAGTTCCTCCACTCCAAACTCGCTCCTCCATGTCTTTATGGACCTTGCTTTGCGCACTGGTCCAAATCATTTGTTGGAGGGGGGATTATGGTGTGGGGTTGTTTTTCAGAGGTTGGGCTTGGCCCATTAGTTCCAGTGAAGGGAACGGATAAGGCATCAGCATATCAAGACATTTTGGACAATTTCATGTTCCCAACTTTGTGGGAACAGTTTGGGGATGGCCCCTTCCTGTTCCAACATGACTGCGCACCAGTGCACAAAGCAAGATCCATAAAGACATAGATGAGCGAATTTGAGGTGGAGGAACTTGACTGGCCTGCACCTCTGATAGAACACCTTTGGGATAAATTAGAGCAGAGACTGCGAGCCAGGCCTTCTCATCTAACATCAGTGCTTGATCTCACAAAGATGCTTCTGGAAGAATGGTCAAACATTCCTATAGACACACTCCTAAACCTTATGGACAGCCTTCCCAGAAGAATTGAAGCTGTTATAGCTGCAAAGGGTCAATATTGAACCCTACAGGCTAAGACTGGGATGCCATTAAAGTTCATGTGCGTGTAAAGGCAGGCGTCCAAATACTTTTGGTAAAATAGTGTAGGCGTAACCAGTACAGGGTAATACTACTATACAGGGTCCCATTAAAGCAAAGTTACATAGGTTGGTGCCTAGGAAGGCAAACATTAGATGTTGCTAGAATCAGATACATTTTTTTATTTTCCCATTTTATGTGATTCTTTGGGAAGATCGACTTCTAGGATGACTTGGATCTATTGATACTCGTTTTAAACCAGATTTCTGACCCTAATATGGAGTTAACTTTACCATCAGCCATGACAGTAACACCACCGGCAATATAATAGAGGAAGCTGATTGGATCTTCTATACTTGCATATCACGCCTGTCTAGACTCTTATAATTGGGAGTCTGGACCTCTGGTAAGGAGGCGTTTTATATCAATATCGGTGGATGATCAAAACGCACATCAATTACACTCGCTGCTATTGGATGTTCATCAAGGACTTCCCCTGCACTTTTTAGAACAGCACTAGTTGTACCCACTTTATGGACACTTGTTTATACAATATCTATGTTTAGCGCAGCAACATTTTTTATTGTTTCACATTTATCACGATTGGTCATGTTGTGTTGTTGCCAGCAGCTTGCATTTTTATATTTAGTCTTTATACCTGCGCAATCATTTTTTTTGTTTATAGTGTCTGATAAAAAGAACAATGTATTGCAGTCAACAACTAGCTGATATCTAAGAGCAGCACAGATAGTTCTTATTTCAACCTCACGATAAAACAATTCCATGCTAGAAGTAAAAAAAAGAGTAGCGCTGTCCTTTTTATTTTTTCCTGTGCTGTGAATGTCGGCTCCCCTGGGTGTTCTCACATGTTAGCCGTCTCATTGCTGTTTTTGTTCCGCCATTGATTTCAGTGCTAAAATAGCCATGCACTAAATTAGCTGCGTAGTGACATTTTTATCCTTTTAACTCACATTTCATCAGAACTTTGTTTTTCCTGGCAGGGTAATATCATCGACAACCTGTGACTAGACAGCTGACAATTCAAGTTGCAGCTTTTAAATAATCACTTAGCAAGCATTTCTGAAGTGGCCATATGGAATTCTAAGGACGGAGCGTATGCCAAGCATTGCGGTGTGATAAGCAGGACTGGATATCGGGTAGACGGCCCCCAAGACCACCTTCATTTATGCTCTGCTTAATGGTCATAGAAGTTTGTGGTCACAGAGTTCCATGCAGAATTAAAATTATTTCCATGTGTAACTGAAGCTGAATTTCTTGATTTTATGTTCTTCCCTAAGAATCACATAAAATGGGAAAATAAAAAAACTGATCTGGTTCTAGCAAAATCTAATTTTTGCATTCCTAGGCACCAACCTATGTCACTTTGCTTTAATGGGACCAGAGATGTATAGTAACTAAGTAGAACTACTTCACTACTGTACTTAAGTACCGAAAGGCGGTATCTGTACTTTCCTAGAGTAGAATTTTTTTCTCCTACTTCCACTTTTACTTCACTACATTTTTTCAATGATTTCAATACTTCTACTCCAATATTTTTTTTTTTTGTGCTGCATAGTTACTCGTTACAATTATAAAAATGACCACTGCCAGAACAGTAGATGGCAGGTTTCATGAAGCTCAAAACATGTGTATTATCAGCGCATACGAAAATAAAAGCTACTGTATGTATAAATAAAAGCTGCATTTGAAATAATAAAAAACAATATGATGTTCAAACTTTTGACTTCTTTCTTTAATAACTACATACCACAGTACTTGTACTTTTACTTTCAGTACTTGAGTAGCAATTTTTTTTTCAAAAACTACTGGTACTTTTACTTTCAATACTTGAGTAGCAAAATTTAAAACAAAAACTACTTGCAATACTTAAGTACAAAAAATGTTGAATACTTTAGTACTTCTACTCAAGTCACTTTTTGATCGAGCACTTCCACTTCTACTCAAGTCACTTTTTGATCGAGCACTTTTATTCAAGTATGGGTTTCGAGTACTTTATACAACTCTGAATGGGACCCTGTTTAGTAGTATTACCCTTTACTGGTTACTATACACCACATTACCTAAAGTATTGGAACATCTGCCTTTACACGAACATGGACTTTAATGGCATTCCATTCTTCAGGGCCGGATTAAGACCATCATGGACCTGGTGCTGGGGATTTTGGTGGGTCTTTTGAAAATGCAAATAATTAAAACAAATTAAATATTCAAACAAATTAAATAAAATAGAGAGGGGGGTGGGAGGGTGAGAGAGAGGGGGTGAGAGAAAAGAGGAAGGGTGAAAGAGAGAGAGGGGGAATGGGAGGAGGGGGGTAAGGGAGAAAGAGAGAGAGGGGGTGAGAGATAGTGAGACACAGAGAGAGAGGGGGGCTGAGAGAGAGGATGCCATTAGTTATTCTTAGAATTGTAGTAATGTGGCGGCATAGTAGCCTGTGATTTATATATCAATGCCGCCGTGATTTGCTTATAAATGCCACCATGATTAACATATCAATCATGTGAACACTGCACACAGAGCAGGGCTGGAAAGCATTGGTGACTCACTCACACTACTGGGCTGGGCCTATCTTAAGGAAGGGGCCTGGAGCTGCAGCTCCAATAGCCCCTATGTTATTCTGGCCCTGCCATTCTTAGTCCGTATGGTTCAATATTGACCCTTTACGGCTATATTAGCTTCAACTCTTTTGGGAAGGCTGTCCACAAGGTTTAGAAGTGTGTCTATGGCCCCCTTCCCCTCTTCCCTAATATTAAAGTTAAATGAGTCCTAATACAGAAATTGTGTCATGTTTTTGTTGCTTTCTGTGGTCCCTTTAAAATGTCTTACTTTGTCTAATGTCACCTGATGAAAAGTAATATGGAATCCTTCACAGATATACTATTTTACCAAAAGTATTGGGACACCTGCCTTTACACAGATATGAACTTTAATGGCATCCCAGTCTTAGTCCGTAAGGTTCAAAATTGAGTTGGCCCACTCTTTGCAGCTATAACAGCTTCAACATTTCTGGAAAGCTGTCCACAAGGTTTAGGAGTGTCTATGGGAATGTTTGACCATTCTTCCAGAAGCACATTTGTGAGGTCAGACACTAATGTTAGACAAAAAGGCCTGGCTCACAGTCTCTACTCTAATTCATTCCAAAGGTGTTCCATCGGGTGAGGTTAGGACTCTGTGCAGGCCAGTCAACTTCATCCACCTCAAACTCTCTCATCCATGTCTTTATGGATCTTGCTTTGTGCACTGGTGTGCAGTCATGTTGAAACAGAAATAGCCCATGCCCAAACTGTTTCCACAAAGTTGGGAGCATGAAAGTGTCCAAAATGTCTTGGTATGCTTTACGCCTTAAAAGTTCCCTTCACTTGAACTAAGGGGACAAGCCCAAACCCCTAAAAAACAACCCCACACCATTATCCCCCCTCCAAAAAATGATTTGGACCAGTCCACAAAGTAAGGTCCATAAAGACATGGATGAGCGAGGTTAGGGTAGAGGAACCCGGATGGCCTGCATAGAGTCTTGACCTTAACCCGATAGAACACCTCTGGGATGAATTAGAGTGGAGACTGCGAGCCAGTTCTTTTTGTCTAACATCGGTGCCTGACCTCACATACATCTCTGGTCCCATTAAAGCAAAGTGACATAGGTTGGTGCCTAGGAATGCAAAAATTAGATTTTGCTAGAACCAGATCAGTTTTTTTATTTTCCCATTTTATGTGCTTCTGCAAAAATGGTCAAACATTCCCATAAAATTGTGCAAAAAGGTAAATCAGCGCAATTAAATATAAAGTGGTATAGTGTTAAGACCCAATAATTTGGGACACATAAAGAAAATACAGCAGCTATATAGAACCTCCTTCACTAACGGGGAAAATGAACTATAGACAAATATGTATACAGCGCTATATAAAATCAAATAAAGTGACAATGTGCATCATATAACATTCCCATGGACACACTCCTAAGCCTTGTGGACAGCTTTCCCAGAAAAGCTGAAGCTGTTATAGCTGCAAAGGGTGGGCCAACTCAATATTGAACCCTACATACTAAGACTGGGATACCATTAAAGTTCATGTGCTTGTAAAGGCAGGTGTCCCAATACTTTTGGTAATATAGTGTACAATCTCCTTAAAGGTAGCTATATACACTATAATCTGATTGTACAACCCCCAGCTGCAAAGTGTAGGGGTGTACATACGCCATGGAATTATCTCCCTATTGCCTTTGGTGGGGAGTATTTATGCTGTACACATGTTCAAAAGCATGTGGTGGTGCACCATTTACAGGGTTGAGGTTGTGTACAAAATATTACCTGCTCACCCCTTGTCAAACACCTCTGAAAAGGATCTGTGGTGCATCACTTTTCAGAGGTGTTTGACAGGTGGTGAGCAGGCAATATTTCATACACCACCTGTCTTAACCCTGTAAATGCTGCAACAGACACATGTTTAAATATAGCCCTGATGTCCTTTGAGTGCTGTATGTATGACCCCTCGGAGTGATTCCTCTCACTTCCTGTTCCTATGATACAACAGGAAATGGGGTGAGGGGGGATCTCACTAATGGGAACATAGCAATAAAAAAAACTTTTGCCATCCTTCCATCCTTTAAGAAAACTCTTTATCTTCTTGTGTTTTAGCAATTCATAAAATCTGAGAGCGCTTACTTAACATTCTTTTACTCTCCTCTTATATAAGCCCACTAACACCACTCACAGGCAATCCTGAATTCCCTACAGGGTTGCGATCAAAACCTCCCCCTTCTTTTTCTACTTCTAAAATCAATTTCTTAATGACAGATGTTATTGATTCAACCAGCCTGAAACCTTTGACACAAATGAATGAGTTTTTGCCCTTTCATTCAAGTAGGTGGCTATTGTATTTCCAACTCTGTAACTTCTATAATTCATTAAAGACTACAGGTGATCCTCATCGTCCCTTTACCATTTTTTGAATATTTTTGTACACAACCTGACCCACCTACACATACTCTTTCCCTTCTTGATAATTTTTTCCTAACTGAGGAGCTAGGAGTTATTTTTTGCGGAGGAAGAAGTTGGTAAATCCTGCATATAGACCCAAAAATCTTCTGTTGCGAGTAGAATACAGGAACAAAATTATAAAGTCATTACGAGATGGTATCGCTGTCCTTGGATACTACACAAAATATTTCCAAATACATCAGACCAATGTTGGCGATGTCTGTCGCATGTTGGTACCATGCAACATATTTGGTGGAGTTGCCCTGTTTTGCACCCATTTTAAAATATATAGAACCTTTGCCTCAGAGACAGTGCCCCACACTCCACAAATAGCACTATTATCTATGTTACCTGAATCTGTTTCAAATGTTAAAAAGGAGAGTTTTCGTTTCTTCTTAGTGGCTGCACCTGTCCCCTCAATACCCACCAGTGCTGCTAATCAGTGCCCACCAGTGCCATCTATCAGTGCCCATCAGTTACACCTATCAGTGCCACCCATCAGTGCAGTCTCATCAGTGCCTCCTAATCAGTGTCCACCAGTGCCCCCGATCAGTGCCCACCATTGCCACCTATCAGTGTCCACCAGTGCTGCCAATCAGTGCCCATTAGTGCCTCATTATCAGTGTAACTTATAAGTGCTGCCTACCAGTGCCTATCAGTGCCCATGAGTTCTGCCTATTAGTGTCATCTATCATTGTCCATCAGTGCCACCCATCAATGCCCATTAGTGGCATCTATCAGTGCCAATCAGTGCCCCATCAGTGCAGATCAGTGCCACCCATCAGTGCAGATCACTGCCACCCATCAGTGCCCATCAGTGCCACCTGTCAGTGCCCACCAGTGCCACCCATCAGTGCTGCTAATCAGTGCCTCATCATCAGTGTCACTTATCAGTGCTGCTTATTAGTGCCGTCTACCAGTGCCATCTATCAATGCCCATCAGTGTCACACCTCCCTGTGTTGTCTATCAGTGCCACCTAACAGTGCCCATCAGTGCAACTCAGTGCCTCCTGATCAGTGCCCACCAGTGCTGCCTCATTCATGCACATCAGTGCCACCTATCAGTGCCCACCAGTGCCACCTATCAGTGCCCACCAGTGCCTCATCCTCAGTGTCAATTATCAGTGCTGCCTATTAGTGCCACCTATTAGTGTCCATCAGTGCCACCTATCAGTGCCACCTCTCCATGTCATCTATCAGTGCCACCTATTAGTGTCCATCAGTGCCACCCATCAGTGCAGATCAGTGCCTCCTGATCAGTGCCCACCAATGTCGCCTCATCAGTGCCACCTATCAGTGCCCACCAGTGCCAAATATCAGTGCTGCCAATCAATGCCTCATCATCAGTGTCACTTATATGCCTATTAGTGCCATCTACCAATGCCTATCAGTGCCACCTCTACATGCCACCTATCAGTGCCACCTATCAGTGCCCATCAGTAACACCCATCAGTGAAGATCAGTGCCTCCTGATCAGTGCTCACCAGTGCCGCCTCATCAGTGCACATCAGTGCCCACCAGTGCCACCTATCAGTGCCCATCAGTGCCGTCTATCAGTGCCCATAAGTGCCACTCATCAGTGCCTCCTGATCAGTGCCCACCAGTGCGCCTCATCAGTGCCCATCAGTGCAGCCTACCAGTGAAAGAGAAAAATTACCGCTTTGCAAAATGTTATATCAATATGAAAAACGTTTGTTTGTTTGTTTGTTTTTTTTTTTTTTATAAATGTTTGGTGTTTTTTTGTTTGTTTAGTAAAAAATAAAAAACCCAGTGGTGATTAAATACCACCAAAAGAAAGCTCTATTTCTATGAAAAAAATGATAAAAATTTCACATGGGTACAGTGTTGCATGGCCACACAATTGCCATTCAAAGTGTGAGAGCGATGAAAGCTGAAAATTGGCCTGGGCAGGAAGGGGGTATAAGTGCCCAGTAAGCAAGTGGTTGGGGCACCTATGAGCTTTACTATATGTTTTCATGTTGTTAATTGTGTTTCTTTCTTTCCTTTTTGTAAACCTTTACAAATATCTATAATGAAAAATGTCAATAAAAATATATTATACATATATAAAAAACAGAGGTTCTAAACCTTTATTAATCTATCTGAAACTAAAAAGAAATGTCAGCTGAAGTCACAACATCACAGATCTTATCCATCAGACACTCACCTGGCTGTCACCTCTATATTGGAAATGGCGTAGAAATACTTTCTCAGATTATCCCGCTGCACGTAAGTCCCACCCAGTGCCGGGCGCAACAAACGGAGCCGCAGGTCAGTGAAAGTGAAAAAGTCCTTTAAACCTTTGGCGCTCTCCATCCGAGTGTACAAGTCCTCCATCTTTTGCAGATCTGAGCCAGCAAAGATTGCGAAACGTCGTCGAACCTCAAAGAGCACATTTTTCTCCTTCTTGGAACCCGCCCAGCGGGAGTACTCTTCTGTGCACAGCACGCGGGTGACGTTATTTGCTATGAGATTCACCACCTTCTTGGGGGTCATGCTAAATGCTTCAATACAATCATCAGCGTAGTATTGGTAAGGGTGCCAAGTTCTGCCATAGTCTAATGACTTCTCCAGCATCATCATAGTGGGCCGTCCATACTCAAAGGTGACTACAATGTCATCCGTTAACTCAATAGTCTTGTTCCAGGATAACGTGATGTTAGCCTCCAGAGGATCTGGGTATCTTTTCCATGTGACGCTTTGCCAGTAAGTGGCCAGGTCTTCTTCGTCTTTGTCCACCATGAGACTAGGCGGGTGGGCAAGGTCAGGTGTGAAGGCATCGCACTCATCGCTGCAGAGGTACGGGTTCTCCTGTTGGAAAGAAGGCAAAGGTTTTTGGTTTTACATGTGGCTACATGACAAATTCAAGTCAGCAATGCTCAGAGCTTTCATTGGTTTTATTTTTTATTCATTGTTACATTTTTATTATTTTAATTTTATTTAAGAGCCCATTCAGACTAGCGCGACACGACTTTGGGGGGCGACCTGTGAAGTCGCGTGCACCGCTGTGCACCGCGACTTGCAGAGACTTCATATAATGGAAGTCTATGCAAGTCGCTCCAGGTCGCCCCAAAGTAGTACAGGACCCTTTTTCTAAGTCGGAGCGACTTGTGTCGCTCCTATTAGAAAGGGTCCTGTGCTAATCAATGGACCGCGACCGAGCGCGACTTGTCAGGCTAATGTGAATGGGCTCTTAATCTGAACTTCATTAAGGTAATAAATAATGTTCTGGGAACTATCTCCCTCACCCCTCCCGCTTCCTTTCCAATTGTAGAACTACAGGCAAAAACCTTTTTTTTTTTTCTTTTTTATTATGGCTAAAGCAAGGGAGGGTTATAACCCCTGTCAGATTTTTTTTTTTTTTTTCACCATCTGTCTCCCATTGCAGAGATTTCCCTTCACTTCCTGTCCCATAGGCCAAACAGGAAGTGAGAGAGGAAATCTCTGCAAATCAAGTGAGTTCCTTGGGGACCCCCATGTCACCAGAACTAGTGTCCCCCTTGGAAGATTTCCCCTCTGATTCTTTTCGGGGACAACCCAAAATAGTTTTTTTACTTTCACTTTCAATGCTAACAGTAAACAGGACAAATAGAGAGACTGAATCTCCCTAACCGCTTGCTGACCGCCGCCCGACTATATACGGCGGCGGTCAGCCCCCCCTGGGCAAAGTGACGTATATATAAGTCACTAGCCCGCGAGCCAATAGGGGGCGAGCGCACGCCGCCGGAGGAACGCTCCCGCCCCCGCTCATTCTCGGACACTCCAGCGCGAGTGATCGGCGGCTCGGATGGTCACTCGCGATCGTCCGCTGCAGAGGGAGAAAGGCAGGCCGCTGATGTAACCAAAGCCGCCTGTCGTTCTCCCTGGTGTAACTGCAGAGATCATAAGATCCTGCTATTTAGGATCGTATGTCTCTGTGGTTACATCAAAAGAAACGCCCCTTTACAGTTAGAAGCATGCCCCTAGGGACACATTTAACCCCTGCCTCTCCAATAAAGTTAACCCCTTCCCTGCCAGTGTCATTTTTACAGTAACAGTGCATATTTATAGCACTGATTACTGTAGTAATGTCACTGGTCCCCCCAAAAGTGTCAAAAATGTCAGTCAAGGGTCCGATCTGTCCGCCGCAATGTCGCAGTCCCGCAAAAAAAAAAAATCGCAGATCGCCGCCATTACTCTTTAAAAAAAAAAACCACCAAAAATGACAGAAATCTTTCCCTTAGTTAGTAAACGTAATAACTTTTGCGCAAACCAATCAAAATACGCGTTTTGCAATTTTTTTCTTTACCAAACATATGAAGCAGAAAACAAATTGGCCAAAAATGTTAAAAATTTTGATTTTTTACATTTTTTTTGGGGGATTTCATATAAAAAAATGTGAAAAATATTGTTATTTTTGCAAAATTGACGCTCTTTTTTTGTTTATAGCGCATGATCAAAAAAATCGCACAGGTGATCAAATACCACCAAAAGAAAGCTCTGTTTGTGGGAACAAAAGGATGTCAATTTCATTTGGGTACAGCGTCACACGGCCACGCAATTGTCCGTTAAAGTCACGCAGTGCCGAATCGCAAAATAGGCCCTGGTCAGGAAGGGGGTAAAATCTTCTGGGGCTTAAGTGGCTAATGGGGGCACAGACAGCAAAAAAAATGACAAGTATTCTAATCCATCTCCACTCTACCAAAAAGCTATAAAAAAATTTAAAAATATTTTTTTATTTATGCTTTGATTTTTAAAGTAAAACTAAAAGCAAACCTTTTTTTTTAGTTATAGATCTAAAAGAGGAAAATTGGACCGGACTTTAAAGGCGAAATAGAATGCATAATATGAGAAAACAAAAATATTTTATTGGTGTACAAATTTCATAAAAAACACATAAAGTTCAATTGTTAAAAAAATAATCACATACAAATCATGTGTTTTTTACATTTGTACACCAAAAAAATATGGTTTTTACTCATATTACGCGTTCCATTTTGCCTTTAAAGTCTGGTCCAATTTTCCTCTTTTAGATCTTAGTATATTTAGGGATGTGACAAAGGAGTATTGTCTGTATTATGTTTTTGGGGGGTTTTGGAAAGAGTGGAGAGGGATTAGAACCCATGCCACGTTTTTATTGCTGTCTGTGCCCCTATAAGGGAGGATCACCCTCTCTATTTGTCCTGTTTACCGATATATTGAAAAGTAAAACAAAATCGTAAATTTTGGATTGTCCCCAGAACAGTAATAGAGGGGAAATTATCCAATGGGGACACTAATTCTGGTGACCTGGGGGTCCCCAAGAGATTACATAAATTTGCAGGAATTTCCTCTCACTTCCTGTTTAGGCAATGGAACAGGAAGTGAAGAGAAATCTCCCCAATGTGACAAAGATGGTAAAAAAAAAAAAAAACCTGACAGCGGGTATAATCCTCCCTTACTCCATGCAAAATGAGAAACACATTTTGCCTATAATTCTACTTTAAAGCTGAACTCCAGGAAACATTTAAATTACTCCTGCAGTGGTGCATCCCCTGCAATTTCCTATTGAATGCAGTACTCTCCAATCGAATGATTTGAAATGCGGGGCGGTGACCTTAGGACCTTCACCTTGTCCAGAGAATGCTTGGCATTTATTGAGCAAATGCTAAGTGTTCCCTGAATGGCACTCATGCTGAGCGAGAAACCTTTTGTTTTTTCAGAAGGGCAACTTATCGGCATGGAACCTGGAAGTTAGTGGCAATTACTTTAGTAGTGGTGCCCACTATAGTGATTTCCAGCTTCCACTGTGGTCTTTAACCAGTTGCCGACCGCCGCAAGTACATATACTGCGGCGGTCAGCCCCGTCCAGGCAAAGTGACCCGCCCCCGCTCGCTCACTGGGATCCTGGTATGACATATACATGCTTACATTAAGGTCCAAGCTGGACCAATGTATCCATGCAAAAATCTGCATACCTGTAATAAAGCATACATTATAGCAATGTGTAGGTGTTTTTGCACTTCTTTTTAGCTGTACCATCATCAACGACTAAAAAATTGCAGCTTTTAAATGGACTGATGCTAGAGCAGCCATTCTCAACCAGGGTTACATCGAACCCTAAAGTCCCACAGAGGTTGCTAGGGGGTTCCTTGAGCAATTTCTGCCTTTCAGATAAATAAACACTGACCCCAAGGATCTTTTTAGCTATCTGTAAGGTGGAATCCTCCCAATGATCTTAGATGTAAGGGCTGTCTTAATGCTTTGGCACGCCTGGGCATTTCCCAGGGGCCCCAGGTGCATGGGAGTCCCATGATCAAGGCCAGGACAGCGGGGGAGCAGGCACTGTGTTGGGGGGGGCTTGCATTGGCGATTTGTGCTGCTCTTCTTTGACAGGGGTAACTGCAATGTCACTCCTGTCAGAAGGAGCAGCAGTTGGCTTCTACTGGAGACAGGATTTAGCTTTCTCCCCCCCCACTTGCAGGAGGTGGAGAACTCAATTCAGTCTCAGTGCAGGAGATGAAGGAGAAGCTGCCTTCATTGCAGGTGGAAACTGCAATGTGTCTGTGAGTACCAGCGGGAGAGGGGGGACCACAACTGTGATGTAAGGGGCACTGTGATGGGGACACCTTATGTATATGGACACTGTGACACTGTGGACACTGTGATGGGGACACTGTGATCTGATGTATGCGGACACTGTGATGGTCATACCTGATGGATGGGGATAGTGTAATAGGGACACTGTGATGGAGACACCGGATGTATTGGTACACCTGATGGATGGGGATACTGTGATGGGGACACCTGACTTAAGCGGGCACTGTGACTGAGACACCTGATGGATGGAGGACACCTGATATAAGGGGGCACTGTGATGGGGGATACCTGCTGGATGGGGACACCTGATATAAGCGGGCACTGTGACTGAGACACCTGATGGATGGAGGACACCTGATATAAGGGGGCACTGTGATGGGGGACACCTGATGGATAGGGACACCTGATATATGCGGGCACTGTGACTGAGACACCTGATGGATGGAGGACACCTGATATAAGGGGGCACTGTGATGGGGACACCTGATGGATGGGGACACCTGATATAAGGGGGCACTGTGATGGGGGACACCTGATGGATGGAGGACACCTGATATAAGGGGGCACTGTGATGGGGGACACCTGATGGATGGAGGACACCTGATATAAGGGGGCACTGTGATGGGGACACCTGATGGATGGGGACACCTGATATAAGGGGGCACTGTGATGGGGGACACCTGATGGATGGAGGACACCTGATATAAGGGGGCACTGTGATGGGGGACACTTGATGGATGGGGACACCTGATATATGCGGGCACTGTGACTGAGACACCTGATGGATGGAGGACACCTGATATAAGGGGGCACTGTGATGGGGACACCTGATATAAGGGGGCACTGTGATGGGGGACACCTGATGGATGGAGGACACCTGATATAAGGGGGCACTGTGATGGGGGACACTTGATGGATGGGGACACCTGATATATGCGGGCACTGTGACTGAGACACCTGATGGATGGGGACACCTGATATAAGGGGGCAATGTGATAAGGAAACCTGATGCAGACTGGTAGGGGCCCCAGTGCATTACTTTTCCCAGGGGTCCATGAAGCTATTAAGTGGGCACTTTGTAAGGAGCATTCTTCTCAGTGACCCTCACACCAATGTACCTGAGCTATAGATAACACAATTATTATCAGGGGTACCTTTAAACTTAAAAGGTATTTCATGGGTTCCTGCATGTTATAAAGGATGAAAAAGTTTGCAGTAGAGCAGCCTTTATTAACCTTTTCAACAAAGAGGAACCCTTGAAATAACTTTCCAGTCTCAGGAAACCCCTGCTAAAAATGATTATATCTACAACTCATGATACATTAGTGTGATGGTCAGTGAGAAGAATGTTCCTTACACTTGTGGTCACTGGGAAGAATTACCCCCTTATAAATAACTAAAAAGATCAATGGTGTCAGTGGAAAGTTATCTGAGAGGCAGAAATTGCTCATTGCTCAAAGAACCCCTAGCAACCGGAGGGACCCTAGGGTTCCACTGAACTTTAGTTGAGAAACCCTGCAATAGAGTATTGATCATACAGACTTTCTTCAAAACATGCTAGTTGTCTGGCTGTCATGCTGATCCTTTTATAGTGTAGCTACGAGAACGTGTGCTGAATTAGCTAAAACAGCAAGGATGAGGTCAGTTACTGACGCTGAAAGAGATGACCTGACCCTCAATGGGCATTCAATTCAATTTAATTCCAAACGTGTTCGGTTGGGTTGAGGACAGGGTTGTGTGCAGGTTACTGGAGTCCCTTCTATACCAAACTCATCAAACCATGTCTTCGTGGTCTTGACTTTGTGAAAAGATTCTTCCCCAAACTGCTACAAGGATAGCGATGCACAATTATCTAAAATGTATTTTTATTCTGTAGCATTAACAGTACCCTTTATTGATAAGACTTGAATTTAGATAGGGTACTCACAGACTTTAAAAAATGATATCCAAAATCGCGCAAAAAAGGGAAGTTATCGCATCAAAGATAATTATTCAGAAATGTCTGATCATATATAACAGAAAGGGAAAACGAAAGTTCTGAGGCTAAAATGACTAAAATATGCTAGGATGCTAAGGCTCGGTTCACACTACGTCGCTCCGACTTAGGGGGCGACCTGTGAAGTCGCGTGCAGCGCGACTTCGGCACGACTTGCACGGACTTCATAAAATGAATGTCTATGCAAGTCACTCCGAGGTCGCCCTGAAGTAGTACAGGACCCTTTTTCTAAGTCGGAGCGACTTGTGTCGCTCCTATTAGAACCGGTCCTGTACTACTCAATGGACCGCGACGGTGCGTGACTTGCCAGGCTGACCAAGTTGCCTGACAAGTCGTAATAGTGTGAACCGGCACTAAAGGTGCATAATAGTCTATTACATAGTTACATAGTTAGTGAGGTTGAAAAAAGACCTCAGTCCAACCTATGATGTGTGTGTGCTGCTAGCCGTACATTGTATACCCCTGTATGTTGTACATTGTATACCCCTGTATGTTGTACATTGTATACCCTTGTATGTTGTGGTCTTTAAGGTGCCCATCTAATAGTTTTTTGAAACTATCAATGCTCCCTGCTGATACCACTGCTTGTGGAAGAGTATTCCACATCCTTACCGCTCTGACAGTGAAGAACCCCCTACGTACTTTAAGGTTAAACCGCCTTTCCTCTAGTTTTAGTGAGTGGCCACGTGTCTTATTGTATTCCCTTTCTCTCAATAGTTTGTTCCATATGCTAGGGTCGCCAGTACAGTATTTGTACATTGATATCATATCCCCCCTCAATCGTCTCTTCTCCAGAGAGAATAAGTTCAGTGCTTGTAGTCTTTCCTCATAGCTGATGTCCTCCATTCCCTTAATTATTTTTGTTGCCCTTCTCTGGACTCTCTCCAGTTCCAGCACATCCTTCCTGGGGACCGGTGCCCAGAACTGGACAGCATACTCCAGATGTGGCCGGACCAGAGTCTTGTAGAGCGGGAGAATAATCTCTTTATTTCTGGAGTGAATCCCCTTTTTTATACATCCCAGTATTTTGTTGGCTTTGCTTGCAGCGGCTTGGCATTGCATGCCACTGCCAAGCCTGTTGTCTACCAGTACCCCCATGTCCTATCCCATCTTAGATTCACCCAGAAGTTCCCCCCTATTAGAAGGTCTTCTATTTACATCCAAAAACACTAGTAGCAGCTCCCCAATGAGACTGAAGTTATCTCTTTAAGGAAAAAAGGAGACAGCAGAGGACACCAACTAAGTGTAGTATATATGGAAATTTTATGGCAGAAGAGTGGAATGATTCGGAGAGTCAATGCTCCTTCATTGATGCTCCAAAACGTGTAGCCAAGCCCCGACCTTGCAGTCCTCCTACGTGTGGCATTATCTCTGGTCCTGTGCCTTCCGTGTACTCCACCATGGCTAAAGCACTTCTTGGATCGGCTGTCTGTGCTTTCCATGTAGCTGGCGGCCACTACTTCGGAACTCAACCACCACGATCGGCTGTCTGTGCTTTCCATGTAGCTGGCGGCCACTACTTCGGAACTCAACCACCACGATCGGCTGTCTGTGCTTTCCATGTAGTTGGCGGCCACTACTTCGGACCTCAACCACCAACAGTCCACCAGGATGAATACTGTCTAGCCTACATGAGTGTTGATCAGAGACACGCTTTTACTTGTTTTTACAATGTGAGTTGCTACTTGATTTTATACAACTACATTTCCATATATTCTACACTTAGTTGTCTCCTTTTGGCTATATAGGTAGGCGTAATGGTAAGGGTCTTTAGATGTTTGCTGTAGAGTCTACCATCAATATAGATAGATTGCTTATTTTTCCGGTCAGTCTAGTTTCATTCAATGGGAAATTAGGAATGCCAAATTTCACAAATCTGGTGTGATGAGTAAACAGGGAAAGCCAACTGCTCTAACTAAATAAATCAACCTTCTATAATATATGAAGAAAATTGGAACTGGATTGACAGGAGGGGAGGGATATCATTAGAGCCAGAAAATATTGGTTGCACATGAGAAAACATTGGAAATGGAAAAAACATATAAATATAGGGCTTTAAACTGAATACGTCATGCTTGTTATGTATAAGGAGCCACAACACCTTAGAAAAGGGAGACGTGAGAGCAGCAACGTGCTATCAAAATCTATCCCTGGCCCATTTATTCTAACTTGCTGGTTTGATCTGAATTCACTTTCAATATCCTGTAATTACATTAAAGGACACAGCGGGCAGAATGTTCTCTGCAGACAGGAAAAAACACTGAAAATGCAATCTTAAATGTCTTAAAGCAGACCCAGGACGCGAAGGGCAGCTCATCCTATTCCTTACCCCAGGCTCACACATTTGCAGCAATTTTTTATTGTTTTTGGAGAGCACTTTTTTTTTTGACAACTGCCCTCTCTAACTTCATCAATTCTTGCCTAGGAGACGATGAAGTCAGCCTGGCCTGTCAATCCCACCCGCAGCCTCCTGGGACACATCATACATCCCAGGAGACTCTTCCTCCATCCAGGCTCATTTGTAGTAGGGTACATACTATTTATTTATCAACGAGTATGAGTATCAATAATTTAGATCAAGTACTTACCAATACTTTGCAGTGCGATTTGCATCAATATAAAAAAAATTGGTGCATGCGATTTGTTTAGGAATGCAGTGTGATTCCTGTCCAAATCGCATGTGATTTCCCCCACTTCACCTCTGTGTGTGTGTATAGAAAGGGAAAAGCACCATCTAGTGGGCAGTTTAATAAAAATGTTAGAACCCACAGTACATATCTTGCCAAATGCAGAATCTGCATAGGTGTCCCAGTCCCGCTGATGATAGCAAATGACGACCGCTAGAGGTGCTCACAGGGCTGGAGGAGATGTGGAGGTGGTCCGCTCCTAAGCTGACATTGCGTCCGCCCTATACCCACAGGGTCCCGGAACATCTCCTCCAGCCCCGTGAGCACCTCCAGCGGCCTTGATTTGCTATCATGGGCGAAGCCAAGACACCTATGCAGATTTTGCATTTGACCAGATATGTACTGTGGGTTGTAAAATTTTTAATAAACTGCCCACTAAATGGCACTTTTGCCTTTCTATACCCATGTACACAGCAGCGGTGGGGGAAATCGCATGCAATTTGGACAGGAATCGCACTGCATTCCTGTTCAAATCGGTTTTGGTATTGAGAGCATTTGCGCCAGTAGCGACACTCGTGCAAATGTTTGGTATCGGCACTGATCCCTAATTTGTAGTATTTTTTTCAGGTAGCAGGAATTTTTTTTTTCTTTTTTGGCAGGTGCCCACTTCCAATTCCTCATTCCTAGGTGAGGGTGATGTCAGTCTCCTAGGGCACGTTACACATTCCGAGAGGGTGTAGTACCAGTCTTACTGAAATGCCATGCCTCAAGCGTATCTCAGGAAGTTAAATCCAAGACGGTGGCACCATGGGCATCCGCAGGTAGGGGCAGGGGGGGGGGCATTCTTTACCAGTTTTCAGAGGGGCGAGCACCACTCAAGTGACCCGTCAGCTCTCTCCTCTCCCCAAATGACAGCTTCCTGCAGCGGGCGGGGCCAAGGATTCCTCATTGATGTCAGTCGTGAGGGGAAGAGGAGAAGAGGGGGAGAGGAGTAGAGAGGCGGTGGGTCACCTGAGCGGCGAGTGGCGCTCTCAAAACCTGTAAAGAATGGCTTATTTTTATAGAACACAGACACAGGGGCACACAGGAATATTAAACAGACTGTAGACAGGATATAAAACTTTAAATGAAACTACAGCAGCAGAGGGGGGGGGGGTGCACTGACGCAGGAGCAGACAAGCAGGGAGAGAGGGGGGGGGGAGGACAGAGGAGGATAGGAGGGCTGCGGGTGAAGGAGGCACGTAAACTGACCACAGTGTCAGGGCTCAGCAGCCATGGCATAACGTGGTCAGTTTACAGAGGGGAGGACATAGCCAGGCAGGATCAGCCAGGTATTTTAGGTGATAGAAGGGGCCAAATTACACAGCAAAGCACTGTGCTGTATAACATGCTTTAAGAGAACAGGATCAATTTATTTTTTTTAGGTTAACAAATGCTTTAAAAATAAATGCTGGTATTTGCTCTTTAAAAATAAATACTCAAAATAAGTATAATGACTAAGCCCTTCCCCTTCATGACATTGTTAAAAGGGGGCGGGGCATTTGTGACCAAAAATGATGCCTCCTATAGGGAGGACAGAGCTGTTCTCAAGTGGGCTGGTAAAGTCCGTCTGAACAGATGGCCGACCCAATGGCTTCAGTATTTCTGACTTTTCTCTAATTTTACTGACTTGTGTACTTGTGTACAGAGCCACCGAGGAAGAGGCTTATGCCTTGAAACGCGTCAGCCGTCATCCTAATAGGACAAGGGACATTCGTATGGACTACTCTCGATACTCAAGATTTTGAGTCCGATGTGATTGATTTATACCTTTGCTCGTGAGTAGCCATTTTTATGTTTTAACAATAAATATAATATTGAGGATAATGCGCTAGGTCGATACGCCTTTCTTTGTGTTTCTTTTTTTATTCACCGTTTCATCAAGGGGGAGGGGGCCCACATTTAAAAAGCAGACCTTGCTTTCAGGTGCAAGGCCCACTTTAACACAAAAGTATTGGGAAGCTTGCCTTTACACCCACAGGAACTTTAATGTCATCCCATTCTTATTCCATAGGGTTTAATATTGAGTACCCTTTGCAGCTATAACAGCTTCAGCTCTTCTGGGAAGGTTGTCCCAGACGGACCACACCATACCCTCCCCCCCGGACCACACCAGCTCCAGCCAGCACACCCAACCCCCCCCGGTTGCCAGCTCACCCACCCTGGGCAGGCAGCGGCTTCCCCCTGCGTCTCCTCCATGGGTCGGGCTTTCCCTGCGTCTCCTCCCTCCTCAGCCAATAGCATGGCCTCTGCTTTTGGCTAATCTGAAAACGGGTCTCAGGATCCGCTTCCTGATTAGCCAGGAGGAGAATCCGTGGGGCAATAGCGAATATTCATTCGCCATTGTCACACAACTGGGTGGGCTCAGGGCGCAGTGCTCTGCGCCCTGGACCCACCCTTTTTTGAAGCCTTTGGCTCTAATCACGTGCTTCAAAAAAAAAAACCCCATTGGAATCCATGCATCCGGTGCCCTGCATGTAGATTAGGGGGCCGGACGCATTGGATAGGGGGGCAGAGCCCCTGTGCCCCCAATGGACTGGCCGCCACTGTTACAGAGGCTCTGGACACTGTACAACCCCCTCATGGCTATAGCCCGATCTCCTGCCTAGTCTTTGAACTGCTCTGGTGAACAACAGCAGATTAAGTTGCTCTACCTGAGCCAACTCCTAAAATGGTGCATTCAAATGAATGCATAGTGGTTCTGTACATAGTTTATTCAATGTTGTCAGATCGTAAACATTTAAGATTAACTTCACGTACATCAGTATATGAACAAGAGCCCTCACTCTGAAGTTTCAATCAGACAAAGCCAGCCTGAGAGCAGACAGCATCTGCTGGAATGTCTCTTTAGCTACCTCATAGAACTCTGGGAGTCCTTTATCATATAATAAATGTTTATTTGTAGAAATAATGATTGTATAAACATGATACAAAAAAAAAAAAAAAAAACCACAAAAAACAAAGAAATGCATGCATCAATTGAAAAAAGTCCAGGCTAAAAAAATTAAATTGACCCCAAATATTGGGCCCCATTAAAACCTGTGCATTGCAGTAGCAGGTGGTAAAACCTGCGTTTTAATGCACAGCCCACACACCCCACATGTGTTTCAGCACACCGTAATGCTCAGATGTGAACCATGTGAGTTCGGGTGTGCTTCAGGACATTCAAAATAAATGGGCTGCCTTGAAGCAGCGCACTTTCACACACAAGAATGTGTTGCATTATTGAATGTCTGAATGGGTACATATAATTTTACTTTAAAAGAAGCTGCTGGTCAAAGTAGATATACAGAAGCTGGCATGGGCTATACTTAAAGTTGAGGGCTACTCAGCACATCTCTGCTGTCAGCAAAGTTCATGCTCCTTATTGGAGATCTCTAGCTCTGGTTCATCACAAAGTGTGCTGGAGCTCTACAGAGAACAAGGATACTACTCTGAAGTATGCTGACAGGGGACAGGCTTTTCTTCTCAGGCTGTAGCTGTTTTTTAAAGAAAATGTAGCACCATAGCATGAGCTATTTACCACCCACCCACTCAAACTAAATTTACATAATCTCCCCTGCTTAGGGCAGGGTAGCTAAAAAAAAAAAGAACTGTAGGACTTTGCACAATTTTTGTTTTAATGCACCCGGAATGTTTTTAGATGTTCAATTGAGCTTCAAATGAACCCACTCTAGGGGCATATCTCCTATAGCTCCAAACGCCTCGGGTAGTGCCTGATTTTTACAGATCCTTCACAAAACCGCATTTAACAGACTGATCCATCTAACACCACTTAGCAAGACATTTCCACCTGTAATGAAATAAAGATCATATGTATTCTATGCTATGTCTGTGATAATTCTCATGGGAACCAGACTGAAGTGGTTTTTAAAGGATCAAGAGAAAAGTCTATATAATGATTGGAAATGATGTACAATGAACCTTGAATACTAAGTGAGCTGTGGGAAATATATATATTTGCATTCACCTGATAGGAAAATATTCTCTCTTGGAGCTGGGCCCATTTTTGCTTTAAACTGCATTAGTACCACCAGCAACATCTATCATCCTATTTCTTTTGATGAAAATATGTAAACCTGTAACGGGGGAGTAAGACTGGTGATCCGTCACATCCTCCATTTTTCCACAAGCTAGGGTCACATGAGAGGTTCCCCCTCGTGACGGGTGTTTGGACTATGCCAGGCATTGAACAGGGTCACTAACCCTTGTGAAGGGCAATACTTCGCCCGAGGTCATGCTCACCAATGCCTGGGGACCAGGCAGGTGCCACGGTGATGGGAAATATCAAAGATTCAAACATTCAGGCAGTCTCCTAACTCCATGATTAGCTCTGTGTGTGCAGCACCAAGGATATGGAGTTCCTCCTTCAAACTTTTTCATATAATGTTCTACACACTCATGTTGTTGTATGTGTTGCATTCGGAGGGGCAGGCTGAGCCTCTGCGCATTCCACCAGTCAGAATAGGGTCCCACCTAGCACGCAAATCTCATGCGTGCTCTCAGTTCCCTCTTCTCTTTCCATACCAAGTGACCAGGCCTAGATTTCCGTAATGCTACTCAAGTCCCAGTGACCGACGGAGATGGACAGCTAGGCAGGGAGTCCAGGGAGGGAGAACCGGTCACCTATCGGGTACCCCGCCAATGACTGGTTGCGGTTTCTCCTCGTAGTCACTCATGAAACTTTACTGTAGTGTTGTTGCGTATATTCCACCTTATGGCTATCGACCCAAGTTCTTTAGTAGTATGCCTAGTGTGACGAGACCCTTGCTCGCTCTGTCCGCTCTCCCGACACTCCTCTGTTTCTAGTCAGTCAGCTTGCAGATCGCATCGTCTGATGGTTCGGTCAACCAAGGATCCGGGATCCGAACTACAGCTATGTGCCGTTCAGAATCCATTAGAACAAACACCAGGCAGGCTGTATGTAAGTTCAAACAGGAAGACAATTTATTGGAAGAACACGGCACACTTTTATACAGAATTTGGAACATCCTGCCCCCAACAACCGCTTTCCCATTGGTCAATTGCAAAGTACCTGCAGTTCCCATTCTGGTCCTCTCCAGACATGCAAATGAGGGCTCGAAAATGAGTCAGCCCTGATTGGTCAGACAGCTTGACCAGGAAATGCAAATGAGGACTTGAAAATGAGTGAACAGGGATTGGTCAGATAGCTTTGACCAATGCAAGGAGACACAAGCCCCAGGGGGCAGTCAATGTACATAATAGTCAGACACAGAACAATGGGTCCCTAACGAGCCCTCAATACACATTACTCTGTGTCAATATCTCCCTTAGCAGACAACAGGTGCGGTCATTAGCATTAGCCCACCTGACAATAGTTGAATGGGGAGCCACCCCAGACAGTCCGGCTCCTCAGAACTTCCTGGGATGACCATATTAGGAGTGGGCTTCCTGCTCAGAAACTTCATGGCAAAGGGAACAATTGACCTTGCTGACAAAAATGAAGCAATTCAACCCCTCACCCATCTGTCCTTAAAATCCAGTGATGGTGAACACCATCACATATCTTCCCCCGGGTAAACAGTCCAACAGCCACAGTGGGACCCCGAACGGGTCAACTTGAGGATGTTGGAAAAGTAGTCTTAAGGTTCTAGGTCTGTCTGCCGGGACAACCCATCCGCATTCCCATTTTGAGGCCCTGGCCGATATTGTATGGTGAAATTGTATGGTTGTGGGGCCTTTGTGTAATTGAGAAATCTACACGTATGTGTCTTCCATCAAGTTCCATTCCATTTGCATGTTCTTTTGCCTCCTTTGCGTCTTCAACATTTTCAAAGCAGACAAACGCGAAACCCCTGGAACGTCGAGACTGCCGATCATACACAATGGATACATCGGCCATTGGACCATATGTTGAAAATACTTCTCTTAGATCTCGCTCCGTTGTGTAAAGACTTAGGCCAAACACGCCCAAACAGCAGTTAGGATCAGGATTTACCGGACGTACTCTACTTCCTATATGCCGCCTTCGATTTGACATGGGAGAGCGACTGTGGCTGTGACGTCTGGTGGTCCCGGCCATGGTGGCCTCTGGGGCATAAGAGGAAGTTAAATGGCCCAAATCGTTCCCCAAAAGTACTTCTGCGGGTAACTCGCGTAGTAATCCCACTCGCACATATCGCTCCCCTGAGCCCCAATCCAAGAGGACTTGGGCGGTGGATAAACGTAGCACCTGGCCCCCTGCTACCCTGACTGCAACAGTCTGGCCGGTCCGGGCTGACTGGGGAATCATGTGAGGCTGGATGAGGGTAATCGTAGCCCCGGAATCGCGGAGTCCCTGGGCCGGCTGCCCATTAACCCATACTGCCTGGCGATGGTGCTGCCGATTATCTCCGGCAGCAGCTTGGACAGGATCCACTTCGAAAAGTTTGCCGCACTCTTCCTGAACATCTCGATGGTTGGGCTCATTCTGGTAGCAATGAGCCACTGGTCTGGATGGATGATTAGTCTCTCGATACCTCGTGGATTGGCTAGGGCAATGTCGTTGCAGATGACCAGTTCGGTTACAGGTATAGCACTTAGGTCCGGTAGGAGGGTTGGGTCGGGCTGGGGGTCTCGAGGCGGACCACTGAGGTATTGAAGTCGGCTTAGAGGCTGGTAAATTGGGCTGAGATAGTCAATAGCGCTCGTTTTCACCCGACCGTCGAGAGTCCAGATATTCATCGGCCAGAGTAGCCGCTTGCTGTACCGTCTGTGGTTGTTTATCTCGCACCCAATCCCGTACTACCGGAGGAGTGTGGTTAAAAAACTGTTCTAATAGTACTAGCTGGGTGATGTCCTCTATGGTATGAGCGTGGCTTCCCTGGAACCAGCTCTTAAGGTTCCGCTGCATATGATGTGCCCACTCCACATATGTTGTGTTGGTTTGTTTCCGGGATTCTCTAAACTTAATCCGGCTGGCTTCGGGGGTAATGGCAAATCGGGCTAGCAAAGCTTCTTTTACCCGGTCGTAGTCTTTAGCGTCTTCGTACTCCAGGGCCCGAAATGCATCCGCCGCTCTGCCAGTTAAATTACTCGCCAGTAAAACGACCCAATCTTGGGACAGTACTTCATGTATCTGGCATAGTCTCTCAAAGTCCTGCAGGAATGCGTCAATTTCCTCCTCTCCTTCCTTAAATAGTTTGAACGCCCGAAAGGGCAACTTACGGAAAGTCGCTGCATCTTTAGGCGTTGTCTCCGATTGCCGTATTTCTGCCATTCTCTGTTCATGTTGCCGTTCTCGTTCTTTCTCTTGTCGCTCATCCTGCAGCTGGATGCCTCTAATGGCATTCTGTATGGCGGTCTCTGATGGGTTAGCACCATATAATGCCAACCGCTCTCGAACTCGTTGCTGAAACAAGTCTTCAACTGACCGGGGTCCTGCATCACCACCCCTCTGATCCATCTCGGCTAGCTCACTGATCAGGGGGCCTTGTTCTTTGTCCCACCGGTCCCTCTGCGGCTCTCAAGTAAGTCTTTCAGCGTGGCTCTCCTGCATGCTGCATAGCTGGTCATTGACCGTGGTGGTTTGGAGTGTCCTGGTAACTGGAGAGCAAATCCCACCGCTGCCAACCAATGTGACGAGACCCTTGCTCGCTCTGTCCGCTCTCCCGACACTCCTCTGTTTCTAGTCAGTCAGCTTGCAGATCGCATCGTCTGATGGTTCGGTCAACCAAGGATCCGGGATCCGAACTACAGCTATGTGCCGTTTAGAATCCATTAGAACAAACACCAGGCAGGCTGTATGTAAGTTCAAACAGGAAGACAATTTATTGGAAGAACACGGCACACTTTTATACAGAATTTGGAACATCCTGCCCCCAACAACCGCTTTCCCATTGGTCAATTGCAAAGTACCTGCAGTTCCCATTCTGGTCCTCTCCAGACATGCAAATGAGGGCTCGAAAATGAGTCAGCACTGATTGGTCAGACAGCTTGACCAGGAAATGCAAATGAGGACTTGAAAATGAGTCAACAGGGATTGGTCAGATAGCTTTGACCAATGCAAGGAGACACAAGCCCCAGGGGGCAGTCAATGTACATAATAGTCAGACACAGAACAATGGGTCCCTAACGAGCCCTCAATACACATTACTCTGTGTCAATATCTCCCTTAGCAGACAACAGGTGCGGTCATTAGCATTAGCCCACCTGACAATAGTTGAATGGGGAGCCACCCCAGACAGTCCGGCTCCTCAGAACTTCCTGGGATGACCATATTAGGAGTGGGCTTCCTGCTCAGAAACCTCATGGCAAAGGGAACAATTGACCTTGCTGACAAAAATGAAGCAATTCAACCCCTCACCCATCTGTCCTTAAAATCCAGTGATGGTGAACACCATCACACCTAGACCTTACATACACCCCTTGGAATAACTTCAGGCCAGGCTCGGAACAGTTGAATCTAAGTATACTGTAACTTGGCAATGTATAACATGTAACAACATTTCACTCCTAACTGCCCCAGGTTACCTGCACAGATGAAGTCTCTTAGAGGAAAGTCCAAACTTGGTGGTGCTCTAACAGAGAAATCCATGTTGCAGGTTTCTTCGGCTTTCCAGGTGGCCCATAGGTCCCAGCAAGTCTTTAGCATAGATTACCCATGCGTTTCCCAAGTGTTCCCCAGAGCCCCCTTAGGATCCAGACCTCTTCCTTCGATAGAACACAGGAAGAAGGCTGGACCAAAGTGAAAGCACGCAAACATACTGGGAAAAGGGGGACAAAAACGAAACCCTTCCCCTTGACCTTGGCAGTCGGGTGCTGACTATACATACAGTAGGCTTTCTGCCTATACACCTTTCATTATTCCCGCTGAACGATAGCCTTAAATTGAAGCTGTTGAAAACACGAGCCAGGTTCTAAACAGTGGGATATGTAGTTGCCAGGGTGAACCATATAGTGTCATCAAACAAGAGGCTAAAGGCCTATTAAGAAGCAAAGAAGCAGTCCTCAATGCATTATTCCGAGATTTACTGCAGTGTTTCTGTTAGCTAAATTCACACATTTTGCTCACCATCCAACCAAACCATCTTTGAATATATATTATTCTTTTATTTTTCTCATCTACAAAATATTGTTTGCATCACATATTATTGGAAAGCTGTACTGGGAGAATATGGAGGCTGCCATTGCTTCTGGAAATGCCATTGGCCTGGAGGTCTCCAACTTCAGTACTTTCCAAAAATGACCTGGGACCAGCAAGTGGATCCTGAAAGTCAAAATGAAGTGAGTGGTTTAGAAAGAACTGAAGCCTTTCAATTCACAAGATTGGAGGAAGGAAAGGGGGTCATCAAGTGCAGGATCTATACGTCTCTCACTACAGGTTCTCTTCAAAACGGAAAAGTTAATTTTCCATTTAGGTCACGTTTATTTCATATATTAAACACAACAGATGATCTACTGAGTCATGTGCTTACGTACAAAGCTGTCATCTGTCAAACTACCTCAAATAAACCGTAAGTCTTATCAACACTCAAAAGCATGGCTGCTTTCCATGTATTAGGCTCTGATTTCTAAAGAGGGCCCTCAGCAGTCACACAGGCTGTCACTAATCTAACTAAACCTAAATTAAAAAAAGAAAAATAATTAGGAATTATTTTTAAACAGTTGTCAGCGCCTGTAGATATACAGTATCTCTATAAAGTTTACTTCCAAGTTTCATTTGCCAACACTGCCACCGTAATCCTACAAACTAGGATGGGAGCAATGGATGGGTGGTGTGGATCCCCAAAATGGTTTTGTTACCACCAAAATAGTGTGGAAATGGTGCAGTGTTTTGTCACTATATTGGTTGTTCTCGCAGATGGAAAGGATTCCAGAGCTGCCTTGGAATGAACCCTTTGGGCCAGACTTTCTCAACCTTTTCAACACAGAGGAACCCTTGAAATAAATTTTTCGTCTGCTAAAAATTAAAAATCTACAACTCATGACACATTAGTGTGTGACAGTCAGTGGGAAGAATGCTCCTTACTCTTCTCATCATTGGGAAGAATTATCCCCTTACAGAGAGCTAAAAGGAACAATGGTGTCATTGGAAACTTATCTGAGAGACAGAAATTTCCCATTGCTCAAGGAACCCCTAACAACCTCAGGAGGAACCCTGGTTGAGAAACCCTGCTTTAGGCAGTTCACAGATTTGACAGTCTTTATCAAGCCCTGACATAGGTCTGTCAATTTGCATCTCATCATGATTCTAACATCCACTGCTCAAGCACTGAGAAGGGGGAAGCCTTTCCCCTGAAACGCATTGCCAGTATTTAATGCTCCTAACCAAACATTTAAAAAAAAAGAAGAAAACAGAGCGCCTCTAAGTGCAGCAATTATTAAAGCATAAGACCACAAATTAGTAACAATTCACTAGATGGAGATATAGTATGGCTTGTAAGCTCCGGTGGTGTGTCAGGAGATGGTGGCAATCACAGGAGTCCTGGAGGGTAGAACACCTAATCCTGGTCGGATGGATGGGCGGACGCTGTGCTGAGGATCCTCCGTCTTCCGGGTTCCGGGTAGGGATGAACACCACGGACTACACTTGAAAAAAGAGCGTGCATGCCCATTGAGAGCCGTGCGCGAGCTCTGAAACGCGTCGTGTCATCCACAGTCTCCCGCGACGTCACGCAGTGTGCGCTGCGTTCCAGCATGGTCCTTGGTGTTCATCCCTACACAGAACCCGGAAGACGGAGGATCCTCAGCACAGCGTCCACCCGTCTATCCGACCAGGATTAGGTGTTCCACCCTCCAGGACCCCTGTGATTGCCACCTGACATCTCCTGACACACCAACGGAGCTTACAAGCCATACTATATCTCATCTAGTGAGTTGTTACTAATTTGTGGTCTTATGCTTTAATAAATGCTGCACTTAGAGGCGCTCTGTTTTCTTCTTTTATATGTATCCACAGCACCAGCTTCACTGTGTTCTCGGAGCTAGCCCTAAAAACAGCAACCATCATCATCATATATTGGCATAATTATTTTCACCTATTGG
Source organism: Pelophylax lessonae (assembly GCF_965119305.1). NCBI lineage: Eukaryota > Metazoa > Chordata > Amphibia > Anura > Ranidae > Pelophylax > Pelophylax lessonae. The sequence continues at coordinate 222,309,667 of NC_138774.1, forward strand.
ACTCTTTTATTGGACTTCTTATGGACCTTTTATCTATTTATTCTTCCATTATTGCCAGCTATTAGTCCAATATTTGTCCCTTCCCTCATTACCCCTTATGCTATGTATTTATTATAGGTACAGCCACCATCCCATCTAACCTATGCCAGAGCGCTTGCTTTCTTTCTTAAACATTTCAAAAAGACCTCTGAGTGATATGAACTTTTGTACTAGGTGCTCCTCAATACTCACCCTAGAATTTGGACTGAAACTGGGGGAGAAAGTCAGAAAGGAAGTTAAATCAAAAAATAAGTTCAAGCAAAATCGTTATGTTTTCCCAACACTTTTCATAGGCTCAAAAGAACCCACACAATCAGGGCCTGGTCTAAAAGTAGAACATCATGAGATGAAGCACAACAACCAGCTGCTGACTAGTGTAGATGATTTTTTTTTTATAGATGATTTTTATAGTTAGACCTGGAGAAAAGAAGGAGATACTGTACCTATAGACATAGGGCCTACATTACTGGGTTAAAAAAGGGTTTAGCATAGGAGGGGATTTTGAAGGTAAAAGAAAACTTGGGGTCAGGGGTACTTACCTGATTGGTGGGTAAGACAGAACAAAAAGGTCTTCAGGGTAGGCTTTGGAAGAAGGTTTTAGGTCTTCAGTCAGAATATAGCTAGTGTCAGGAAATCTTCCCACTCGTCGCTCCTCCTTTTAAGTGCCGGTTCACACTAGGTCGCTCTGACTTAGGGGACGACCTGTGAAGTCGCGTGCAGCTCAACTTCGGCGTGACTTGCACGGACTTCATAAAATGAATGTCAATGCAAGCCGCCTCCAGGTCGCCCCGAAGTAGTACAGGACCCTTTTTCTAAGTCGGAGCGACTTGTGTCGCTCCTATTAGAACCGGTCCTGTACTACTCAATGACCGCGACGGTGCACGACTTGCCAGGCTGACCAAGTCGCCTGACAAGTCATATTAGTGTGAACCGGCACTAAGTTTGATTGTTATTGTTATTCTGCCGTGGACTGTTACAGGTTTTGTAATCTGGATAGTCATAGCAGCTGGAGGGGGTACAGGGTTCTTGAAGGTGGTCATTTTGATAAAATGTAAATTGGAAGGGACCTGTCTTAGGTATGTTTCCCCTTATTTTGTATGGTTCAGTGACAGTGAACTGGGGTCGTTCATGGTTGTGTCTGCAGTTGTAGGTGCAATTGTCTCCGAGTCGATGTTGTGTGGCTGGAGGCCTACCTTACAGGTAATCAGTAAATAAAAAATGCCTGGAAGAACCTTGGAGCTTTATTCCTATTGCATTAAATATTATTCTGTTAATTATACATTGTGTTAATAAAAGGCCGCTATGGGCATTACAACTCCAGTTTGTGTCTTGTGTGGGATACTGATATATTGATGAATGGTGGTCAGGCAGTATGGGATACAACTCCTATTTACTACCCTAGTTAGCAGTTTAAATATGAAAATATATGAAACAATTATGCAAACATGACTGTACACTGACCACATAGGTCATTTATGTTACATGTACAACAAGAAATTAGGAAAAAACCATATACAGTATGGTAGAGTACTCTCAGTATTTCAATTTGTGGGTTATGTTGTAAGCACAGGCCTCAAATGTGGTCAAACTTCTAGGGGGAAACCCTGTTAGTATAAGTGAGCTGAAATAAGGGAAGGGACTTTATCACATTTTTCTGTTCCCTTACAATCTAGGAGGAACATTGTCAAATGAATAGAATTTTTTTGCCATTAAAAGTACAAAGCCGTGAGTAATTGCTTGGCATGTGAGGAAATTACTAGTTCCTCCATACGCCCCAGCAGATACACCTTGGGGCACTGTAGACCCAGGGTTTTTTTTTTCAGCGGGAACGTGGGGGAACGCAGCTCCAGCACCTCCAGTACTGAATGTATGTAATGCCTAGGGGTGCTGGGGTGTGCCGGAAGGTTTATTGATGCTGGCTACTGGGGGCATCTATTGTTGCTGGGGAGGTCTATTGCTGTTGGTGGGGGATCTATTGTGTCTGTGGGGGCTATTTTGTTGCTGGCCCCTGGGAGATCTAGTGTTGCTGGTGGGTCTATTGTTGCTGGGGGAACTATAGTTGCTGGGAGGGATATATTGTTGCTAGGGGGGACCTATTGTTGCTGGGAGGGATCTTTTGTAGCTGTGAGGGATCTGTTGTTTATAAGGGATCAGAAGTTGCTGGAAGGGATCGGTCATTGCTGGAGGACCTATTGTTGCTGGGAGGGATCTTTTGTAGCTGGGAGGGATCTATTGTTGTTGGGGGGTCTATAGTTGCTGGTAATGTCTATTATTGCTGGGGGGTTCTGATGTTGCTGGTGGGATCTATTGTTGCTGAGGGGGTATATGGTTGCTGGCTGCAGGGGATCTATTTTACTGCCTTTCATTAGCAAATTCCATACAAATTACTTGGACTAATGCCTGTGTAATCTTGAGGTCTATGGTCCTTTGAAGTCACTGCGACTTGAAGTCGCACAGATATGAATGGTATTTATTGGAAATCATGGGGTACAAGTTGTCATGTGACTTTGCAGTCCCAAGTCGCAGGACAAGTCGCACAAGTGTGAAAGGGGCCTTATTGGGATACTTATGAACATCAACATTCCAGTGTGGTACGTCAGACCCATGTGGTGACCTGCACCGCAACTTTTGGCTGCGGAGGAAAGAGGATTCTGTCATCACACGACTGGTATAGCAAGAACTATGCAGAACCTGGGCTATGCCAGGAGTCTGACATTGGTTACATGCGGTGATAAATGAGGCCCGCAAATAAGGCAGGGACAAGTTCTTTATGACAAAGCATAACACAGGTAAATTTTACATATTTCAGCTACCTGTAAAATGCAGATTTTGCTGTTAAAATATTTTTTAATGCAAAGTCAGCTTTAACAGCACAGCATAGTTGTCTTCGCACTCAGTTTTTCATGAAGAATGTTGCAGTTTTGCACATTCAACTTCAAATATAGATAATTGCCTCTGCAAAAGCCACAGCTGCAGCCCAGGTGTAGCAGCAAGACACCAAATTTATCACAGGTACATCCTCCGATGCAGCTCTTCTGTCCAGTGTGCTATTATTATCCAAATCATATGAAACATCTGAAATCCAGACAACAGAATGTCCTACCGGTAAAGAAGGGAAGAAGAGGTCCGCAAAGCTCTCTATGAATCCAAACTCATTGCATAGCACATACCTCATTTTATAAAAACTACAATTTCAGTGCAAAACAAATGTTATATATACAGTCTATCAGAGTGACTGTATATTTAACAAATTTAGGTATACTCAAAGTTTAGCCTCTTGGCTTTCCGTTTCACCATCTAGTCACAGCTTCTTCTATTCTTGGAAAAACACACCTTTCCTCAGTTGGACTTCTCTCCGGAGCTACCTATTCCTGGCTGACGGGTGCTCTTTACCTGTCAAAACTTGCCTACCACAACTGCAAGGGCTTTTTTAGCATGTAAGTAGGCAGGTGCAGTCTATTTTCTCCACTGCAGGTGGCGCTCAACTGCAGCAGCAGTGCAGTGGGTTTCCTGGGTCACTGGGCAGTGATCCAGTTGGATGCAAACAGTCCATGTGACAGACAGGCCATCTTTGGTCAAGCAGAGTCTATTTAAAACCCTGTCTCATGGGTTTGGAGCGTATTTAGCACATGGATAGTGTAGGGCAGTGATGGGGAACCTTGGCACCCCAGATGTTTTGGAACTACATTTCCCATGATGCTTATGTACTCTGCAATATAGTTGAACATCATGGGAAATGTAGTTCCAAAACATCTGGAGTGCCAAGGTTCGCCATCACTGGTGTAGGGACAGGCTACCCATCTGTCAGGGACAGTATTAATGGCAGGGAAAGGTTCCAGATGAGAAGGGAAAGCATAGGGATTAATCACTATCCTGGAAACCTCCCCACTTGGGCTTGGACTGGCCAGGCAGGATTCTGCCCCTCAAGATAGACGCTGCCGCTGTCATCCATGAGTGTTCCCATTTGGGCTTCCTTCCGCAGGGATTGTTGTGAACTGTTTTACTTTGACTTCAAGGAATTGTAAAGTCAGGAAGGTTTTTTTATCTTAATGCATTCTATGCATTAAGATAAAAAGCCTTCTGTGTGTAGCAGCCTCCCCGGCACCCCCTAAAACCTACCTGTGCCCCCTCTCTATCCAGCGAAGTCCATGAGTCCCTCGGCCGTGCTGGGAATCTCCCTCCAGATTGGCTGAAACACAGCCGCGGCACCATTGGCTCCCGCAGCTGTCAATTAAAGTCAGCGAGCCAATCAGGAGAGAGAGTGGGAAGGGCCAAATGGCAGCTCCGTGTCTGAATGAACACACGGAGCTGCAGCTCGGCTCGGGTGCCCCCACAGCAAGCTGCTTGCTGTAGGGGCACTTGATAGGAGAGAGGGGCCAGGAGCAGGAATGAGGGACCCGAGAAGAGGAGGATCCGGGCTAATCTGTGCAAAACCAACTGCACAGAGGAGGTAAGTATGACATGTTTGTTATTTATTTATTTTTTTTAAAACAAGACTTTACAATCACTTTCAACAGAAGTTCTTTCAATTGCATCTGTACTGAGTGTGTGTTATTTCCACCGCACCATGCTGCATCCACCCACAAGTCGATAGATAGATAGATAGATAGATAGATAGATAGATAGATAGATAGATAGATAGATAGATAGATAGATAGATAGATAGATAGATAGATAGATAGACTATATTACAAAAAGTATTGTGACGCTTGCCTTTAAACGCACATTAGCTTTAATGTTCCTCCACCCCAGGCTCGCTCATCCATGTCTTTATGGACCTGGCTTTGTGCACTGGTCCAAATCATTTGGTGGAGGGGGGATTATGGTGTGTCGTTGTTTTTCAGGGGTTGGGCTTGGCCCCTTAGTTCCAGTGAAGGGAACTCTTAAGGTGTCAGCAGACTAAGACATTTTGGACAATTTCATGCTCCAAACTTTGTGGGAACAGTTTGGGGATGGCCCCGTCCTGTTCCAACATGACTGTGCACCAGTGTACAAAGCAAGATCCATAAAGACATGGATGAGCGAGTTTGGGGTGGAGAAACTTGGCTGTCCTGACCACAACTCGATAGAACACCTTTGGGATGAATTAGAGGGGAGACGGCAAGCCAGGCCTTCTCTCCAGCATCAGTGCCTGACCTCACAAGTGTGCTTCTGGAAGAATGGTCAAACATTTCCATAGAAACACTCCTAAACCTTGTAGACAGCCTACCCAGAAGAGTTGACGCTGTTATAGCTGCAAAGGGTGGGCCAACTCAATATTGAACCCTATGGACTAAGAGTGGGATGCCGTTAAAGTTCATGTGCGTGTAAAGGCAGGCGTCCCAATACTTTAGTTATTATAGATAGATAGATAGATAGATAGATAGATAGATAGATAGATAGATAGATAGATAGATAGATAGATAGATAGATAGATAGATAGATAGATAGATAGATAGATATTGGTTGGATATCTATATAGGTAGGTGATAGATAGATAGATAGATATTGGTTGGATATCTATATAGGTAGGTGATAGATAGATAGATAGATAGATAGATAGATAGATAGATAGATAGATAGATAGATAGATAGATAGATAGATAGATAGATAGATAGATAGATAGATAGATAGATAGATAGCAGCGGCTGGCGACCCCTTTACACTACAGGGAGGGATCATTGCTCCCTCACTTCTAGAACTGCCAGAGTGCAGAGAGAGGATCAGAGAAAATAATTAATAGGTCCCAGCCTGGAACTATGTACACCCCTAGCAAGAGGGATGGTGAACTGTGAATGGCTGCTGCCACAGCTGCATCTCAAGCCTTCCCACCACTTGGACAGAGTAGTAGTGAGCCTAAGGACAGGACTTGGAGCAGAAATATGCCCAGGGGAAAGGGTCAAGATGGAAAATGGTGGTCCTGGGAATGTGCAGCGACCAGATAGAATGTATTCTGTAATGTGTGCTTGCCAGGAGCACAAAAAAGAGCAAATTGAGCTGCAAATAGAGAGCTATACGTGTGGCTGCTGCGCACTGTTGCAGTGCTGCAGTGCTGCTGTGCTGTAATTACAGCTGCAGTGTGTGCCACGAGTTTGGAGCCGAGAGACTAGCTGCATAAAACAGTAGCAGAGAAACGCAGGGCAAGTCACAAGAAGAGATTTCTGTCAATCACCAGGAGTTTTAGTCTTGAAAAGGAGGTCCAGAGCCTTGTGAGCTGCCTTTCACCTGACCTCATCCAGGTGCATTCACTATTGTTAGGAGTTCTACCAAAGGGGACTGTGTTGTTTACTTACTGTTGGGCGGTAGGAGTGTAGCTAGTCTGAATTTCCGCTTTAGGTAGTTCTAACCCCCTGACATGCCACATTTGGCATGTCATTTTTTTGGGGGGGGGGGAGCGGGTACCTAGTTTTGACAGGTACCCGCTCCCACTTCTGCTCGGAGCGCCTCGGTGCCCTGAGCGGAAGTTCTCCTCTCCCCCTCCCTCCCTGCAATCTTCTGGGACATGTCAGAGGTCCCAGAAGATTGCCGGCCAATCACGACGCGTAGCGCAACTCGCGCATGCGCAGTGTGTACCCAGGTGAGAAGCCGCAAACTGTCACAGCCGGGTGCCCACACCAGTGATGCCGGCGCCGCAGAGCAGAGGGAGAAGAGCGAGGCTTTGGGCGGCCGCATCGCTGGACCGTGGGACAGGTGAGTGTGTGTTTATTAAAAGTCAGCAGCTACACTTTTTGTAGCTGCTGACTTTTAATAAACACAGAAAAGGCTGAAACTACGCTTTAAGTAGAACTGTTATTATTAGATGGGCCAATCTCCTGAAGAGTCAATCATCTACTGAGTTGCTAACTGAAATTGCCTGTGCCAGTGTTCAATATTGTGTTTTTGTTATTTGCATTGCATTTGTCCAAGTCCCCTTTTACACAGACATCCTGATCAGGTCCATCTGTCAGTTTCAGGTAGAACTTACCAGAAGCTCAGTGCAGCTTTATGGACAGCATACTTGCCCACTGTCCCGTTTTTTCTGGGACAGTCCCGGCAAATAGGAGCCTATCCCAAGTAATTTACATTGTCCCGGCAATGTACTTATTTACACTTTTTGCACTTTATTTATATTTGCATTTTTTGTATGGTCACATCTGAGCACATTTGACACTTTAGAATTACAAGGAACTGTGATGAGAATTTTAAACTTTAGGCAGAAGTAGTGCAGCTGAATGGGAGAATTATTCCAATTCTGCTACTTTGGCCTCAAGTTTAAAATTCCCTTTTCAAATTCCTATAATTCTCTCTTTATTGAGTAGACCCTATAATCTGATGATAAGTAGGCAGAGATTAATTATGTGGAGTGGGCGGAGCTTCAGTGAAGTGGGTGTGGTAAGTACTTGATAGCTGTGCTGCAAAGTGTCTCTGGAAATTTTTTTAAAATGTTGGCAACTATGGGACAGGTGGGTGTGAATGGACTTGTATCCGTTTATCCGTTTACAACAGAGATGTATAGTAACTAAGTAGAACTACTTCACTACTGTACTTAAGTACCGAAAGGCGGTATCTGTACTTTCCTACAGTAGAATTTTTTTCTCCTACTTCCACTTTTACTTCACTACATTTTTTCGATGATTTCAATACTTCTACTCCGATATTCTTTTTTTTGTGCTGCATAGTTACTCATTACTATTATAAAAATTACCACTGCCAGAACAGTAGATGGCAAGTTTCATGAAGCTTACATGTGTATTATCAGCGAATACGAAAATAAAAGCTACTGTATGTATAAATAAAAGCTGCATTTGAAATAATAAAAAACAATATGATGTTCAAACTTTTGACTTCTTTCTTTAATAACTACATAACACAGTACTTGTACTTTTACTTTCAGTACTTGAGTAGCAATTTTTTTTTCAAAACTACTGGTACTTTTACTTTCAGTACTTGAGTAGCAAAATTTAAAAAAAAACTACTTGCAATACTTAAGTACAAAAAATGTTGAATACTTTAGTACTTCTACTCAAGTCACTTTTTGATCGAGCACTTCCACTTCTACTCAAGCCACATTTTGATCGAGCACTTGTACTTTTACTCAAGTATGGGTTTTCAAGTACTTTATACAACTCTGGTTTACAACCGCTTACTTTCGAGTCTGTCCAGGTCTGAGAAAAAAAAAAAAAAAACAGAAAATAATTACTTTTCTGTTATTTCTGACCCAAACGTGACGGATCAGAGGTAGCCTGATGTCCACGGACAGCAGAGTCTGTTTACATCAGACGGCCCATAGAGCTGTCACGGGTCCGCTCTTGCTCTATTTTCTAATCATTAGTGGGGTCGAAACGATGTTCGATTTCGAACACAGTGACGACAAAATTGGAAGGAGCAGCATGGAAGATTTTTCAAACAAACAAATTTCTAACAATGTATATAGTTTTTGTTCAGTAAAGTCCATTCATTCCAAAATCAAATGTTAAAAGCAAAGCAAACAAATTTTTAGCTACTTTCAAACGATTTTCATCAAGTCATTGTATTAAAGATTATCATACAACTTTGGTATGAGTATTTATGAACGTTTATTCTAAAATCTACTAGTGTATTACTTTTTCTGTGCTGTCCAATATTTTCTCGTTTTATGTTCTCCCCCCCCGATGAATCTTGCTTCAAATTCTTGAAATATCAAATGTGGCACAAAAAGGGGGCTGCAGGGAACACAAATGTGGAAACACTAAATTGCATAGGTGCTGTAATTTCATGGATCTCTAGCAGTCCTATGCAACTGTGTCTTCAGTCTATAAGCCCCTGTTCACACCAGTGTGACTTGTCATGCGATTTGACAGTTTGATATCGGATGACAAGTCGCACCCTATTCGTGGCTATGGAACCGGTCAAATTGGTGCAACTTGCCCTGATTTGAAAAAGGTTCCTGCACTATTTTTGGCGATTTCATGTGTGACTTGCATTGACATCTGTACATAAAATTGCATAGATGTCAGCAAGTCGCACATGAACTCGCACTGACCAGCAGCTTTGCAATGGCGCTAAAGTAGTGCAATTTCAAGACTGCATTTGCTGTGAACCGGAGCTTACTGTCTCCTTAACGTGGCCCCAGTCTTCAACATGTTCTATAGCATGTCTGCTGTGTCTGGTAATCTCCCGTAGAACGTCTACAGTCTCTGACAGCTTTCTGTAACATTACAATCATAGAATATTTTGTGCGGCGTGCGCGGTGACATTGGGGGATGACACCGAGGCTCCATCATAGTTATCAAGTGTTGACCATACTGCCCTAGGTGATTACAGACTATTTCTCAAAATAGCCTATTGCCTTGCGAATTGTAATGTTTGGTGACTTTCTTGGTAGTTGGTTGTGAGGATGTGGTGTATTGGAGATCTGCTAATCTGTAAATTAAATCTTCGTCTTTTGCAAGAAAGAGTAAATGTGATAATTGGTTATATTTGGTAATTTTAGCAACTCTGTCATTTTCTCTCCAATTAGAATGCATGTAGCCTTTAGGTCCCATGCAAACTTAGCATAAAATACTGCTTATAAAAGCATTTGGCATTTTTTTTTTCCATGTACAAATGTGAGAGAGATGCACAGCTACACTATATTGTCAAACATATTGGGACGCCTGCCTTTACACGCACATGAACTTTAATGGCATCCCAGTCTTAGTCCGTAGGGTTTAATATAGAGTTGGCCCACCCTTTGCAGCTATAAAAGCTTCAACTCTTCTGGGAAGGCTGTCCACAAGGTTTAGGAGTGTGTCTATGGGAATTTTTGACGATTTTTCCAGAAGCACATTTGTGAGGTCAGGCACTGATGTTGCAGAGAAGGCCTGGCTCGCAATCTCCGCTTTCATTCATCCTAAAGGTGTTCTTTCGGGTTGAGGTCAAGATAGTCAAGTTCCTCCACCCCAAACTTGCGCATCCATGTCTTTATGGACCCTGCTTTGTGCACTGGTACGCAGTCATGTTGGAACAGGAAGGGGCCATCCCAAACTGTTCCCACAAAGTTGGGAGCATTATATTGTCCAAAATGTCTTGGTATGCTGACACCTTAAGAGATCCCTACACTGGAATTAAGGGGCCAAGCCCAACCCCTGAAAAACAACCCCAAACCATAATCCCCCCACCAAATGATTTGGACCAGTGCACAAAGCAAGGTTCATAAACACATGGATAAGTAAGTTTGGGGTGGAGGAACTTGACTGTCCTGACCTCAACCTGATACAACACCTTTGGGATAAATTAGAGCGGAGCCAGGCCTTCTCAACCACACCAGTGCCTGACTTCACAAATGGGCTTCTGGAAGAATAGTCAAAATTCCCATAGAAATACTCTTAAACCTTGTGGACAGCTTTCCCAAAGGAGCTGAAGCTGTTATAGCTGCAAAGGGTGGGCCAACTCAATATTGAACCCTAAGGACTAAGACTGGGATGCCATTAAAGTTCATGTGCGTGTAAAGGCAGGTGTCCCAATACTTTTTGTAATAAAGTGTATACATATACAGTATCTTACAAAAGTGAATACACACCTCACATTTTTGTAAATATTTAATTATATCTTTTCATGTGACAACACTAAAGAAATTACACTTTGCTACAATGTAAAGTAGTGAGTGTACATCTTGTATAACAGTGTAAATTTGCTGTCCCCTCAAAATAACTCAAAACACAGCCATTAATGTCTAAACCACTGGCAAAAAAAGTGAGTACACACCTAACTGAAAATGTCCAAATTGGGCCCAATAGCTATTTTCTCTCCAAAGTGTCATGTGACTCGTTAGTGTTACAAGGTCTCAGGTGTGAAAGGGGAGCAGGTGTGTTAAACTTGGTGTTATCGCTCTCACTTTCTCATACTGGTCACTGGAAGTTCAACATGGCACCCCATGGCAAAGAACTCTCTGAGGATCTGAAAAAAATAATTGTTGCTCTACACAAGATGGCCTAGGCTATAACAAGGATTGCCAAGACCCTGAAACTGAGCTGCAGAACGGTGGCCAAGACCATACAGCGGTTTAACAGGACAGGTTCCACTCAGAACAAACCTCGCCATGGTTGAACAAAGAGGTTGAGTGCACGTGCTCAGCGTCATATCCAGAGGTTGTCTTTGTGAAATAGATGTAAATAGAGTGCTGTCAGCATTGCTGCAATGGTTGAAGGGGTGGGGGGGTCAGCCTGTCAGTGCTTAGACCATACTCCGCACACTGCATCAAACTGGTCTGCAAGGCTGTCGTCCCAGAAGGAAGCCTCTTCTAAAGATGATGCACAAGTGTCACGGAACCATGAACCAGACGTACAACAACAGATAAGTGAAAATAAGAAGGCTTTAATGAAAATCAAGCTGTAAAGCAAAAGTCCAAACGGATGGCGAAACCGAGGCAGAGTCCTTGTGAAGCCAGAGGTCAGGAACCAGGAGGGTAGTCAGACGAAGCCAGGATCAGGAACCAGCAGGGTAGTCAGACGAAGCCAGGATCAGGAACCAGCAGGGTAGTCAGACGAAGCCAGGATCAGGAACCAGCAGGGTAGTCAGACAAAGCCAGGATCAGGGACCAGAAGCAGCAGCAGTCTTAGAAGCATGTGAACACAGGAGGACCAAGCAAGGAACTGAAGCCACAGACCTCCTATATATATGAGCTAGGCATCCAGCTCCTCCCAGTGGGAAGGAGGAGCCGCAGGGTGGGAGGCTACAAGAAACCCAGAAACCAAGATGGCCGCCAGCACATGTCAAACGAAGGAGAACAGCAAGAAGGTAAGACCATGACAGTACCTCCCCCTCAAGGGCCCCTCCTCCGCGGAGTAAAGAACGGTTTCTGAGGGAAGCGTGCGTGGAAGGCTCGGAGCAAGGCAGGAGCATGGACATCTGCGGAGGGAACCCAGGAACGCTCCTCTGGACCATAACCACGCCAATGAACCAAAAACTGCACCCGACCGCGGACCAGGCGTGAGTCCAGGATATTGCTCACCTCATACTCCTCACGATTGCCCACTTGGACCGGACGGGGCCGAGGAACCGAGGAAGTGAAACGATTACACACCAGTGGCTTCAACAGGGAGACATAAAACACGTTGGAGATCCGCATGCCAGGAGGAAGCGCAAGGGCATAGGCTACCGGGTTTACCCTGCGAAGCACTCGGAAGGGACCAACAAAGCGAGGCGCCAGCTTGGGAGTGGGCACTCGAAGGTTGAGGTTGCGGGTGGACAACCATACACGGTCTCCGGCCTGGTAGGAAGGAGCAGGGGCTCGTCTGCGATCAGCCTGGAGTCTCTGGCGCTGTGCAGAGACCTCAAGGGACTTCTGGATCTGTACCCAAGAAGCACGTAGGACAGAAAGATGATCCTCCACAGCCGGAATATCCTGGGGAGAGAATACCTCCGGTAACACGGCAGGTTGGAACCCATAATTGGCCATGAAGGGAGACGTCCCAGAGGAAGAGTTCACCGCCGTGTTCCTGGCAAACTCAGCCCAAGGCAGGAGGTCAACCCAATTGTCTTGGTGATCGGAGACATAGCAACGAAGGAATTGTTCCAAGGCCTGATTGGATCGTTCTGCGGCCCCATTGGACTGAGGGTGGTAGGCAGAGGAGAAGGAGAGATGAATCCCCAACTGGGAGCAAAAGGCGCGCCAGAACCTGGACACAAACTGACTCCCCCGATCCGACACAATCTCCTTGGGCAAACCGTGCAACCGGAAGACCTCCCTGGCAAAAATCGTGGCCAACTCCTGTGCAGAGGGTAACTTCTTGAGAGGAACACAGTGGCACATTTTGGAAAATCAATCCACAATCATGAGAATGACCGTATGGCCTCGGGATGCAGGGAGGTCCACAATGAAATCCATCCCCAGGTGTGACCATGGGCGCTCCCCGGTGGCTATGGGTTGCAGAAGGCCCAACGGAAGGTGCCGAGGGGACTTACTCTGGGCACAAACAGAGCATGCCGCTACATATGCGGCGATGTCGGAACGTAGGGAAGGCCACCATAACAGACGTGAAACAGCCCAGGACAGCTGATTCGTTCCAGGATGCCCCGCGGTCTTGGAGTTATGGTAGGTTCGCAACAACCGAGTGCGCAACTCCTCAGGCACAAAACATCTGCCGTTGGGTCTCTCAGAGGGAGCACCAGATTGAGCCGCCAAAATCTGCTCACCCAGGGGAGAGGTCAGGCTGGTGCGAATGGCGGCCAGGATCTGATTCGGAGGTATGACCGAAGTCGGAATCGACTCCTCCCTGGACAGGTCGGAGTACTGCCGTGATAAGGCATCCGCCCTGATGTTCTTGGAACCGGGTAGGTAGGAGACCACGTAATTAAAACGTGACAAGAACAGAGCCCATCTGGCCTGACGTGGTGTCAATCTCTTGGCCTCAGAAAGGTAGGTCAGATTCTTGTGGTCCGTCAGGATGAGGACCGGAACCACCGAACCCTCGAGCAAGTGCCTCCATTCTTTAAGGGCCTGCACGATGGCCAATAACTCCCTGTCACCAATCTGATAGTTGCACTCCGCGGAAGACAGTTTCCGGGAGTAAAACCCACAAGGAAGCAGAGGACCCTCTGGTGTTCTACGCTGAGACAGAAGGGCGCCTACTCCCGTCTCAGACGCGTCCACCTCGAGGACAAAGGGCAACCCAGGGTTGGGATGCGACAAAATCGGAGCCGACACAAAGGCGGACTTTAGAGCCTCAAAAGCTCGGATGGCCTCGAGCGGCCAGACCTGGGAATTACTGCCCTTCCTGGTCAGATCCGTGAGAGTCTTGGCTAGCATGGAAAAGTCCCTGATGAACTTCCGATAATAATTGGCGAAGCCCAAAAGGCGCTGCAGGGAGCGAAGACCACTGGGCTGGGGCCACTGTAAGACAGCCGAAACCTTCTCAGGATCCATGGAGAACCCCTCAGCGGAAATGATGTAACCTAAGAAGGTTACCTGGGATCGGTGAAATTCGCATTTCTCAAGTTTACCGAACAGCTTGTTCTCTCGTAACCGTTGCAACACTCGTCTGACATCCAGAATGTGGGTCTCCATGGATTCAGAATATACCAAGATGTCATCCAAATAGACCACCACACACTGCTGCAACAGGTCACGGAAAACATCGTTAATGAATTCCTGAAAGACTGCGGGCGCATTGCACAACCCAAAGGGCATAACCAAGGATTCATAATGACCGGTCCTGGTGTTAAACGCGGTCTTCCACTCATCGCCCGCCTTGATCCTTACGAGGTTATATGCCGCCCTCAGGTCGAGTTTGGTAAAGACCGTGGCCCCTTTAAGGCGATCGAACAGCTCGGAAATCAAGGGTATCGGGTAAGCGTTCTTGATCGTGATGCGATTGAGACCCCTGTAATCGATGCAAGGCCTCAACTCACCGCCCTTCTTTTTCACAAAGAAAAATCCAGCCCCAGCCGGGGACGAGGATTTGCGAATGTGTCCGCGTGAAAGCGCCTCCTTCACGTACTCCTCCATGGCCTCATTCTCCGCTACCGACAGTGGATAGACCTTGCCACGAGGAGGAACGGCGCCAGGTTGTAACTCGATGGCACAATCGTATGGGCGGTGCGGAGGTAGGGCAATCGCGCGCACCTTATCGAATACATCCCGGTACTCCTCGTATTCAGGAGGCAACAGAGAGTCCGAGGAAGTACACAGCAACTTGACAGGCCCATGGATGCAACTAGCCCCACACTGCGGTGACCGCGAGAGGATCTCGGCCTATCTCCAATCGAAAGTCGGATTATGCTTCTGGAGCCAGGGGTACCCCAAGACCACCGAGTAGTGTGGAGACGAAATAACCTGGAAGCAGACCGACTCTCTGTGAACGGCACCAATGGCTATCCCCACTGGAAGGGTCTCATGAGTCACGTGTGGCGGCAGAAGGGGTCTGCCGTCTATCGCCTCAAGAGCCAGTGGAGAACCTCGGGCCTGCAGAGGAATGGAATTGGCGGCAGCGAACACACTATCAATGAACAAACCACCAGCACCAGAGTCCACCAACGCCTGGGTCGTCACTGAGCCCCCGACCCAGGAGAGGACAACAGTGATCAGTGGTTTGTCAACACGGGAAACCGGGGACGAGGAAACTCCACCCAAGATCTGCCCCCGACAGGATCTCAGGTGCGAGCGTTTCCCGGACGGTTCGGACATGCCAACCGAAAATGCCCACCGAGACCACAGTACATGCATCGACCCTCGCGTCTTCGGAGTACCCTCTCCCCCTCGAACAGGCGAGCAAAGCCCAGCTGCATGGGTTCACCCCCAGCCAAGTCATCCCCAGGAGGCGTGGGAGGAGAGGGAGGCACGGGTGGGACAGCAAAGGTAGGCGCCAATCTGTTAGGAGGCCTCCGCAGACTCTCCTTAAAGGAAGGTCTCTCCCTGAGTCTGGTGTCAATCAAAATCAAGAAAGAAATAAGAGACTCGAGCTCCACTGGTAGGTCCTTAGCTGCAACCTCATCCTTCAAGGCATCCGAGAGACCATGAGAGAAAGCAGCGACCAGAGCCTCATTATTCCAGCCCACCTCTGCTGCCAGGGTACGAAACTCAATGGCGTATTCAGCTACGGATCGTGAACCCTGTCTGATGGACATAAGGAGCTTCGCAGCAGAGGCAGCACGAGCCGGCACATCGAATACCCTCCGAAGAGAAGCAACAAAACCGGAAAAACTCGGCAACCACCGGATTGTTGTTCTCCCATAAAGGGCTGGCCCAGGCCAAGGCCTTGTCCGAGAGCAGCGAAATTAAGAAGCCCACCTTTGATCTCTCAGTAGGAAAGGCATGTGGCAGCAACTCGAAATAAATGCCCACCTGGTTAAGGAAACCTCGGCACTGAGTTGGCTCTCCCCCAAAGCGCTGTGGAAGGGGGGCAGAACCGGTCATACCCCGAAACACCGCAGGCGCAACAACAGGTGTCGGGGTAGACTCTGGCGCAACAACCGGAGCGGCAGTAGGAGCGGGCCCAGGAGCGACAACCGACCCATCGGCAACGGGAGCGAAATGAGCCGTGCGTTCAAGCAGGGTTTGCAACGCCACGGCGAACCGACCCAACAGGTGATCCTGCTGATCAAGTCTGGCAACCAGCGTGGGTAGCGAGGATGGCCCTGTACCGTCAGAATTCATGGCTTGGTCCTAATGTCACGGAACCATGAACCAGACGTACAACAACAGATAAGTGAAAATAAGAAGGCTTTAATGAAAATCAAGCTGTAAATCAAAAGTCCAAACGGATGGCGAAACCGAGGCAGAGTCCTTGCGAAGCCAGAGGTCAGGAACCAGGAGGGTAGTCAGACGAAGCCAGGATCAGGAACCAGCAGGGTAGTCAGACGAAGCCAGGATCAGGAACCAGCAGGGTAGTCAGACGAAGCCAGGATCAGGAACCAGCAGGGTAGTCAGACGAAGCCAGGATCAGGGACCAGAAGCAGCAGCAGTCTTAGAAGCATGTGAACACAGGAGGACCAAGCAAGGAACTGAAGCCACAGACCTCCTATATATATGAGCTAGGCATCCAGCTCCTCCCAGTGGGAAGGAGGAGCCGCAGGGTGGGAGGCTACAAGAAACCCAGAAACCAAGATGGCCGCCAGCACATGTCAAACGAAGGAGAACAGCAAGAAGGTAAGACCATGACAACAAGAAAGCCCAAAACAGTTTGCTGAAGACAAGAAGACTAAGGGCATGGATTACTGGAACCATGTCCTGTGGTCTGATGAGACCAAGTTAAACCTATTTGGTTCAGATGGTGTCAAGCGTGTGTGGCGGCAACCAGGTGAAGTGTACAAATACAAGTGTGTCTTGCCTACAGTCAAGCATGGTGGTGGGAGTGTCATGGACTGGGGCTGCATGAGTGCTGCCGGCACTGGGGAGCTACAGTTCACTGAGGGAACCGTGAATGCCAACATGTACTGTGACATACTGAAGCAGAGCATGATCCCCTCCCTTTGGAGACTGGGCGTCAGGGCAGTATTCCAACATTAAAACGAACCCAAACACACCTCCAAGATGACCACTGCCTTGCTAATGAAACTGAGGGTAAAGGTGATGGACTGGCCATGTATGTCTCCAGACCTAAACCCTATTGAACATCTGTGGGGCATCCTCAATCTGTAAGGTGTAGGAGCGCAAGGTCTCCAACATCCACCAGCTCCGTGATGTCGACATGGAGGAGTAGACGAGGGCTCAAGTGGCAACCTGTGAAGCTCTGGTGAACTCAATGCCCAAGAGGGTTAAGGCAGTTCTGGAAAATAATGGTGGCCACACAAAATATTGACACTTTGGGCCCAATTTGGACATTTTTACTTAGGGGTGTACTCACTTTTGTTGTCAGTGGTTTAAACATTAATGGCTGTGTGTTGAGTTATTTTGAGAGGACAGCAAATTTACACTGTTATACAAGCTGTAAACTCACTACTTTACATTGTAGCAAAGTGTAATTTCTTCAGTGTTGTCACATGAAAAGATAGAATAAAATATTTACAAAAATGTGAGGGGTGTACTCACTTTTGTTAGGTACTGTGTATGTATATATGTATCTGTATATATATATATATATATATACACTGTATATGTGTATATATATATATATATATGTATGTATGTATGTATCTATGTATGTATGTATGTATATATATATATATATATATATATATATATATATATATATACACACATACAGGGCTTTTTTCTTAGAAATTAGGTGCAGGAACTCAACCACGACCCCCCCCCCCCCCCCAAACCCCCTTCCCAACCTGGTCAAAATTTCACTAACAGATGGAGGGTCTCAAATGGCATTAAATACCAGGAGTGAACTATGTACAGAGTGCAGAGTTCGGTGTGGTTACACATAGGGTGCAGAGTTCAGGGGTGTGCTACGTGCAGAGTTCAGGAGTGTGCTACGTACATAGTGCAGAGTTCAGGAGTGTGCTACGTACATAGTGCAGAGTTCAGGAGTGTGCTGCGTACAGAGTTCAGGAGTGTGCTACGTACATAGTGCAGAGTTCAGGAGTGTGCTGCGTACAGAGTTCAGGAGTGTGCTACGTACATAGTGCAGAGTTCAGGAGTGTGCTACGTACATAGTGCAGAGTTCAGGAGTGTGCTACGTACATAGTGCAGAGTTCAGGAGTGTGCTATGTACATAGTGCAGAGTTCAGGAGTGTGCTACATACATAGTGCAGAGTTAATCCTTCTTCCGCAGCTGCTTATGCATCCCCCATCCACATCTCACTTTCCCCTCTCTTCTTCTCTAGTACTTCCCCTCACACTGTAGATGGCTTAGCCTCTCTCACTTGCAGGGAGATCATCCAGTGGGGATGTCAGCATCTGCACTGCACCCCAAGCACCGGAATCTCCTTTGTTCCCATACTCCACTTGGAAAACACAGGAATTCAGACCTCTGTGTTTATGAGTGACAGTGGTGAGAAGGGAGTAGAGGGCCTGAGCCAAAGGTGGTGGAACTGAGTTCCACCAAGTTCCAGCTGAA
The DNA here is from genome assembly GCF_965119305.1 of Pelophylax lessonae. Taxonomy (NCBI): domain Eukaryota; kingdom Metazoa; phylum Chordata; class Amphibia; order Anura; family Ranidae; genus Pelophylax; species Pelophylax lessonae. The sequence goes on from NC_138774.1 coordinate 222,328,132, forward strand.
AAAAAGCCCTATATATATATATATATATATATATATATATATATATATATTGCAGTCGGCAAATGCCTACTATCACTTTAACTTATTCAATAATCTTTGGAATTATACAGGCACTTTACATCTGGTCAATAATGCCTCAATCCTACCTCCTCGTGTTACCATTCACCGCTATTTAAAAAAAAAAAAAAATTTTTTAATTAATATGGAAAATTGTATTAAAACCTATTGTTGTGCATTCTTTTAGACTAAAACAAACTCAGCCTGTATTTTGAATGCAGTGCCCTTGATGTACAGACATCACAATGGCCGCAGGCAATGCTCGAGGGTGATTTCCACAGCACGGCATGCTGGGAGCTGCATCACTTTTTTCACTGGCCATCCTAAAGGTAAGATTGATCATTGCTCGTAAGACTTGCTGACTTATCTGGTCACGGAGGGGTTAAAAGCCCTTCCATGGCTAATTCGGTCTGCTCAGTAAGCAAAAAAATAAAGGGACAGGGAAAAGGGGGGAAAAAAGCCTTCTTTGCGAAGAAGCTATTTCCTGCCTACTGGTAAGAAAACTCTGAGCTGAGATAAATTATTCACGCGGCGGAAATGGGGCCCTTGTTTCGGAGAGTTTCTAAATCTGGATTCTTAATGTGCTCACTCGCTCTCTGTTTGTGGGTTTATTGATTCCTGCATCTCGCTGGCATCTGCCTACACCCAACACACACTCCCTCTATAGTTTATTGCAAGGTCACCACTAAGCATAGGTGACTCCGTCCAATGACATCCTTTCATGTTAGCTTAAAGTCATCATGTCATAATCCTGAGCTATTCTAACGCAGCATAAAAAATACATGAGCAGAGGTTGCATCTAGTGAAAAACGCACGTTAAAATGATCAATAGATCTAGAAATATAGGCAGCTGAAGTTAGACGCAAATCTCATTTTCCTTGAACAAATCAAGCATGGACCCCCGCTATCTATACACACACACACATACACACACACACTTGCATCATTTTTTTTTTTTTTTTTAACTTTGTGTTAAAGCGATACTAAAATCTCGTTTTTGTTTTTTGTTAAAAATAACAAACTTACTTACTTAAAGCGGAGTTCCGGGCACAAAAACAATTTTTTTTTTTGTGCCCCTCCGCTAGGTAGACCTGACCTGAAAAGGAATTGGATAGTTATTTTTATTTTTTTTGTTTACTCACCTTTTTATTGAAGATCGTAAATACTCACCTCTGACTGCTTCCCCCCTCGAGCCGCGGCTCACCCCGTCACTTCCTGCGCTGCGATGATTCCTGGGAGCTAAACGTCATCGCTCCCAGGAATCAATGCGCCGCACCGGCCCGCTCGTCACTTCCGGGCGACGCCGCATTCCCCTGCTAAACAGCTTCTGGGCATGCCCAGAAGCTGTTTAGGAATGCGGCGCCGCGCCGGAAGTGACGAGAGGGGCCGGTGCGGCGCATTCTGGGAGAAGAAGATGCGGAAGAAGACGCAGAAGAGGACCGCGCCTGCTTCAGCTGCCCACAAGAGAGATGGAAACGCTGTGGAAGAAATTTTCTAAGTAAGTATTTCTTCTAAAAGGTAAGTGCGAACTGGGACAGATCAGAGGCTAGCCATTGTGGAATGTGCTAGCCCTGACTGTCCCGGGGGTATGTTCATCAAAAAATGACATCTGTGCCCGGAACTCAGCTTTAACATACTTACCTCCTCTGTGCAGTGGATTTGCACAGAGTGGCCTGGATCCTCCTCTTCTCGGGTCTCTCTTCGGCACTCCTGGCCCCTCCCACCTGTTGGGTGCCCCCACAGCAAGCAGCTTGCTATGGGGGCACCGAGCCTTTCAGATCTGATCCATTCAGACACAGAGTCTGGGCCCCGCCCCATTTTGCTCCTCATGGGCTGACTTGCTTTCATTGACAACAGCGGGAGCCAAAAGAGCCACACTGCTGTCCCAGCCAATAAAGGAGGAGAGTCCAGGGCAGCTGAGACACTCCTGCAACATCACTGGATCTAGATAGACCTCAGGTAAGTATTAGGGGGGCTGCTGCACACCGAAGGCTTTTTATCCAAATGCATAGAATGCAATAAGATACAAAATCTTCGGCCTTTACAACCCTTTAAAGCAGAAGTAAAGTACGCTATAATTTTTTTTTTTTTTTTTTTTTAAGGCCACCCAGGTGGGTTATGCCATAATATACTACTATGTACAGCATATTTGTACATTATGGCAGACTTATGCTTGCCATGCACTATAGGAAAAATTGTTCAAACTAATTTTCGAAAAACGAGCACTCGGATGTGAGAGCAAACGATCGTGCCATTATGTAATGACCGATAAATCGTTCAATAGACATACATGAATCAGTTTTTTGTTAATTTTTTCACATATACCTAGTGCAAACAGTTTGGACGAGAAACACATTAATCTTTCAATTTATCGTTCGTTCGGCAGAAAATTTCCAAAATTGTCCTTCGTTTTCTCAGCTCAGTTTTTTTCGTATAGTGTATGGCCAGTATTACAGTCATATGGTTTCCTCCAGCACAGCGCTTGGACCAATCTGGCGGCTCCAGGCGCTTCCATCTTCACCCGGTCTTTCCTTCTGGGTCCCATGCCTTCGGCCACTTGATAGGCCGGGGCGAAATGACACCACTCCTGCGCATGGGCATGGGAGTCACATCACTGCAGCACGGATCGGGGTCTGTTCGGGGGTGTAAATGTTCGCTGAGCTGTGCATGCGCGGCTCAGTGAACATAACAGCTGACAGGCAGAAGAATGCCTATTATGGCAGAAGAGACCAATAGGGTCTCTTCTGTCATAGTTACATAGTTAGTCAGGTTGAAAAGAAAGACACAAGTCCATCTAGCTCAACCAATAAAAAACAAAAATGAAAACACAACCATACAATTCCATATACACAATCCTATACCCGCAGTTGATCCAGAAGTAGGCGAAAAACTCCAGCAAAGCATGATCCAATTTGCTACAACAGGGGAAAAAAACTCCTTCCTGACCCCCCGAGAGGCAATCGGATATTCCCTGGATCAACTTTACCTATAAATTTTAGTGTCCATTTATATTACGTACATATTATATTATGTACACCTAGGAAAGAAGCCCGGCTTTTTTTTTTTTTTTTTAAAAGCAATCTACTGAGCTGGCCAGAACCACCTCTGGAGGGAGTCTATTCCACATTTTCACAGCTCTTACTGTGAAGAAACCTTTCCATATTTGGAGACCAAATCTCCTTTCCTATAGGCGTAAGGAGTGCCCCCTTGTCCTCTGTAATGACCTTAAAGTGAAAATCTTAACACCAAGTTCACTATATGGACCCCTTATGTCAGTGGTGTCCAAACTTTTTTTTAAAGAGGGCCAGATTTGATTAAGTGAACATGCATGAGGGCCGACCATTTTGCCTGACATTTGAACCATTAAAATAAATATACACACATATATATATATATATATATATATATATATATATATATATATATATAGGAAATAATAAGCATCAGTACTTTATGAATAAAATCACACTTACAGAAACAGGCAGTAGGATTGTAGAAGTGACACCTCCTCGGTCAGCTCCATACATACACACACACACACACACACACACACACACACACAGACACACACATACATACACACACACTCACACACACACATACAAACACATACATACATACATACAAACACATACACACACACACACATACACACACATATATCACACTTACAGAAACAGGCAGTAGGATTGTAGAAGTGACATCTCCTCGGTCAGCTCCACAAGATCCTTGGTCGGCTCCTACAGGTGGCTGTGTGCGGTGAAGGAGAGAAGGCATGCAATTTTCAAATTCATTCTGCACTCCCGCACAGTCGTGGGCAGCGCCGGGCAGATAGGGCCGAGCGGGGGGCGGAGCGGGACTCGGGAGCAGCCGAGCTGCCGAGGGAGGCCAGAGGCCCCGCCCCCGAACCATTGCATCAGGACGGGGATGTGAGGAGTCTCAGAGAGAAAGGCATTGACAAAAGTCAGCAGTGTCTCCGGGGGCCGTATAAAACTAAAGGACGGGCCGCAACTGGCCTGCGGGTGGACTTTGGACATGACTGCCTTATGTATTTATACATGTTGATCATATCCCCCCTTAATCTCCTCTTCTCAAGAGAGAATAAATTCAGTTCATCTAATCTTTTCTCATATCTGAGCTCCTCCATGCCTCTTATCAGTTTGGTTTCTCTTCTCTGCACTTTCTCCAGTTCCCCAATATCCTTTTCGAGAACTGTTGCCCAAAGCTGAACTGCAGATTTCTGATGTGGTCTTACTAATGATTTGTACAGGGGCAAAAAGATCTCTCCCTCTCTCTCTGGAGTCCATGCCTCTGTTAATACAAGAAAGAACTCTGCTTGCTTTGGAAGCTGCAGCTTGGCATTGCATGCTATTATTAAGCTTATAATCTACCAGAACACCCAGATCCTTCTCCGCTATGGATTCCCCCAGTTCTCCCCCCTCTAGTATGTATGATGGATGCATATTCTTAGCCCCCAAGTGCAAAACTTTACATTTATCAACATTAAACCTCATTTGCCACATACTTGCCCAATGAAACAGTGCATTGAGGTCAGCTTGTAAATTGGAGACATCCTGTAAAGAACTTATTGCACTGCAAAGCTTGGTGTCATCTGCAAAGACTGAAATGGTTCTTTTAATCCCAGATCCTATATCATTTCTAAAGATATTAAACAATAGGTGTCCCAACACTGAACATTGGGGTACACCACTGATAACCTTATACCATTCAGAGTATGAATCATTAACCACTAATCTCTGAATTCTATCTTTTAGCCAATTTTCTATCCAATTACAAACTGATCTTTCCAAGCCAGTATACTTTACCTTACACATTAGCTGTGTGTGGGGAACTGTGTCAAACACTTTTGCAAAATCCAAGTATACTACGTCCACAGCCACCCCTCTGTCCAAGGTTTTACTTACCTCCTCCTAAAAAGAAATCAGGTTTGTTTGACAACTTCTGTCTTTCATGAATCCATGCTGTCTGTTGCTTAAAATATTTTTTTCCAGCAAGAACTTATCTATGTGGTCTTTTATTAAACTCTCCAGTATCTTCCAGACTATAGAAGTTTAACTAACAGGTCTATAGTTACTTGGCAAAGACTTTGTTCCCTTTTTAAATATAGGCACCACATTGGCCCTATGCCAATCCAGTGGTACTAATCCAGTCTTTAACAAGTCCCTAAAAATTTGAAACAAAGGCTTTGAAAAGACAGATCAAATCTTATAGGATGCGTGGGTGGATGCCATCTGGTCAAGGAGCTTTATACACCCTTATTCTGTCTAAATATTTTTGGACTATATCACTTTTGAGCCATTGTGGATCATTTGGGGCTTTGTCAATACCGTCGTCATTATGGCCATGAGCTCCCCATGCTCCTTTGTATACACAGACCTGAAGAAAGTTTTTAATAAATTTGCCTTATCTTTGTCCCCAGTCATCCACTCCAGATTATTTTATAAAGGGCCTACATGCTCAGACCTAACCTTTTTACTGTTAATATATTTGAAGTTTTTTTGGGGGTTTGTCCTACTATCTTTTGCAATCTATCTTTCATTTTGAATTTTTGCGTCCTTGATTTCCTTTTTACATATTCTGTTATATTCTTTGTAAAAATTAAACAATGATAGTGTTCCTTCATTTTTATATTTTTAAAAGCTTTTCTTTTTATCTATAGCTTTTTAACTTTGGCCGTGAGCCACATAGGTTTTATTTTTAGCCTTTGAAACTCATTGCCCATAGGGATATACTTTGCAGTGAGTTCACATACAGTTTTTTTGAAGAATTCCCATTTCTGTTCTGTGTTCATCGATGCCAATATTCCCTCCAAGTCTAAGTCTTGGAAAGCAGCCCTCATCTTTGGAAATTTTGCTCTCTTAAAGTTAAGTGTTTTTATATTTCCTGTATGCATTTCTTGCTTACAGCTAACATTAAATGAAACGATATTATGGTCACTGCTACCAAGATGTTTTTTTTATATGAATATTGGTAATAAGCTCTTCATAGTTTGGGATTACCAGGTCCAGCAGAGCATCATTTCTAGTGGGGGCCTCAATAAACTGCACCATCATTTGTCTTGTAATAGGTTCATAAATGTTTGCCCTTTAACAGTTTCAGCCATGCTGTTACTCCAGTCAATGTCTGGGTAGTTAAAATCACCCATTATTATAACTGTCCCAGCTCTTGCAGCTCTTTCTATCTTTGACAGGAGCTGAGTCTCCACCTCCTCATTAATACTGGGAGGTCTATAACAAACTCCAATGATAATCTTTGTATTACGCACACCCATGTACATTTCATCCCATACTGCTTCAGATTCAGCACACTCTCCATCAACTAGGTCATCTTTCACACTCACTTTGAGATCACTTCTCACATAGAGACAGACACCACCACCCCTCTGTTTTACCCTGTCTTTCCGAAAGACAGCATAGCCAGGAATATTAATAGCCCAGTCATGTGGAGAATGAAGCCAAGATTCAGCAATACCAATTAAATCATAGTTCTCCTCGTGCATCAGAGCTCCCAACTCACCTATTTTGATTGGCAGACTTCTGGCATTGGTGAACAAACACATTAATTCCTTGTCACATTTTGCACACTTTTTTGCATATTTTTTATTTTAGTACAAATAGTACCATCTGCCAAAGCTCTCCCCCCATCTTTCCCCATTCCACCCACCAATAGGGGCTGACACCTCTCTGACCTGTCTGCCCCATTATATTCTAATTCACCCTCCCCCCCTCAATCCTAGTTTACATTAGTCATAAATACCCTGCCTGTCAGCCATTTGATTACAAAACAAGTTTACTTCCACTTGAAGCTACATGTCCGAGCCATATAAACCTTCCTACCTGCACCTTGCCTTTTTTTAACTGCATTAGATGTACATTGATCATGTAGTTTTATGATGTCATTTGTTTGTCTATACACACAGCCTATAGTAGAGTACATTTTCATATTCATTCCTGTGTCAGAAGTTTCTGTTGTGAGGCATGTGGCATGGCACTGAATAGGTTAATGTCTATAGACAGAAGTGACATTTCCTGTGAAGGAACTATATATCCCACAATCCCTGGGTCTCTCAGTCTAGCACTGGTGTAGGTGAGAGCTAAAAAGTATTTAGATCTGACACAGACACAAACAGGCAGAGCAATTAGCAGAGAACTCACCAAGCTGGAAGAGATGTGTTTCATCATTTTAGCACTCCCACGTTTGTGATGTAACACAGAAGAAATTGAAAAGCGTTGGATTGGCCGCTGTGTGATCCAGTAGTTGCCTATCCCTTTAGTAAAAAGGACAAACTAGATGAACGAATACATGGACGAATACATGGACATAGGGGAATCGATCAGTCATGACACTACAAACTGCAGCTATGACATGTGAGCCCATCATTACAAGGTAAGGCAACAAACAACACATGGAATATTCCTACACTAATACTTAGTTAAAACAATTAAAACATTTGAAAGTGTACAATGCCTTTAATCACTTTTGGGCAGCAAGGCCAGGCTAGATAATGTACCCATGCATGGTCCAGCCTGTTCTGGTTTAGGGGCATGCAGCGCGCGGCTCCTGTGACCTCTGTGTCCACCGATCAAATACATATATATTCGCTAGCATACCATGGATCCTCAATTGCATTCAAATCTTCATTGAAGAATGATCACATCACAGAAGACATAGTGCAACATTTCGGAGCCACTTAGGATGACTTCATCAGGCACATGTCCACCTGACACAGCAGATCACAATCACTGGTAACCGCTGATTGGTCATAGCAATCATATGATACCAATGTATACAATTTGCCATGAATGGATTTCCAGTTTCCAGCTTGCTTACAGTTGTGATCTGTGATTGTCCCACAACAATCACATGGTACCTGGATACTTGTCTGGTGTAATCAATTTTCAAATATATACCATCGTTTATAGAGTAGACAAGCCCTCAACATTTCCACACTTCTGCTCGCAATAGGCAAGTGAAATAAACCAAGGGTCAGTGTGGAGCCGCATCGGAAACCCCATCTGTGCAGCTCCACACTGACCCTTATCTGAGAAAATGAACTCCCACCCCCCTGGAAAACCCATCCACCTGCTCCTCTCCTTCTCCTCCTTTCATGACCACTTCATCCTCCTGATCATCTCCTGCCCTCAGGGTGCAGACTGTCCTGGAAGGAGGGGTTTCATTCCTTCAGCATGCCCTGAGTTTCACACACATCCCTTCTCTCGCCCTTTCTCCCTGCCAGTGTGCTCTGTCCTTTAAGGGGATGTAGGGGCGAGAAGTTTAAAAAGAAGCAGCTGACAACCACACTGAAACAAAAACTGCTGACTGAGCTAGTAAGCCCCCGGGGACCATTCCAAGTGGATGAGCACTGTCACTGTCACTAATCAGACCCTGCCCCGCCTTTCTCTCCCCCTGCCCCCCTCTCTATCCCCCTGTCCCCTCTCTTTCCCTGTTCCCCCTCCCTCTCTCTTCCTGCCCCCCTTTCTCTAATCTTGCCCTCCCCTCTCTCTCCCTGCCCCCTCTTTCTCCCAGCTCCCCCTGTCTCTCTCCCCTGCCCCCCTCACTTTTCCTCTTCCTGCTTCCTCTCTCTTCCTGCACCCCCCTCTCTTCTCCTTGCCCCCCTCTCTCCCCCTGCCCCCTCTTTCTCCCAGCTCCCCCTCTCTCTCTCCCCTGCCCCCCTCACTTTTCCTCTTCCTGCTTCCTCTCTCTTCCTGCACCCCCCTCTCTTCTCCTTGCCCCCTCTCTCCCTCTGCCCCCTCTTTCTCCCAGCTCCCCCTCTCTCTCTCCCCCTGCCCCCCTCACTTTACCTCTTCCTGCTTCCTCTCTCTTCCTGCACCCCCCTCTCTTCTCCTTGCCCCCCTCTCTCCCCCTGCCCCCTCTTTCTCCCAGCTCCCCCTCTCTCTCCCCCCTGCCCCCTCACTTTACCTCTCCCTGCTCCCTCTCTCTTCCTGCCCCCCCTCTCTCTCCCTGACCCCTCTCTCCCTACCCCCTCTCTCCCTGTCCTCCTCTCTCTCTCCCTGCCCCCTCTCTCCCTGCCCCCTCTCTCCCTGCCCTCCTCTCTCCCTGCCCCCCTCTCTCCCTGTCCTCATCTCTCTCTCCCTGCCCCCCTCTCTCCCTGCCCCCTCTCTCCCTGCCCTCCTCTCTCCCTGCCCTCCTCTCTCCCTGCCCCCCTCTCTCCCTGTCCTCATCTCTCTCTATCCCTGCCCTCCTCTCTCCCTGCCCCCCTCTCTCCCTGTCCTCATCTCTCTCTATCCCTGCCCCCCTCTCTCCCTGTCCTCATCTCTCTCTATCCCTGCCCTCCTCTCTCCCTGCCCCCTCTCTCCCTCTACCCCCTCTCACTCTCTCCCTGCCTGTGTGCTCAGTCTGTGAAGAGGATGTGGGGGCAGGAAAATTAAAAAGAAGCAGCTGACAGCCACACTGAAACAAAAGCTGCTGACTTAGCCAGAAAGCCCCTGGGGACCATTCTAAGTCTGATTGTCACTGACCAGCCCCCCTCTCTCTCTCCCTCCCTGCTCTCCCCTCTCTCCCTGCCCTACTCCCTCTCCCCTCTCTCTCTGCCTCCCTATTCTCCTCTCTCTCCCTGCCCCCCTCTCTCCCTGCCCTACTCTCTCTCCCCTCTCTCTCTCTCTCCCTCCCTGCTCTCCCCTCTCTCCCTGCTCTCCCCTCTCTCCCTGCTCTCCCCTCTCTCCCTGCCCCCCTCTCTCCCTGCCCTACTCTCTCTCCCTGCCCTACTCTCTCTCCCCTCTCTTTCCCTCCCTGCTCTCCCCTCTCTCCCTGCCCTACTCTCTCTCTCTCTCCCCTGCCCCCTTTCTCTCTCCCTGCCTGTGTGCTTCATCTGTGAAGGAGATGTGGGGCAAGAAGATTAAAAAGGAGTAGACCAATTTGTCACCCAACTGTGCTCCCGTGTTATCACCCCATCACATGTGCGCCTGGTAGAGAGGAAGTAGAAGTAGAAGAAGTGGCCATGCTAACACACATAGTGCAATTATGGTCCACTAATGTCTAAAGGGAGCCAGTCCAAAGCAATGATGCGTGGCTAATGCTGAAGCAAGTGCATGTAGACGGGAAGTGGCTAAAAGAGGCTGAAGGAGATCAGCAGCTCTGATTTGCCACAAAGGATTAAAAAAAAAGTGAAAATAGTATTTTATTAAAAAAAAAAAAGGCAATTGCTTACGACATGCACCTAATGCCCTTCAGTTTGGTTTACAGGTTTTGTTCAGTCTGTCTGTCAGCTGTCAGCTCAGCACAAAGACGATTTTCAAGTAATCCCACAATCTCAATTCAAAAGTGATTTTGCAGATTTTACCAGTAAATGAACTAAAGAGATCTATCGATATGGAGGAAAGTTTCTCCCCGCACTGTGCATGTCCAGACAGCTGTATACAGGGAGACGGCTGATGCTGAATTTGGTGCTTAAAGACAGTGGAGCTCTTTAATAAGGCCGCAGGGGATTTGTGATCCTCTTACACAGTTATTACAATTTTATCACTAATCCTGCATAGGAGGACACTCCGTGTCACTACAAACCTAGGGACCTCCGCGGGAGAAACAGAATGTCATTGTACACACAAAGCAGATGGGATCCACTAACTGCTCCCTGACATCACTAAAGCCGGTCACACACCTGTTAGATTATGCGTGGATATGATCTATCAGATCCGAAAAATTATACCCTATAGTGCCAGTGTCTACCGGACTGTGTAGAAACACTTTAGCTAGGCACTTGCACTAGAAAGTGGGCACTTGCACTATGGAGCAGGGACTTGCACTATAGAGTAGGCCTTTGTACTATGGAGTAGGTACTTGTACTATGTACAGTAGTAGGCACTTGCACTATAGAGTAGGCACATGTACTATGGAGTGGGCAGTTGTATTATGGAGTAGGTACTTATAGTTTGTACAGCAGTAGGCACTTGCACTATGGAGTAGGCACTTGTACTATGGAGTAGGCGCTTGCACTAGGATGCAGGCACTTTTACTATGTAGCAGGCACTTGCACTAGGGAGTAGGGACTTGCACTAGTGAGTTGGCCAATTGTATTAGGGAGTAGACGCTTGCACTAGGGAGAAGGTACTTGCTCTATGGCATAGGTACTTGCACTAGGCATTTGCACTAGGGAGTAGACACTTGCACTATGGAGCAGGCACTTGCACTATAGAGCAGGCACTTGCACTATGGAGCAGGCACTCGCACTATGGAGTAGGCCCTTATACTATGGAGTAGGCCCTTATACTATGGAGTAGGCCCTTGTACTATGGAGTATGTATTTGCACTATGGAGTAGGCCCTTGTATTATGAAGTAGGTACTTTTACTATGTACAGTTATAGGCACCTGCACTATGGAGTAGGTATTTGCACAATGGAGTAGGCCCTTGTATTATGGAGTAGGTACTTTTACTATGTACAGTTATAGGCACCTGCACTCTGGAATGGACACTTGCACTATGGAGTAGGCACTTGCACTATGGAGTAGGCCCTTGTACTATGGAGTAGGCCCTTGCACTATGGAGTAGGCCCTTGCACTATGGAGTAGGTACTTTTACTATGTACAGTTATAGGCACCTGCACTATGGAGTAGGTATTTGCACTATGGAGTAGGCCCTTGTATTATGGAGTAGGTACTTTTACTATGTACAGTTATAGGCACCTGCACTCTGGAATGGACACTTGCACTATGGAGTAGGCACTTGCACTATGGAGTAGGCCCTTGTACTATGGAGTAGGCCCTTGCACTATGGAGTAGGCCCTTGTATTATGGAGTAGGCACTTTTACTATGTACAGTTATAGGCACCTCTATGATGGAATGGACACTTGCACTATGGAGTAGGCACTTGCACTATGGAGTAGGCCCTTGGACTATGGAGTAGGTACTTGCACTATGGAGTAGGCCCTTGTATTATGAAGTAGGTACTTTTACTATGTACAGTTATAGGCACCTGCACTATGGAGTAGGCCCTTGTACTATGGAGTATGTACTTGCACTATGGAGTAGGCCCTTGTACTATGGAGTAGGTACTTGCACTATGGAGTAGGCCCTTGTACTATGGAGTAGGTACTTGCACTATGGAGTAGGCCCTTGTATTATGGAGTAGGCACTTTTACTATGTACAGTTATAGGCACCTGCACGATGGAATGGACACTTGCACTATGGAGTAGGCACTTGCACTATGGAGTATGCCCTTGTACTATGGAGTAGGCCCTTGTATTATGGAGTAGGCACTTTTACTATGTACAGTTATAGGCACCTGCACTATGGAGTAGGCCCTTGTACTATGGAGTATGTACTTGCACTATGGAGTAGGCCCTTGTATTATGAAGTAGGTACTTTTACTATGTACAGTTATAGGCACCTGCACGATGGAATGGACACTTGCACTATGGAGTAGGCACTTGCACTATGGAGTAGGTACTTGCACTATGGATTAGGCCCTTGTACTTTGGAGTAGGCACTTGCACTATGGAGTAGGCACTTGCACTATGGAGTAGGTACTTGTACTATGTACACTTATAGGCACCTGCACGATGGAGTGGGCACTTGTACTATGGAGTAGGAACTTGTACTATGTACAGTTATAGGCACTTGCACTATGGAGTAGGCCCTTGTACTATGGAGTAGGTACTTTTACTATGTACAGTTATAGGCACTTGTACTATGGAGTAGGCACTTGCACTGTGGAGTAGGCCCTTGTACTATGGAGTAGGCACTTGCACTATGGAGTAGGCCCTTGTATTATGGAGTAGGTACTTTTACTATGTACAATTATTAGCACCTGCACGATGGAATGGGCACTTGCACTATGGAGTAGGCACTTGCACTATGGAGTAGGCCTTTGTACTATGGAGTAGGTACATGTACTATGTACAGTTATAGGCACCTGCACTATGGAGTAAGCACCTGCACGATGGAGTGGACACTTGCACTATGGAGTAGGTACTTGTACTATGTACACTTATAGGCACCTGCACGATGGAGTGGACACTTGTATTATGGAGTAGGTACTTGCACTATGGCGTAGGCACTTGTGCTATGGGGTTACTGATCTAGCAGATAAAGGCTAAGAAAAATCTAAGGTAAAGGCTGACACCTGCAGCTTTTTTCGGTGAGGCTTCTTTCAGACAGGCAGCAGCACTTATCGCCCTCTGAAAAGTGATCCACGGTGAACAGGTTAACAGGCATTCTGGAGGCTTTATTACAGCCTCCTGACACCTGTCTTTATATTTTTAAATTGCCGTAAGGCAATTTTACATTGTGGGTCAGCACTGCAACTTCAAGCCAAGTGTTTGGCTCATGGCTACGGTGTGGCCCCAATGATCTCAAAAAGCAATTATGACAGGAGGGGCACCTTCCAAACTCTGAAGCTGAGTTATAAATGCTGCGGAGGCAAAGCATTGAAGCTGTGGCATGTGTACAGCCCTATCAGGCTGTTATGTTAGTATATGGGTGGGCAGCAGGGGGGTGGTAAGAGTGCAGCTCAGAAACCTGTTTTTACCACCCCTCCATCCGCCTATGTGAAAGCCTTTAAAGTGACACTATGGGTTTGATTTGCCAAAACGGGAGAGTGCAAAATATGGTGCAGCTGTGAATGGTAACCAATCAGCTTTTAACTTCAGCATATTCAATTAAGCTTTAAAACCCGGAAGCTGATTGGTTTCTAGGCAGAGCTGCACCAGATTCTGCAGTTTTAGTAAATCAACCCCTAAATATCCTTATTCTCCAAATATAATCCTCACACATCCACAACTTTATGGTCTTGTAATCTATTTTTCATTAAATTGTCTCTTGCTGTGTTTTTTTGCCTCCTTGCAATGTCCTTTGTGAGCTCCCAAACCTTTCCTTTCTCCCTCACTTCCCTTTGGAGTGATGCACATTAGTTGAAATAAGGAGGATAAAGAAGAACATTTGTAGTTTTTAATTCAGTCGAAGTACAGGAAATATAGCGGTTTACGCGTTTTGGTTGTTAGCATTATTTATAGTCATAAAGGTGCATATTAGTTGTGGTCATGTACACTGCTCTATACACCCTACACTGCCCATAGTCCATCTCAGGAGGTGGTTACATTCTTACATACAGTGGGTACATGGAGAACGAATGTAGCCATCCTCTAACTAGAGGTCGGATCACAGCAACAACAAAAAAAAGGAATTTGGAGATTTAGAGGCGGAGAACAATAGATTGGATTTTTCTGAGTAAAGAATAAATATTTAAATCATTTTTTTTCTGAACTAGAGTTCCCTGATGCATCATGACAGCATACAATGGGTTGTGGCTCCGCCCCCGCTGTATCCTGCCATGGAAATGCACCAAGAAAGGAAAATTAAGGAAAGGTAATGTGTCACCTTAAAGCTGGGCCCATACAAAGATTCTGGTAGATTTATTGCAAGATTGATTTTTGAGCTTTTGAGTTACACATTTGAATTGAATACTTGCCGCAGGGAAGTCACTGGATCCACCACATACAGTAAGATCCCGCTTTTTTTGTTTTCTCTAGACCAGTGGTCTCCAAACTGTGACCCAAGAGCTGGATGTGGATATTTGCTTGCCTTTACCTAGGCCTTGGGGCACTATTCCTCCCAAAGACACCAACAATGGGGCACTATTCCTCCCAAAGACACCAACAATGGGGCACTATTCCTCCCAAAGACACCAACAATGGGGCACTATTCCTCTGAATGACACCAATAATAGGGCACTATTCCTCCCAAAGACACCAACAATGGGGCACTATTCCTCCCAATGAAACCAACAATGGGGCACTATTCCTCCCAATGACACCAACAATGGGGCACTATTCCTCCCAAAGACACCAACAATGGGGCACTATTCCTCTGAATGACACCAATAATAGGGCACTATTCCTCCCAATGACACCAACAATGAGGCACTATTCCTCCCAATGACACCAACAATGGGGCACTATTCCTCCCAATGACACCAACAATGGGGCACTATTCCTCCCAATGACACCAATAATAGGGCACTATTCCTCCAAATGAAACCAACAATGGGGCACTATTCCTCCCAATGGCACCAACAATGGGGCACTATTCCTCCCAATAACACCAACAATGGGGCACTATTCCTCCCACTGACACCAATGATTGGGTACTATTTCTCCCAAAGACACCAACAATGGGGCACTATTCCTACCAATAACACCAACAATGGGGCACTAATCCTCCCAATGACACCAACGATGGGGCACTATTCCTCCTAATAACACCAATAACGGGGCACTATTCCTCCCAATGACACCAACAATGGGGCACTATTCCTCCCAATGACACCAATAACGGGGCACTATTCCTCCCAATGACACCAACAATGGGGCACTATTCCTCCCAATGACACCAATAACGGGGCACTATTCCTCCCAATGACACCAACAATGGGGCACTATTCCTCCCAATGACACCAACAATGGGGCACTATTCCTCCCAATGACACCAATAACGGGGCACTATTCCTCCCAATGACACCAACAATGGGGCACTATTCCTCCCAATGACACCAATGATTGGGCACTATTTCTCCCAAAGACACCAACAACGGGGCACTATTCCTCCCAATGACACCAACAATGGGGCACTATTCCTCCCAATGACACCATTGATGGCACACTATTCCTCTGAATGACACTAATAATAGGACACTATTCCTCCCAATGACACCAACAATGGGGCACTATTCCTACCAATAACACCAACAATGGGGCACTAATCCTCCCAATGACACCGATGGGGCACTATTCCTCTCAATGACACCAACAATGGGGCACTAATCCTCCCAATGACACCAACGATGGGGCACTATTCCTCCCAATGACACCAATAACGGGGCACTATTCCTCCCAATGACATCAATGATGAGGCACTATTCCTCCCAATGATGCTAATGATGGGACACTGTTTCTCCTGATGACGTGACACTATTCCTCCCATGCGTCTATTGACACAGAGTGGGTGTCTCAGCCTCGGCACAGCATTTGATTGACAGTAGCAGGAGCCAATCTGCCCAGGGAAAATGGAAACAGCATCGCAAGCTGCTGCTCTCGTGCACATTGCTGGATCAGATCGGGGTCAGGTACGTATAAGGGGGGCTGGGGGGGATTTTGTAGCACAGAAGTTTTTTCACCTTAACCACTTACGGACTGCTCGTCGCAGTTTTATGTTGGTACTTTGACGTTAAATACTGGGGTTATGGCAGCAGATAGCTGCCATAACCCCAGTATTTCTTTAAACTGCGGGAGGTCCGCTTTAATATAAGGGTGGTCCCAGTGGCGGATTCTCCACGGATCACCTTTAAGGGCGGCGGAAGTGGTGCCCCTCCCGCCGCTTCCTGGTCATTTTACCGAACCCGTCAGGTAGCAGGGAAAACGATCCAGTCCGCTGTCCCCTCAGGCAGGAAGTCGAGTGAGGGCAAGATGGCCCTCACTCAACTTTATGGCCTTGGAGGACCAGAGTGAAGTCACACTTCGCTTCCTAGCAACAGATTTACAGAGCCCATTTTTTTCATCCTGAAAAAAAATTACTTTTTTTTTCTTTTTTAGTGTAGATAAGATCTTTTTGACCCCAGATCTCACATTAAAGAGGTCCTGTAATGCTTAATTCTGTTACAAGGGATCAAAACATTTAAAAAAAAAAAACAGTGTAAAAATAAAAAATAAAAGATAAAATTAAAAGGAAAAAAAAAACAATTATAGCGCCACGTCCCTGTGAGCTTGCGCGCAGATGCGAACGCATACGCAAGTCACGCCCACATATGTAAACGGTATTCAAACCACCCATGTGAGGTATCGCCGCAATCGTTGGAGCGAGAGCAATAATTTGAGCCCTGGACCCTCTCTATAACTCTAAACTGGTAACCTGTATTGTAGAAATTTTTAAAATGTCACCTATGGGAATTTTTATGTACCAATCTTTGTCGCCATTCCACAAGCGAGCGTGCGTGGGTATCTATTTACTCGGCGTAACATTATCTTTCACATTATAGAAAAAAATTGGGCTAACTTTACTGTTTTTTTTTATTTTTTAATTCAAAAAAGTGTATTTTTTCCAAAAAAACTGCGTTTGTAAAACCGCTGCGCAAATATGGTGTGATAAAAAAATATTGCAACGATCTCTATTTTATTCTCTAGGGTCTCTGCTAAAAAAAAAAAAAAAAGAATATTATACTGGCTCTTTGTATAGAAAGTTTGGACACCTTTGCTCTAGACGGACTAAAAGTGCGCAAAACTGAAAGATTTTTTTCCCCTATTTTTTGGATTAACGGGATTGTATTTTAGTAATCAACTAAATTACTATCTGATTGACGAGAAAATCCTCCACTTTGATCAGTTCAGCAAGCAAGTGGAGCTTTTCTAGTTTCCCGAGATGCAGCAACATATTGAACAATTTCTTTTCTGATCGATCACTCCCAATAGGAACAATCAATCTACAGTCATGATCCATTCCACTGATATGCCGAACACAGGGGAGTGGATTTTGATTGATAGCTAAAATCTGATCATTGATCCTTTCTCAGTTTCCACCATGCAGATTGCACTTGTATACAATTGTATCTCAAAGTATCTCAATGCTGTTGTTTGATGCAGAACGATTGTCAATTTCTTCCCTGGCTGAATGACTCTGAATGAATCCAATCTAAACTGATCAGAAGGGAAGTTATAGCTGATCAGTTGTTTGGGCAGTAATGTTTTTATGAAATCGCATATAGGATCTGACAATAAAAAAAATGCGTGTGTGGCCACCTTTGGTTTAAAGCGGTTGTAAACCGCTGAACTTTTTTTTTTTTCTTACCTGCAAGACAAAGGCATAATGTGCTAGTATGCATCACATACTAGCACATTATGTTAAACACACCTGAAAAGGAAGCGTTCCAGTGATGCCATCGCTGAAGGCAGTGGCCATCTCTACCCGGTCTTCCTTCCGGGTTCCCGTCTCCGGCTCTGAAACGGCATGGGTGGTCGTTCCTTCAGAGCGCGTGTGCCAGTGACGTAACTGGCTGCTAGCTCAGTAAATATCTCCTATACGATGCATGTTTAGGAGATATTTATAGTTACATACATAGTTACATAGTAGGTGAGGTTGAATAAAGACAATAGTCCATCTAGTTCAACCTGTGTAGGTGTGTGTGGCCATAATCATCTTGTATATCCCTAAATGTTCTGATTCTTGAGATGTATGTCCAAGAGTCTTTTGAAAGCCACCATACTTCCCGCAGAAACCACCTCTTGTGGTAGAGAATTCCACAATCTTGTAGCCCTAACAGTAAAGAACCCCCTGAGTTGCCTGAGGTTAAAACGCTTCTCCTCTAATCGCATTGTATGTCCTCGCATCCTCATGCAATTCCTTTCGACTGAATAGCTGTTTTCCTATGCCAAGATCACCATTGAGATATTTATAAATTGCTATCATGTCCCCTCTCAGGTGTCTCTTCTCCAGGGAGTATAAATCAAGCGATTGCAGACGCTCTTCATAATTAAGGTTATACTACCTATAGGTAAGCCTTAATATAGACTTACCTATAGGTAAAACTTGAAGATGGAAATGTACTTCCTCTTGAATAAACGTTTAACCTAAACTCACCAGTCAATCTAATATCTATGGGTATTTGATCAATTACGGCATATTTCAATTGATTTCAAACTAACTGGCGTTATTTGTTTTCATTGAAAAATTGCTGTAAAGCTTGTGACTCAGCCCTTTACACATCTTTCCTATGGTGGCCACTCATGCTTCAACTTTATTAAACAATCAATATGTCCAATCAAATAGCCATAGCTTACCTTCAGATCGATTTTGATCACATTCAATCAAACTGAGTCGATCGGCCAGATCGGCTAGGGGGTAATATCTTGCATCAATCAGCAGCACTGAGATACAATTGTATTTTGATTGATCAGATTATGAGATTACATGATAAAAATGGAGGTGCCATCGATAGGATGGTAAGGTAAACCACTTGAAGACCACCTAACATAAAAACATTCACCGGCCACTTTATTAGGTTCACCTGTTCAATTGCTAGGCAACACAAATTGCTAATCAGCCAATCATATGGCAACAACTCAATGCATTTAGGCATCTAGATGAAGTGAAGATGACTTGCTGAAGTTCAAACTGAGCATATAAGTGACTTTGAATGTGGCATGGTTGTTGGAACCAGACGGACTGGACTAAATATTTACTGGGATTTTCATGCACAACCATCTCTAGGGTTTACAGAAAATGGTCCAGAAAAGAGAAAATATCCAGTGAGCGGCAGTTGTGTGGACGAAAATGCCTTGTTGATGTCAGAGGAGAATGGGCAGACTGGTACCAGATGATAGAAAGGCAACAGTAACTCAAATGACCACTCATTACAACCAAGGTAGGCAGAATACCATCTCTGAATGTACAACACATTGAACCTTGAAACAGATGGGCTACAGCAGCAGAAGACCACACCAGATACCACACCTGTCAGCTAAGAACAGGAAACTGAGGCTACAATTTGCACAGGCTCACCGAAATCGGACAACAGAAGATTGGAAAAACGTTCCCTGGTCTGATGAGTCTCCATTTCAGCTGTGACATTCAGAAGGTAGGGTCAGAATTTGGTGTAAACAACATGAAAGCATGGATCCATCCTGCCTTGTATCAACGGTTCAGGCTGGTATTGTTTTTCTCAGGAGGCGATTGGCTTTTTTGTAAAAGCCATCCAAACGGCTAATCCCACCAACCAATGGAACTCCGGAATCTCCATCCCACCAGAGAACCCGGCACTGAATTGGGTGGTTATGCTGGCTTGCCATAGAGCCCATGGAGGAACAGAAGGTCTCCGATGAGCTCTATAGTACAGGAGACCCGAAGTGACGAATACTTTTGTCACTTACGGTTTCCCTGGAGATAAACAGCGCTATTTTAAAATCTTAAAGTATTTGAACACACCGATCTTAGTGTGATCAGATGCTTTTGGGACAGAGGAGACATCTGGGGTCTAATAGACTCCAGATCTCCCCTGTCACTGTCTTTTGCTGTCACAAGTAATGTTTAAATTCCTTGTGACAGCAATAAAAGTGATAAAAAAAAAGAGAAAGTGTAAAAATAAAAAATAAAATAAATGATAAAATAAAACATTTTTAACCACTTGCCGACCAGTCACGTTAACTGTACTGCGGCAAAGTGGCTCGTTCCCGTCCAGCGACGTAGACCTACGATCTGACCCTGTGTCACTCAGTCACCTCCCCCCACACACGTCAGTAAGCACGAGGCATACATTAACCCCTCCCTCTCCAATAAAATTAACCCCTTCCCTGCCAGTGTCATTTTTACAGTAACAGTGCATATGTATAGCACTGATTACTGCAGTAATGTCACTGGTACCCCCAGTGTCAAAAATGTCAGTCAAGGGTCCGATCTGTCCGCCGCAATGTCGCAGTCCCGCAAAAAAAATCGCAGATCGCCACCATTACTCGTTAAAAAAAAAACACCAAAAATGACAGAAATCTTTCCCTTAGTTAGTAAACGCAATAACTTTTGCGCAAACCAATTAAAATACGCTTATTGTGATTTTTTTTACCAAACATAGGTAGCAGAAAACAAATTGGCCAAAAATGTAAAAAAATTTTGATTTTTACATTTTTTTGGGGGGGAATTTCATATAAAAAAAATGTAAAAAATATTGTTATTTTTTCAAAATTTACGCTCTTTTTTTGTTTATAGCGCAAAAAGTAAAAATCACACAGGGGATCAAATACCACCAAAAGAAAGCTCTGTTTGTGGGAAAAAAAGGACGTACATTTCGTTTGGGTATGGTGTCGCACGACCGCGCAATTGTCAGTTAAAGTCGCACAGTGCCAAATCGCAAAAAGTGGCCAGGACGTAAGACAGCAAAATCCTCCGGTGGTAAAGTGGTTAAAGTGTGACAAGTTCCTCCACCCCAAACTCGCTCATCCATGTCTTTATGGACCTTTCTTTGTGCACTGGTGTGCAGTCATGTTGGAACAGGAAGGGGCCATCCCCAAACTGTTCACACAAAGTTAGGAGCATGAAATTGTCCAAAATGTCTTGGTATTCTCACGTCTTAAGAGTTCCCTTCACTGGAACTAAGGGGCCAACCCCTGAAAAACAACCCCACACCATAATCCCCCCTCCACCAAATGATTTGGACCAGTGCACAAGGCAAGGTCCATAAATACATGGATGAGTTTGGGGTGGAGGAATGTGAATGGCCTGCACAGAGTCCTGACCTCAACCCGACAGAACACCTTTGGGATGAATAAGAGTGGAGACTGCGAACCAGGCCTTCTTGTCCTACATCATTGCCTAACCTCACAAATGAGCTTCTGGAAGAATGGTCAAACATTCCCATAGACACTCCTAAACCTTGTGGACATCCTTCCCAGAAGAGTTGAAGCTGTTATAGCTGCAAAGGGTGGGCCAACTCAATATTGAACCCTATGGACTAAGACTGGGATGCCATTAAAGTTCATGTGCGTGTGAAGGCAGACGTCCCAATACTTTAGGTAATAGAGTGTACAATCTCCTTAAAGGTAGCTATATACACTATAATCTGATTGTACAACCCCCTGTACACTCATATTTTAAATTAACAAAACTGTATAATATGAGGACAAAAATGTTCTCCCCTCGGAGCCCCAACTTTAGTTTAAGGATGCCTCTCTGGTCATGTGATCAATGCTGGCTTTTAATTGCCTGACAACATGCCAATAGACAATTTTCAGTCTCTAATGAGGGCAAAGATCCACAATGCACCTGGAAACCAGTTGACCTGATGTCGCTCAGAGCGGCTTTGTCTTTTATTTCTGGCAGGAAAGAAGAGGTTTTTTTTTAATTCATAAGACAAATTTGGCAATGTTGTTGTGTTGCTTCTGACTCATGCTGTTTGATTTTTTAATAATTGGTCCATTTCAAGAAGCCAGCAGATGATTACTGCACCAGCCAGCAACCGCCGAAAAAGCTGTCATCACTTTTGGCTCCGTTTTCTTCTGAATAACATTGGTTTCCTTTACATGAACATATTGGAGATTCTTCAAGCCTCAGTCCATTAAACAATTACATGGGACAGTATCAGGTTTCTGCATTATTGCCCTATTTCTTTTTTTTTTTTGGAACAACCTGTCCCTCTTGGCTTTTCAGTGATCCCTCGGTTAGGTTATGTTCACATCCGTGCGTTCCAGGGACGAGTGCAAAATTGTGCACTTTCCCGACATGCACAGAAGCGTGCTGCCCTTTAGTAGATGTGCGGCAGTGCCGTGAATCCTTAATGGTGCCCTTACGCATCAGCTAACACGCGCTTTCCTTATATGCCCAGAATTGCACAAAACCTAGGACGCTGCTCTAGATGTGCGTCCCAATAGCCGGTGACTCCTACTGTTGGGTGCAGACAGAAGAGAAAGCTTGTCCCAGCTCTATGCAACTCCTAGTAAGAAAATGTCATACTGCCGCACACCAGCTTAGCCCATGTCTAAAATAATAAACAACTTTAGACTGGCTCCATCCAGGCCCTGCCCCTATATGTTTCGCCCTGCCCACAGGGCATAGTTATGGAGGTTGTTATTACAGACATGGGCTGAGTTGGTGTGTGGTGGTTGGATGTTTTCTTACTAGGAGATGCACAACAAACATGCTGCCCTTTGGCAGATGTGCGGCAGTGTCAATAATTCATAATGGTTCCCCCTACGCATCTGCTAAGGCAGAAAAGAGCTTACCCTGGCTCTATGCAACTCCTAGTAAGAAAATGTCATACTGCCGCACACCAGCTTAGCCCATGTCTAAAATAATAAACAACTTTAGACTGGCTCCATCCAGGCCCTGCCCCTATATGTTTCGCCCTGCCCACAGGGCATAGTTATGGAGGTTGTTATTACAGACATGGGCTGAGTTGGTGTGTGGTGGTTGGATGTTTTCTTACTAGGAGATGCACAACAAACATGCTGCCCTTTGGCAGATGTGCGGCAGTGTCAATAATTCATAATGGTTCCCCCTACGCATCTGCTAAGGCAGAAAAGAGCTTGACCTGGCTCTATGCAACTCCTAGTAAGAAAATGTCATACTGCCGCACACCAGCTTAGCCCATGTCTAAAATAATAAACAACTTCAGTCTGGCTCCATCCAGGCCCTGCCCCTACGCGTTTCGCCCTGCCCACAGGGCAAAGTTATGGAGGTTGTTATTACAGACATGGGTTGAGTTTGTGTGCGGTGGTTGGATGTTTTCTTACTAGGAGATGCACAACAAACATGCTGCCTTTTGGCAGATGTGCAGCAGTGCCATTAATTAATAATGGCACTCTTATGCAACTTCTAACGCACGCGTTTTTGCATGTTCAGCAACACCATGGGGTTTTAGCTTGGTGCGTGTACAACTTTTTTAAAAGAGAAAGTGCAGAAACACGCATAGGCTCCAGCGCACTTGCATAGTGTAAGCTGGCCTTACATGAATCAAAATTTGTCTGGCTCAGAATTTCAATCCATGTATAGGGGTAAGCTGGTTGTACAGAAGTTGATATACCAATTAACTTCTTTACAACCATCCCGTTGGAAAATGTATGCACAATCAGCGCCGCTGGCTATATTGCTCAGTGGGAGTGATTCCCCCTTTCACCTTAAATGTGTGGATTTTTTTTTTTTTTTTTTAGCGAGTTGAATGAAAAAAAAAAAAGACTAATATATGGGCTGCCTTCAGGTCACCAAAACCTGACCATACAGTCAATTTTAGTTATACTAAAACTCAGGGCCAGGACAAGGGGTGGGCAGGAGGAGCGGCTGGGCACAATGGGGCGCTCTCACCCTAATTCTAAAGAAAGGGGGGGCGCAGTTTGGCATCTTTGCCCTGGGCGCTGGATGACCCTGCCCCAGCACTGCTAAAATGATGTAATATGGAAACTTACCTAATCTATCCAATCAGGCACTTGCACTACATAATTGTTGGTGGGTATTATCAAACAAGAATCATGGTAAAGAAATTATAGAAAAGCCCTGATGGGTTTAACTGACTAGCTTTGCACACAATTGTTTTATGATCAGAAGATATGACAGGGGCGTCCTTTTCGTACTAATTTCTAGCCCTAAAAAGTGACCCTGTTTACCGTATCAGAAAGTCGGGAGACATGCTTTCCGACAAGCGGCGTTGAGCAGAGAAATAAGCGTGCGGCCCCCTCACGGGTTAATGACTGTGTGTGTGTTTTCTATAGCAGGGATAATCTGTGTGTTTGGGCTGAGTGCTAGATGAGCTTGCAGGTCAAACCCCCCCCCCCCCCCCTCCATCTGTAATCCAGGCATCAGCTGATTGTGTAGGAGCCTCAGCATTGTCCTGAGCTCTCAGCTCCCATCTGCTAGGAGGTGAGCCAACTCTGGAGTACAAGCCTGGGGGGGGGGACACGGGCTGCAATGCACAGGTATTAACCCCTTGTGCTAAAGACAACTCAACAGCTTGCCATACACTGATCAGAATTCAGATGGTTTAGCAGGCACCAGCCAAATCTCGATCAGTGTGTGCCCGAACATGATTAACAAAAGTCGATCATTTGATCAACTTCTGTTGAAGGGATATGTTGGAAACGTTGGTACCGATCAGGGAAGTGTTGGAAAATGTAATTGATATTTATTAGAGCTGCACGATTCTGGATAAAATGAGAATCACTATTTTTTTGCTTAACCACTTAAGCCCCGGAAGATTTTACCCCCTTCCTGACCAGGGCCTATTTTGCGATTCGGCACTGCGTGACTTTAACGGACAATTGCGTGGTCATGCGACGCTGTACCCAAATGAAATTGATGTCCTTTTTTCCCCACAAACAGAGCTTTCTTTTGGCGGTATTTGATCACCTGTGCAATTTTTTGATCATGCGCTATAAACAAAAAAAGAGCGTCAATTTTGCAAAAATAACAATATTTTTCACATTTTTTTATATGAAATTCCCCCCCAAAAAAAATGTAAAAATCAAAATTTTTTAACATTTTCGGCCAATTTGTTTTATGCTACATATGTTTTTAAAAAAAAAAAATAGCAAAAAGCGTATTTTGATTGGTTTGCGCAAAAGTTATCGCATTTACGAACAAAGGGAAAGATTTTTGTTGTTTTTTTTTTAACGCGTAATGGCAGCGATCTGCGATTTTTTTTTCGTGGTACTGCGACATTGCGGCGGACAGATCGGACCCTTGACTGACATTTTTGGGGTTACCAGTGACATTACTGCAGTAATCAGTGCTATACATATGCACTGTTACTGTAAAATTACACTGGCAGTAAAGCGGTTAACTTTTTTTGAGAGGGAGGGGTTAAGTTTCTCCCTAGGGGCTTGATTCTAACTGTGATTGGCTGTGGCTTGAGGTGTAGGAACAGTGATCAACGGTCCTACATAGTAGAACCGTATGATCACTATTTCTACACAGGGGAGAATGACAGGCGGCTTGTTTACATCAGCCGCCTGCCTTTCTCCTTCTCCACCCGACGATCGCCGAGTGACCCCAGGGGTTCGGTGGGTCAGTCTCGAGGGTTCGGCACACCCTCTGCTAGTACCACTTCGCTGTCAGGGACTATTTCTCCAGTTTCGGGCATGTGCTTCCGCTCCCAGTGGCGTAGCGTGGGGGGTGCAGGGGGGGGCAGCCGCACCAGGCGCAACATCTGGGGGGGGGGGCGCATCTGCTCCGCAGTGTCATGTCACTCACTCTGTCATGATAGGCTGGCCGCCGCCGCCCGCTGAGTCTGCTCGCACTTGCAGCTCTCTCTGCCCCTGGCTCACTCTCACTGCTGGCTGTGCAGCTCGGCTCCCGGCCGAATCCGATCCAGCCGGAGCCGACGTCGCCCACTGTGGAGTGGTGGGGGGGAGACAGGCAAGGCGTGCGGTGTGGAGAGGGACTGTCTGGGGGAGGGACTTACCCGTGCAGCGGCCGCCCAGGCCAGGCAGCCGCAGCAGCAGAAGAACCCGGCAGGTGAGAGGCCAGAGAGCCAGTGGTGACAGTGGTGCTGCAGCCTGCAGGAGGAAAACCTAGCCTGTGATCGGGAGTCGGGACACAGGTGAAAAAAAGGTAGGACTGGAGTAGTACTGGCTGTACTAGTCTAGTGACTGACTGTGTGAGAACACTGAGAAGACTATGTAAAGGGGATCTATTTTATGGGGAACCTGGCCTGCTGTAAGGGGGGAGATCTAAATGGGGAACGGGACCTCACCTCACCCTGGCCTGCTGTAAGGGGGGGATCTATATGGGGGACATGATCCCCCATATAGATCCCCCCTTACAGTAGGCCAGGGTAAGGTGAGGTCCCCCATATAGATCCCCCCTACAGCAGGCCAGGGTGAGGTTAGGTCACTCTGGGGTCCCCCATATAGATCCCCCATTACAGCAGGCCAGGGTGAGGTAAGGTCACTCTGGGGTGCCCCATATAGATCCCCCCCTACAGCAGGCCAGGGTCCGGACCTCACCTCACCCTGTCCTGCTGTAAGGGGGGAGATCTATATGGGGGACGGGACCTCACCTCACCCTGGCTTGCTGTAAGGGGGATCTATATGGGGGACCTGGGATCTATATGGGGGACCTCACCCTGGCCTACTGTAAGGGGGGATCTATATGGGGGACCAGGTCCCCCATATAGATCTCCCCCCTTACAGCAGGCCAGGGTGAGGTGAGGTCCCGTCCCCCATATAGATCTCCCCCCTTACAGCAGGCCAGGGTGAGGTGAGGTCCCGTCCCCATATAGATCCCCCTTACAGCAGGCCAGGGTGAGGTGACATGAGACATGATAATGACATGAGAGTGGCACTTGCCAAGATAAAGCCGCGCATTTCTGAACTGGTCTCTGAAAGACAACAGCAGAAGTCACACTAATTTGCAGTAAATATTATTATGTTTTTGTTTTTGTGTGAAAATCATGTTTTAATGATTTTGTTCTTTGTTCTTAATGGTTTTGTTCATTTTGTGCACCTCTGTATAAATATATACGTAAAATAATATATACCTATGTTTTGAATTTGAAAAAATCATATTTTATTTTTCCAATTAAGAAGGGTTCGGTGAATGCGCATATAAAACTGGTGGGGTTCAGTACCTCCAACAAGGTTAAGAACCACTGCTTTAAGTGGTTAAACTGACCTCATTTAGGAAGTTCATCCCTTTGATCTAAAAGAACCAAATGATACAATGTTTCTCCTTATCTCTCAGCCCTTAGCAATGTTGTGATAAACTTTGCCTGTTTTTATTTATTTATTTTTCTTTGACAGGTGTCAGAGGTGAGCAGAGAATGGCTCTG
Organism: Pelophylax lessonae; assembly: GCF_965119305.1. Taxonomy (NCBI): domain Eukaryota; kingdom Metazoa; phylum Chordata; class Amphibia; order Anura; family Ranidae; genus Pelophylax; species Pelophylax lessonae. Next base: position 222,355,457 of record NC_138774.1, read on the forward strand.
CACTGAATCGTGGAAATGCCGGATTAAGATCGCGAGGGGGGTTGAATCAAGATCGCGATTTTTTTAACGATTAATCGTGCAGCTGTAATATTTATTGATCAGCAGCTGCGGCCAATCAGCTGCAGAGTTTGATCAGTATATTTCTCACAGCTGCGGGTCAGAAAACAATTCCTCAGCGGAGCGGAGAGTGGGGATTCTCCTCTATCCACCTTGTTATGTGAATAGAGGAGTCTCTAAGGGAGGTAGGGCAGTAAAAACGGGCAGCTGAGCTGCAGTTTTACAGTTTCTCGGCCACCCACCGCAATTCAACAGCACAGCCTGACAGGCCTGTACACATGCCACAGCCGTGATACTTTGAGGCCCCAGCAGTTTTGACTTGACTACAGAGTTTGACAGACAGCACCGCCTGTCAAACTCGTCCAGTGAAATCAATAGGGCTGCACCACAACTTCAAGCCAAATGCTCAATCAGATGCTTCACAAGCTGGTAACGGTTTGAAAATAGGGTTGCACTGATACCATTATTTTTTTTACGAGTACTGATACTTTTTTTTTTTTAGCACTCGCCAATAATAAGCGATACCTACCGCAACTGTTTTGTTTACACTTCAGCTGTCAGCCATGGTACAAAGCACTGCAAATTATTTACAAATAAAATAAAAAATCTTTTTTGGATTTTGCACTTTTTTTTTATGTGAAACGTGTAAATATATGTTAAAGGTGTACAAATATTAACGAACAAAGCAAACCAAAAAAAAGTTTTAATTAATAACAGTTTATAAAATAGAAGTGAAAAAAATAAATAAAAAAATTCAGCAAGAAAATAATAATTAAATGGAGGAGAATTAGGAGTTAATTAAGGCCGATTAGCGTAAACTAAGGGTTAATAAAGGGGTTAAACTTTCCCATTCCCATAGACACACTCCCAAACCTTGTGGACAGACTTCCCGGGAGAGTTGAAGCTGTTATAGGTGCAACTCAACCCTACAGACTAATGCCCCATACACACGTGCAGATTATCTGCAGACTTTTGTCTGCAGACTTACCTTTTCTATGTAGTGCAAGGGCCTGCTGGATTGCATACAAATTGAAAGTGTTTAGGTTTGACCTCATATTATATGGTTTTGGTAAGTCTGCAGACGTAAGTCTGCAGACAAAAGTCTGCAGATAATATGCATGTGTGTATGGGGCATAAGGCCCCTTTCACACTATCCGTCCGTCGGACGGAGTCCGTTTTTCTCAGCGGGGAATCGATCTGCCGATCCCCCGCTGAGCAGGAGGATGACAGCTGTGTCTCTGCGCTGTGTGCGGAGACACAGCTGTCAGTTCCCCATACATCTCTATGGGGGAATTGGATGGGAACGGACCATCGGTCCGTTCTCATCAGATCCAATCCGATCCGCTGGACGAATGGAAAATAGGGTTTCCATCTGTCCAGATTTGATGGATCGGATGTCAGCGGACATGTCTCCGCTGACATCTGATGCCCCATAGGGATGCATGGGGGGACCGTTCAGATCAGCCAAAAAAACGAACAGGCGGATCTGAACGGTCCGCCTGTGTGAAAGAGCCCTAAGACTGGGATGCCATTAAAGATCATGTGTGTGTAAAGGCAGGTGTCCCAATACTTTTTGTGATATAGTGTATGATATATATATATATATATGTGTGTGTATATATATATATATATATATATATATATATATATATATGTGTATGTATGTGTATATACACAGTATATATATATATATATATATATATATATATATATAGTTAGGGTTTATACAGACCAAAGGACTTTTACCACCCCCACATGACATGACTGGGCTGCATCCTATTTTAGAGAGTAAATATATACAGTGTTTTCCAACATAGGGTTTAAAAAAAAAGTGTGGCCATACTGTAAGTTTTTGTTAGGGGGTATCCTACCTTTTAAATCATTCGCCTAAAGTAAAAAAGAACATACCCTGTTAAAATTATAGCAGGGGGCCCACATTCTGTTTGGCTCTCTTGCTATAAAAATACCTGCTTTTATATATATATGCCATGTTGGCATCTGTGTGGTAAAGAAATTGTAGAGGGGAGGGAGGGCATACAATAAAAAAAAATGTAAAAAAAAAAAACATTGACCATCCTGTGGCAACACATGCTCAGCACTCAACAATTTTTTAGGGGCATTTTTAGGATTGGGAAATACCTGGGGCACCCATGGGCACCCCCATGGAATCAATGTTGCAGTGCACCTAGCATGCCAGAGCGAATGATGAGTGTGTCACATTCCACTAACAATGTGAGGGGCTTAAAGAGGCATGTTTAAATACAACCTAAGCCTATTTCAAATATGCCACAGTCCAATAAATATGGAGTACGTGATGTGTAATACAACAGAGTGCAAGAGTCAGGAGAATGTAATGTATAAGCAAGTGTACAGAGGGCAGGGGGCAGGAGTACATAATGCACAGAGTACAGAGTTCGGGGGTATGTGTGTTTTTTTGGTGGGCGGAGTGGGAACCTACTTTTGACAGGTACCCAGCTCTCACTTCCACTCGGCGACTCGACTGGAAGTTCTCCTCTCCCCCACCCTCCATGCAATCTTCTGGGACACATCACAGGTCCCAGAAGATTGCCCGGTGTTCTGCCCAAGGGCGTCCGCAGGACTTTTTTCAGGGGGAGGGGGCATCATTTTAAGGTCACCCATGCTCCGCCCCTTTTCAACAATGTCATGAAGGGGAGGGGCTTAGTCATTATACTTATTTTGAGTATTTATTTTAAAGAGCAAACAGTAACATTTATTTTTAAAGCATTTGTTAACCTAAAATACATAAACTAAAAATTGATCCTGTTCCCTTAAAGCATGTTATACAGCACAGTGCTTTGCTGTGTAATTTGGCCCCTTCTATCACCTAAAATACCTGGCTGATCCTGCCTGGCTGTCCTCCCCTCTGTAAACTGACCACGGTATACCATGGCTGCTGAGCCCTGACACTGTGGTCAGTTTACGTGCCTCCATCATCCACAGCCCTCCTGTCCTCCTCTGTCCTCTCTCCCCCCCCCCCTCTCTCCCTGCTTGTCTGCTCCTGTGTCAGTGCCCCCCCCCCCCCTCTGCTGCTGTAGTTTCATTTAAAGTTTCATATCCTGTCTACAGTCTGTTTAATAATCCTGTGTGCCCCTGTGTCTGTGTTTTATAAAAATAAGCCGTACTTTACAAGTTTTCAGAGTGCCAATCGCCGCTCACGTGACCCGCCGCCTCTCTCCTCCTCTCCCCCTCCCCTCCTCCTCCCCTCCCAACTGACATCAGTGAGGAATCCTTGGCCCCGCCTGCTGCAGGCAGCTGTCAGACGGGGAGAGGAGAGAGCTGACGGGTCACGTGAGCGGCGCTCGGCCCTCTTAAACTGGTAAAGAATGGCTTATTTTTTTAAAACCCAAACACAGACACACAGGATTATGAAACAGACCAGACAGCATGGCATAAAGTGGCTTAACAACCACTTGAAAGGGGAAGTTGAGATTCCAGGGGGAGGGGCATTTGCGTGAATCGACTTAGGGGTACGTCAGTTCGCGAGAGTGGTGCTGGGGGGAAAATGCGCGCTGCCGGCGGCACGCTCCTGCCCCCACTAGGCAGCGAGGATGCCGATCTATGAAATTGGCGGCCGCAATTGCTGCCGGGTACCCGCAATCGCTCCCCGCTGAGAGAGAAGGATGGTCAGCTATTGTAAACACAGCTGACCGTTCTTCTCTCTGAAATGATCACAGAGTGATCTATATAGGATCACCAGGTCTCTATAATCATTTTACAAATCCCTCCCCCCACAGTTAGAAAACACTCCCCTAGGCTCACAATTAACCCTTTGATCACCCCTAGGTTAACCCCTTCCCTGCCACATTATTACAGTAACAGTGCATATTTTTAGCACTGATTATCGTAGTAATGTCACTGGCCCCCCCAAAAGTGTCAAAAATGTCAGTTAGGTGTCCGATCTGTCCGCTGCAATGTCGCAGTCCCGCTAAAAATCGCAGATCGCCGCCATTACTAGTAAGAAAAATAAAAAAAAAAAAAAAAAATTACATAAATCTTTAACCCCTTCCCTGCCCGTGTCATTAGTACAGTAACAGTGCATATTTTTGGTCCCCCCAAAAGTGTCAAATGTGTTAGTTAGGTGTCCGATCTGTCCGCCGCAATGTCATAGCCCCACTAAAAATCGCTGATCGCTGCCATTACTAGTAAATAAATAAATAAATATAAATGACATAAATCTTTCCCCTAGTGTGTAGAAGTGATAACTTTTGCGCAAACCAATCAAAATAGGCTTATTGCGATTTTTTTTTTAACATAAATATGTAGCAGAATTCAAATTGGCCTAAAAGGATAAAAAAAAAAAATATTTTTAATTTTTTTTTTTTTTTTTTGGGGGGGGGGGGTATGTTATATAGCAGAATGTGAAAAATATTGTTTTTTTTTTTTCCCAGAACTGTCGCTTTTTTTTTTTTATAGCGCAAAAAATAAAAAATCGCACAGGTGATCAAATACCACCAAAAGAAAGCTCTATTTGTGGGAGAAAAAGGACAATTTTATTTCGATACAGCATCTCACAACCGCGCAATTTTCCGTTAAAGTAACGCAGTGCCGAATCGCAAAAAATGGCCTGGTCATTAAGCAGGCAAACCCTTCCGGTCCGGAACTGCGACACTTTTTGTAGCTGCTGACTTTTTAACAAACACAAAAACAGGGAGAACTCCGCTTTGACTGCCAGAATAAAAGCAGATATTACATGGGAGGCTCTTCCCTCTATGATCACATGGTCAGTCTCTGCATTATAATAAGAGAAATACTGCTGGGAACAGCAATAAGCTACATGAGCTGACATTTCTTCTGTATTCCTTAAAGCGGAGTTCCGGGCACAGAATCGTTTTTTTTATTTTAATGTCCCGCAAACAGTGACCCTTACACCACTATATATCCGCTAATCCTGTTTCTTAGACTGGAATAATCTTTTTGCAAGTATGAAATCTTACTTTATAAAATTTTGGACGAGCGCCGCCATCTTTCTTGTGGATCGCCGAGTCCGTTGTGGGGAAAGGTCTTCCCTTCTTCCTCATCCGAGTGGGCGTAGGCCTGTGAGTCGAGCGCGAAATCTCGCGCATGCCCAGTACTATGCGATCGGCATAGTACTGGTTTACGTAGGGTCGGCAATGTTAGAGGAAATAGCGCGATGATAAGAGCGGCCGGCCGCCTACGTCACTGCACAGTGCATCTTGGGAGCGCCGAGTAAGAGCTCCCAGGACGCATTGCGGGACCGGAAGTGACGGGGAGAGCCGCGGCTCTGGAGGGAGGAAGTCGATGGAAAGGCGAGTATATAATGCTCTCTAAACAGGTAAGGTAAAAAAAAAAAAAACGGGAATATCCAATTCAGGCTCAGCATAGGGTAAGGAAGACCATGCAGTGAATTATACAAAAACGATTCTGTGCCCGGAACTCCGCTTTAAGCATATACAAGTCCCTATGCAAAATTTTTTTTTTTTTTTGCCCATTTTACAAAATCATATCCGCAGACTGATTTAAAAATTCCAATACTGTTACCAAAAATATTGCAAAAAAGATTTGTGCAGCTTTTATTTAATAAACCCATTCAAAAGCAGAGTTACCCTTTAACCACTTGCCGACTGCCGTACGACTATTTACGTCGGCAGTCAGCCCCTCACAGGCAAAGTGACGTAGATCTACGTCGCTAGCCAGTGAGGGTCTAGGGAGCGAGCACGCGCCCTCGGAGGCGCGCTCCCGCTCCCGCATTGGTCACGGACCCCCCCCCCGCGCGTGTGACTCTGCGATCGTCGCTGCAGAGGGAGAAAGGCAGGCGGCTAGTGTAAACAAGCCGCCTGTCATTCTCCCCTGTGTAGAAACAGTGATCACACGGTTCTACTATGTAGGACCGTTGATCACTGTTTCTACAGCTCATGCCACAGCCAATCACAGTTAGAATCACGCCCCTAGGGACACACACAGCCGCTCCCGCTCAAATAAAGTTAACCCCCTTCACTACCAGTGTCATTTTGCAGTAACAGTGCATATGTGTAGCACTGATTACTGTAGTAATGTCACTGGTAACCTCAAAAGTGTCAAAAATGTCAGTCAAGGGTCCGATCTGTCCGCCGCAATGTCGCAGTACTGCAAAAAAAATCGCAGATCGCCGCCATTACGCGTTAAAAAAAAAACAACAAAAATGACAGAAATCTTTCCCTTTGTTAGTAAACGCGATAACTTTTGCGCAAACCAATCAAAATACGCTTTTTGCAATTTTTTTTTTTTTACCAAACATATGTAGCGTAAAACAAATTGGCCGAAAATGTTAAAAAATTTTGATTTTTACATTTTTTTTTGGGGAATTTCAATTAAAAAAATGTGAAAAATATTGCTATTTTTGCAAAATTGACGCTCTTTTTTTGTTTATAGCGCATGATCAAAAAATCGCACAGGTGATCAAATACCACCAAAAGAAAGCTCTGTTTGTGGGGAAAAAAAGGACGTCGTTTAGGTACAGCGTCGCACGACCGCGCAATTGTCCGTTAAAGTCACGCAGTGCCGAATCGCAAAATACCCCCTGGTCAGGAAGGGGTAAAATCTTCCGGGGCTTAAGTGGTTAAATAGTGGTGCTTAGAATTATAATTTTCCCAGTAAAAGAATAGCATACATACAGTTTATGCTGGAATCGTATTGCTTGTATTTATAGTTCAGCATAACATACACTTTTTTTTTTCTTGCAATGATTTTTAATGAATCAAGAGCTAATTAGCATGAAATGCTGAGCGATAATTACAGCGGGAATACGGCTTGGTTTAACACAATCTGATGCATCAAGCCCCATGGGTCATAATCAGGACAATTTTTTTTTTTTACTTAATAGAGAAAGTGGAAAACCCCTTTAACTTAATCAAATGTTTAATTCTACAACCACTCTCCCAACTCCCAAAGGAGCAACATAGTGAAATTATGATATTTTTTTTTTTATTTTACTTGGGGATCAGCCCCTGGCCAATGGTCCTGCTCCTTTTCTTCTAAGCTACAATCGGCCCTAAGTGCATTATTGATTCGAATTTCTACAAAGTAGGAAAAGTGTTGTGATGTTTAAAAGCTTGCTCAGGATAAGAGCTGGATGGAGAGACTACTGAGAGAGGACATTGCAGCGAACACATCAATATTTTATCATGGAAAATAAAGATCAGCTCATTTGAATGACATTATTGAAGAGGGATACTGAATACAAGGGATAATTGTGGAAAGCTTAGTATGGCAGAATTCTAGTTGTCAGGAAATCATCAGCATTAAGATTTCTGCAGCGTGGACAAGGTTGTCTGGTACGTTCTTAACCACTTAAGGACCGGAAGGATTTTCCCCCTTAATGACCAGGCCATTTCTTGTGATATTTTAACTGACAATTGCGCTGTCGTGCGACGCTGTACCCAAATAAGATTGATATCCTTTGGTGGTATTTGATCACCTCTATGGTTTTTATTTTTTGCGCTATAAACAAAAACAAGACAGACAATTCTGGGGAAAAAAAACATTTTTTACTTTCGGCTATAAAACATTCCCAATAAAAAAAAAAAAAAAATCAAATTTTTACATCAATATAGGCCAATTTGTATTCTGCTACATGTTTTTGGTAAAAAAAAAATCCCAATAGGTGTATATTGATTGGTTTGCGCAAAAGTTATCGTGTCTACAAACTAGGTGAAAGATTTATGTCATTTTTATTTATTTATTAGTAATGGCAGCGATCAGCGATTTTTAGTGTGGCGGACAGATCGGACACCTAACTGACACATTTGACACTTTTGGGGGGACCAGTGACATTACTACAGTGATCAGTGCTAAAAATACACACTGTTACTGTACTAATGACATGGGCAGGGAAGGGGTTAACACCAGGGGGTGATCAAAGGGTTAAATGTGTGCCTAGGGGGTACTTTCTAACTGTGTGGGGGATGGACTTGCTGGATAAACACAGAGACCCGTGTTCCTAAATCAGAGGAACTCGGGATCCCTGTGCTCATCACTGACAGAACAGTGGTCTGCCGTGTTTATATAGGCAGACTGCTGTTCTGTCTCCACAGGGAGCGATCGTGGGTGCCCAGTGGACATCTCATCCGCCAGACCCGCTGATTGGCTCCCCCTCTAGCCAATTGGCATGTGTGTGTGCCTATGGCAGCGCGCGTACGCCCCTACTATCTGCTACACGAAGCGACATACAGGTACGTCATTTCCCGTAACAGAGCCGATCTGCCGCCGTATAACTACGACGGCTGGTCGGCAAGTGGTTAAAGGAAACCAAAAAAGAGAAGAAAAAAAGAGGCTATCGCTGCGTACTTCCCTTCTGAAAATGCTTGTTAGCTGGCTGCCTCTGGGGTACAAGTACTGACCCAGTGTCATCAGGGCACTTTATCTTTGTAGTGGCCCAGAATCAGTGAAAATCATACTGAAGCCACTAGATTAGCATGACAGCCAGGAAACAAGTACATAATGGAAGCATCCATAGGCATGTGCAGGGGGTGTGCCAAGTGTGCCTGGGCACACCCTAATCACTATGTGCGGTGCCGTATCCACCTACTGCCCGGGCTTTCCCCCGTGTTGGCCCCCCCACCCTGCAGTACTGCTGGCTTCCCTCTTCTCCTCTCTTACCAGCTACATTACCAAACAGGTTGCTAGGGCGGCCCCCGCCTGGCGTCTAGCAACCAGTGTCATCAGATGGACAGATGCGAGACCCACGCCTAGTGCTGCTTGGCTCTAGTCTCCACCCATCTCCTTCTTCTCTGGTCTGACTCCGGCGCCCAATGGCATGCAGAGGGAGGGAGTGACTTACAGCAGGGACTGGCTGGTGTGATCGTCTTCACTGCTGCTGCACTGCTCAGATCAGCTGCCCGACCTCTCTCCTCCTCCTGCCCCACTGAGGGACCTCACCCACTGGTATAGTAATGAAGCAGGTGACACTCACCACCAGAGGGGATATTAATGAAGCCGGTGACACAGGAAACTGGAGGACAGTAATGAAGGTTACACAGAGAAGTGAGGGGATATCAATGAAGGTGACAAAGGAAACCGGGGGACAGTAATGAAGGTGACACAGGGAAATGAGGGGCTATTAATAAATGTGACACAGGGAACTAAGGGTACAGTAATGAAGATGACACAGGGAACTGAGAGGACAGTAATGATGGCGACACCGGGAACTAAGGGGCCATAATAAAGGTGACACAGGGAACTGAGGAGACAGTAATGAAGGTGACACAGGGAACTGAGGGGACAGTAATGAAGGTGACACAGGGAACTGAGGGGACAGTAATGAAGGTAACACAGGGAACTGAGGAGACAGTAATGAAGGTGACACAGGGAACTGAGGGGACAATAATGAAGGTGACACAGGGAACTGAGGGGACAGTAATGAAGGTGACACAGGGAACAGAGGGGACAGTAATGAAGGTGACACAGGGAACTGAGGGGACAATAATGAAGGTGACACAGGGAACTGAGGGGACAGTAATGAAGGTGACACCGGGAACCGAGGGGACGGTAGTGAAGATGACACAGGGAACTGAGGGGACAGTAATGAAGGTGACACAGGGAACCGAGGGGCCATTTATAAAGGTGACACAGGGAAAGGAGGGGACAGTAATGAAGGTGACACAGGAAACTGAGGGGCAATTAATAAAGGTGACACAGGGAACAGAGGGGACAATAATGAAGATGACACAGAGAACTGAGGGGACAGTAATGAAGGTGACACAGGGAACAGAGGGGGCTATTGATAAAAGTGACAAAGGGAACTGAGGGGACAGTAATAAAGGTTACACAGGGAACCGAGGACCACTTATAAAAGTGACAGGGAACTGAGAGGACAGTAATGAAGGTTACACAGGGAAATGAGGGGACAGTAATGAAGGCGACACAGGGAACTGAGGGGATAGTAATGAGGATGACACAGGGAACTGAGGGGACATTAATGAAGGTGACACAGGGAACCGAGGGCCATTTATAAAGGTAACACAGGGAACTGAGGACAGTATTGACAGTGACACAGGGAACTAAGGAGACAATAATAAAGGTGACACAGGAAACTGAGGGGCTATTATTAAAAGTGACACAGGGAACTGAGGGGACAGTAATAAAGGTGACACAGGGAACTGAGGACCACTTATAAAGGTGATACAGGGAACTGAGAGGACAGTAATGATGGTTACTCAGGGAACTGAGGGGACAGTAATGAAGGTGACACAGGGAACTGAGGGGACAGTAAGGAAGATGACACAGGGAACTGAGGGGACATTAATGAAAGTGACACAGGGAACTGAGGGGCCATTTATAAAGGTGACACAGGGAATGGAGGGGACAGTAATAAAGATGACACAGGGAACTTAGGGGACAGCAATGAGGGTGGCACAGGGAACTGAGGGGCAATTAATAAAGGTGACACAGGGAACTGAGGGGACCATAATGAAGATGGCACAGGGAACTGAGGGAACAGTAATGAAGGTGACACAGGGAACCAAGGGGTCATTTATAAAGGTGACACAGGGAACTGAGGGAACAGTAATGAAGGTTACACAGGAAACTGAGAGGACAGTAATGAAGGTTACACAGGGAACTGAGAGGACAGTAATGAAGGTTACACAGGGAACTGAGAGGACAGTAATGAAGGTGACACAGGGAACTGAGAGGACAGTAATGAAGGTGACACAGGGAACTGAGAGGACCGTTATGAAGCCACAGGGCAGTGAGGGGATAGTAATGAAGATGACACAGGGAACTGAGGGGACAGTAATGAAGGCAACACAGGGAACTGAGGGGATAGTAATGAAGGTGACACAGGGAACTGAGGGGACATTAATGAAGGTGACACAGGGAACTGAGGGGACACTAATGAAGGTGACACAGGGAACCAAGGGCCATTTATAAAGGTGACACAGGGAACTGAGGGGACAGTATTGAAGGTGACACAGAAAACTAAGGGGGCAATAATAAAGGTGACACAGGGAACTGAGGGGACAGTATTGAAGGTGACACAGAAAACTAAGGGGACAATAATAATGGTCACACAGGGAACTGAGGGGGCAGTATTGAAGGTGAGGCAGGAGAATGGGGGACAGTAATGAGGGTGACACATGGAACTGAGGGGCCATTAATAAAGGTGACACAGGGAACCTAGGGGACAGTAATGAAGGTGACACAGGGAACCGAGGGGCACCTTATAAAGGTGACACAGGGAACTGAGGGGACATTAAAGGATACTGATAATTGCTTGCCCAGCCGCCTCCATCTGGCCTCTGGCAGCCTCGTATTGCAGGGAAGCCCCCTCAGCCACATGTGCATGTGAGAACTCTGCAACTGGAACGTTTGTTTAATAATGAATGTGTATCAGAGAGAGAGGTGAGTGCAGAGCGTCTGCAGAGAGCGTCATCTGCACGCTACGCACTGCATCACATGACTCCCAGGTGCCGCACATCATGATCCGGGGGTGTTGTTGGGGGTGGGTCCCTGAATGGCAGTTTGGAAATGTGGTCACCCTAATGAAGCCACTCAGCGCAGAGCGCTTCCCATTCATTCACTGCCCTGTACAGCTGAGGTCGCAGAGAAGGGCATGTGTGTTTGAGTTTTGGGGTGCACACCCTAATGCAATGAGCTGCGCACACCTATGGCAGCATCTATAAAAACATGACAACCAGGAAACAAGTATTTTCAGTAGTGACAGCATTCATATATTTTTTTTTCCAGCAGTCATTTGTCTGCTTTCATTCCCCAACCTGTTCTGGGACACCTACGCTATAAACAGTACAATAGTCCATAAATTTTCATATTGAATAGATGTTTTGTGACACATCACCTGCATCAGGGCTGAGACAGCTGGAAAGGCACAGCTACAGTTGTAGCAGTTGTACCATCAGGAAGGTGACAGCTATAGGGACTCGGTAGGAAGGAGGTGAACCTTATACGGAATGTATTAATGTTTTATATGTATGTTCTTTATTTTTTTATGGCAGTTAAATAGAAAACATTGTATATGAATATTTTACATTTTTATATCCAGCTAGCAGTTAGAGCTTTAGGCTTTATTTTTTTATAAAAAAAAATCCAGATGTTTACATAACTCAATAGCTCAAACTGAAGGCCTCATCCACACAGGACGTTTTTTTTTTTTTTTGCTTCCCCTGGACGCCCTTCGCTCCAGGGGAGTAAAAAGCACCTTAAAGTGGAAGTTCTTCCTAAAACGAATATCTCTAAATCTTCTTGCAGCCACAATCTAAGACTAACCTATCTAGCCCTGTAAAGCAAAAATCGCTATACATACCTTTTCTGCAGCCGTTCCGGTCTCCAGCGGTGGAAGCTCTGTGCAGGAGACAGCGGACATCGGCTGGGAAATTAATGGGAAGTGATGTCACCCACGAGGTTCGTTGTTGGCTGCCTCTTCTGCACCCGTCTATACAGAGAAGCCTCCGCTGACAGCTCAGCGTGGGACCAGGGCGGCTTTAGAAAAGGTATGTATAGTGATTTTTGTTTTACAGGGCTAGATAGGTTAGTCTTAAGGCCCGTACACACGTACCGATTGTCGGCCGTAAATATTTGGCCGACGACCGATCGGCCGATTGTAGACTTGTTAGTATGATGCTTCCGACAGCCGACAGCGCATTTTCGGCCGAACAGAATCTGTCGTGCAAGCATTAAAATTTTTGTATGCCGACACCAGAACGGCCAGTCAGTAAAGAATTCGGCCGACAGACAGCAGATTTGCAAGACTGGGCATGCTCAGAGAAGAAAAAACACAGGGAAAGTTAACCATCACATGACATCACTTCTGCAGTCGGCTGTTGTTGGCCGACAAAATTTGTGGGCAGTCTTTTGGCACTTTTCAGCGGACAGGACATCCCTGGACAAAAGACGGCCGATCGGTCGGCCGACGATCGGTACGTGTGTACGGGGCTTTAGATTGTGGCTGCAAGTAGATTTAGAGATTTTAGTTTTAGGCTGAACTTCTACGTTAAAAAAATTAGCCAAAAGCTACGTTTTGCAAGAATATGATGAATGGAAAATCAGGCGCTAAATGCGTTTAGGTGTGTTTATAGGCATTTAGGCGCGTTCAGCATTATTTCTGCTGAAATGCACCTCTCCTGAACACACAAGTGATGTTCTTTTTCTGCCTCTATATGTGTCTCCCTGGAAACACCTGTAAATGCCTTGGTGTGCATGAACACATAGGCTAACACAGAGGGACTTTTAGAAGCAGAACAAAAAGTCAAAAGCCTGTTGAGGCCCAGCGTGCATGAGCCCGAAATATGCACACACAAGTTATTGGAGGTTTCAATGGAAGACCGAATGTCTGAAAACAAACAGCTTCTGCTGTGCTCTGTCTTTAACCACTTGCCCACCGCCCACAGTATATTTACTGTGGCAGTCAGCCTCTCCTGGGCAAACCGATGTAGTACTACGTCGCTCGCCCAGGAGCCTGTAGGGGGCGAGCGCGCGCCGCCAGAGGCGCACTCCCGCCCCCGCTCGTTCACGGCCATCCCCCTGCAAGTGACCGGCGGCTCCGATGTCCGCCGGTCACTCACAATATCCTGCTGGAGAGGGAGAAGGATGGACAGCTGATGTAAACGCAGCCATCTGTCATTCTCCCTGATGTAAGTACAGAAGCTATGCGATCCTGCTATGTAGGATCGTATGTCTCTGTGGTTACATCACAAGCCACGCCCCTTGACAGTTAGAATCACGCCCCTAGGGACACACTTAACCCCTTGATCACTAAGTTAACCCCTTCCCTGCCAGTGTCATTTTTTACAGTAACAGTGCATATGTATAGCACTGATTACTGTAGTAATGTCACTGGTACCCCCAAAAGTGTCAAAAATGTTAGTCAGGGATCCGATCTGTCCGCCGCAATGTCGCAGTCCCGCAAAACAAATCGCAGATCGCCACCATTACTAATTAAAAAAAAAAACAATAAAAATTACATAAATCTTTCCCTAGCTTTTGCGCAAACTAATCAAAATACGCTTATTGCAATTTTTTTTTACCAAAAATATGTAGCAGAAAACAAACTGGCCTAAAATGTTAAAAAAGTTTGATTTTTACATTTTTTTTGAGAATTTCATATAAAAAAATGTGAAAAATATTGTTATTTTTTCTAAATTGACGCTCTTTTTTTGTTTATAGCGCAAAAAATAAAAACTGCACAGGTGATCAAATACCACCAAAAGAAAGCTCTGTTTGTGGGAAAAAAAGGACATCAATTTCATTTGGGTACAGTGTTGCACGACCGCACAATTGTCCATTAAAGTCATGCAGTACCGAATCTCAAATACGGCCTGGTCTTTGAGCAGCCAAATCTCCGGGGCTAAAGTGGTTAAAAAAACATTGCGCTCCCATGCCATGAATATACTCTTCATATATTGCTGATTTTCAAAACGAAAAATTGATATAAGTTATATTTATGAAGGCAATTTTTTTGAACTGGACAATCCTTGAACTGTTTTAGCCAACAAATCGTCTGCAGCTACTGTACACCATATGCACTTAGCCAGAAGCAATATATAGCAGGTACTTACATGAGTGCAAAAATACTCTGCTGGATCCCCACATGTAATTCCAGGGGGGTCCACCCTTATTATGGCATACTCTTTCATAACCATCGGCTTTGGTTGGCAGGCGTAATATTCCCAGGATGGGCCATCATCAGACGTCACCAAGGATTTACAGATGTCATAGTGTCCCAGTCCCAGAGGCAGGTAGTGTACGAGAAGAGCAAACAACGGCAGCATGGTAACTGGCAGGGGCGAAAGCGTCCTCCTGGAGTGGAGAAGCCTAGGAGACTTGAAGGGGAATCTTTAGGGGGCTCAGCTGCTACTGTCAGGATAAGCATGGAAACACCTCATTGACAAATGTGCAGAGACTTTCAGGGTGCTCCACCTCCAAAGGACAAGGTTCGTGCTTTGTACATTCGAAGATCTGGAGATCTCAGACCTTTATAGAAAAGTCCATGTGTTGCATAAAATTTCTCCAAATTTCCAGTTCTCTTTTTGTCTGCATTGAAACATCTATTGCTTTACACAGTACCGATCAACACTTTGATTGTCTGCTCCTAGACACAACATGAGATCGCCAAATTTGTCCATTATTCTTGATGCAACTCCAGAAGAAGACATATTTCATTTTTGAATGCTTTTAGCAAGAAAGGATTACCAAATCTTACAAAATAAAATCTATGTTCTTTGGTGGTAACGTTGAAAAGTATAGGTTCAATGAACTACGTTGTACTCTTCCAATCTTACATCCAAATAAGAAACTCAAAGGTTGTCCTCAACTTTTTTCTGAACTGTCCTCTTATTCATCTCGATGAACATCATGACATGTTCTCAAACAGCTATTCCTGCAAGAATATAATAAACAAGTTTACATGTTAGGAGAAAAGAAAAAATGGGCTTGGGAGCACAGTTTTCATCCATTGTATCTGCCAACTGAATCCACACAACAGATGCTTAGTCTTTCCTATCTAGACATCTTTTTCCCTCTTAGAGTCACTGTATTTAGTTCATAACAAAATATATATTTATATATGTTTTTCAAGAAAGGAATACATGCACAAGAATGGCAATTAGAAGACATTTTAATATTCTCTCTCCTACATGCCATTACCCCGACGTTGCTATGGTGCATGCAGCTTGGTGACATTACCCCGATGTTGCTATGTTGCATGCAGCTTGGTGACATGTTTCCAAAAGTGCATCAGGATGTATTGAATGGCATTTCTGTGACTGGGAAGCCCTGTGGTGACCTCTGTGAACAAGACTCACTGATGACCTTGGCAAGCTCAGGCAAAAGGAGTTCCCACAACTCTAGGAAGTGATAGACAACTGGCATTACTGCTCTGGACCACCTAGACTTAGGCCTGCGCGCTGCACTGTCTATGACCCATATGGTTTCAGCACTGTTTGAGGCACGCAATGGGAGGAAGTACACCAATGGGACCATACAGAATTTAAATCCACAACGCCTTTTAAAAAACAAATCAATAAAGAGAACGACCTCTCTGCAAGAGTTTCCAATGTGGAAGAAGTTAGCATGTATTTTTTTAAGTATGCAAGTGTATACAGTAAAACCTTGGATTGCGAGCATAATTCTTTCCGGAAACATGCTTGTAATCCAAAGCACTCTTATATCAAAGCAAATTTTCCCATAAGAAATAATGGAAACTCAGATGACCCGTTCCACAACTATTTATTCATAAGTCTTTCAGTTTATAGTCTATATACAAAGATTATATCAATGTGTGTCATCATAAAATGTCCATCCACAAATGGCAGCCTCCACTAGGGGATTAGAAGCAAAATCCAGCAGGAGCTACAGAGTATAAAAGAGAAGAGAGGTGCCTCTAAGTGTAGCAGTATGGGGACATTTAATGAAGGTACAATATTTAGCAACTCCCATGGTTGATGATTAAAGAGGCGCATCTAAGTATGCAGGCATCCGGGGTAAAGCTGTCCACATAGACCATCTTCTGAACCACTGGCTCTCACCGATGTCAGTCTGCAATTGTGATTGGGAAGACTACCCTGCAGTAGAGTGATCTGAAAGTGAGACTTTGAATCGCTCGTGGAGCGCAGCGTGGAAGGGTGTGATGAAGATGGCAGTGCGGAGGATGGTCTATGTGGACAGCTTTACCCCGGATGCCTGCATACTTAGATGTACCTGTTTTAATCATCCGCCATGTGAGCTGCTAAATATTGAACCTTCATTAAATGTAACCATATTGCTACACTTAGAGGCGCCTCTCTTCTCTTTTATACCCAGTTGTGACATGACGCTACTTGTATATCAAGACATCGCTTGTATATCAAGTCAAAATTTATTTTAAAAATTTGCTTGTCTTGCAAAGCGCTCTCAAACCAAGTTACTCTCAAACCAAGGTTTTACTGTATTTTTTTTTTCTTTTTTTACTTTCAGCTTCTTTTACTTGCAGCTAAAAAGATCATTGGTGTCATTCTGCTGGTTGGTCCAAATAGTATTGATCCAAGAACTATGTGGGGCACCATCAGAAGGAAGGTTAATCAGCTACAGCTCAAGGAACCCCTAGAAACCTCAGGGGTAACTTGTTGAGAATGTCTACCCTAGGCTCTTAGGAAGTGGGCTGAATGACACATTGGGTGTTCTTTGACCTGGAAGAATACCATAGCCTAATGACTAGATTGATGAGTTTGAAAGGGACAACATGGGGGAGAACGTAGCAAAGAAAAAAATTAAACTTGGATAGAAGGTCTAAAGTTACAGCATACACTTCTTTTTTTAACATTAGAATTGTAAGGCCTCATTCACATGAGCGCTGAGACCTATAGTCTGTGAATAAGCAATATGGTTAGGAGGCTAGATCCACCAGGTGCTGCTGCAGGCTGTCTATAGGGATGCAGCGGCTGCACACAGACAAACACTGTCTGCATTCAGGGCCACTCACCCACACGGCTGTCAAATTGGGATGAACAGCTGTGTCCATGCAGGCGCTGAATCCCCATAGATCTGAATGCGTTGCCTTAATGCTGCACCTGACGGCTCCAACTTCTTAAACACACAGCCATTCATGGACAACGGGGCTCAGTGCCTGTATGAATGAGGCCTAAAAACAATACAGACAATAGACAATCTAATATAAGCTTCCTTTTCTGTTGTGAGTGCTGCCCGTCTGCTGTCCATCTCTTTTTTTATTCAATAAACCACGGTTTCTAAGGACTACATAGCCCATGGTGCCTCGCGGCTTGCAAATAGTGAAGATGTGAAGATTTCTGCTTCCTGAAGTTCAGAAAGCAGGCTCTGGGAAAT
Organism: Pelophylax lessonae; assembly: GCF_965119305.1. Taxonomy (NCBI): domain Eukaryota; kingdom Metazoa; phylum Chordata; class Amphibia; order Anura; family Ranidae; genus Pelophylax; species Pelophylax lessonae. The sequence goes on from NC_138774.1 coordinate 222,373,304, forward strand.
GTGTGACCCAAGCAGTGCATAATCACGACTGGTCATATGTATCACTGCATTCAATGAAGTAAATGTGCATGGGATTCTTCAAAAAAGTATGTTTGCAAACTTCAAGATTGTTTATTTATTTTAGGCTAGAAATTCAATGTCAAAATGAACATATAATTTTAGGTTTTGACTTTATATACACTAAAAGTGGTTGTAAACCCCAGTCATGAAATTTGAACTAAGCACATAATTCTGTAGTGTTTACTTATCTCTCCCCAAAGCTCTAAGTGTCGTTTCTCTCTGTTGCTTCGTTCCTCTGTTATCAGCATGAATCACTTCTGAGAAGTTTTCATACACATGAAATACCAGGAGCTAAAATTTGTGTCAGGGTGGGAGGTAAGCACACAGCTTGTCTATTCAAAATACTGCTCTGCATGTTCCTTCGTTCCTCTGCCTATGTGGATGAGGACGTGCCTTTCTTCCAATCAGCTCTCACAGTGTGTCTAAGAGCTGTAACTGCAGTTCTCCACTTCTTTCTCTGTACTACTCACAGATGCATAAGGATTGTATCACTTTGAAGGGGTATAGAGAAGAGAAGACTGCAGTTAAACACGTAAAACCTATGCAGGAGGATTTGTTTAATCTCTGTGCATCATCTGAGGCTAGTCACTTCACTGGGTATATCTGAGGGTTTCCATCCACTACTTCTGCAGCCAATTTGGGATAACACCTGCTTTGTATGTGTTGTATGTCCTCATTTACTATATATTTATTACCCTTTTTAGATACTCTATTCTGAACCCTCCAGCAAGGACAAATCTTAGGTATTTTTCTTTGTTTTTCTCCACCACGACCATAATTAATCCTGTTTTTACTGTGCAGTCAGATCTTCATTATCAATTGTAACTAGATTTCAACACTGCCTGTCCTAACAAAGGGTTAAAGGTGTTGAGGCTGGGTTTTTTCCATTGAACGCTAACAGGGTTAAAACAACCTTGCAGTCAGCCATGACACCTTTCCTGAGAAACATCAAAAAGCTAAGAATTTTTATTTTATTTTTTGTAGGCATGCTGTGTGAATGAGAATGCATAACAAACATAGTGGGGCTTTCTCAAAATGTATTGCAAAAGTGGAAATACACTTTAAATTAGCAGACAGTAATCAATAATCCAAGTAACACTTACAGTTAGCACCATTCAACACCCAATAGTACACTGCCAGCATGAGAAGCATACTACAGTAATTCCAGCATACTACTCAAATGAGCCCCAGATGCCCTATCCTACATTTTATGCAAATACCAATGTTCTGAAATCAAGGAGACTAGACATAACCCTATAGCTGTGATCAGGGCTTGGGGATGGGTGGTTCACTTTGTTGTGGGAGTCAATGAGTCTATATATAGAGAGCAAGAGATCTCTCTCTCTCTCTCTCTCTGTACATAAATAAATATATATATATATATATATATATATATATATATAGAAAAAAAAGTAAAAAATAGAATCACTGAGTTGGAAAAAGGATCACCCCCTCCTAAAAATGACACTCAATCAGGTGAAACTATTCACCTTCTCAATGGCACACAAAGCCATTTGACTTTCAACTGTAAATAGCTGTAGTCATTTTGATAAGCTCAGCATTAAAAGAGCTTTCCAGGAACATTTCAGTCCCTGGTAGTGCAACTGAAGCAAACAATCAACGATGGGTGGCAAAGCACTGTCAAAAGATCTCCAGGATAAAGTTGTGGATAGGCACAAGTGAGGAGATAAATATAAAAAATTTCAATGGCTTTATCACTGCCTAGAAGCACAGTGAAGCCTATTATTAAGATGTGGAAGCTTTTTTGTACAACACAGACCCTCCTTGGATCAGGATCTTGCTCCAAACTGGAGGAAACTGGTCAGAAAGACAACCAAGAGACTCTGAAGCATTTGCAAGAATTTATGACAAAGAGTGGTCATTTTGTGCATGTGACAACACTATCACAAATTCTCCACAAATGTGGCTTTTGTGAGAGGATTGCAAAAAAAAAAAGCCACTCCTTAGGAAAGGCCACATGCAGTCACGACTGAGTTTTGCCAAACCACACCTTGAAGATTCTGAGGCCACATGGAAAAAGGTATTACGGTCTAAATGGTGGTAATGGTGACAGCAAAAAAAGTCCTTTAGTATGCAGACCCATCCTTCTCTGAGGTGGAATGGCAGATGAATACTTTTAGTCCCTCACAGATTCCCCTGCTCAAAGAGTGAGTCTGTTCTTTTTTAGTTTTGGCGTTAATGTTGGTATGAACTAAAAACAAATCATTTGGCTTTAACAACAAACGATATGTCTGGTGGAAATCCAATACAGGCTACCATCAAAATAACACCATTCCTACAGTAAAGCATGGAGGGGGTAATATCCTGTTACGGGGGTGTTTCTCTGCATCAGGGACTGGAGCACTTGTCAGGATAGAAGGAAAAATGGATGGGGCAAAATACCATTAAATTATTGAGAAAAATCTGCTGCCCTCTGCCAGAAAGTTGTCAATGGGAAGAAGGTTAACCTTCCAACATGACAACAACCCAAAGCACACGGCTAGTCAGAGCCCAGACTTATACCCCATTGAAAATCTGAAATTACCTGAGTCCACAAACGGTCACCATCAAATTTAACTGTACCTGAAGTAATTGTAAAGGAAGAATGTTTTTTATCCTAATGCATTCCATGCATTAAGATAAAAAAAAAAACCTTCTGTGTGCAGCAGCCCCCCTCAGCCCCCCCCCCCCAATACTTACCTGAGCCCCCTTTCTATGCAGCGATGTTGCAGGAGTCTGTCAGCTGCCCCGGACTCCCCTCCTCATTGGATAAGACAGCAGCGCATTGTGATTGACTCCTGCTGCTGTCAATCAAAGTCAGTCAGCCAATCAGGGGAGGGGGGAGGGGTCGAGTTGCAGCTCCGTGTTTGAATGGGCACAGGGAGCTGTGACTCAGCTCAGGTGCCCCCATAGCAAGCTGCTTGCTGTGGGGGCACTCAACAGAAGGGAGGGGGCAGGAGAGCCGAAGAGGGACCCGAGAAGAGGAGGATCGGGGCCACTCTGTGCAAAACTAACTAAACAGAGGAGGTAAGTATAACATGTTTGTTATTTTTAACTAAAAAATAAACTAGACTTTACAATCACTTTAATCAGTTCTGCAAAGAAGAGTGGGCAAATATTACAAAGTCTAGATGGGCAAAGTTACTAGAGGCATAACCCAACAGACTAAAGGCTGTAATCTTTTGACAGTGCCTTGCCACCCATAGTTGATTGTTTGCTTCAGTTGCACTACCATGGACTGAAAAGCTCCAGGAAAGCTCTTTTAATATTGAGCTAGTCAAAATTACTACAGCTGTTTACAGTTGAAAGTGAAATGAGTTTGTGTGCTATCGAGACTGTAATTAGCTACATCAGATTGAGTTTGCAAGTACATTTTAAGGAGATGGGGGTGCCTTTTTCCAACTCAGTGATTCTGTTTTTGAATTTTTGATTTTTTTTCTGACATATTGGTGCAGAGCAGAGTGTGTCTTAATTTCAGCCTGCAAAGCAACGAGATGTGATTATTTTAAAGATGGGTGATTCTTTTTTATACCCATTATATATATATATATATTTATGTATCTATTTAAACAATAGTATAAAACACTATGGTCCCCACATTAAAGCAGTCTGATTCTGTAATTCTACATTTACGCATAGCTTCCAAATATTATAATTCCATATAATGCATTATGTTATTGTATATTTAGATATACAATTTATATAAAAATTGTATTGAACAAATGCAGTCCAGCCCAGCAGAGGCCTGTTATTATCTCTCTTTGACGTCCGAAGCCCGTACACTAGGCAGAGGCCATTAACGGGGTAAAAATACATAACATACTAAGCAAACAGCCAAAGCGTAACAAGGGAGATATTGCAATTAAAATCTATAAAACTAATATAAAAGACACATTTGTACTAGAGGACTCGGACAGTGGTTATTAACAAGTTTTAAATATTTTACAACACAGAGCAATTTAGATCAGAACGAAAGTGAATTAAAAATGTAATTTTCTGTTGTATATTTATTAAAGGAGTATATTAAAGCTGATATGAAGGAAAAAAAAAAAAAGAGTAAACAATAAAAAAGACACTGGCCACCTATTAATGCAGAGGAATGTTTTTCTCCACCATGACCATATATATATATATATATATATACTGTATATTATGTGAATCAGTGGCTGGCAGGATTGTGGATGCTGTGTATGTGTCACCTAGGTTTTACATACACATGGTGTCTCCAGGGATTATGGCAATATGGAGGAAACAAACTTTTTTTTCTCAGATTTTTAATCATTTGTGTTTTGGGTCTTGGAGCCTGGAAACTTTGTAGGGCTTTTGGTGGGATAAAGTCTCCATTCTTAGGTCCACAATTTACCTGGCAGTGAGACCCCATTAGTCTCAGCTGTGCACAGGCCTTTTTATATGCTAAAGGCCCGTACACACGATAAGAAAATCTGAAGGGAAATTTCATCCGACGACCGATCTGCCGATTTTCGGATTGTTAGTATGGTGCTTTCGACAGCCGACTCCGACTTTTCGGCTGACAAAACCCTGATGTGCAGGCTGCAAAATTTTTGTTGTCCGTAATACAACGTCCGATTTTCGTCTCATTAGTACAGATTTCGACGGAAAAAAATCTTAAGAGCAAGACTAGGCATGCTCAGAGATGAAAGAACACATACAAAGCAATCCAACACATGACATCACTTCTGAAGTAGAATTCTGTCGTACGGGAAATTTCGAATGAAAATAACCTCTTCACTTTCCACATCAGACTAGCATGCCACAAAAAACGGATGACAGATCGTTCGATAATCTGATCGTGTGTACGGGGCTTTAGTCAATTTCCAGTTAAGAAGTGAATGTATATGGAGAACTGGTGATCACCAACACACTCATGCGTAGGAAGTGTTTTATCTTGTTCTGCTTTTAACCAGCATGGGAATTCTGACATACATGCCCACTGTATGTTAGCAAAATGTTTTCCTTCTCACAAGTCTAAGCAGAGGAAGAGGATATACGAGGCACTGACTGGCAAAACTGTGAACAGTATGTAGATGACACCTAGGTTTCTGGTGGTTTATTGCAATGTGAAAAAACAAACTTTTTGTTGTTGGGTGTCTTCTTCTTGTGCATGGTTTTTCACTTCCGCAATTTGAGCATTTCACCTTTCCAACATACATATAGAGAGCCTAGACCAGTGGTTTCTAAACTGCGGCTGGATGTGGCCCTATGTTTGCCTTTATTCGGTCCTTAAGGCACCATTCCATCCACTGACACCAATAATGGAGCACTATTCCTTCCACTGACACCAGTGATGGGGCACTATTCCTCCCACTGATACCAACAATGGGCACTATGCCTCTTATTGATACCAACACTGATGCCAGGGTATTTTCTAATCCTTAGTGTAGCGCTAATCAATGTACTTAAAGTGAATAGTACAAAACCATCATAAAAGTGTGATATATTCTGAGGAATAAAACAATATGACATGTGATAAGTCCCAAAAAGGCAATACTGTGAATAAAGTCCCAAACCAAAAAGTAAGTGTAGATTTCCAAAATAAAATGATATCCAACAGTGACAGGAAAGGTAATGGGAGGCAGCTTACCAAAGCGAGATGGCCACTCAAATGAATGAGATAGCATCAACAAGCATATGATAACACCAAAAGGACTTCAGTATCTCCAAGGGGAATCAGCGCCAAGGAAGATGCAAATCCTCACAATAGGTCCGCAGTATTCAAGCAAATGTGAACATATGGGGAATATATAACAGAAGACCATAGCGTAATCCCGTAATGCATAAAAAGATTATTTATTAAAAAAGCACTACTCACAAGCAAGACGATACAATCAGGCACATAGATAACAGAAAACTGAGGGTTCGACCGCGGTGTCCCGCATGTTCTCAACAGCGTGTAGAAAGTAAGGTCGGCACAGATGGGGGAGTGTGGACTTTGCGTTTGGTGCTGCCGACGCGTTTCGTCATCAAAAGATGTCGTCTGGGCGTGATACTGAAGTCCTTTTGGTGTTATCATATGCTTGTTGAGGCTATCTCATTCATTTGAGTGGCCATCTCGCTTTGGTAAGCTGCCTCCCATTACCTCTGCACAGTGGTGTCCTTTCCTGCACTTCCCTGGGTGTCACAAGAGGATTTTTCTTGTCACTGTTTGATATCATTGTATTTTGGAAATCTACACTTATTTTTTGGTTTGGGACTTGATTCACAGTATTGCCTTTTTGGGACTTATCACATGTCATATGATGTCACACTTTCATGATGGTTTTGTACTATTCACTTTAAGTACATTGATTAGCGCTACACTATATTTGTATTTTTTATGTATTGGATCGCCGTCTGTTGGTCTAGTGTTAGCAGCTTTTCTTTTCGGTTTAATATTTATGTTCATCTTTTACCGCAGAAATTCTCCCTTTTTTTTGTACTTTCTAATCCTACTGACCACAGTCTGCCCCCCCCCCCCCCCCCCAAAGCCTGAATGATAATTAACATGCTCTTTGCTTAGAAAGTTTGGAAACCCCTGGACAAAAGTGAAGAGAGCCTAGACGAAAAGAGGAATCGACAGTGGCTTGGGTCAGATTTTCCCCAGTCTAACACACAAGTTTTGATGCTCTTTTACAAAGGGCATTTTCTTGTTTTCCTGGTCCTATCCAGGCTTAGAAGTTTGTGATAAAAAAGGAATGTCTACTATGCATCAGAATTAGAACTAGATTATACTCTGTAATCCTTCTGACCTGGTCAGACATGCCCCCCCCCTTTCTCTGTTCCATTAATCTGTAGAGGGACACTTGCGATTAGGAGTGTGACCATTACTCATCAAAGCTATTATAGAGCATTGGTGAAGGAAGGCAGGAAGAACATTTCCAATAAGATATAAAAAGTATTTTTACTTTAAAGCGGTTGTAAACTCAATTAAAAAAAAAATAAAAAAAAAAAACCTGCAAGACAAAGGCATAATGAGCTAGTATGCATCGCATACTAGCCCATTATGTGTAACTTACCTTAAAACGAAGCCCCGACACGGACCCCCGGACATCGCTGCGGGCGCTGCCATGGTCCCTCGTCGTCTCTTCCGGGTTCGGCGGCTCCGGCGCGCTGATTGGCCGGAAGAGACGGCTCCGGCGCGATGATCGGCCGGAGCCGCGATGACGTCACTCCCGCGCATGCGCGCGGGAGTGATTTTTCCGGCAAACTCCGGCAAACTAATTGAAGGTCCCCCCCGGACCTTCAGAGCGCATGCGCCGCTCGCGCGAGCGGCTGCATGCACTGTAAATATCTCCTAAACCATGCCGGTTTAGGAGATATTATTTGTACCTACAGGTAAGCCTTATTATAGGCTTACCTGTAGGTCAAAGTGTCAAAAAGCGGGATACTACCGCTTTAACTTGGAATTTTACAATTCCAAGTTAAACCTAGTAAAAAAGAATTATAACATATGGCAGGACATTACTGTAAAGATAAAACACGTGAGGTGGGATTTTCTCTTTTAGCAAAAATGGCAAGATCATCAAAAACAGAAACCAATGGGAATGGTAGACTGAGCCACCCACCAATGTATATAACCAACATGTGGGCACTGTTTTGTTATGGTGGTGGTTCCAGTGGGTTCACTACTCCAGGGCTCACTAATGCCTCATTTCCACTGAGTGGATCGATTCGGGTCAGTTCGGTACGGTACGCTATTTTGAGTGTTTCCATTATGAAAGTGGCCCATACAACCGAACCAAACCGCACCATTCCTGGTCCTCCTTCAGATGTAGGGCCATAGGAAATGGTACGGTACGGTTAGGGCGGAGCTACTGGCGTCACACGATACACTCCACTGATTGGTGGACAGGAAAACGTCAATAGAAAGAAGTGAACTCCGCGCTAAGGATATCTAAAAGGTACAAAGGTGTAAATAGGTTGCAGTCTACCCTGAACTACAGTCAGTAGACTGTATAAAATGAAAGAAGAATTTTGGGTAATTGGCGCTGCCTGTATTGAATACTGCGGTGTGTAAATGAATAAATGCACCGTGATGTGTATATAAGATGTAGTGTACAATAAATTATCAGTGCAACAAATAGGTATACAAAATAAGAATATAAAAATATAAAATCAACATATAAAAAATACAGTGATTAATAAATATCCGTGATAAAGTGCAATCCGAGTGACAGAGTATATGTAAAAAAATATAAAAATGTAATAGAATAGTGAATAAATATAATATATGGATTGATACAATGATGGTACAGTATAAACAAGAAAAAGCGACAGTGGCAAAAAGTGCTGAGAACTTGCACTAAAGATATAGTATGTGGTCTAAGCGTTCAAAAAAGAAAAAAGTGACAACAATAGTGCAATAAGGTACACAAAAAGTGACTAATAAATATAGTATAGTGCCTGGCTGGAAGAAAGTCCTAATAGCCAGTGATGCAATGGTGATAAATAGAAAATGAATTAGTCCATAACCGGATAGATATACAGGCAACTTCGTGAATAGATCTTATAGTGACCCCGTGGTGGGTAACTGGCGAGGTGCTGGGTGACCCCTAAAGTAAATATCCTACTAACCAGATATACCCACCCCACACAGGGGTATAGAGCGGGTATTGGAGTGCAGATGAAACTCCCTCCGTTGGCTCCTAACTCCCTTCTTTAATGGGGGGATGTTGGGGGTCGTCCCTGGGGGTCCGAGGTGTCCCAGAAGAAATGCAGGATCCTACGGTCCTCTCCTATGAGGGTGGTAGTATGTCCAGTGGTCCGTACATGGACTCCGGCCACTCAGTAACAAAACAAACACCACGTTTGGTGTGAATCCTGCATGGCCCCTGGTGGTCCGACTTGCAGTGGAAACACTCACCTGAATAGGCCGGATCATTCTAACCCTTCCAAACTGTACCGACCCAAACCGTTCCGCTCAGTGGAAACGAGGCAAAAGAGGCATAGCATACATCATACTAGTTTTGTTGTGTAAGCAACATAGAATTGTGGCCCTCTTCACTGCATTCTTCTTGTGCTCATAAATGTCTCTTGATTTAACAGGAGGTCATCAGAAACCATCCAATAAAAATCAAGGACAATGTGATGTGAAGAACCTCCTTGCCCATTTGTGCCAAAGTGCAGCTGTTTTAGGCTACACAGAGAGTAGGCATAGCAACCTCAATAGGAGGAACTGTCGTCAGGTTAAATACCCCCCAATGGCTCTTTAAATCTCTCTTAGATTTTTGTGCCTTATCATCATCCCTTAGTTTTCGATTATTCAATAGCTTTCTGAAACCAAGCACTACACTAAAGATTTGTTACTGCTTACTATCACGTTAACCTCTTGTTGACAAATGCCTTGTACACACTAAAATCAACTTTTTTGATTCCTTGAGAGTCCACAAATTATTAACCACTTTACCACCGGAGGATTTTGCTGTCTTACGTCCAGGCCACTTTTTGCGATTCGGCACTGTGTGACTTTAACTGACAATTGTGCGGTCGTGCGATGCCGTACCCAAACTAAATTTACGTCCTTTTTTTCCCACAAACAGAGCTTTCTTTTGGTGGTATTTGATCACCTGTGCGATTTTAAATTTTTGCGCTATAAACAAAAAAAGAGCGTAAATTTTGAAAAAATAACAATATTTTTCACATTTTTTTATATGAAATTCCCCCCCAAAAAATGTAAAAATCAAAATTTTTTTAAACTTTTGGCCAATTTGTTTTCTGCTTCCTATGTTTGGTAAAAAAAAAAATCACAATAAGCATATTTTGATTGGTTTGCGCAAAAGTTATTGCGTTTACTAACTAAGGGAAAGATTTCTGTAATTTTTGGTGGTTTTTTTTTTTAACGAGTAATGGCGGCGATCTGCAATTTTTTGCGGGACTGCGACATTGCGGCGGACAGATCGGACCCTTGACTGACATTTTTGACACTTTTGGGGGTACCAGTGACATTACTACAGTAATCAGTGCTATAAATATGCACTGTTACTGTAAAAATGACACTGGCAGGGAAGGGGTTAATTTTATTGGAGAGGGAGGGTTTAATGTATGCCTGGTGCTTACTAACGTGTGTGGGGGGAGGTGACTGAGTGACACAAGGACAGATCGCAGGGTCAGCTATGCTGAACCCTGCAATCTGTCACTGTCTGTCACTTAGGAGATCCGCCCGCTTTGTTTACACAAGCGGGCGGATCTCCAGACTCGATTCCCCGATGATCGGGGAAGAGCGGCGGCGATCGCCGCCGCTCCTCCCCTGGCCCGACTCCCGCTGTGACTGAATACAGCGGGAGCGAGCCTCCGGCGGCACGCGCGCCGCCCACAAGGGGGGGGGGGGTCGAGCGACGTAGGTCTACGACGCTGGACGGGAACGAGCCACTTTGCCGCAGTACGGTCAACGTGACCGGTCGGCAAGTGGTTAATCTCATCCTTTTATGTAATTATACAATACCAATATAGTTTAGTCCACTAAGGGAATCCAACATAGAGTGATATCCTCCCGTAAAGACAGCTGGACAGTACTGGGAAATCAGGTACAGAATAGACAGATCAGCTTTTGGTGATGGTACCCTTTAAGACCTGGGAAGTCTATTATTAAACAACAGCCGAGCTTGTAAAGGGAGTCACACCGGTGACACACAAGAAATCGAGAGTAAATATTAGGCTTTGCAGCCTCTGTGCTATGGGAATAGTATGCACACATTGATCTGACTTATAGCATTCATATATCCACGTTAAGGTCTCTTTCACCCCCTCGCAAAGATGAAGGCCATTTGATTGAGACAAATGACTGGTACAGGCAAAAATCCATCTCTCCTACTGGAGGATCTGAATGTTATCAAGATTGCGTTAGGCCCCACACCGCATCCTCATCACCCAAACAAAGCTCCCCTTCGCTCCCTCCCTGTAATAATAGCAATGGAAGCTTATTGCAAAGAGATCTCTGTCCACCAGCTCATCTGCGCGGCCCCGTCTCATGCGGTTCCCAATTAATGGAGGAGACTTTTCATCTACAAGTGTTACTTGTACCGGAGCGAAACTGTGATGCCCGAAAGAGAAAACCTCATTAAATCTACGATAATAGAATAATTAACCCCCAAAGAGCCAGCAGGCCGAGACACTGTGTTTTATGGTCAATTCATTTATTCATGGCAGATTAGTTGATGCAGATGACTTAATTAAGTTCCTGCAATGCAAATTTCCAAATATCCCCCCGATTAGTCAGCAAATCACTAGAAGGATGTAGGATTATACACAATAAAATGACAATTCATTTTTAGACACGGTCTGCAGCTAAAAAATGTGTCTTTTGCTGCACAAAGGCCGTTATTGCCATAAGCACCCCGTCTACTGAGGGTATGCAGTTGTTTGCTGATTTTCAGAAGAGTGCATGCTGTATATCTCTAAAGCAGGGGTCTCCAAGCTATGGTCCTCCAGTTGTTCAGGAACTACAATTCCCATCATGCCTAGTTATGTCAGTGACTATCAGGGTTCTACAATGCCTCATGGGACGTGTAGGACCACAATAGCTGGAGGGTCGTAGTTTGGATCTCCCTGCTCTACAAGGTCATTCTATCCAAAAGTGTCATTTTCAACGTTTTACCTTTAGCTTTGTAAAAGTTTATTTTCTCTTTTTCTCATTTACTAAGATCTGGGGAAATTCCCTTAGAAAAATAGAAAAGTGATAGCAGAAAAAAAAACATTTTTCATTTTCTTTCATTAACTTTATTGTCTGAGTATAGATCTACAGTATGGTTGTCACAAGCATGTTTGAAGCCATTTACTGTTAAGTGTCTCACTAACTCTACTAGTAATTTATTCCAAGCATCAACTACCCCTACAGTAAAATAATACTTTCTAAGATTTGTTTTCAACTTTCCTCCAGTTAGTTTAAGGTCATGTCCCCATGTTTTTGATTTTGGTTTCATACTTAAAAAAATGCCCTCCTAAACCTTATTCACCCCCTTGATGTATTTAAAGGTTTAAATCATGTCTCCCCTTTCCCTTCCTTTGTCCAGACTGTACATCATTGATGTGCACAGCCTATTGTATTAGTGTGTGCACCTCAAAGCACAAACACATGCGTGTATATCAGCAGAGGAGTGGGTGGTGTCAGTAGAGCAGAGACTGGTGTCAGTCTGGAAGTGGATGGTGTCATATTTGTGTCAGTAGGGCAGTGGATGGTGTCATAGTTTTTATTTTTATTATTTTTTTAAATATTTTTTATTTTATTTTTTTTATTATTTTTTACAATATTATTATTATTTTTTTTCAAACATATTTTAGGAGCCCTGTTTGGGGGGGCTTTGGTGAAATATTAAGGGTCTAAACAGAGAAAGGGAGTGAGGACAGAGTTTCTCCAGTCCCTTTCTCTGCAGCCTCAGCTGCACTGGACAGTGAATGAATGGGAAGTGCTCTGTGCTGAGCGGCTTCCTGTTTATTCACAAACTGAAGCATAGTAAACATAGTTTACTATGTTTTAGTTAAGAATAAACACAGGAAAGATTGGTACAGATCATTTTCTGTGTTCATTCATTCATCTATGCCGATACTAGTCATCAACAAAAAATAAAGATATTAAAAAGAGTAAATTTTAATTTTTTCATAGAAGAGAATGTAAAAAAACAAACATTCTAAAAACATGTATACAGTCCTGCCAACATTTGTCATGCAGTCAACAGAACCCAGAGAGAAGGTGGTATTAACGCGTTTCACCCAGATGTGGGCTTCTTCGGGATACACTTGAGGTTTGTATAATGTATTTAACTGATAAATAAACAATATATAATATTTTAATCATTACACGGTAGACTACCAAAAATATTCAGCATACATCGGAATAACAATATAGAAAACATAAAAAATAAAGTATCATAGGAGAAAAAACACATCCACATGCAAGAAAAAAGAAAACAAAAAAAAAGGGGAGAGGGAGAGTGGGGAAGTGTGGTAATTGTGTGAATGACACTGAATTTGTCAGGGAGGGTGGACAAACTGGGGAGGATAAAGAAAAAAGCACGTGAGCACACAAGTTCCCTGGACACTCACCCCCATATGGGTGAAAAAAACAGAAAAGTTATACAGAAGCTGATTTATCAAGGTTGGTACATGTCCAAAAAATGATAAAAGAAAACAGCAGCTACTAAGTGTAAAACATATATGTTAGATATATGTAAATAAAAAAACAGAAGGAAAGGGGATGGAGAAGGGAAAGAGAAAGAAAAACAAGAAAAGGGGATACAAACGATGAAAAATAGAAAAGGGGGTGGGGGGTGAGATTTAATACCCACATGGCCAGCTTACCAGGAAAGAAAAATCATAAAATTTCTCTGACACAAGAAGGCACGCGAGTCAAAGGCCAGTGGCCTGAAGCATAGCCATAGATAGGGAGCGTTATCACAGCCTTAAAGCGGTAGTATACCGCTTTTTGCCACTTTTAACTACAGGTAAGCCCATAATAAGGCTTACCTGTAGGTACAATTAATATCTCCAAAACCGGCACAGTTTAGGAGATATTTGCACTGCATGAAGCCGCTCACGCGAGCGGCGCATGCACTTTGAAGGTCCGGTAGACCTTTAGCTTTCCTTGCCAGGAGTTTGCCGGAAAATGAATGCGCGGGAGTGACGTCATCGTGGCTCCGACCAATCACAGCGCCGGAGCCGCCAAACCCGGAAGAGACGCAGAGGGATCATGTCAGCTCCCACAGCGGTGTCCAGGGGTCCGTGACGGGGCTTCGTTCTAAGGTAAGTAATTCATAATGAGCTAGTTTTTTTTTTTTTTTTAAGGTTTACAACCGCTTTAAGGATACCACCAATCAGCAAATATGGGTCAAAATGATATCAGCTGTCTATAAGAGAAAAAGGAGTGAACTGATTCTAACTAATTGAGAGTCTCTGCACCACACTAAGAGCAGAGCCATATGCCTCCAAAGCCTCCTCCCACACATCTCCATGGATCTTGTTCCATTGGATAATATTGGATGAACTGTCATGATTGGCTCCCAAAAGCTGTGTACGAACATTCAGATTATCATATGATCATATAATTATATATATATAATTATCGTATACGATTTGGTATGATTTTCTGATCAGTGAACGGGTGGCTAAATGTACACCTCCACTGTATCTAAAGCCTCGTACACACTTGACAAAAATTGGACGAAATATCCTCAGTTTTTTCTCTCTCATGCTCAGCGGTCATAACCGTTTTTAGTTGACAGTGTATAAATGTTCACGAAATTTCTCGTCTGTTTTTTTTTTTTTTTTTTTTGGGACATTTGTTCCTAGACTTCCGGGTCGTCAGCAACTTCAGATCATGCGCAGTCTTTCGTATCCGATTTTTTTGCGGAAGTACTGCATACACATTAAACGAAAATTGGTCGTCTGGGGACGGACGATAACAATTTTGGTGTTTGTCCCTCTGTTTTTTTTTCGTTGAAAATGTCGGCATCGGCTGCTGAAAGTTGTGTACACACTAGCCGAAAATCGTACAATTTTACCTCGGAAGGGAATTTTCGGCAGATTTTCTACTAGTGTGTACCCCACTTAAGGACACAGCATAGCAACCCTTGGATAGCAGCATTGTCCACCTATGGTGAGGGTGGTGTTAGATTGACTTGTAGATGTTGATTAACGTTATATAAGTGGCCAAAAAAACTAAAGACCAACTACAGATAACTCATTTTAAGCAGTTACAGCAACAGTATTTTTTCTTTTTAGATTAAAGGTTTTACATCAGTGAATAAACCTTTTTTATTGGTTGAACAAGATGGACTTTTTTTCAACTAGACTAACTATGTAACTATGTATGTAAAAGCTGATTGACCATTGTAAGGACCACTGTCAGTGTTAAACGGTTTGTCTCAACTGCCACTTTTGCTGGACTTTTGCTGGACTTTTGCTGGAATTACTGGTTGGATCACCAGGTAAAAATAAAGGGGGAAAAAAAAATGAAAACTAACCACATCTAAAGCCCCGCACACACGCAACGATTATCGGCCGACCGATCGGCCGACTTTTGTCCAAGTTGTGTTTTGTTGGTTGGAATGTGCCTAGACTGCACACAAATTTTCTCGGCCAACAAAAATCTACTTCAGAAGTGATGTCATGTGTTGGTTAGTTTTCTTTGTGTTTTTTCTTCACTGAGCATGCCCAGACTTGCTCATCAGATTTTTCCCTGTCGAAATCTGTACTGACTGCAGGAAAATCGGCCGTTGTGTTGACGGCCAACAAAAATTTTATAGTCTGCACACCAGATTTTTTTCGGCCGAAAAGTCGGAGTTGGTTGTCGGAAGCATCATACTAACAAGCCGAAAATCGGCAGATCGGACGTTAGCCGAAAATTCCCTGCCAATTTTCGACGCGTGTGTACGGGGCTTAAGACCTCGTAAACTGGAATATATTTCAAATTTGTTTTTGGGTTTAGATAGGCGTTTATTCAACCCAAGACTTTGATGAGGTACTAAGAATAAAAGGCATAATATAGGACTAGAGAAGATGTACTGTAGCACAGCTCAGAGTAAAATCAAGGACATTTTCAAGGACAAAGAGTAAACTTTTACTATCAATAGGAACCTATAGGTGTATCTGACCCATCCCCTCCTAATTAGTTACTGGGTGGCCTCACCGACCAGTAAGGAGATTAATGATGAGTTGTTGGCAGTCACTGACTTTTTAGATGAAGTCAATATTTGCATATGACTGCCAATGCATTCTAGGGTACTTTAGGACTCCCTGGGCACTTTAGAAGAAAGATGGAACTGCATCCAGATGTCTGAGATTACTCACTTTTCAACCCATACAGGTAAGTAAGGAGATTAATGACGAGTTGTTGGCAGTCACTGACTTTTTAGATGAAGTCAATATTTGCATATCACTGCCAATGCATTCTAGGGTGCTTTAGGACTCCCTGGGCACTTTAGAAGAAAGATGGAACTGCATTCAGATGTCTGCCTTTACAGGTACAGAGATTACTCACTTTTCAACCCATACAGGTACATGTGCCTTTATTAATTACAGGTATTTGTAAAAAAAATTAAAAAAAATTAAGAGCATGTCCCATACTTATCAACAAAAGGAGCTGGCACAGAAACAGCATGGCGCCCACTGAAATGATCTTACAAGGCAGGGACAGACAACAGATTATATTAAAATCCAATTTAAGGGATTGGCTAGGTTTCATATAAGCAGCACCGGAAACCAAGGGCCACTTCATATATGAATATTTTTCTGAGATGTAATGAATATTCTTTTTTACTGCAATTAAAAGCAGGGGCTGCCAAATATTAAAAGTCTATGTAGCCAGTTCAGATCATGTTCTGCTTTACACTGAAATGAAACATCATTTTTCTGCTGCTTAATGCACATTTCCAGGACCCGTAGGAATAGATGGTAGCATGATAACGTCTGTTAACACATGTTAGAAGCCTTTACTATATGGTGAATGGAAAAAGGTGAGTTTTAAAAATTATATTGCAATTATTTAAAAAAATGCTGCAAATATTGTACATTAACATGATTTTAAAATGCAAAACCTCATACTAAATACATCACTGTGCGTGCATAGATGTGAATTAGCCATTAATGCTAAAATATATAAATATAAATATATATATATATATATATATATATATATATATATATATATATATATATTTATTTATTTATTTATTTTCTAAACGGGCATTTCCTATTCAAATGTTCATGAGCTGTCACAGGGCAACTAACAATGTACAACGTGCAGTAATTAAAGGCTACCAATCATAAATGATCTTTCACTGTCCTGTTTTGAAAGGTGAGGGTTGATTGGTTAATAGTTGTTACTGATCGTTAAACATCACTAGGGTTCTCTGCACTGCATTATAAAATATGCCTTAATCCCTGGAAATGACAGGATATGGGGCCACTAAATTTTAGGAGAACATGTTAAAATAAGCATATGGAAGCTGCCACTGTTAATTTGATTTTTTTTAAAGTACATGCTCTGATTTCATTACTCAGTTATAACTTATCAGACTTCACTGCCTGCATGCTTGTTCCAGAGGATCAGCATGACAGCCCCAGAGACTGAACCTTTAATGACCAAATTTATGACAACTTTCATGTTTCTATCCTCACAGGTTGTCCTTTGAAAGATGATTTATCCTAAATAAATATAACAATTGAGTTTATCTATTTTTATATATCCTATCCCTGGGTTTCACATTATATTAATAAATGCTAAGGAGGTGAGTGCATCCAACTGGATCATGGCGCCTGCTATCTCAGGCTGGGGAGAGGTTGATGTCATGTTTTCAACTGAACTCCTAGACAGTAAGTCAACTATGCATAAAATATATATATGTGATACATGTATAATATATATAAATATATATATATATATATATATATATATATAAGATCATTTATGATTGGTGGCCTTTAATTACTGCACGTTGTACATTGTTAGTTGCCCTGTGACAGCTCATGAGCATTTGAAAAGGAAATGCCCATTTAGAAAATATATATATATATATATATATATATATATATATATATATATATATATATATATATGTGTGTGTGTAAATTTGTTTTTTTTAACCTTTTCAGAAAATAGATAGTAACAATATTAATACCAAAAATAATTAAAAAAAAGGTTTTATTATTAGTATTATATATATATATACATATAATACTAATAATAAAACCTTTTTTTTAAATTATTATTGTTATTATTATTGTTCTCTGAAATCTGTTTATATAATCTGTTTTCTGAAAAGGTTAAAAAAGCTAATTTTTTTCTGTGAATGCAAACACAAATCTGCATAAGTAAGGAAAAAAAAAATATATATATATATGTTTTTTTTTTCCTGCCTGTTACCCATTTCAAGTTAATTCTTCTCCTGAATGAAACAACAGAGGAATGCTGACAATTTAATTTGCTTGGCATGCCATATTTTAATGATCGCATTTCACATAAAAAAATTTTAGGTGCCCCTCGAGCGGCTAGTTATATGTCAGACAGTGCAACCAGCTTTCTTACTGAATACCTACTATGAAAAAAAATCTATTACTAGAATGCTAATTAAAAAGCAAAACATAATGTTTTTCTAACAGTTAAAGTGTTTGTAAATCCAGACGATGAGCTTCTCTTATTTGTTTCTTTTCAGCCTGTTAAATATACCAATAATAGTGTTATGTTATGTCTGTTTGACAGGTGCAAAAAATATCTATTGATCCTGCCAAAAATCTAGTGAGATAACTTCCTCTACTGTCTGCCTATGCTGTTAGCAGTTATTGTTTCCAGCTTTCTCTGTTCACTACAGAACACCCCCCCCCCCCCACCCTTATAGGGAAGAAAAGGTTCTCCATGTTCTTCAGTCCCATCCTAGGTGACAACGCTGCTCATCTATTGGTACAGTACAGAGAGTAAGCATTGTCACCCTAGGACGGGAAGTGTGTTACTGGCAGGATCACCAGATGAAAATAAAGGCAGCAAAATGAAGAAAAGAAAAACGAATGCAGCCGCCACATCTAAGGACTGATAAGCTGCAATTTATTACATTTTTATTTTTTCTGCGTTTACATAAACTTTAAGGGCAAATAAAGTCTGTGTTCTATAAAACAAAGCAGGTATGTATGTACGCTACACACTGGTTTGTACCTATAAAATATGACTGCACACATATAATTACAACTAACAGAAGCCATTTCTTCATCTATTTTTAAATACACTGTAACAGTATATATATATATCCAAAAAGAGTCATCTGCAATCCTATATGTCATTTGCTTCTGATAGAGTCACTTTATTCTTTGGAACAAATATATTTTTATCCACATAACTGTTATTTGGCCCCAGACAGATGGCACTAAGTAAGTTTTCCCAAATAAAGTCTCTGTGTTCTGTTACCACCAGCAATGGATTTCCTCTTTCTATCCTTTCCTATTGCTGTGAAAGTGCAGACCCCGGTTATGACCCAGTGAGAGCGCAGAGTGGGTTATAGCTCATAAAATAATGATTGTATATAGGGGAGTGGAGGTAGTAAGTGAAAATGTAAGAGAGTGTTCAATGCATTATTTATTGTAAAACAAGGTGTACAAATATCCCTTTAAGGGAAGGAAGAGCAACCAGCAATGAAAGAACTAGAAGTTTCAGCATGCTCCGCCAGCTCATGCTTGGCGTGTATAGAAGATTCTACTTTATGGTGATCAGTAAATACATTTCTTTCATTGTTGTTGGCTCCAGTAGATAATATCTAATAATATAATATAATATAATATAATATCTATACATCTCTCAGGAGAGCCGAGGGAATGGCAAACACATTACTGCTCAATGTTAACCCCTTAACTGCCGGACCTGGAACAAGATGTAGTGTAAAAAAATGTACAAGCTAGTGTAAAAAATAATATGTATGCATAAAATAAATAAACACATGTGTATCTGTATCTATCTATCTATCTATCTATCTATCTATCTATCTATCTATCTATCTATCTATCTATCTATCTATCTATCTATCCATTCATTCATTATCTATCTATCTATCTATCTATCTATCTATCTATCTATCTATCTATCTATCTATCTATCTATCTATCTATCTATCTATCTATCTATCTATCGTAGTAATAACTAATTAGTTACATGAGTCTTATAGCATTTATGAGAACTTTTATGAATGAGTATCCATCCACCCATCATCTATCTATCTACTGTAGTAATAACTTTCCAATTATTTACTTTGGCCTTATAGCATTCTTAGGTACTTTCATGACTATGAGTATCTATCTATCTATCTATCTATCTATCTATCTATCTATCTATCTATCTATCTATCTATCTATCTATCTATCTATCTATCTATCTATCTATCCACCTTGATTGGTCTCTTTCTTCTGTCTTCTGAGTATCTCTCTCTATATATGTCACTATCCATGCATTTCCTTCCTATACATTATCAGTCATTGCAGTATATTTTTGAAGGCCCAATTCTTTTTTGTATTCTGTAAGGATGCCACCGTTTTATTGTAATACCACATGCGGTGTAATCACCCCCTCCGTCTCTCTGGCACATAGCATTACTGAGCCTGATTCAAGCTGTTAGCGTTTTGTAAATAATAGCGCACAAATGACGCCGCTGGTCAGTAGCGTATGGAGTCATCGTGACAGCTGAGAAAGTTTAGCTTCTGCTGCCCTCTCTCCCTCCAAGCTCCATTCATCAGGCTGAATTTTGCCGGTGACATATAAATTTTCAGCAGGCATTATTAGATGCCAGCCAGGCATACACTGGAAGCAGAGGATCGATCCCTGTTCCCTCCTTTTAGGAGAACTTACTCACCACTGGGGACTGATAAGCAAAGTATTGTGAACACAAAATTAGATTGTAACCCGAGTCTCCTTCTATGTTTTTTTTTTTTCTTTTTCTTGTATTGACTGAATATTTTTTGTAGACATCTTTTCTTCCATTAACCTTTTCCTGCCATCAAACACCAGTTAGAGTCACCTAAAAAGAATCTTTTATATGCAGCGCAAGACTGCACTAATGTAAAATATCGGAAACAATGTAAACTTTGTGTTTTCTTTCTTTATATGCACAGTGCTGGGGCTGAGTGATAAACAGTGGAAAACAGTTTTGACGTCTTCATGATGATGATGAAGAAAGAGAATAAGAAAGATATCAATGTGTCGTGTAAATGTGTCATGTGTGCCATAAGCTAACACTTAAATCTGTCAGATGACAGAATCTCTCTAGGAATTTACTGCACAGGTTACTAAGATTCCCATCGAATAAATCTCCTTCATGGAAACCAACCTTTATATTTTACAAAGCTGCCCTTTAGGCCTCTAAAGAGACATATCCAGGGATGGAATTAACTGATTGCACAGTATAGAATGTTCTCTGGGTATAAGCTGTTCTTTTAGGTTTACTATGATGAATTGATTTTGACATTTTTTATTGTCTTATATTTATGGTTTGTATGCAGGGAACTAGCTTGACTTTTATAGGGAAGATGATGCTGGAAGTACGGCTTCCTGAAAAGTTCCGTGCCTTCCAGACTCTGTTCTTCTGAGCTGAGAGATTCATTCCCCTCAGCCGGGAGCCTGATTACAGAGTTAAATCATATAAATATTTTAAATGTGACACACATTCCTGGAGGAGTGATTTATTATTATGCAGAAGAATTAGGTAGTATTTTAGGAATTGGACAGATTTATGGAACCTAGAAGATTACATATTTGCATTATTATCTCTGCATCTATCTATCTATCTATCTATCTATCTATCTATCTATCTATCTATCTATCTATCTATCTATCTATCTATCTATCTATCTATCTATCTATCTATCTACAACACATAAAGTATGTTTCCATCTATCCATATGTTTATCTATCTATTCAATTATCTACCACCTATCTACCTGTATAGATATTCAACCAATATCTATCTATCTATCTATCTATCTATCTATCTATCTATCTATCTATCTATCTATCTAACTATATATCTATTCAATTACCTACCTATATAGATATCCAACCAATATCTATCTATCTATCTATCTATCTATCTATCTATCTATCTATCTATCTATCTATCTATCTATCTATCTATCTATCTATCTGCATTGATATCCAACCAATATCTATCTACCCCATTGTCTATCCATCTATCTATTCAATTATCTAACTATCTACTTATATAGATATCCAACCAATATTTATCTATCTATCTATCTATCACCTACCTATATAGATATCCAACCAATATCTATCTATCTATCTATCTATCTATCTATCTATCTATCTATCTATCTATCTATCTATCTATCTATCTATCTATCTATCTATCTATCTATCTATCTATCTACATCCATATCCAGCCAATATCTATTACCCCATTGTCTATCTATCTATTATATTATCTAACTATCTATCTAAATAGATATCCAACCAATATCTATCTATCTATCTATCTATCTATCTATCTATCTATCTATCTATCTATCTATCTATCTATCTATCTATCTATCTATCTACCTAACTATCTAGCTATCTTGCATGCATTCTATCTAGCTATCTACTATTTATAATCTATCTATCTATCTATCTATCTATCTATCTATCTATCTATCTATCTATCTATCTATCTATCTATCTATCTATCTATCTATCTATCTATCTATCTATCTATCTATCTATCTATCCCCCCACATAGTAATAGTGAGAAGCTGTGGTGGGGGTGTGTGGTACACAGAGGGTGCTGCTAATAGTTTAGAAAACTCAGAGAGCAGCAGAAATGACTGTACTGAAAGGAGGAATGCAAATCAGAATATGTAATAAAATAGCTTAATATGCAGATCAAGTAGCAGAGCCGCTGTTTATTTGTCAATCTGGAGAGAATCTGCTTGCACTGCAAATGTTTCTATGAACTGATCCACTAGCAGTAGGAAAGCTCCCATACAAACTAATCTGATATTACAGCTATAGCCTGGCTGCATGTGTGTAATGTGGAGACTACAATCCCCTCATTACAAAGTCCGCTGTTTATATCCTGAGCCCCATTCACATCACATTCCTCTAAATCAGGTGCAGGTAACTTATGCCTGCCAGGGAAGGGCTGGCTTGCTGTTCTGGGTTTGTGTACACCTCTTGGCGGCTAAAGAGTTAAATACAAATTTAAAGGGCCCTGGACTTGCCAGTTTTTTAATGACTGGTGGATAGTGCATAGATGTGTAAATCATTAATGACACTATCAATCTATCTATCTTATAATATATATATATATATATATATATATATATATACATATATATGTGTCTGCCTTTCCATTGTATTTGTATTTGGTTTTCGCAGCTTGCACTCTGCACACAGGACCCATTGAAAACAAACTCCAATAACTTACTGGACCTTTACTTTACAACAGTGCCTAATAAATTAAAATGAAGTTTGGATAGCAGTTACGAAATAAAGGCTGCTTTATTTTATTGCTTTTTTACTCCTTTACCTAATACACCTACCTGCTAATGCATTTAATAAACAGGTGAATGTATATGAGTTTTAATACACAATGCTCCAAAAACATCACCAGTAGCTCTATTGTGGAAAAATGTAATGCTTTGGATATAACTTTTAAAACTTCATACTAATGAAAAATGCATGTCTTCCGTTTAGGGCACGTTTATATTACAAAGATATTTTAGATATTTTATCTATTTTGTGCTGCCCATAGACTATGTATACAGCCAATGATAGATAGATAGATAGATAGATAGATAGATAGATAGATAGATAGATAGATAGATAGATAGATAGATAGATAGATAGATAGATAGATAGATAGATAGATAGCAATGTGCAACTGGAAATAACTGACAGATGGACAAATATGAGATAGATGCCCATTAGTGCAAGATCTAAAGGGATGTAACCCAAATCTATTACATGCAGATAATACAGATATTTAATCAGTTTTTGTGCTACCTGTATATTATGTATACAGCCAGGGTGCATAGATAGATAGATAGATAGATAGATAGATAGATAGATAGATAGATAGATAGATAGATAGATAGATAGATAGATAGATAGATAGATAGATAGATAGATAGATAATGAAAAGGATACTTGTCAGGTAGACAAGTATGAGATAAATGTCTATCTAGGACTTTGAATATTCCATTGATACAGTTGGCACTGCAGCATGTGCTCCAAACTCTCATTATGTGCTGGAAGCCCAAAAAGTTGGCAAAAAAGAGACTCTAGTCCAGGATCAGTGAAACCAACAGAGAGCAGAGTAATCTCAGATTACTATAAATACAGTAATCCAAGTACATGTAAATGTAGTTTTCTGCTATGAGAAGAGGATGGGTGATGGGGGCCATGGACACTCCAGAAGGTACCAGGTGAACTATGGAAGGGTGTATGAATGTGGGATCTTCAGTGCCAGAGAGTGGATTGACCTGTGTCCTCCACATCAAATGTCCATCTTCATGTCATGCTCCAATCTTCAAGTCCTGTGCCCTCTCTCATGACCTGTGCCCGCCATGTCCTATGCCATCATGCATGCCCTGTGCCCTCCATGTACTATGCTCATCTTCATTTCCTGTGTCCACCTTCATACCTCTTTTGCCCACATCCATGTAGTGTGCCCATCTTTATGCCCTGAGTCCTTCTTTATGTCCTGTGCTCATCTTCAATTCCTATGCCCACCTTTATCCCCTGCACCCTAATTCATGTCCTGTGCCCACCATGCCCTAAGACTTCCTTCATGTCTTGTGCCCACCATGTCCTGTACCCTCATTTATGTCCTGTGCCCACCATATCCTGTACCATTCTTCATGTTCCATGCCCACAATGTCCCATGTCCACCTTCATGTCCTGTGTCTACCTTCATGTCTCTTTTGCCCACTTCCATGCACTGTGCTCACCTGTATGCCCTGAGTCCTCTTTAATGTCTTGTGCTTATCTTTATCTCCTGCACCCTCCTTCATGTCCTGTGCCCAGCATGTCCTGTACCCTCATTCATGTCCTGTGCCCACCATGTCCTGTATCCTTCCTAATGCTCTGTGCCCACCTTGTCCTATGTCCACCTTCATGTCCTGTGTCCACCTTCATGTCTCTTTTACCCACTTCCATACCCTGTGCTCACCTTTATGCCCTGAGTCCTCTTATGTCTTGTGCTCATCTTCAAGTCCCATGCCCTCCTTTATCTCCTGCACCTTCCATGTTCTCTGTCCACCATGGCTTAAGTCCTGTGCCCACCATGTCTGTCCTGTGCCCACCGTGTCCTAAACCCTCTGACATGTCCTGCGCCCACCATGTCCTGTACCCTCCTTGATGTCCTGTGCTCACCATGTCCTATGTCCACCTTCATTCCTCTTTTGCCCACCTTTATGCCCTATGCTTATCTTCAAGTCCCCTGCCCACCTTGATCTCCTGCACCCTCCTTCATGTCCTGTGCCCACCATGCCCTAAGCCCTCTGTCATGTCCTGTACCCACCAAGTCCTATGCCTTTCTTCATGTCCTGTACCCACCAAGTCCTATGCCTTTCTTCATGTCCTGTACCCACCAAGTCCTATGCCTTTCTTCATGTCCTGTACCCACCAAGTCCTATGCCTTTCTTCATGTCCTGTACCCACCATGTCCTGTACCCTCATTCATGTCTCTTTTGCCCACTTCCATGCCCTGAGCCCCCCCCTAATGTCCTGTGCTCACCTTCAGGTCCCATGCCCACCTTGATCTCCTTCATGCCCCTCCATGCCCAGCACCCCCCCTATGCCCGGCTCACCTGAGGATGCCAGGTCCGGAGGGGTCCCATAGCCGGGCTCTCGTTCAGCTCACATCCACAGAGCGGCGGGTCCCCGGCAGCCACAAGTAAACTTTTGTTTTTCTCGGTGTCCGGTGTAAAGTCCAACTCCGAGCAGGACGGCGGAGCTCCCCTCCCCAGTGACAGCCAGGGGCAGATGGCGAGAGGCTTTGTGAAATCTCCGTGCCGCTCCAAGTTAATGCTGGAAGATAAATCCCTCAGCCATCACTTCCAATCACCGGAACACACACCAATCCGCTTCCCTTAAAGGGACGGCCGGGCTGAGCAAACAGGGAGAGCCGCGAGCCGGAGTCAGGAGGATCGGCGTCTGCGATCAGCACCACGCTGTGCGGACAGCTCCCGGGACGCCACGCCCCCCGCCACACCCCACACTGACAGCAGGGCGTGGCCTTCCCCTCCCCGAGAGGACTCTTCATTCCTCCATCAGATCGCAGCGCACACAGGGGACCGTCCGCCGGAGACATTCATCAATCCCGGCCCGGAGCCTGGAGATGGATCAACTTTCTTTTCCCTGCATTTCCTTTCTGCTGAATGCAGATTAAACAATACCTTTCCATAGGAACACATATAGGGGGGTTATGCTAAAGGCAAATAGGCTGAGCGCCTTGTGGGGGAAGTTGCACTTTGCATAGGAATTTTCACCAGTAAATTTCACTTTGCAAAGAATACCCAACCATGCGGTGCCGGAACCAGTGCTGGGACAAGGTCATTTAGTGCCCAGATGCCAAACTGCGCCCCTCCCTTCCCTTAGGGCAGGGGTCTGTGTGCCCACATCTCTGCAAAAAACCATTGCACCCAGGGCAGCCGCCCCCCTCCTCCTACCCACCCCTTGTCCCGGGCAATGTCATCCAGAGCAGTGTTTCCCAACCTTTTTTCAGTCAAGGCACCCTTTAAAATTATAGAGAATCTCAAGGCACCCTTTACATATATAGAGAATCTCAAGGCACCCTTTAAAATTATAGAGAATCTCAAGGCGCCCTTTAAAATTATAGAGAATCTCAAGGCACCCTTTAAAATGATAGAGAATCTCAAGGCGCCCTTTAAAATTATAGAGAATCTCAAGGCACCCTTTAAAATGATAGAGAATCTCAAGGCGCCCTTTAAAATTATAGAGAATTTCAAGGCACCCTTTAAAATTATAGAGAATCTCAAGGCGCCCTTTAAAATTATAGAGAATCTCAAGGCACCCTTTAAAATTATAGAGCATCTCAAGGCGCCCTTTAAAATGATAGAGAATCTCAAAGCACCCGTTAAAATTATAGAGAATCTCAAGGCACCCTTTAAAATGATAGAGAATCTCAAGGCGCCCTTTAAAATTATAGAGAATCTCAAGGCACCCTTTAAAATTATAGAGCATCTCAAGGCGCCCTTTAAAATGATAGAGAATCTCAAGGCACCCGTTAAAATTATAGAGAATCTCAAGGCGCCCTTTAAAATTATAGAGAATTTCAAGGCACCCTTTAAAATTATAGAGAATCTCAAGGCACCCTTTAAAATTATAGAGAATCTCAAGGCACCCTTTAAAATTATAGAGAATCTCAAGGCGCCCTTTAAAATTATAGAGAATCTCAGGGCACCCTTTAAAATTATGGACAGTCTTGAGGCACCCCATTCTAAAATGCAAAAAAACTTTTCTAATAGTTATACATAATGAAGCAACCTCCACACATGTAGGACACCCAACGTTAGAGGTTTTCTTCCAAAGCAAATACACTTTTGTACACTGGTACTGACTAGTATTCCAATGTTTCTCTTCTCCCTCAATGTCTCTCTATCAGTCAGCTAATGCGACCCCAGCGCTGATGGAGAGAGGCAGAGGAGGATCAAACAAGGATGCCTCAGAGGCATCAGACATCCTCCTTATCAACTGATGACAGTATTGGTTGTTAGGATGCCAGTGTCTAGAACAGGGTTTCTCCTGATGTTGCTAAGAGTTTATTGAGAAATGGGAAATTTCTGCCTCTCAGATAAGTTTCTAATGACATCATTGTTCCTTTTAGCTGCCTGTAAGGGGGTCATTCTTCCCAATGATGAGAAGAGTAAGGAGCATTCTTCCCACTGCTCCAAAACGATATGGTGATACCACCTTTCCCCTGCGCTTAGAATCCAAGCTCCCCGACCACACTTCCCACGGGACTCACATATGGCGTCTCGGATGGCTAGAGTCTTGCTGCCCTAAAAGGACTGGGGTAGTCCAACAGTACTACAGGCAAAAAGAAACAAAAAAAGGGTGCACCAACCTAGGGCATTATCCTCAATAATATGGCTTTATTGGTACAACATATAAAATGGCTACTCACAATCAAAGGTAGGAAATAATCATATCAAGCTCAATCACTCCAGTGTCAGGAATAGTCCATGTGTTAGTCCATAGTCCTGTTAAGATGACGGCTGACGCGTTTCGAGGCTTAGCCTCTTCCTCAGGGCTCTGACACTGGAGCGATTGAGCTTGATATGATTATTTCCTACCTTTGTTTGTGAGTAGCCATTTTATATGTTGTACCAATAAAGCCATATTATTGAGGATAATGCACTAGGTCGGTGCGCCCTTTTTGTTTCTTTTTGCCTGTATTCTTCCCACTGACTGTCACACTAATGTGTCATGAGTTGTAGATTTTTCATTTTTAGCAGGGGTTCCCCGAGACCAGAAATTTATTTCAAGGGTTCTCCTGCGTTGAAAAGGTGGAAAAAGGCTGGTCTAGAAAGTCGTAATGGCTTTTTGTAACTTAAAAGCAGGCTTCGTCCACCTGCCGGTTTATTGAAAATTTTTTAATACATTTTTAGGCATTTTGCAAAGGCACCCCTGAAGAAGCCTCAAGCCACCCTAGGGTGCCTGGGCACCCTGGTTGGAAAAGGCTGATCTAGAGCCCAGGGTGAACATGCCACCAAACTGCGCCACCCTGAGAGTGTTAACACTCTCTTTTTATTTGAAAAGTTGGGCTGCTCCCGCCCTCCATGCAGACCTGCCATTTTTCCCACCCTCTGACCTACTGTGAGTTTAACAGCAACAGTTGCATCAGCAAGAAGGTGAGTACACACAAGTGGCCCGGACCTTACCTTTTGTGTCACTTGCCCCTCAGTTTTAGATTGTAAGCTTGTATGAGCAGGGCTCTCCTAAAGGTGGCCATACATGAATCTTTTTCTTTTTGATCAGCCGCAGGGCTGTTTGACAAAACTGAATGTATTCACCCATCCACACAATTGAGGTAGATAGAGTAATCTTCCCCGCTAAGACAGTGGGGATTCCTCCTCTGTCAGAATACACTGATGAGCACTGCAGCCCATTGACTGCAGTGCTGATCAAACAAAAATTTTCCAATAAGCCCATTCGTGAGAAGTCACTCATTAGATCGACTTCCCATGAATGGGATTGGCCATAGATAAATCAAAATTAGTTGGCACTAAATAAATCCTGTATATTACCAATAATTTATGCTTCTTCCAGGAGCAAGGTGCATATGGCATTTGGAGAATGGGAAACTAACAATGCCAGTCTCCGTGTCCTGCTCTGGGAATGTTTCCTTTGATGCCTCTGTCAAATGTTGCATACCATTAACACTTTTTTTTTTTTTATAAAGAGGTTGTATTTTGCCTATAGGTAAGCCTATATTAAGGCTTACCTATAGGTGCTATAAATATCTCCTAAACTTGTACCGTTTAGGAGATATTTACAGTGCATGCAGCCGATGACGTTATCGGTGCATGCGCTCTGAAGGAACGGCCACCCGTGCCTTTCCTTCAGAGCCCTATGCCGTGAACAGCGGCTCCCGCGCATGCGCGGGGGTAATGTAATCGCACCTCCGGCCAATCAGATGGCCGGAGGACGCGAACAAGGAAGCAGGACAGCCGGACATGTCAGCCGCCCTGTCGCTGAGCGGGCGGCACTGCGAGGGCTTCGTTTTAAGGTAAGTATTTCATAATGAGCTAGTATGCGATGCATACTAGCTCATTATGCCTTTGTCTTTACAGGTTTTTTTTTATCATTTGTTTTATGAGGGTTTACTTCCTCTTTAAGGCAGCACAGTGCAATGTGTTTTTTCCGATATAGGGATGGAGACGCTGGGCATACCTGCCGGTGCCTCATTTAAAGTCCCACATAGCCCACATTAAACCGTAACGCACCAATCTCAAAAGACTTTAAAGGAGACCTGTCAAGAAAGAGATGCAGGGGCTTCCCTGACTGAACATGTTAGTTGCCTGGCTGTTGTGCCGACTCAAAACTTTGAATCATTAGCCTGGATGGCCATAAAATCCTCTGATCTCTCAAGGTGCACTCACACTGGCAGTTTTAACCATGCCCAGGCATGGTTCAACCCCTTAGACTGGTTCATTTGAGTAGAGTGAGTGCTCTGAACCATTCCCGGGATCAGTTGAGAATACCGAGCCCAAGACTACTTGGGAAAGGTGGTCCAGGTCATGGTTTACCTATGGTCCAGTGCCGTTCACTTCAGTGTGAGCATAAATCGTGCCTGAGCACAGAACTCTCCATAGATCACGACCACTGAAGCAGGGATCAATGTGATCTGGTCGAAAAGGTGATGATGTAAGTGTGCCTGGGAACGTTTGCTTTTAGCCCAGTGTAAGTGCAGACAATTGGGGGGGGGGGGGGGGAATCAAACACAGGCAGAGTTCAGTTCAACTATGCCCAATGTGAGTGCACCAAATGTATTGAAGCCATAGACATGATGCTAGTATTTTAAAAATCTCATCTTCGAATGTAGCACTATCCCCACAGGGGCTGCTGGTAACTGGCTCCCCTATTCCTGCACATCCAGGCAACAAGCATTTCCGACTTGCATTCAGACATAGAAATCAGTTCATGGTCTTGTTTTTGTTGTTTCATTGGGGAAAACAACTTGGATAGGGTGTAGGCATTATGGGATCCCCAATTTGACTTGAAGAATAACAGATGAGGACAACTTCCTTACTATGTACAGAGAAAAGATTCTGGACTGCTCTCCTTGCTGGAAACACCCAGTCTCTTGGATCAGTGGCAAAGTCCCTTACGGATCAGGAGCTCTTAGCCCCCTTTGGAAAATAGCACAAAAATGTAGCAAAACTGCATGCAGAAGTATCTCTTCTCCTGTTGTAGAACTGCACCAGCTCCACTGCCTGCAGGAACCACCAGCTCCCCTGGCTGCTTGTCCACCAGCCCACCTGGCTGCTCTGAAGATCTCCCAGGACAAGGGATAAAGGAACACCAGAGTGCTGTCCTTCGAAAGCTTGCTACATGTGGCAGTCTCTCCCTTTGTCAATCCCAGGGTGTGCTGATGTACTCATTCTGTTCTCCTTGCTCCCTGCTGCTCTTTGGCAAGATTCTTTCTCAAACCTGATGCTAAATAGATTCCTTCAAGCCAGCCTGAGCTCCAGCCTGGAGGCAGAGTTACCCCACCCCCTCCCCAGACCCGGGGGTCCCCTCCTAGGCCACGACAGCATTGGCAGCACTCCATCTTCCACCCGACTTTCCTGCTAGCATGGCTCTCCCATAGTTAAGGGCTGACCAAGCCACCCTGCCAGGCCCTCTGCCTGGAGATTGGCCAGATTCCCTCAACTACACAGATCAGGACCTCCTGGCCTCTGCCCACTAACTTCCAGAAGCATCTCCATGCCTTTAGGCCCAGGGGGAGGTACCAGAGACCTGTACTGTAGAGCCATTCAGCCTGACCTGTAGTAACCTGCCCTGATTACAGACTCACACAGCCATGAGTCAAACAAATACATTTACCTACACTAACACTAGTAGTACACTAGAAGGTGCTACATATTGTCAACCATGGGTTTCAGGAAAGAAAACCATTTCATTCCCCCATTAGCACAGTCAGGGTTGATGGGGGAATCCCTCCCATTGAGCCATTGTGTTCTCCCGGTGGGGGGCCGGGAAAGCTAGCAAAAATCACATCTAAAATCTGGCAGGCTGGTTGTACCGATCCCTGGTAGGCTATCTTTTATTGTCATCATTCTTTTTACTTTTTTTTGCGGGATAAGGGTAAGTCTCTGTACGGCATCACCCTCTTTGGAAATTTGGTTAGCTTCAGACCACCAGCTGTCGATCTACAGGGTGGTCTGGGCCCCCACCAAACCAATTAGGGTCATGCTTCTCACACCTTTCTTCACTATTGCATGTCTATACTATCACAGCTTATTCTTGGTTTTCAGCCTTTCTCCAGACCACAGTATGGCTCATTTTTGGCATTGCATGTTGCTAGATTTTTGGATTATCACATTTTTATTTCCAGCCGCCCCACCATGGGAGTGGCTACCCACCACTCTGACTTTCAATATCTTTTTTACAATTAGTATATTATTAAATAAAAATAAAACTTTAATTGGCTTAAACTCAGTGTCTCCCATGTCCGCCGGTGAGAGGATTTGATGGCTGCGCACTTGGGTCTGTGATTCCAGTGAGCCTAACAATAATAGGTAAGACTGACCTCCCATTTGTTTTGCTGAGAAATCACTATGAAAAACACCCCCTAGCATTTCTGGCCGTGGCCATCTTGAGTAAGGGCAGAGGATTCATGAGGGATTTAAGTCCTAGAATCCATCTCCCCTTAGATAAGGCATGCGAGCAAGAGGGTATGCTTAACTGAGAAAACCCCTGCTCCCCTCCGGAAGACTCTTGGAATGTATGACATAATTTGCCTAGGCCCAGAAACCGGGAAGTAAATGAAGAATTGTAAAAAAAAAGTTTAAAACAAGTAAATACAATATACTTTCCTATATATTTAATATTGATAGCAGCATAGGCATTGAAAAAAGTAATTGTTGATTGAGAGAGTGAAATTCCGCATTAAGGGAAAAATACATTTTTGCTTTAGAACCACTTTAGGGAAATCGGGGTTACTCCCTCATTACCTACTCCCATTTCTGGCCTGTAGATCTGTCACTCTGTGCACAGCGCAGTTCAGACTGCAGACAGGCTGATCTTTGAGCCAAAAAGGAAGAATGGCGAAAATACTGTGAGCCTGACTGTGTATGCTGTAAGTGGGGGGAAATATGCCCAAATTACCAGCGGCTCATGCATGGGTAGCGCTACAAGAGAGAAATTCTGCTACTCAAATGTCTGACTTGGAGATGCAAATGTCAAGACTGTGTGCCCTGCTACCTGCCAGGTCAATGACTCAGAGCACACATGCAGCTTATGTTGTCCTAATGCCCATCCTGCATACATAGGTGTGCACAGCCTATTGCATTAGGGTTTGAACCCCAAAGCTCAAACACACATGTAGCCTCAGCTGGGAAGTGCTCTGTGCTGAACAGCTTCCTGTTCATTCACAAACTGAAGCACATAGTTATGAATGAACACAGTGAGTGATTGGCACCAATCACTCACTGTGTTCATTCAGAAAAGGAAGGGGCCTGTAAACTACATATTTACTGGTCCCTTCCCCTGCTCTACATCTGAAAACATTCCACTTTGTGCCTGCAGCAGCAGCAGTCAGCAGGAGAGGAGAGGAGAGGAGGGAAGCCAGCAGCTCTGTGGAGGGAGCGAAGCCCGGGCAGCAGGGGAAATCTGCACTGCACAGGATGATTGGGGTGTGCCCAGGCACACCCTGTGTGCACGCCCAGGGCTGGCACAAGGTGTGGGCAGGAGAGGCAGCTGCCCTGGACACTGTGGTAACATGTGAGGTGGGGGGGCACAGCAAGGGGGTTGGAGAGAGGGGACTTGTGTTGGGAGGGGGGATTTTGGGGCCAGCAGGAGATATGAATTGTTCTAGGAGGGGAAATTTGGGGAGGTGTGCTAGGAGTGATGATTTGAGGGGATTTGTTTTGGGAGGGGGGATGTGGGAAGAAGATTTGTCTTAGGAGGGGGAATTTGGGGGGATTGTGCTATAAAAGGTAATACCATGGGGGGAGGGGATTTTTTTTGTGCTAGCAGGTATGACTGGGAGTATTTGTACTAGGAGGGAAAATGTGGGGGATTTGTGCTGGGAGGTGGGATTGGAAGTGGGGGAGAGGATTTGTGCTCAGAGGGGAAATTGGAGTCGTAGAGGATTTGTAGTAGGAATGGGGAGAATTATTTTCAGGGACTGGTGGATTTATGCTAGGGGCATATTGGGATTGAAAAGATTTGAGCTGGGGGGGGGGGGGGGGGTTTTGGCAAAGATTTGTGCTTGGAAGGGGATTGCAGTAGGAGGTGGATTTTTATTGGGAGGGGGGGGAATTAATGCTTAAGCATGCAGATTAGTACTGGATTTTTTTTTGAGGGGGGGGGGGGGTTAGCATGCTCGCCCTGGGCTC
Source organism: Pelophylax lessonae (assembly GCF_965119305.1). Taxonomy (NCBI): domain Eukaryota; kingdom Metazoa; phylum Chordata; class Amphibia; order Anura; family Ranidae; genus Pelophylax; species Pelophylax lessonae. The sequence goes on from NC_138774.1 coordinate 222,406,913, forward strand.
TAGATGACCTTGTCCCCGCACATGCCTATGCCTACATACCTGCTCCAGGTCAGGGATTTTTTAGGTTTTCAAGCAAGAATGAGAATAAAGTTGCCATGGGTGACAGCTTGATTATTTCTTAGGTTTTACTCATGAAAATTACAGACATTTCGGCTGCGTGAGTCACACCAATATGTTTTTCTGTACTAATGTGCTTTCCATCACTGAGCTTTATCTTTAGTCAGCAAAACCATACTTAGTCCTGTAGGAAATAATAGCAGTATAAATGCTGTAAAGCTTTATGTATTAATGTTTCCCTTTGCTTCTGTTATGCTGTTATGCTTTCGTGTAAGAACATTTTCGTCATCTGCTCTAGTGCCCAAACTCCCTTGTTGCGTTAATATGAAAGATCAAGTTCACCTTAATTACGCATTCTGCTTGTATCCTATTTTACTGTATTTTCTCTATTACATCTAACGTAAGCTTGTTGGTCGAATGAAAGCAACTACAGTATCATACAATCATTACCAAGCGCAACACCTGATAATGCATGGAAGTACATGTGTTAATGCCTATAACAGATGTAATGCCTTACTGGATGACATTTAGTCATTGCCCCTGAGGGTGACAATTGCAAAGCATGGCTGCTGAATGAGCTTGAGCACAGTGGCCTATAGTCGCCCAGATATACTCCTTCCTTATTACACCTTCACATGCCTCCTTGGTGAAAAGTAGATGTGCACATGGTCCACCATTGTCGCTATCAGGAAACCCTTACTGAGCAATGATTAGCAACTGATGATGGAGCACATTCAAGTGGCTTAAAGGAGCTGCAGGAGATTGGTAGCACTGATATACAGTATCTCATAAAAGTGAGTACACCTCTCACATTTTTGTAAATATTTTATTCTATCTTTTCATGTGACAACACTGTAGAAATTACACTTTGCTACAATGTAAAGCAGTGAGTGTACAGCTTGTATAACAGTGTAAATTTGCTGTCTCCTTAAAATAACTCAACACACAGCCATTAATGTCTAAACTGCTGGCAATAAAAGTGAGTACACCCCACAGTTAAAATGTCCAAATTGGGCCCAAAGTGTCAATATTTTGTGTGGCCACCATTATTTTCCAGCACTGCCTAAACCCTCTTGGACATGGAGTTCACCAGAACTTCACAGGTTGCCGCTGGAGTCCTCTTCCACTCGTCCATGATGACATCACGGAGCTGGTGGATGTTAGAGACCTTGCGCTCCTCCACCTTCTGTTTGAGGATGCCCCACAGATGCTCAATAGGGTTTAGGTCTGGAGACATGCTTGGCCAGTCCATCACCTTTACCCTCAGTTTCTTTAGCAAAGCGGTGGTCATCTTGGAGGTGTGTTTGGAGTCGTTATCATATTGGAATACTGCCCTACGGACCAGTCTCCGAAGGGAGGGGATCATGCTCTGCTTCAGTATGTCACAGTACATGTTGGCATTCATGGTTCCCTCAATGAACTGTAGCTCCCCAGTGCCGGCAGCACTCATGCAGGCTCAGACCATGACACTCCTACCATTATGCTTGCCTGTAAGCGAGACACACTTGTCTTTGTACTCCTCACCTGGTTACCGCCACACACGCTTGACACCATCTGAACCAAATACGTTTATCTTTGTCTCATCAGACCACAGGACATGGTTCCAGTAATCCATGTCCTTAGTCTGCTTGTCTTCAGCAAACTGTTTGAGGGTTTTCTTGTGCATCATCTTTAGAAGAGGCTTCCTTCTGAGATTACAGCCATACAGACCAATTTGATGGCCTTATAGTCTGAGCACTGACAGGCTAACCCCTTACCCGTTCAACCTCTGCAGCAATGCTGGCAGCACTCATATGTCAATTTCCCAAAGACAACCTCTGGATATGACAATGAGAACATGCACTCAACTTTTTTGGTCAACCATGGCGAGGCCTGTTTTGAGTGGAACCTGTCCTGTTCAACCGCTGTATGGTCTTGGCCACCGTGCTGCAGCTCAGTTTAAGGGTCTTGGCAATCTTCTTATAGCCTAGGCCGTCTTTATGTAGAGCAACAATTATTTTTTTTCAGATCCTCAGAGAGTTCTTTGCCATGAGGTGCCATGTTGAACTTCCAGTGACCAGTATGAGATAGTGAGAGCGATAACACCAAATTTAACACACCTGCTCCCCATTCACACCTTGTAACACTAACAAGTCACATGACACCGGGGAGGGAAAATGGCTAATTGGGCCCAATTTGGACATTTTGACTTAGGGGTGTACTCACTTTTGTTGCCAGCAGTTTAGACATTAATGGCTGTGTGTTAAGTTATTTTGAGGAGACAGCAAATTTACACTGTCATATAAGCTGTACACTCACTACTTTACATTGTAGCAAAGTGTCATTTCTTCAGTGCTGTCACATGAAAATATATAATTAAATATTTACAAAAATGTGAGGGGTGTACTCACTTTTGTGAGATACTGTACACTTACCGGCCACTTTATTTGGTACACCTGTTCAATTGCTTGGTAACACAAATTGCTAATCAACCAATCACATGGCAGCAACTCAATGCATTTAGGTATCTAGACATGGTGAAGACGACTTGCTGAAGTTCAAACCGAACACCAGAATGGGGAAGAAAGGGGATTTAACGGACTTTGAATGTGGCATGGTTGTTGGTGCCAGACGGGCTGGTCTGAGTTTTTTTTTTAAATGCTGATCTACTGGGATTTTCACGCACAACCATTTCTAGGGTTTGCAGAGAATGGTCCAAAAAAGAGAAAATAACCAGTGTGTGGCAGTTGTGTGGACGAAAATACCTTGTTGATGTCAGAGGTTAGAGGGGGATGGGTAGACTGACTCAAGATGATAGAAAGGCAACAGTAACTCATACAACCACTCGTTACAACCAAAGACTGCAGAATACCATCTCTGAATGCACAACACATCGAACCTTGAAGTAGATGGGCTACAGCAGCAGAAGACCACACCGGGTGCCACACCTGTCAGCGAAGAACAGGAAACCGAGGCTACAATTCGCACAGGCTCACCAAGATTAGACAAAATGTGGCCTGGTCTGATGAGTCCTGATATTTGGATGGTAAGGTCAGAATTTGGCGTAAACAACATGAAAGCATGGATCCATCCTGACTTGTATCAACGGTTCAAGCTGGTGGTGTAATGGTGTGGGGGATATTTTCTTGGCACACTATGGGGCCCTTCGTACCAATTGAGCATCGTTTTAACACCACGGTCTACCTGAGTATTGTTGCTGACCATGTCCATTCCTTTATGACTACAGTGTCCCCATCTTCTGATGGCTCCTTCCAGCAGGATAATGCACCATGTCACAAAGCTCAAATCATCCCAAACTGGTTTCTTGAACATGACAATGAGGTCACTGTACTCCAATGGCCTCCACAGTCACCACATCTTATCCAATAGAACACCTTTGGGATGTGGTGGAACGAGAAATTTGCATCATGGATGTGCAGCCGACAAATCTGCAGCAACTAATGTTATCATGTCACTATGGACCAAAATCTCTGAAGGAATGTTTCCAACACCTTGTTGAATCTATGCCAGCAATAATTAAGGCAGTTCCAAAGGCAAAAGGGGGTTCAACCCCGTACTATTAAGGTGTATCTAATAAAGTGGCCAGCGAGTGTAAGTTCTGTAAAAGAATTCCAGGTTTGCCATGTTTACACAGTTACATTGGTCAAGTTGGACCGTGCATATACCATACTTGTGGTAAACCTGTATTAACTGGAAAACACTGTAGGGCGGTGATGTCACACTCTCACCTTATCCAATCAGAAAATGCTTTGCATTCACTGAAAAAAATACAAAGCTTTCTCTGAATGGAAACTGACCTACTGCATTGTGAACACAGGTCGCTGGCTGCTCGGCATGGGACCCAGAAGCTAGCAGAGATCACTGAAGTAGTGGTGCCTACTTTGCACTAAGCGATTGCTTAGTAAATTCTTGTTTATCTCTTCCATTACAGCCTGGCAACTCCTCCCCTGTCAGAAGCCCAATTTGTGGGTGTTCCTATTGCTGGCAACAGTCTATTGTATCTGTTGCAATGGTAAACATTCACTGGCACGTCCCTCCCCCTGAGTAGCTCATACCGAGTTCATCAGTTTGACCCCGCTCTGCTGTGACACGCAATCTCCCTATGCATGTGTTGTGACAGGGCTTATCTTGAACAATTGCCTGGTGCCAGGACCAATGCTGTGGAAAAGTTTACATCAATCATTTTCCTTCTTTGGAGCAAAGTAGTCGGACCTTGGTAAGGGGGTGGTGGTGGGAAGGGGCACTGTCAACCACGCTAGCTCTGGATCTACAGTACATAAAAAAAAAGGACAAAGAGCCATATGCATTATGTCCTCAACCCTGAATAAATTCCAACCAGATAGGTTGAGAGCTTGCAAGTCTTCTTTCCTTGCTCCTGGTGGGTAAAGGGAACAAATAGAGAGCTAAGAAAATATGTGTTTATGCTGCTGGAGAGGGTGGCATTAACCTAAATATTTTATGCTGCCCTGCATTAGCTAAGCACAGGTTCCATTTAACAGGGTGGTCAGGCAAAAATCATCTGACCACCCTAGGAGTTACGACAGAGCTTATTGGGCACATCCAAATGCTGAGTCATTGTGAAAGTGTCACAATTTCATTGCAAGGTTCTGTAACATTTTTTTATAATGTAGCAGGTAGTGAAAGACTGCTTTGTTTAAAATGAGCCAGGATGTCCCCAAGAACAAATAAATGCAAACTGCAGAGGCAGTGTAATGCTTTGGGCAATGTTCAGCTGGGATGCTTTGGTTCTTTAGACAATAATAAAAAGCAGGAGGACTTTCTCCTCCACACGGGGATCCTGTCACATTCCACCTGGCGGTACCAGCAGCTCCTGTAGCCCGCTCCAACTGGCATTCTGGACCTACAGTACACTTATTGATGTGCCTGTTTTTTACTATCTTTTGTAAGTAGCCCTGTTGTAGGGTTTAATAACCACTTCAGCTTCGGAAGGTTTTACCCCCTTAATGACCAGGCCATTTTTTGCGATTTGGCACTGCGTTACTTTAACGTAAAAATTGTGCGGTCGTGCGACGCTGTACCCAAATACAATTGATGCCCTTTTTTCCCCACAAATAGAGCTTTCTTTTGGTGTTATTTGATCACCTCTGCGGTTTTTAGATTTAGCGCTATAAGCAAAAAAAAAAGGGTGACAATTTTGAAAAAAAAAACGCCATATTTTTTACTTTCTGCTATAAACCATTCCCAATAAAAAAATTTAAAAAATCTAATTTTTTTTATCAGTTTAGGCCAATTTGTATTCTGCTACATATTTTTGGTAAAAAAAAATCCCAAAAAGCTTATTTTAATTGGTTTGCGCAAAAGTTTTAGCGTTTACAAACTACGGGATAGATTTTTGGAATTTTTATTTATTTTTTTGTTTTTATTAGTAATGGGGGCGATCAGCGCTTTTTAGAGGGACTGCGACATTGCAGCAGACAGATCGGACCCCTAACTGACATTTTTGACACTTTTTGGGGACCAGTGACATTAAAACAGTAATCAGTGCTAAATATTATGCACTGTTACTGTATAAATGACACTGGCAGGGAAAGGGTTAACACTGGGGGTGATCAAAAGGGTTAATGTATGCCTAAATAGGCTTGCTGACTGTGCAGGGGAATGGTTCTGTGACAGGCACAGAGAGATCGGGGTTTCAGCTTAGCTGAAACCTCTGATCTCTCCCTGCCTGTCTGACAGAAGACTAGCCTGCTTTGTTTACATAAGCAGGCAGGTCTTCTGTCAGTTTATCTGACGATTGTGAGAGGCCGGCGGCAATCACCGCCGCTACTCTCACGACCTGTCTCCCACTGTGTCTAAACATAGCGGGAGCGCGGCTCGGGTGGTGGGCACGCGCCGAAATCACGTAGTACTACGTGATATTGCAAAGCCGAGCCGCCCTGCCGCAGTAATACTACGGTGGGTGGTCGGCAAGAGGTTAAAATACACCGTCTTACTGCACTTAGAGGCGCTTTTGTTTTAGTCTATATATATCCAGAGTCTGCTAAACTCCACCAAGAAGCCTGCCCTAGTGCCTTGAACATTTTGGACTTACTATGGACTTATACCTTATAACTACATTTCTTGCATATTAGGTATTATGGCCAAGCCTCTGCGCCTTTAACCTCTTTTTCATGCCTTGGTTCTTGCCATTCATGTGGATGTTATTTGACATGTACCACCTACCTAAACATTGTTGCTGATCAAGTACACATGTTCATGTCAATGGTATTCGCTGGTGGCAGTGGCCTCTTTTATCAGGATAGTGTGCCCTGCCACACTGGAAAAAGAGGTCAAGAATGGTTTTAGGAACGCAAGTTCAATGTGTTGACTTGGCCTGCTAATTTTTCAGATCACAATCCAATCGAGCATTTGTGGTATGTGCTGGAAAACCAAGTCTGTTCCATGGAGGCCTCACCTTGCTAATTACTTAACAACTTCCCATCTGGGCCAATTCTGGCATTTCTCTCTTACATGTAAAAATCGTAATTTTTTTGCTTAACCACTTACCTACAGTGCACTTTCACCCCCTTCCTGCCCAGACCGATTTTCAGCTTTCAGCGCTCTCACACTTTGACTGAGAATTACTCAGTCATGCAACACTGTACCCATTCAAAAATTGTGTCCTTTTTTTCACACAAATAGAGCTTTCTTTTGATGGTATTTAATCACTACTGGGTTTTTTATTTTTTGTGCTATAAATAAAAAAAGACTGAAAATATTGTGAAAAAACGCATTTTTCTTTGTTTCTGTCATAAAATTTTGCAAATTAGTAATTTTTCTTCACAAATTTTGGCCAAAATTTATACTGCTACTTATCTTTGGTAAAAATAACCCAAGTAAGTGTATATTATTTGGTCTTTGTGAAAGTTATAGAGTCCACAAGCTATGGTGTGAATCATTGAAAATTGATCACACTTGATCACACCTGATGTACTGAAGGCCTATCTCATTTCTTGAGACACTAAAAAGTCAGGAAAGTACAAATACCCCCCAAATGACCCCTTTTTGGAAAGTAGACATTCCAAGGTATTTAATAAGGGGCATGGTGAGTTTTTTGAAGTTGTAATTTTTTCCCACAATGCTTTGCAAAATGAAGATTTTTTTTTTTATTTTATTTTTTTTTTACAAATTGCCGTATTAACAGGTTATTTCTCTCACACAGCACATGTATACTTGCAACTACACCCCAAAACACATTCTACTACTCCTTCTGAGTATGGCGATACCACATGTGTGAGACTTTTTCACAGCCTGGCCACATACAGAGGCCTAACATCCAACCAGCACCGTCCGGCATTCTAGGAGCACAAATTTCACATATAATTTCCTGACAACCTATCGTACTTTTGAAGGCCCTGGAGCACCAGGACAATGGAAACCCCTATAAAATGACCCCATTTTGGAAAGCAAACACCCCAACGTATAATTTTTGAGGCATAATGAGTCTTTTGAATATGTCATTTTTTTCCACAAGTTTTTGGAAAATGTGGAAAGAAAATGAAAACACATTTTTTTTTACACAAAGCTGTCCATTTATGCAATATTTCTAACACATAGCATGTACATAGCAAAAATTGCACCCCAAAATACATTCTGCTATTCCTCCTGAGTATGGCGATACCACATGTGTAACACTTTTTCACAGCCTGGCCACATACATAGGCTTAACATCCAAGTAGCGCTTTACACAAAGTTGTCCATTTATCCACTTTAAGACTGGGCCTATTTTTGACACTTGGTGTTTACAAGCTAAAATCATTTTTTTGCTAGAAAACTACTTGGAACCCCCAAACATTATATATTTTTCTTTAGCAGAGACCCTAGAGAATAAAATGGAGATCGTTGCAATATTTTTTATCACACCATATTTGCGCAGCAGTCTTCCAAATGCGATTTTTTTGAAAAAAAATCACTTTTTTGATCTAAAAAATAAGAAAACAGTAAATTTAGCAAATTTTTTTTCCATAATGTGAACGATAATGTTACGCCGAGTAATTAGATACCCAACATGTCATGCTTCAAAATTGCGCATGCTCACAGAATGGCGCCAAACATTGGTACTTAAAAATCCCCATAGGCAACATTTTAAAAATTTCTGCAGGTTACTAGCTTAGAGTTACAGAAGAGGTCTAGGGCTTAAATTATTGCTCTCGCTCTAACGATACCTCACATGTATGGTTTGAACACCGTTTACATATGTGGGCGGGACTTGCGTATGCGTTTGCTTCTGCGCGCGAGCTAACGGGGACAGGGCGCTTTAATTTTTTTTTTTTTTTTTTTTCCTATTTATTTTATTTATTATTTTTTTATTTTTACACAGTTTAAAAAAAAAAAATGTTTTGATAATTTTTATTCCTATTACAAGGAATGTAAACATCCCTTGTAATAGAAATAGGCATGACAGGTCCTCTTTATTGTGAGATCTGGGGTCAAAAAGACCTCACACCTCACAACTACACTAAAAAAGAAAAAAAAAAAAAAAATTGTTGAAAGAGGAAAAAAAAAAAAGCAAAAAAAAAAAGCGGCCCTTTAAACCGGTTGCTAGGCAACATCTTTTGACGTAGCTCCGGTCCTCCAAGACCATAGAGTTGAGTGAGGGCCATCTTGCCCTCACTCGACTTCCTGTCTCTGAGGATCCGGGACCGGATAGTTTTCCCCGCTGCCGGCGGGTCCGGTAAGCTGGGAAAACGTCTGGGACGCGGCAGGAGGGGGGGGGGGCACCTCTTCCCCTGCACCGTAAGGGTAATTCCGCGGCGAATCCGCCACTGGGACCACCCTTATCTGAAAGCCGACCGCCCGCCGTTTCAAAAAATACCGGGGTTATGGGGGCTATCTTCTGCCATAACCCCAGTATTTAGCTTTTAATGGCCGACGCATATAGTCGTTAGGCGGTCAGTAAGTGATTGCATGTATATGGCAAACAGGTGACGATGACTGATGGGGTGACAGGTGACGATGACTGATGGGGTGACAGGTGACGATGACTGATGGGGTGACAGGTGATGATGATTGATGAGGTGACAGGTGACGATGATTGATGAGGTGACAGATGACAATCACTGACCGGGTGACATGTGACGATGATTGATGGGGTGACAAGTGACGATCACTGATGGGGTGTCAAGTGACGATGATTGATAGGGTGACAGATGACGGTGACTGATGGGGTGACAGGTGACGATGACTGATGGGGTGACAGGTGACGGTGACTGATGGGGTGACAGGTTACGATGACTGATGGGGTGACAGATGACGATGACTGATGGGGTGACAGGTGACGGTGATTGATGGGGTGACAGGTGACGGGGCGATGGTCACTGATGGGTGACAGGTGACGGGCGATGGTGCACGGCGGTACTGATGGCAGTCTCTGGTGACCGGTGAACTTTAGGCTACATTCACATGTGAGCGTAGCGATCACGGGCAGAATCACTGCGATTCTGCCCGCGATCCAGAAATCATTGCAAATGGCGGGACGCCTGTGCGTTGCCCGCTGTGCGATGTTGCTGCGATTTCTGCCTGCCGAATCGCGGTAACATCACGCAAACAATGCATGACGCCCCAAAGAAACTCTTGTACTTTTTTGGGCGTCATGCGATGTTTGCGCGATGTTACTGCGATTTGGCAGGCGGAAATGGCGGCAACATCGCACAGCGTTTGGGGTGCTATTGCAAATCACGGGCAACGCACAGGCGTCCCGCAATTTGCAATGATTTCCGGATCGCGGGCAGAATCGCGGTGATTTTGCCCGCGATCGCTGCGCTCACATGTGAACGTTATGGGTGTCAATTTCTGGGCACTGATGAGGTGACTGTTGGGTGACAGGTGACATTGGGGGGGGCTGGGGACTGTGTGGGGACCTTTATTACTGTGATTTTAGTGTGATTTTACTTTTTACATGTGTACAGAGCAGTAACTCACTATTTCTAGCTCTGCTCCCCTCATACTGGAAACTGTATGAGGGGAGAAGAGCTAGTAACAGTCAGTTACTGCTCTGTGTTTACATTTTGTGATCGGCTGTGAATGGATTCACAGCCGATCACATAGTAAACAGTCACTGTCAGTGACTGTTTACTACCGCCGGTGACAGCTGTGTTCCTACGGAACACAGTGCCACCGACATGACCGCGCTGCGCGCTCCCGATCGCGCATGCGCGGTCATCTCCCGGCCGCCTCCATTGTGATCGGCTGTGTCATTGGAACACAGCCGATCACGTGGGAAACAGCCATGCCTATTGGCTGTTTCCCCCCTGCCGGTGACCGGCTGTGTCCCGGGGACACGCCGACACCGGCAGTGCACGGCGGCGCGCCCGCGATCGCGCGCCTGCCGTGCATTTACTGGGTCACGTCATATGACGTCCGCCCAGGATAATAGCCGCACCGTCCCGCCGTCATATGACGGCGGGCGGGCGGTAAGTGGTTAAACATTATACACTGCTCAAAAAAATGAAAGGAATACTTTGAAAACACATCAGATCTCAATGGGGAGAAATATCATGCTGGATATCTATACTGATATGGACTGGGTAGTGTGTTAGGAAGGAAAGGATGCCACATCGTTTGATGGAAATAAAAAATGGTCAACTTACAGAAGGCTGAATTTAAAGAAAATCAAAGTGACAAAATGATGCGGCAGGCTAGTCCATTTTGCTGAAATTTCATTGCAGTAACTCAAAATGGTACTCAGCAGTTTGTATGGCCCCCATGTGCTTGTATGCATGCCTGACAACGTCTGGGCACGCTCCTAATGGTGTCCTGGGGTATTTTCTCCCAGATCTGGACCAGGGCATCACTGAGCTCCTGAACAGTCTGAGGTGCAACCTGGTAGGGTTGCATTGACCAAAACAATATTGTCCCAGAGGTGGTCTAATGGATTTAGGTCAGGCAAGCGTGGGGACCATTCACTGGTATCAATTCCTTCATCCTCCGAGAACTGGCTGCATACTCTTGCCACAAGAGGCCGGACATTGTCTTGCATCAGGAGGAACCCAGGACCCACTGCACCAGCATGGGGTCTGACAATGGGTCCAAGGGCTTCATTTTTATACCTAATGGCAGTCAGGGTGCCATTGTCTAGCCTGTAGAGGTCTGTGCGTCCTTCCATGGATATGCCTCCCTAGACCATCACTGACCCACCACCAAACCGGTCATGTTGAACAGCAGAAATGTATAGTAACTAAGTAGAACTACTTCACTACTGTACTTAAGTACCAAAAGGCGGTATCTGTACTTTCCTAGAGTAGAATTTTTCTTTTCTCCTACTTCCACTTTACTTCACTACATTTTTTCAATGATTTCAATACTTCTACTCCGATATTTTTTTTTTGTGCTGCATAGTTACTCGTTACAATTATAAAAATTACCACTGCCAGAACAGTAGATGGCAGGTTTCATGAAGCTCAAAACGTGTATTATCAGCGCATACGAAAATAAAAGCTACTGTATGTATAAATAAAAGCTGCATTTGAAATAATAAAAAACAATATGATGTTCAAACTTTTGACTTCTTTCTTTAATAACTACATAACACAGTACTTGTACTTTTACTTTCAGTACTTGAGTAGCAATTTTTTTTTTCAAAACTACTGGTACTTTTACTTTCAGTACTTGAGTAGCAAAATTTTAAAAAAAAACTACTTGCAATACTTAAGTACAAAAAATGTTGAATACTTTAGTACTTCTACTCAAGTCACTTTTTGATCGAGCACTTCCACTTCTACTCAAGTCACTTTTTAATCGAGCACTTGTACTTTTAATCAAGTATGGGTTTCGAGTACTTTATACAACTCTGTTGAACAGTGTTACAGGCAGCCTAATGTTCTCCACAGCTTCTCAAGACCCTTTCACGTCTGTCACATGTGGTCAGAGTAAACCTGCTCTCATCTGTAAAAAGCACAGGGTGCCAGTGGTGGACCTGCCAATTCTGGTGTTCAATGGCAAATGCCAATTGAGCTCCACAGTGCTGGGCAGTGGGCACAGGGCCTACTAGAAGATGCCAGGCCCTCAGGCCACCCTCACGAAGTCTGTTTCTGATTGTTTGGTCAGGGACATTCACACCCGTAGCCTGCTGGAGGTCATTTTTAGGGCTCTGGCAGTGTTCATCCTGTTCCTCCTTGCACAAAGGAGCAGATACCGGTCCTGCTGATGGGTTAAGGATCTTCTACTGTCCTGTCCAGCTCTCCTAAAGTAACTGCCTTTCTCCTGAAATCTCCACGCTCTTGAGACTGTGCTGGGGGGAACAGTGACCCTTCTGGCAATGGCACGTATTGATGTGCCATCCTGGAGGTGTTGGACTGCCTGTGCAGCCTCTATCGGGTCTCGGTATCGCCTCATGCTACTAGTAGTGACACTGACCCTAGCCTAATGCAAAACTAGTGAAAACAGTCTGAAAAGATGAGTAGGGAAAACAAATGTCTGTGGCCTCCACCTGTGAAACCATTCCTGTTTTGGAGGTTGTCTCATTGTTGCCCATCTAGTGCACATGTTAGTTTCCAATAACAACAAAGCAGCTGAAACTGATTAACAACCCCCTCTGCTACTTAACTGACCAGATCAATATCCAAGGAGTTTAATTGACTTGATGCTATAATCTGATTAAAAACGGTTCCTTTAATTATTTTGAGCAGTATATATATATATATATATATATATATATATTTATTTATTTTTTTTAACAAGGATCCTAGAGAATAAATTGGCGGTCGTTGCAATTTATGTCATTTATGCCATATACAGGATACCTTTCTGGATATGCAGGATGCCTTGACTGGCATTTAAAATGGTTGTCTTTCGAGTTAATTAATCTCATTTTACTGTTATTTCTTTACATGTGTCACTGAGCTTGCAAAAGCTAAGAATATATCAGATGACCGAGACAGTGGAAATTCCCTATCTTTCAGAATATCAACTCTGTCTGGACAGCTGACCGCAAAACCTAGAATAACTTCTAATAAAAGTCCCTTTGGAAACTTCTTCATGAGCATCACCGAAAATTCCCTGATGACATACAATCACAATATAGATTAACCCAATGCTTACTATAATTAGTTGTTAACTTTGATTGGACAAAAGATGTTAATAACAACCCATTTCTTGTACGTCAGATTGTAATGACAAACCCATTTTTGAGTATATTTAACCACTTTACCACTAGAGCATTTTGCTGTCTTACGTCTGGGCCACTTTTTGCGATTCGGCGCTGTGCGACTTTAACTGACAATTGCGCGGTCGTGCGACGCCATACCCAAACGAAATTTACGTCCTTTTTTTCCCACAAACAGAGCTTTCTTTTGGTGGTATTTGATCACCTGTGCGATTTTTACTTTTTGCGCTATAAACAAAAAAAGAGCGTAAATTTTGAAAAAACAACAATATTTTTCACATTTTTTTATATGAAATTCCCCCCAAAAAAATGTAAAAATCAAAATTTTTTTAAATTTTTAGCCAATTTGTTTTCTGAAACCTATGTTTGGTAAAAAAAATTCACAATAAGCGTATTTTGATTGGTTTGCGCAAAAGTTATTGCGTTTACTAACAAAGGGAAAGATTTCTGTCATTTTTGGTGTTTTTTTGTTAACGCGTAATGGCGGCGATCTGCGATTTTTTTGCGGGACTGCGACATTGCGGCGGACAGATCGGACCCTTGACTGACATTTTTGACACTTTTGGGGGTACCAGTGACATTACTGCAGTAATCAGTGCTATATATATGCACTGTTACTGTAAAAATGACACTGGCAGGGAAGGGGTTAATTTTATTGGAGAGGGAGGGGTTAATGTATGCCTGGTGCTTACTGACGTGTGGGAGGGGAGGTGACTGTGTGACACAAGGACAGATCCAGGGTTCAGCTATGCTGAACCCTGCAATCTGACCCTGCCTGTCACTTAGGAGATCCGCCCGCTTGTGTTTACACACAGCAGCGGATCTCCATACTCGATCCCCGACGATCGGGGAAGAGCAGAGGCGATCGCCGCTGCTCCTCCCCTGGCCCGACTCCCGCTGTGACTGAAAACAGCGGGAGCGAGCCTCCGGCGGCGCGCAAGCGCCGCCCACAAGGGGAGTGTCTGACGACATAGTACTACGTCGTCAGACGATAACGAGCCACTTTGGCGCAGTAGTACTACGGTACTCAGCGGTAATGTGGTTAAACTCCAGCACGCTGTAATAAATAAGGTCACTATGATTCAGCCATTTTGAGTCTTGTCTGATCTCATTATATATAGCTATATATTGTCTGATTTGGTATCACTGACTAACAGGTAACAGGTATTTTGTACCTGAGGAAAAATTCCACATGATATTTGCGATTTGTGCAGCAATTTTTCAACCACAATTTTTTTTGTAAATAAATACACTTTAATGAATTTTAATGCAAATAAACACAATATATAACGCAATTATTTGTAAAATATACTGTAAAAGATGATGTTATGCCAAAAAAAAAAAAAAATACATACCTAACATGTCATGCTTTAGAATTGCGCACACTTGTGGATTGGTGCAAAGCTACAGTAAAAATCTCTATAGGCGACACTTTAACATTTTTTACAGGTTACCAGTTTAAAGGTACAGAGGGGGTCTAGTGCTAGAATTATGGCTCTCTCTGTAATGTTTGCGGCAATTCCTCACATGTGTGGTGCGAACATCATTTATATATACGGGCATGACCTACATATGCATTCGCTTATGCGTGCGAGCACGAGGGAATGGGGGCGCTTTAAAAAATGTTTATTATTGTTGATTTTATTTTTATTTTTTTCCAACAGTCTTTAATTTTTTTTCTTTTTGATCACTTCTATTCCTATTACAAGAAATGCAATAGGAATAAGACATGACAGGCCCTCTTTATGGAGACATCTGGGGTCAAAAAGACCCCAAATATCTCTTCTACCCTGGAGATAAAAAAAAACAAAACAAAAAAAAAAAACATCAATCTCTGCTTTCCAGGGGGAAAAGATGGCAGTGTTTACAACTGCCAGATCCTGAAGTGATGTCCTGACGTCGCTTCAGGCCTCCCAGGATCATAGAGATAGCCGGGGCCATCCAATGGCTAATCAGATGATAGGATGACTTTTTGGCTTTTACAAGAGAGGGTATCACCCTCTTTTTTTTGCTAGGTGGGGGGAGAATTTGTGCTGGGAGGGGGGATTTGGAGAGGGAGGAGGGAATTATTGCTAGGAGGGGATTATTTTTTTATTTTTTTTGGGGGGGGGGGAGGAATTTGTGCTAGTAGGGATAATTGGGGGTTATTTAGGCTAGGAGGGGACATTTAGATGAGAGGATTTGTGCTTGGTGGGGGGATTAGGGGGAGACTTTGTGCTGGGAGGGGGGATTTGGAGAGGGAATTATTGCAAGGAGGGGAATTTTTTTCTTTTTTTTTGGGAGAGGGGGGAGGAATTTGTGCTAGTAGGGATAATTGGGGGCTATTTAGGCTAGGAGGGGACATTTAGATGGGAGGATTTGTGCTTGGTGGGGGGATTAGGGGAGATTTTGTGCTGGGAGGGGGATTTGGAGTGGGGTGAGAGGATTTGTGCTTGGAGGGGAAATTTTAGGGCTGAGAGGATCTGTGCTAGGAGGGGCGATTTATTTTGGGGGAGATTTGTTTTGGGGGGATTTGGAGCGAGAGAGAGAGAGAGAATTTGAGTTTGGAGGAGGGATGGGGGGGGGCAAAGATTTGTGCTGGCAGGGGGATTTTAGCAGGGGGCAGATTTGTACTGGGAGGAGGGGGGGATGTATGCTTAGGGGGTAAGCATGCAGATTAGTGCTCAACTTTGTTTGGGGTGGGGGGGTTTATGCTGACACATAATGCTCATAAATCTTAGGGGGGGGGCAGTTTGGCATGTTTGCCCTGGGCTCTAGATGACCTTGTCCCAGCACAGGTGTGGCTCTTTCCAATGATTGCTTTACACAGGTTAACGTTAAGCCACCAACATCTGTCCATAACGGAAATATCAGTTATGCCTGGACTATCCCTTTAACTCCGAGTGGCAGAATACTGTGTGCACATTAGATTTATACTACTATTTGAAACAGAATGAAGGGAAATGTCTTCATACATTATTCTCAGTAGCACGTTGTTTCTAGATGGGTTACACAGGGTTGTAAAAATCGTGTTTGTCTCTAAGCCTGTGATACATATTGATGTATCCGTGTTTCAGGGTCTACATTTCCAAATGCTGCTTTTGGTTTGCAGAGAACACTGTGCTAATACAGAGATTATGTGTGGGTGAAGCAGCCGTAATAAGTGTATTAACTGTTTGCTGATTAGAAGCTTCACCATAATGAAGAAATCTTATTAGTATGAATGCATGGGGGGGGAGTTGTGCTGTATGCCCACACTACATATGTACTATAGTTTGTGTATACCCAGTGTACGGGATGCCTTTTTAGTATTTATGCTGAAGAACTTTACCGGAGAGGGGTTTAGAGTCAGAGGATATTCCAAAACTTTAATAGAAATGAATGGGGGGGGGGGGGGGGGACTTCCTAGTAGAAAATCCACACAAGTGCAGCACGCACTACAGTCCCAAATCAGGTCTTACAATATCCCAGGAGCTGTTTGCCACCCAGCAGCCAGAGGTAGATCCTCACTGACAGGGCTGCTATTAGAAATCACGAAATCACGGGGGCCCCGTACAGCCTACCTGACAGGGCCCCCCCCTAGCCGCAAGTGACTGAGGTCATAAGTCCGTTTCTCTAAATCCTCAGCTGCACAAATGAATGAATAGGAAGCGCTCTGAGGCTTCCTGCTCATTCACAACTGAAGCATAGTAAACAGATTACAATGCTTTGGTGATGAATGGACACAGGAGTGATTGGTACTGATCACTCACTGTGTTCATTCAGGAAAGGAAGAGGCCAGTAAATGACTTCCCCCTGTTTGCCGGTAGGAGAGGAGGGAAGCCGGCAGTGCTGTGGGGGAAAGGGGCACACAGGGGGGCCCGGACAGCAGAAAAAAGGGGTGCATGTGCTAGAACCAATCCCCTTGCAGTGCAGCCAGAGGGAGGGAGAGGAAGAGAAGCTGGCAGCGCTGCAGTGGGAGACAGAAGAGGATCAGTCTCTGCAAAAAGGCAGTACAGCCGACCCTCCTACTGCTTTATCAGCGGCCCTGCTCTCTGAGGGAGATAAAACATCCTTCTCCAGACCAGGACCTCAGGACAACACCCTCCAACAAAAAGTCCACTGGACACCTCCCCCAAGCTCTCAGCCCAGCTGCTGCTGAGGCCCAGACTGCAATCTCTTGTCTCAGGAACTCTCTCCCAAGGACAGCAGCTCCAGTAGAACTTGAACTCTCCTGGAGAGTATAGAACACTCTGCTCAGGCCTCCCAAACATTCATCACCTTCCGAGCCACCTTATGGACACATCCTTCCAGGGATTGGCTGTAGTGTGATAAATATTCCTGCTGGCTATTTTAATCTCCCTACCCTATATTCTGGAAGCCTCTTCCTGAAGCAGGTGAGAGAAATCAAACACCAAGTTCAGGATGCCCTGAACAAACTGTAGCCACATGCCACTGGCTATGGAGTCTAATCCTTCCCACCACCACAGCACCTAGAGACAGTGCACAGCAGCAGTGGGTGTTCTGTGTGTGTGAGAAAGCCCTTTTCCCTCCCCCCTCCCACCCTCTGGCAGTATTTCAAGGGCCAATCAGTTTAAAGAAGAAGGCATAGCTGCCGCTTTGCACCCTGGGAGATATAGTTTACGAGGACAAGGATCAATGTACTGTGCAAAGGAAAGAAGCTTCAGATACCAAGGGACCATGGGACTGAGGAGGAGAAAAGGAGTGGCTTTTTATCATTCTGCACTGGAAAGTCTGGAGCTTCGGAGCGCTGAGAGAGCGAGATAGAGAACCTCTGTGTATCACCTCCTGATCTCAGGGAGTTTGGCCTGTGAGGTCCTGGGACCTGTGTCTGAGTTGAGAGTGCCTGGTGCAGCATGGCTGTTGACACATCCTACACCACCCGACCGCTGCCCTGGAAAGTCGAGATGCTACTGCTGCCGGTTACCACTGCTGTTCTCTGGAAGCCTTGGGAAGGACCTAAAGGGGGGGGGGGCTCCCTTTCCACCAAGCGTATCCTCAGCCATATCCTGGGAATGGGGGAAAGGTTATGGGCTCAAAATTATTGCTGCTGACATAGACTGTTACTGAGCGCAGCACACAAGTTACTTTTTTTTCCACGTGTTTCATCACTCTAGTCTGACCCAGCATCTCTATCCCAATGACATTGCACTCATACTAGTTCTGAGCTGTTATTCTACTGAACTATGTCTGTTGAACTGCCTCCATCTTCCAGCTGTTTAAAAAGACCACTTCACTGCAAAAGCCTACGTCTACTGCATACAGTTCTGCTAAGCCAGTTGTAAAGTGCACCAACTCTTCTTAAATGGCCCCAATGATAGCCAGCAGAAGAAACATCCTAAGGACTGCCTCTATAATTTAACATGCCCGTTAACTTAGCCTATCACTGATCATTTCTCTTCTGTTAAGTAGTGATAGAGCTTACCAGACTGCCCTATGATTAACATAGCCTCAGCTAGTGCACATTGACAGTATAGCCTTCCCACGATTGTTACACTTTATTTTTACAGATTATTGCTGCACTACAGTACTACTGATTTCTTTGTGCTTATTCTTTGCATACCAAGGTGTATCCCAACTGTTATTATCTTGATCCTTGTATTCTTGCAAATTATAATACAATCGGTTCTCCGTTTTATTATAATCATTGTGCGCAAGTGTATTCTTGAAACTGTATTGTTGTTGAACATATAATACTGATATTGGCGATTTCTTGCAATATTTTGGGGTTGAACACTCAGGTGGGTGTTAACAGAAGAGTTGAGGTGGTCAAGGCAAAGAAGAGGTGACCAATCTAATCGAGCAGCTCCTTCAGGGGTAGCACTACAAGACAAAACAATTAATCCCTTAACCACCAGCCTAACTAAAGGAGGGCACTACATGTACTGTACATGCTGTCTACCCCACTATATTAAAGGTAATAAATGCATGAGTTATCGCCCCCAAAGGGACATTTGCTAGATCATTCTGCCAGGCCCCATACTAGAAAGACCGCGTATTATCCTCAGCCAGCTACATTGGTCTGTTCCTACCTGTCTCAGCACCAGACTACAGAGCCATTTTGAGGCTAACAATGCAGAACACTGAATACCTTCCTCTGGTCCAAAATGACCCGCCTACCTTGGCCGCTTGAACTTGTGAAATTAATCAGATTGAATATTTAGAAAGTACGATAGCTCTGGATGAAGATAAATCAGACTCCCACAGTCTCAAGTGGACAGTCTGGAATAATTTCCAGCATTCCTCTAATTTCCATACTTTTACTTCCTCTACGGTTTGACCTTGTGGGTCCCTTCTTGTGTGGGCCTTCTTGTTGATCCTGCCAAAGCCTAAAGTTCTCCACCCCCTCCCTAATATCCATGTCCCCTTCCTGTCCCTTCCCTTTTTTTTTTATTCATCTCTTCTACATTTGCGTTCTATATATACTTTCCTTCAGGATTGGATGTTGCTAGGTCCTGGGATGTGCTCTTCCTTTCTGTTACTCTGTTGCTCCCTCATGGCCCTTACTATGTATTTGCAGGGAGGTGTTAAGATTTATTATTCTTTTTTCTTGTCTTTAAATAGCATGTGCTAATGCTCCTTGACTAGGTTCTGATACTTTTGAGACTAGGGTCTCCTTGCCTATTTTACATAAATACTTGTATTTCTTGTGGATATTGTTTCTATTGCCGTTAGGTATTGTCTACATACGTGGAAACAGATTGTAAGGGCTTGGTTTGCCTTGTTTGTACCCTTTGAGTACACTTCATGTTTTTTCTAAGTGGACTATTATATTTGCAAAATAATTTAATAAAACAGATTAAACATCAATTACACTTAATTTGCCACACTGCATAAGTGAGCTTTTCCTCATTAGGTGACCAAACCAAACTTTGTAGAACAAACTTATTTACTGAGTTTAGTTCCCAATGTTGATACAAAAATGGTATATTGCTCTACATAGGAGATATTTTTTACCCCACCCAATATCAACAAGGGTTTTGTGGAAGTCTAGGATTCCTCCAGAGGTCACAAGGGGTTCCTTGAGCTGAGGTTGATTTACCTCTTACCTGCCTAGTTTCAGGGCCAACATAACCGAGCAGAGCATTACATCAATCATCTTTTTTAGCTGTCTGTAAGGTTGACCGTCTGACTGACTGTAAGGGGGGTCATTCCTCTTTCTGGCCACCAAAGTAGAGGGCATTCTCCACACTGAATTTGTTTCAGCAGGGGTAGCCAAGACCTGAAAAATATTTAAAGGGTTAATTTCCTCTACCATGGTTTATTCAGCAACTTACCCATTAGTTGATACAATTCACTCATCATCTCTGTGGTATAGACAG
Organism: Pelophylax lessonae; assembly: GCF_965119305.1. Classification (NCBI taxonomy): domain Eukaryota; kingdom Metazoa; phylum Chordata; class Amphibia; order Anura; family Ranidae; genus Pelophylax; species Pelophylax lessonae. The sequence continues at coordinate 222,427,373 of NC_138774.1, forward strand.
TATTAATAATGACAATCCCCTAGAGATAGCTTAGATTGAGGCAACGGTGAAGGCTGTACAAGGGTTTAGGCCAGGGGTCTCCAAACTTTCTAAACAAAGGGCCAGTTTATTGCCCTACAGACTTTAGGGGGGACAGTGGGAGTGTTGGTGGAATCTTCCCCATTGTAGGTGTCAATGGAAGGAATTGTGCCCTTTGATGGTATCAGTGGAGAGGAATTGTGACCGGTTGTTGGTGTCAGTAGATGGAATAGTGCCCCAAGGACCAGATAAAGGCAAGCAAAGGGCCACAGTTTGGAGACCACTGGTTTAGGCTGTACAAGGGTATGCATACCTTTGGCTCAAGCACTTCCCACACAAGAGGCTGGCAACTTCACACTTCACCTGATCCTTTTATAGATGAACTCCCTTCTCCACTAACAATCCCATTGCAGAATGTACGGCTTCTTCTGCTTTCCCACAGGACCAAAATAAAAGGCTCAAGAAAAATCCCCTAGGGTGTGGGACTTTTTAGGCAATAACCAATCCTTGAGTAATTGTCGTAAAACACGTAAACAATTTTATTAATGTTATACAAAGTATGAATAAAAAATCTCTATACCTGGGGAACACTACCCTTTACACCCCCACAAAGGCATGTGACCTCCCCTCTGGCCAATGCATCACTGCACACAATTAACCCCACTTATCCTGGGCAATAGTTCACACAGAAATACAGTGCCTAACTTTAACACCTGCCAACATGGAATGGGCCTCGAGACTTCATGCACACTGGTTGTCTAGCCCCGATGCACGAGGCTTTGGTGTTTAAGCAGCATTAAACCCAAAAGCAAACATCTTAGATGTGATGACTGCATTTGTTTTCTTTTTTAGGCTTTCTTCCTTCTATTTTCAGCTGGCCAGTAAGCGCGCTGTTTTTCAGAAGAACAAGCTCTCTTCCAGATGTATAAGTTCACAGGAATTAAATAAACCATGCAATGCTAGCAGAGGTGCTTACAATGCATAAAACCATTATCCCAAAAGTCAAGTCCTCAATGTTTCCCTCCTTGTTGGGCACCAAGCAAAGGTCACATGAGAGGCCCGTCCCGGGGGGTTTCTGGGCTACACTAGGCACTTTGTACAGTGTCACTTCCTTACACATGGGATATCTTTACTTGATGCTTGAACTCTATAAACTCTTTTGATGCGATTTCATCACCACAGCCACTTGTGCATTTAGGAGGGACACGCAGAGCCCTTTCACCTCTTCACCTGTCCAGCGTATCATCGTTACCTCACTCCTAGTGTGGGTATGGAGTTTCAGCTGCACATCTAGCGTTGACTCCTTTCGTGCACTTCACTTAACTCTTCTGTATTGGTGTACAGGCTCAGGGCCCTGGCAGTGAAGATCTGCTACCGTTTCTAATGGAGACGGGTCGCTGCAGAAGGAGTGCCGACAACATCTTCCTCGCCATGAAAGGCTCTCTCACCTGCCACATGTACTTTTTTAGCCATCTGTGTCCCATGTAGGGAGATCCCTTCAGGGTGAAACTTTAATGTGAATTGCTCCATAGTACTTACAGCTACAGAATTCATGTAGGTAAAGGCAAAATCTTAATTCCCCCCCCCCCCCCCCCTCTTATATTCATTTTGCGATCAGTGTCCCATTATGGAGATTTACTGGCACCTCCTATCCAATTCAAGAAAGGAAATCACCAGAACTAGTGTCCCTATTGGAAGATTTCCCCTTTATTTCTGTTCTAGTGACAACCCAAACTGTGGTATTAGGGTTACAAGGACATATAATGAGGGGGGTTTTGCCTAAAAGGAGAAGTAGGGACAAAGCTCCTTTGGCCCCTCTTTCTCCTGTAGGTTACAGGAGGGCACTTATAGGATAAGCTCCCAAGATGGACTAGGGACTGTGTAGTGTGCATAGAGCAGCGCAAATGACTGCAACTAATGTACACAGCCTAATGTCTCTTTATATATAACTTTTTTTTTTTTTTTTAATTTATAATAATGGTTTTAATGTACAATATCATTAATGCAAGTAAACAATTTTTTTTTTTTTTCTAAAATCAATTCTTGATCAAATCAATCAAGTTCTCTGATACATCTACAGACATACTCTATTATACTGCACCAGAGTTGTATAAAGTATTCGAAACCCATACTTGAGTAAAAGTACAAGTGCTCGATCAAAAAGTGACTTGAGTAGAAGTGGAAGTGCTCGATCAAAAAAAGTGACTTGAGTAGAAGTACTAAAGTATTCAACATTTTTTGTACTTAAGTATTGTAAGTAGTTTTTAAAAAAATTTTGCTACTCAACTACTGAAAGTAAAAGTACCAGTAGTTTTGAAAAAAAACTGCTACTCAAGTACTGAAAGTAAAAGTACAAGTACCGTGTTATGTAGTTATTAAAGAAAGAAGTCAAAAGTTTGAACATCATATTGTTTTTTATTATTTCAAATGCAGCTTTTATTTATACATACAGTAGCATTTATTTTCGTATGCGCTGATAATACACATGTTTTGAGCTTCATGAAACCTGCCATCTACTGTTCTGGCAGTGGTAATTTTTATAATAGTAACGAGTAACTATGCAGCACAAAAAAAAAATATCGGAGTAGAAGTATTGAAATCATCGAAAAAATGTAGTGAAGTAAAAGTGGAAGTAGGAGAAAAAAATTCTACTCCAGGAAAGTACAGATACCAACTTTTGGTACTTAAGTACAGTAGTGAAGTAGTTCTACTTAGTTACTATACATCTCTGTACTGCACACTGATTTCTACTAACACTTGCATTTAGAAAAAATAAATATCATTTTGGGCAAATATGGGATTCTTAGGTGTAGCTGTCCCAAACCGTTCACCTCCTTATTTTTTTTAATTGTATTTTTTTTAATTTGTAGTTTTTTTATTTTTATTACAGTAAACCCCCCTCCATCGCGGGGGTTACGTTCCGGACCCACCCGCGAAAAGTGAAAATCCGCGAAATAGAAAAACCCTATTAAATACACTGTAGGCATGTTTTTTTTACTGTCACTGTACATTTAAAAGCATTTTAGGGTCTTTAAACACACTTTTAAAACAATAGAAACTCATTTAAACACATAAAAGATTCTGAGAGACAGAGCAAGAGCTATGGAAAACACAAAAATATTTAATTTTTCATGATTTATATAGTAAAATAACATTACAGAAAAAAACGCAATATACCGGGACCGCAAAAACTGAACCGTGATGGAGCGGGGGTTTACTGTATATTGGATCTGGCAGTGATTATAATGTATTATATGGTCTATATAAATAAATAGATATCTCATTAGGGTCTTGGCCATTATGTATGGCTAGCATTAAACAGATCATACGTAGGTGTAGCCCTGCACAGCCACATTCTTTTCAAACTGTGACAGTGGGTGCAGGGTGCCGATTCCTGGTCAGCTGTCACAATTAGAAGGGGGATCAGGCAGAGGCTACAGGAGCAGTAACATGTTATATGTTTAACCCTAAAAGCAGGTGGAACATGTAACATATTTCCAAAGGTGAACTTATCCTTTAATTCTGCGCTCCTGTGACCCAGATTTAGCCAACAGCGAGATAAAACCCACCGTCAGCTGACATCACAGCCAGTTCAGACTCTGGAGAAATCCTGATTTTAACCATTTCAGCCCGGGAAGGATTACCCCCCTTCATGACCAAGCCATTTTTTCAATCCTGCACTGCGTTACTTTAACTGAAAATTACACGTTCGTGCGACACTGTAACCAAATAAAATCAATGTCCTTTTTCAAAACAAATAGAAATTTCTTTCGTGGCATTTGATCAAAAAAAAAGACCGCCAATTTTGAAATAAAAAACATGATTTTTTACTTTCTGCTATAAAATATATCCAATACAAAAAGGTAAAAAATCTGATTTCTTCATCAATTTAGACCAATATGTATTCCGCTACATGTTTTTGTTAACAAAAAATCCCAATAAGCGTACATGGATTGGTTCTTGCAAAAGTTAAAGTGTTTACAAACTATGGGATAAATTTATAGAATTTTTAGTAGTAATGGCGGCGATCAGCAATTTTTAATGGGACTGCGACATTGCAGCGGACAAATCTGACACTTTTTGGGGACCAGTGACACCAATACAGTGATCAATGCTAAAAACATGCACTGTCACTGTACTAATGACACTGGCAGGAAAGGGGTTAACATCAGGTGCGATCAAAGGCTTAAATGTGTTCCCTGGGAGTGCTTTCTAACTGTGTGTGGGGGAGGTGCTTTGACTGGGGGAAGACAGAGATCCGTGTTCCTGTTTAGCAGAAGCTCAGGATCTCCAGATCTCCATCTTCCCCCTCTCACAGAACGGCGATCTGCCTTGTTTACATCGGCAGACCTCTTTTCTGCCTCTCGAATCACTGGATCACTGGATTGCCATTGAATATCGGGCAGCGCGTGTGTGTGCACCAGACCCGGAACTAGAAATCACATACAGGTACGTGATTTCGCACAGGAGGGCCTCCCTGTCGCAGTATACATGCGTGGGGGCGGTCTGGAAGAGGTTAATGTCAGGATCCACCAAGATGCCTGAGGTCTTACGGCATGGCACTTAGGGACTGAGCCAGCCGGGGCTGCTGTTAGAAATCACGGGGCCCCATACAGACTACCTGGCAGGGTTCCCCCCGAATATATAAAGAAAAAATTTTCACTAAAAATACACTAAAATCATTATTAGCGGACACAAACATAACAGAAAACCCATGTAAATTAGCCCTTTTATTTGTTTTTCACATAAAAAAAAAAATACATGTATAATTCTTTTTAAAAATGTTAAAAATATTTTCAATTATTTTTTTTTTACAATTTTTTTAAAAAAAATATTACAAAGTTAAATTATTTTTTTTTTTTTTATATATATTAATTTGCTATTTTTGTACAAGAAAGGAAAGCCTGCAGTGCTGTGGGAGGGGGGGAGAAGCAATTACAGGAACAATGCCATTTGTCTGTATCTCTCCCCGCAGCAGATGAAAGCTGGTAGGAGAGGGAGAAACTGGCTTTCAGCTGCTGCAGAGAGCCACACAGGGCTTCCTTTTGTAATTGCTCCTCCGCCTGACTGCACCGATTCCCCATGCTGTTGGGGCCCCCCTGTGTGCCTGGCCCCCTACAGGAGGACTGGTGGTCCCCCCTATCAGCGGCCCCAGAGCCAGCTACCTGACAGTAACAGGCTTTCTGCTCACTGAAGACCAAGAACTGAGTGATCAGCAGTCATTGATTGCTCAGTTCTCAGTCTTAGAGGTGGCAGGGGAATCAATGCTGCATCCACCTATGTGAATGTTTGTTATATTGAAATCCTGCATTTTTCTTTTTAGAAAGTCAGGTGTATGTATTTCTAGGAAATCTGTAGGCTATCATTGCTGTACACGTTCAGAAAATGCTAGTTTCCTGGCTGTCTCTGGCCTTAATATTTTCTGAGATAGTGGCTCAGAACAAGCAGCTAGAGTCCAATGTCTGTCTTTTGTAATATATATTCATAGTGCTGCCAAAGCAGCCCATTCCATGTTTTAGCTTAGTATTAAAAATGAGATTAAACATTGCAGTGATATAAAGTGGGGAACTTTGTAATCTGTTCTCTGGCTAGAGCAGGCATGTCCAACCTGCGGCCCACAGCCCCAGGCAATGCGGCCCACTGCCCCCTGACAATTAATTTTTTTTGATGGGGATTAAGGAATTTAGGTTGGGGGCACGGCCACAGTGGCTTCCAACTAACTGTAGGCAGAGGCTGCCTCGGAAGGGATCATCCTCTAGTTGTGATAAATTAGTGCTGGGGTGGGCGGCAGCACGGGAAGAGCGCGGTGGCCTTTTTTTTTACTTATATACCTTAACTATAGTATTTTTTTTTTATATGCGGCCCGAGAAAATTTCTCTACACTCAATGTGGCCCAGAGAAACCAAAAGGTCGGACACCCATGGGCTACAGCTAAAATAAAACCTCTACCCTGTACAAATTTCTAGAGAAATACACAGACATGCAACGACATAGAATCTACAGATCACATTCAGTTTGGTTAAAGGTGACGGTTACATTCGGTCATGTATGGTCTATGTGCATTTGATCAAGGACCTCAAAAGCAATGAAGGCTTAGGACAAGCATGAGAGCCAGGCAGCTAGTATTTGCAGCCAACCTCTTTGTTGGTAATGGCAGCCACAGTCTGGTTCCAGGTCTGCTATTCAAAGTTGAAAAGGTTCCATTTTACTACTCAAGAACTGTTCAGCCTGGAAATCAGAAAGAGGCGGCGTCCATTGGAGGCTTTTTTCCCATGTTGCTTCAGTAAACTACTGGTGCCACCAAACCCTGCAACTGTGCTACAGTCAGAAATGAATTTACTTCCCTTAATCTGAATTTTATGTATTCCTAAGAATTATGCAAAAATCTAAGATTCATGCAAGCTCCCACATGGAACACCTGCTTCTTGTTGCTTGTTCCTGTACTGTGCAGTTGTCTTAGGGACACCAAAATGGATGATGGCAACAAGAGGACCTTGCAACTCAGGAGCAATATGTCCTTATTCAAGGCCATCCTTCACCTCACCCTCCATAAAATGCTAGTTAAAACTGCAAAAAAAATAAATTAATATCCCCTAAATACCTGTAGGGGAAAACAAAATTGGCTAATTTACTTACCTTTCCCCCAGCTTCCTCCAGAGGTAGCTAATCAAGGAGGACATCATCGCCTTCTGGTGTAGAGAATCCCCGGTTATAGGAAACCCTGGATGTGGGTTGCCATCATCTCTAAAGGCTGCAAAAAACAAGAAATTCCCCCTGGGGATGGGACTATATAGGCAACCACACTTCTCCTTCTGGTGAGATCAGGGGAGGACTGGGCCAGGGGGCAGGGGGGCAATTGCCCCCCGGGCCTCTCTGATGTCCTGTAAAAAGGCTACACCGCTTCTGCCACAGACATGCCATAAGTATTCCTGGTGAAGAGAAGTAAAAAGTCCTCACCACTGACCTACTGAGTGTGGGATGAAGACGAGGACAGAGCGCAGCCCCCCCCCCCCAGCATGGATGGTGTAAACTGTGTCTGAGCAGAGGCCGGTTCCATGCCCCACTTGAGACTCTCCTCCTCTGGCCAACCCCAACCGAGCTGTCCCAGCCCCCCCTCCAACTGCCCCCTGCTGGCCAGGTTGGGAACCCGGATTCAGCCGGTGAGAAGAGAGTACTGGAATGGGGTCAGGAGGAGGCCGGGTAGAGGGATAGTGAGAGCGATGCCGATTCGCTGCACCATGGGCCTCTGGTTTATACTTGCCCCCTGGGCTGAAAGTTGCCAGTCTGCGCCTGGGTGAGATTCTGGGAAATGTTGAGTAACGCAAAACTCTTGAGAAGACAATCCTACACTGTGCTGCAGTTCTAGCAAGATTTGGGCTACTCAGCATTCCTCAGGATCTTGTTGGCAGGAGGAGGACATCATCTCCTACACTACATTATTATTATATTTCATTTTAATTTTGTGACTACAAACACAGGTTCACTGTTCCATAAACCCATGCAAGAGCCGTCTTTACCCTGAGGCTCCATTCACACCTCAGCACTTTATAGCTTGAATCCTGAAGCACCAAAACGCTGGAGGAGAAAAAAAATCAATTATTCTCTATGGACTTGGTTCACATCTCCACTCCAAGTCGCCTAAAGCAAAAATGCCTCAAAAAAGTTTGAGCTTTTTTTGGAGCTCAATTTGGGCAGATTTGCATGTTTTTATTATAGAAATGAATAGACATACGCAATTTGCACATTTTTTGCACTTTTGTGCATTTTGTTGTGCGTCTTTGCACGATTTTCTGCTCAAATGGAAGAATGTAAAAAGAAAAAAAAAGTAATATATAAATAAATAAATGTAAAATAAATACACAAATAACTAAAAATCATCATTAATAATAAATAAAATAAATTAATAATATGTGGTAATAAATAAATAATAATTAACCCCCAACCTTACAAAAAAATATAATTATTATAATAATAATGATAATAATAAGAATAAGAATAATAAAACAAACACCCAAAAATAAATAAATAATAATATGAATAATAGTTACATATTATATAATTATATGATAATAATAATTATTTTTTTTATTTGTATTAATATTTAATAATTCTAAAAATAATGTATTTATTTAGTGTAGGGTTAGGGTGTTTTTTTAATATTTTAATATTATTGTTTTTTTTTAAGGGTTAGGGGTTATGGTTAGAGGTTATTTATTTATTATTACATAGTATTCATTAGTTGTATTTATTTATTAATTAATTATGATTATTTTAATTTATTTGTATATTTATATTTATTTTACATTTATTTATAAATGTATTATTAGTAATAGTATTATTATTATTATTATTATTATTAACATCCTAACAAAAAAATAAAATTAATAATAAGTCAATGAATAAAATATAAACCCCTAACTCAAACCCTAACCCCTAATCCTAATGCTAATCCCAACCACTTATCCTAACCCCAACCTAACCTTAACTCTAACCCCTTACCCTAAAACAAAAAATAATAATAAATGAATAAGAAAAATAATAAAAAGAAAAAAACTCAAGGAAAAGCAAAAAAAGCTGAAAAACCTAGCAACAAATAATGCAACACATGATAGCTTTCTATATTGGAAAAAAAAAAAGAAAAAGGAAAATGCCGGAGCTCAAACACAGTATAAAAATGTGCAAAAAAACACGCCAAAATCGTGCATAAGATTGTGCGAAAAAATGCCAGAAAAATGCTCAATGACGCTACGCTCAGGTGTGGATGCAGCCTTACAGGAGGCACAGGTGTTTCATACAGCTGCATGCAGGCAGCCTGGTAAAATCATTGATAGGTGGGCAGTTCAGTTGCATAAATTATCTAAGTGGATCTCCAAGTGCCTCTCTGAATGTGCATCCATGCAGGACCGATATTTGGATCAGAATAGCGCTGGCCTGCCTTCTGATCCTGGCCTTGGTGCCACACGGATGTACATAAAGCAATATTTGCAGAAGCATCGGCTGTCTGCAGAAGCTGCAAGATTTGTAAATGTAATAATTATGCACAAATAAAAAAAAAAAAGACCCTTTTATGAAGAAATTGGTGTACTGACAACATACTGTATGTTTTACCTATTTTTTTTTTTTTTTTGTACAGACACTAGAATTTGTGCCAATATTGCATTTGGTCACCTTGGATTGAGACCTCATCACTGACACTCCCTATAACCCTCATCTTCCATGTGTCCTTGCAACTGACAATTAGAATTGATGTACACGTTTGCACACTATTTGAAAAATAGAAATTCATTATACTAATGAAAAATTCTCTTTTGACAAGGAATGTGCATGTTCAGTGATTAGATAAATCAGGGAACGGCCCTTTAAACTGAAATAATTATACGAAGGGCTTAGTCACACGGGAGCCTGACCCTGTACAGCGTGAAGAACAGTTTATTTAGCTTTTTGTCCTGGCGCTTAGCTGCATGCAGACAGCCTATATAAGTGAATAAATATGCACCAGCTGTGCAGACGGATCTGCTTAGCTGAGTTTGACAGGTACGTAGGGACGGGTGCACATCCCTAAATGCACAGGCTCTATTTGTTTTCAAGGAATAATAATAAATAAACATTATTTATAGAGTGTGCATTAAATGTGTACTTTTGTTTATTTGTAGGGAGCATAGCGAAGGACTTATTCACTCTGACTCATTCACATGTGCATGCAAATTTCAGCTTTTGGTATTGAGCTTTGTAAACAACAGACATTTGTAATAGAAGAGGTATGGAATGCCTGGAAATAGGGTGGATTGGATTTAAATCAAGTCGATTTAAATTACGATTTAACTCACAATTTAAAACACTAGTAAAAAGGCTTGATTTAAATCGACTTGATTTAATTTATAATTTTTAACCACTTGCCGACTGCCACACGACTATATACGGCGGCAGTCAGCCCCTCACAGGCAAAGTGGCGTAGGGTTACCTCACTAGCCTGTAAGGCTCTAGGCAGCGCGCGCCGCCAGAGGCACGCTCCCGCTCGCTCACGGACCCCCCCCCGCGCGCGAGTGAGCGGCGGACCCGATGTACGCCGCTCACTCGTGATCGTCGGTTACACCAGGAGAAAGGCAGGCGGCTAATGTAAACACAGCCGCCTGTCATTCTCCCCTGTGTAACAGCAGAGATCATACGGTCCTGCTATGTAGGACAGTAGATCTCTGCTGTTACATCACTAGCCACATCCAATCACAGTTAGAAGCACGCCCCTAGGGACACACTTAACCCCTCCCTCTCAAAAAAAGTTAACCCCTTCCCTGTCAGTGTCATTTTTACAGTAACAGTGCACATGTATAGCACTGATTACTGTAGTAATGTCACTGGTACCCCCAAAAGTGTAAAAAATGTCAGTCAAGGGTCCGATCTGTCCGCCACAATGTCGCAGTCCCGCAAAAAAAATCGCAGATCGCCGCCATTACTCGTTAAAAAAAACAATAAAAATGACAAAAATCTTTCCCTTAGTTAGTAAATGCAATAACTTTTGCCCAAACCAATCAAAATACGCTTTTTGTGATTTTTTTTTACCAAACATATGTAGCAGAAAACAAATTGGCCTAAAATGTTAAAACATTTTGATTTTTACATTTTTGGGGGGGGAATTTCATATAAAAAAATGTGAAAAATATTGTTATTTTTGCAAAATTGTCAATTTCATTTGGGTACAGCGTTGCACGATTGCGCAATTGTCCATTAAAGTCACGCAGTGCCGAATCGCAAAATAGGCCCTGGTCAGGAAGGGGGTAAAATCTTTCGGGGCTTAAGTGGTTAAAGAGCAACTGTCATCTCTTTCCCGCAGCAGCTCCTCCTCTGACCCGCTGTTGACTCAACGACAGTCCCATTCACTTTAATGGGACGGCTGGAGATGTGGCAGTGACCCTACAGGGCAGGGGACGTGGCGGCAGCAGGTGAGTGGATGCCCGCTAACAGGCGCTGCCATGATGGATCTGAAATTACAGGTGCTCTTTAAATGTAAGGACTCATTCTTGCTGGTAGTTAGAATCTTTAATATTTGCAAACAAAATAAGGGTTTCCCATTTAAAATAATAAGCTGTCAGGTAAGTAAAACAGCGATTTCAGAACTGATCATACAGTTTGTAGTGTACATAGATTTGCAAAACAATGGGTTAAAAGAATATTCCTGAACTTTGTTTTATCTCGTGGTTACTGTGAAATTGTGTGAATGCATCAATGCAGTGCATGTTATCCCAGCTTGCAGAGCTTGGATTCATTGAACGAGTTTACCAAAAATGTAAATATTGCAGAATATATAGACTCATGCTACATAACTAAGCTCCTTGTCATGCTGAAGAAACTCAATTATTAATGTATCTTAAATAGAAAACTATCTTTAGATTTTTTTACTCCAAAAGCATTTTATTAAATAAATTTGTTAAAAATCAAAAAAATCTGATTTAAATAAAAAAAATGTTTAATTAATTGATTTTTATCCTCCCTGCCTGGAAAACATGTGAAGGGGAACCGAGAGCCCCACCTGCTTACTGCATATGAAAATTCTAAATGTTATTATCCTATATTTTTTTTCCAGCCCTGGCCATTAAAAAAGTAAATACTCAGAAAGCCACTATACATTCCCTCCAAAAACCCACTACACCTACTATGACTGGATAGAGCATAAAGGCTTGTCACAGCACAAAAGTATAGGTCCAGTGTTGGTAGGTGGAAATCTCAGCAGAAAACAGCTAGTGCAGAGTGTTGGAATCAAAATTTGAGTTTTCCAATATGTGATACTGGGATACTTCATGGTGGTGTAGTAATTTATATATTTATATCGATAACCAATAGCAGTGGCGGCTGGTGCTCAAAAATTTTTTTTTTGGGGGGGGGGGGGTGGGGGGGCGCAAACAGAAAAATGTAATAGGCATTGCTTTGCGTCAAAAAACGCTGTAAAAATTGCGTGACTTTGAGGTCACAAAAGTGTTAGTTAGGTGTCCGATCTGTCCCGCTAAAAATCGATGAACGCCACCATTACTAGTAAAAATAAAATAAAATAAATAAAAATGACATAAATCTATCCCCTAATTTGTAGACATGATAACTTTTGTGCAAACTGTGAGGAAAATGTGTATCTTGAGATGCCATTTTGATTTTAGCACAGTGACATCTCAATATATGTCACTATATGTTAGAGTACTTCTTTATATCTTAAGAGTATGTTTTGCAATAAAGCAAGTTTCAGATATTAGCTTCGCTAGGATGCTAGAAGAATTAGCTAAAGTATATGCAATTATAATATACCAATTTATAACGAATGGTTTAAGAATACTGATTATTGATATATTCATATAACATGCAATAACATACATAGTTTAAACATATATTTGCATTAACACAGCTTGCATAAGTTTCTTAGCAATAGTAATTAATAGTATATTTTTGAATATGAGAGATGTTTAGCAGAAGTTGGGATGCAAACACCTGAGATGTTTTGCAGGAGCTGAAATGTTTTTGCAGAGGTTTCTCTTCTGCAAATGTAACCGCAAAATGTTCAGACAATAAAAGTAGGAATAGGGAAAGTTTTTGTGGTAACAGGTGGTATGAACTGATGTCACAATAACATGCTATTTTTTTTATAATCTTTGAACTATATTTGACTTTTTATGTATCTAGGGAGACTTCATAATCTGGTTAATTGATTGGCTAATCAAATGTGGGGTGGGTGTCAGAGGATATTAACCGGTTGCCGACTGCGCACAGTATATTTACTGCGGCAGTCAGCCCCGGCCAGGCAGAGTGACGTAGACCTACGTCGCTCACCTGTCACTGGGATTGGAGCCAATAGCGGGCGAGCGCGCGCCCGCTGAGGCGCGCGCCCACCTCGTTCAGGGAGGAGTGCGGGCGTGTGACCGGCGGACCCGATGTCCGCCGGTCACTCGCCGATCGTCGGTACAGCGGGAGAAAGGCAGAGCGGCTTATGTATACAAGCCGCCTGTCATTCTCCCCTGAGTAAAAATTGAGATCAGACGGTTCTAATATGTAGAACCGTTGATCTCTGTTTTTACACCAATAGCCATGTCCCACTACAGTTAGAATCACGCCCCTAGGACACACTTAACCCCTCCCTGTCCAATACAGTTAACCCCTTCCCTGCCAGTGTCATTTTTTCAGTAACAGTGCATATATATATAGCACTGATTACTGCAGTAATGTCACTGGTACCCCCAAAAGTGTCAAAAATGTCAGTCAAGGGTCCCATCTGCCCGCCGCAATGTCGCAGTACCACAAAAAAAATCGCAGATCGCCGCCATTACTCGTTAAAAAAAAAAACACCAAAAATGACAAAAATCTTTCCCTTTGTTGGTAAACGCGATAACTTTTGCGCAAACCAATCAAAATACGCTTTTTGCGATTTTTTTTACCAAACATATGTAGCATAAAACAATTTGGCCGAAAATGTTAAAAAATGTTGATTTTTACATTTTTTTGGGGGGGAATTTCATATAAAAAAAGTGAAAAATATTGTTATTTTTGCAAAAATTACGCTCTTTTTTTGTTTATAGCACATGATCAAAAAATCGCACAGGTGATCAATTACCACCAAAAGAAAGCTCTGTTTGTGGGAAAAAAAGGACGTGAAATTCGTTTAGGTACAGCGTCGCATGACCGCGCAATTGTCCGTTAAAATCACGCAGTAAAAAATCGCAAAAAACCCCCTGGTCAGGAAGGGGGTAAAATCTTCCGGGGCTTAAGTGGTTAAATGAATGGGAGGTCTTGGGCGGGATAAGATAATTTTGTGGTTGTATAGGATAATTTTGTGGTTTGAAGCTATATATTCTCAACGATGTCTGAAAATAAACGCAGTCATTAGAACCAAGCTATTGTGTATGGTTTTCATTGATTGTCCGGCTAGCTGAAGATTCATCCACAGGACAAACCTAGGGTGCACCCAAACTCAGGATCCTTACACAAACCAATCAATATACACTTATTGAGATTTTTTTTACCAAAAATATGTGGCAGAATACACATTGGTCTAAACTGATGTAAAAATTAGATTTTTATTTATTTATTTATTTATTTTTATTATTGGATGTGTTTTATAGCAGAAAGCAAAAAAATTTTTCTTTTGTTTTCAGAATTGTTGCTCTTTTTTTTGTTTATAGCGCAAATAATAAAAACCGCAGAGGTAATCAAATACCGCCAAAAGAAAGCTCTATTTTGAGACATGTATCTTCTACCCATTGCATGTTGTTGTTTTCGAGTTGAATGTGACAACCTTGTTAGTGTTGTTTTTTCTGTTTTTATTCTCTAAACTTAATAAAAAGACAAAAGAAAGCTCTATTTGTGGGGAAAAAAAAGGACATCAATTTTTTTTTGGGTACAGCATCGCACGACCACACAATTGTCAGTGAAAGTAACGCTGGCCTGAATCGCAAAAATTGGCCTGGTTATTAAAGCGGAGTTCCGGCCTCAAAATCGATAAAATTGATTTTGGGCCATACGCTTGCTGAGGGCAACCTGAAAAAGAAATGGATACTGGCGATTTTTTTTTTTTGTCACTTACCTTATTATAAAACAAAATATACTCACCTTTCTTCCACTTCCCCCCTTGGCGGCCGCGGCCCACGCCATCTCTTCCGGTTTGCGATGATTCCTGGGAGCTGAACGTCATCGCTCCCAGGAGTCAATGCGCCTGCACCGGCCCCGCTCGTCACTTCCGGTGCAGGCGCGGCATTCACTGCTAAACCGCTTCTGGGCATGCCCAGAAGCTGTGCAGGGATGCCGCACCCGCACCGGAAGTGACGAGCGGGGCCGGTGCAGTGCATTGTGGGACTCCGACGTCACGGAAGAGGACACGAAGAGGGACGCTGTGGCTTCAGCTGCCCACACCTGAGATGGCAGCGCTGGAGAAGAAATTTTCAAGGTAAGTATTTCTTCTAAAAAGTGCGAGCCGGGACAGTTCAGAGGCTATCCATTGTGGAATGTACTAGCCCTGACTGTCCCGGGGGGCCGGGGCTTTTTTTCAGTGGGAACGCGGGGGAACGTTGGGGAAGGCAGTTCCAGCACCTCTAGCACTGAATGTATGCCACGACAAGGGGTGCTGGTGGGTCTATTGATGCTGGATCTGTTGATGCTGGAGAGGATCTATTTTTGGATGGCAATTTATTGTTGCTGGTGGAGGATCTTTTGATACTGTGGGTTAATTGTTGCTGGAAGGGATCTACTGTTTGGGGAGGGGGGGTCTACTGTTGCTGGCTGCTAGAGAGTCTATTGATGCTGGCTGCTGGGAGATCTTTTGCTGCTGCTGGGGGTCTATTGCTGCTTGGGGGGTATATTGCTGTTGGCTTTGGGGGATCAATTTTATTGCTTTTCTTGTTATCATAACCAAATTCCATACATTCCACTACAAAATTATAATTGGCTCTATATTCTCTAAAAGGGGCTGTACTGGAAGCTGGGTAGGGGGTGGATCCAAGTGTCGGTGCTCAGAGATGGAACCAAGGGTTAGTGCTCAAAGGTGGGTAGGGGGCGGAGACACAAAGTAACTTAGAAAGGGGATTTCCTGCACCTTTTCTCTGAGAAAAAAAGCCCTACCCGGGGGTATTTTTTAGCTAAAATTGACCCCAGAGGCCGGAACTCCGCTTTAAGAGGGTAAAACCTTCCGGTCCTTAAGTGGTTAAAGTATGCGTATAAACAATGGTATTATTCCATGTAGACCCTCACTTTGTACACTGCTGGGGAAGATGTTGGAGCTATAAAAAAATAAAAAAAATAAGACTAATGAAAAATTTCAAATGAAAATGAAATGGTATGCACCCATACAGTGACTTCTTTTTGCAGTTTAGTTTTACAGGAGAGCGCACATCTTCAGCATAGGGAGGGAGTGGATTGGCACCTTGTATAACCTGACATGGGGGGGGGAGGGGGGGAGTCCTAGTATCCTGGCTCCATTTTTCTCATCGGATGCTTTTGACACTGACAGCTCAGTTTGACACCATTATGATGTGACTTAGGAGTGACAGGCTTCTTTGATGGCAGTGTCTGCTGTCAGATCGCAGCCCCCTGAAGCCGTACTGCAGTGAATATGCAAATCTGGATCAGTGTGTTGCAGCTGTGCAAAATCTGCAGCCCTGCAGAGTGACAGCTCAGTGACAGGCTCCATGGATTGTTGTTTTTATTGCTTGCTGCTAAATTCTTTTAATATAATACACTATATAAAGCCTGTGCTTTATTATCTTTTTCATTTATTTATTTATTTGTTTATTTATTTATTTATTTTTTTTTAGGGAGGTGCGGAAAATGAAATAGACAAGATTATTTGACTGTGAACACACTTGTTATTCTATATCACTTTGGTTGTGCTGTTGTATAGCCAGAGGCTAATAAATTCAAATCAGAAGTATACCAAAAATTGAGATGTCTATATACACTATATTGTCAAAAGTTTTGGGACACCTACCTTCACACGCACATGAACTTTAATGGCATCCCAGTCCTTCTCCGTAGGATTCAATATTGAGTTGGCCCACCCTTTGCAGCCATAACAGTTTCAACTCTTCTGGTAAGGCTGTCCTCAAGGTCTATGGGAATGTTTGACCATTTTTCCAGAAGCGCATTTGTGCTTCCACTCTAATTCATCCCAAAGGTGTTCTATTGAGTTAAGGTCAGGGCCCTGTGCAGGCTAGTCAAGTTCCCAAACTCGCTCATCCATGTCTTTATGGACATTGCTCTGTGCAATGGTCCAAATCATTTGGTGGAGGGGGGATTATGGTGTTTGGTTGTTTTTCAGGGGTTGGACTTGGCCCCCTAGTTCCAGTGAAGGGAACTCTTAAGGTGTCAGCATAAAAAGACATTTTGGACAATTTCATTCTCCCAGCTTTGTGGGAACAGTTTGGGGGTGCCCCCTTCCTATTCCAAAATGACTGCTCACCAGTGCACAAAGAAAGGTCCATAAGGACATGGATGCGTTCCACCACCCCAAACTCGCTCATCCATGTCTTTATGGACCTTGTACGAATGTTCCTTTGAAAATCTACTAGTGTATGGCAAGCTTAAAGTGTTATTAAACCCAAAACCAAAAGTGTATTATATTGAGGCTTACAAATCATTAGATGTGGTGGCTGCATTAGTTTTCTTTTCCTTGGCATTTCCCTCTGTTTTTACCTGGTGATCTGGCCAGCAACACACCTCCTACATTAGTGAGCCACAACTCAGGAATGGAGGAATGAGAAAAGGAGGCACAGTAGACAGAGGGGGGAGGGACGTGTTAAAAGTATTGGCAGATTTAGATACACTAAAAAATTAAAGCCAAACTCAATTTCACACTTTATAATCAGTTACAGAAAACAGTTTTTTCCTTGAGATAAAGTTTTTTCATAAATAAATAAAAGCTGATCATTTTAATCACCCCTGCTAGTGTTAAGTGGTTTGTCTCATCCATGTAAAGGGATACATTCTGCTGGAGTGCTTGTACTTTTGAAAGACACCAGATTTGAAACCAAAGAAAGAAAGCCTAATAAAAGGAATCGAATGCAGACATAACATATTAGAATTGTTAAGCTGCAACATAATAATTTTTTTGCTTTTGAGTTAAATACTGCTTTAAAAGGAGAAGGACAGCCAAATCTCGTTTGGGTGTACTTCCCCTGTGGATCAAAGGAGTTCAGTTCATTCTGCACTCCTGTAACCCATTTCCAGCAGACAGCGGGCTGAAGCTGAAGCCCGCTGTCAGCTGGCGCGTCACAGAGCTGGTGCAGGCTTGGGAGGGTCGTGACAATAAAGTCGGAATCCACCCACATGCTTGGAGAGGCACCCGCCTTAGCCTCTCAGCGAGCCGATGAGAGACTGAGCCGGCCACTCAGCCCCCTCCAAAGCCTAGGGCTCCAGTGAGCGAGGTGTGGGCGTGGGGGTGGGCAGAGCAGACAGCGGGCCTTTTGGCTAAGATCAAGTGTAGTATCTGTTCTTATCAGTTGGTATGGACCTTGATGGTTAGTATCGGCAGGGGCTGAAATGAACCGAGGCGCTCTGGGCGTAACTGGAGGACCGGAAGTAGGCACTGTCAGAAAAGCCGGGTGGGTCCGCTGCCTTCTGATTTGAATGGGTCCGCCCCTATCAGTTTGAAGGGAGCGAGAAAACTGGAGTCTTGGGCCAGTTAGTATTGCTCCTGGATGTAATTGGTAAGGAATGCGGATGGCGGTGGGAGGGCCTTTCCTCCTGGGTTGAATCTGGCCTATAAGGGGGGCCTTTTTCCCCAGTTGGAGGCAGGCTCTCCCTAAGCTGTCTACGTTCCAAACCTCCTGGTAGGAAAGGGCTACACTGGGTCTGGCCGGGGGCCGAGACTGAAAAAGCCCATGGTGTACGTGCCCCCGGGGTGGCAGCCCAGGGGTGCCTCAATTCTCACTGGTGAGGGGCAGCTCACCTGAGTTTTTGTGGCACCTTGGTCACTGCACCATCACACTTTTTTTGCACCTGCCTATTGGGGTGGGCCTTTTGGCCAGCACCAGAGGAATTTTTTATTCCTGGCCGGGGGGCCTGTCAAGGTCTCGCACTTTGGCACTACTCAGCACTTCTCCACTTCCCCTTTCCCCACTCCGTTTTTCTTTGTTGTGTGTTCACGTTTGTCCCTTTTTGGTTGTACTGTCACTTGCACGATTAGTACGGCCTAGGTCCTCGGGCCTGCCCTGAAAGTCTTGGGAGGGGGTGGATGTGGCCTTCTGGCTTAGTTCGCCCTCTCTCATGGGGTCTCCCTTCGGGGGAGCCCCACCAAGTACTTGGGGTGGGCTGTTTTGGCAGTCCCCCTGGAGAACGGGGTCTGCCCGGCTTCGGCTGGGTGGACCAAAGTGAGTACCTCAGTCCCTGTCAGGAGCTTTGCGCCCCGGGGGATCAGGGTCAGGGCCCTTCCTCTTCGGAGGAGGGCCATGTGTACGCCTTGTGCACTTTTTGTGTGTCTCACGTTTGCGTGTGTGCACTTTTTTATGCACCGGGTGTAAGTCTTTTGAGTGTGTTTCACACACCACGGGCTTTAAAAAAAAAAAAAGCGGTTACTGACAGTCACCAGCTCTCTGCTCAGGAAGCTCTGAGTACTGTGCGATCGGCGGTGTTTGATTGCTCGGTTCTCAGTGTTAGAGCCGGCAGGGGACAGATGCAGCATCGGATTGATGCTGCATCCACATAGGTAGGTATGATTCGGAAAAAAAAAAAAAAATAACTCCATACTATTTTAAGACTCCATCAATGAGAGCACTGTAGCTGAGTTCCCAGCTCCTCCAATCTACCAAGGGTGTCTAACAGTGTGCAGTTTTCCTTTATGGTGAATTCATAAAGAGAACTGTGACTCTGGGTTGGTGGAAAGGTCCTACTCCTGGAGTCTCAGAGAGATAGAACTCTAGTGGCAAGATCAATGGGCAACTCTTTCTATTCATAACCCATGGATATTAAGAGGGGGCGCCACTTTTCCAGCTGGACACTTCTATTTTAATACAGTATAATGTAGGATTCAGTAGGAGTCTTCAAAGAGTACCACTGCAAAGATGCCACCATCGGAATCAACGCAAGAAGTCAAGCTAAAGAAAGACTTAAATCAGAAAATACTTTTATATCAAGGGATACTAAGCAACTTTACTAATGTAACAAATTACTTTTGCCTATTTTCCCTCTGTTATGAGAGTTACCATCAAAGATATAGTCTAGAGCAGTGATGGCAAACCTTGGCACCCCAGATGTTTTGGAACTACATTTCCCATGATGCTCAACTACACTGCAGAGTGCATGAGTATCATGGGAAATGTGAAGCCGCTCGGCTGTCATTACAAGAAGCCGGAGGGGACATCCCCCTCCCCTCCTGCCGCCTTCCGCAGCTTGCCGGGAGACCCAGGCAACCAGCTTCACGTCCTCCTCCGAAGACCTGATTAAAGCCGTATTTGGCTTTGATCGGGTCTCCATGCAAAAACCCGAAAGCAATGTCATGACTTCACTTCCGGGTACTGGCACCAGATTCAAAAAAATGATAGCATTTTGAATGCTTTTAAGTGCAGAGGAGGGATTTGGGTTTTTTTTTTTAAATGTACGAAAATATGGGCCCATATCGGCCGATACCGATATGCAATGGCCAAAATATCAGTATCGGTATCGGCAATGAAAAACCAATATCGTCGATCACTACTCTAGTGCTCTCTGAATGATTTCCAAGGATTTATTGCAACATTTAAAAATCATGTACTCACAAGCAATGCAGTCTCAGCGCAGAAAGCAGGCAGTGGGCAGCATGAGAATAATCAATACAGCGGGGTGGCCGTACGTGTTACGTCCGTAGGCGGGACTTCATCAGTGGGGTACTTGGCGGATGGGCTATATCCTCACAGGACCCCAGTGTATGAAGTTTAAATTTATCTCTTTCCACACAAGACTTCCTTTCCTCTGTTAACCAGCCACAAACTGTTTTATATATGGACTTTATTTTATGATTATTGCACACTTTGGATGTCTTAACTTTTCCTGCAATTCATTATATTCATGCACTGCATTACTTTTTATGATTATTGTTTAGAGGTTTTGGTTTGACAAGCTGCAGCCGATTGAATAATTTATCACTATATTTATTACTCAATTATTGTTTAATAGATCGAATGAATGATAGAATGAATATTATTTTCTATTTTTATTTATTTAGCTAGTAATGGCTGCAATCGGTGACTTATAGCGCGACTGCGATATTGCGGCGGACAGTTGGGACACTGACACTTTTGACACTTTTTTGGGGACTAGTGACATTGGTACAGTGATCACTGCTAAATATATGCACTGTACTCATGACACTGGCTGGGAAGGGTTAACTGTGTGCCTAACCAGTGTTTTCTAACACTATGGGAGGTGCTTCTACTAGGGTAAGGCATTGATCCATGTCCCTGCTTTGCAGGAACACAGGATCCATGCCTTCCCTACTGACAGAACGGCGATCTGCCTTGTTTACATAGGCAGACTGCCGTTTTGCCTGTGTACCGAGTGATCAGCAGGTGCCGGCGGACATCGGGTCCACGGGACCTGCTGATCAGATCCTGCTGTATAGAATCACAGCGGGAGCATGCTGCCAGCGGCACACACTCTGTCTGGTATCCCAAAGTGTAGGATCAAGTATATATACACACACATGTGATTCTGATAAGCGCGGCCACCCTGTAGCAGTAAAACTGCTATAGGGCGACCGGCAAGTGGTAAAAAAAAAGTTTTGGCTGAATTTGCACTTTAAAGCTAGGAACATAAGCTGAGACAAATAGTATGGAGTGACAAGATGGATTTTAATGGCACAGCATAGTTTACAAACACTGATTTATAAAAATAATACATTTGTGCTTAATTAAAAAATGTCACATTAGCAACAATAAGATACATATAAAACAACATATTTGCAATAGACAAAATCCTCTAAGAAATAATCTTAGAGGATTTTGTCTATTGCAAATATGTTGTTTTATATGTATCTTATTGTTGCTAATGGAACATTTTTAAATTAGGCATAATAAAATTATTGTTTTTATAAATCAGTGTTTGTAAATTATGCTGTGCCATTAAAATCCACCTTGTCACTCCATACTATTTGAACTAAATTAAGGATGAGGCACTGACTATATTTATGGTGTCCATAGCGCTGTCCTATGGTGACACTTAATATCCTATCATATGCAGAGACAAGTGTAGCACACTCCTAGGTAAGTGCTAGGAAAAGTATAGGTGTGGCCCTGTCTGCTTATCAGGGGGGCTCTTGTGTTTCCAGGTGTGGTCTGTTGGGTCTGGGGAGTCTCCCCACTGCATCCAATGAGGGCTCTTGTTGGACAGTGGAGGAAACCTGACAAGTAGCATACCAGGGTTTATAGCTGTCCCAGTGGGCGGAGTTCACCACAATGCACCCTGGGATTGGGTATAAACCTGGCGGGGGCATATAACAGAGCATCTTTGGCGGGAAGCAGAGTCCCAGGAGGAGGCTGACGGCTGTCTCTCCTCCTGTCAGAGTGAAGGTGTCCTGGGCAGTCGGCCTGAAGGACCGGAGGTTGAGCTTGGCTGCTGAGAGGGATCCAGAGTGTTGCTGACCGAGTGGAGCTGCTGGGCAGGAGTTTCCAGGAAAAACAGTGTCGAAATATGCCCAGGGGTCTGCCTAAGAGAGGGGGCCACTCCATAAGGTCAAAGGGAAGAATAGTTTGGCGGTAACCGGCATCCGGCCAGAGTTAACCAGCGTCAAGTCAGCGTTGGAGGGCATTCAGTACTTCTTAGGTGTCTCCGCCCAATTGTGCATAGTTGAGTTAAAAGAGTATCCCACTCATACCTTCTCCCATCCAAGTTCCTAAATAAATCAAAAACCCAAAGATACTGGACTGGTCATTGTCTCAGTGCTCACACTTGGAGAACATGCCTTAATATGCTGTTGTTGTTAGCGGTAACCCAGGGGGAGCCATATCCAGCAAAACGGCTGGGAATTGTACAGTGGCGGCCTGTGCATAGGGGGCGCCAGGGCGCCGCCTCCCCTAAAAAAAAGGAGAAAAAAAATTACAAAAAGAACAATAAAGTTTAAAAAAAAATATTGCGTTCGCCGGCCTATGTGGTGGCTATGGGGGGGGTGGGGTTTACGACCCAGAAGAGGCGCCGATTGGCTGCCTTCTGGGGGCGAAACCTGGGCGCAGGTCATAGCGCTAGGACACCCCCACTTTCGTGATATACTGGCTGTGATTGGTCCAGTCTCCAGCCTGGACCAATCATCATCCAGGACATCCGATTGCTGGCCCGCTGACGTCGCAATGGGGGCGGTGCCGGTGCGTGCTTCAGTCACGCACCGTCACCACCCGATCTCCTTCCCGCCACCAGGACCGATCGGAAGACCAGAAGACTGAAGAGGACGAGACGAGCAGCGCCGTGGACGGTTCCCGGAATCCCGCCGCCGTCAGAAGAAGAGGACTCGAGGAGAGGAGCAGCGCCGTGGACGTCTCGCAGGCAGCCCAGGAGGAGAGCAGGTAAGTGATTGAAGCCGACCTGTGCCCTCACCTGTACCATGCCTATACCATCACCTGTACCATGCCGCCTATACAATCACCTGTGCCATGCCGCCTATACCATCACCTGTGCCATGCCGCCTATACCATCACCTGTGCCATGCTGCCTATACCATCACCTGTGCCATGCCGCCTATACCATCACCTGTGCCATGCCTATACCATCACCTGTGCCATGCCTATACCATCACCTGTGCCATGCCTGTGCCATGCCTATACCATCACCTGTGCCATGCCTATACCATCACCTGTGCCATGCCTGTGCCATGCCTATACCATCACCTGTGCCATGCCTGTACCATCACCTGTGCCATGCCTGTACCATCACCTGTTCCATGCCTATACCATCACCTGTGCCATGCCTATACCATCACCTGTGCCATGCCTATACCATCACCTGTGCCATGCCTGTGCCATGCCTATACCATCACCT
Organism: Pelophylax lessonae; assembly: GCF_965119305.1. Lineage (NCBI taxonomy): Eukaryota > Metazoa > Chordata > Amphibia > Anura > Ranidae > Pelophylax > Pelophylax lessonae. The sequence continues at coordinate 222,450,851 of NC_138774.1, forward strand.
GTACCATCACCTATGCCATGCCTATACCATCACCTGTGCCATGCCTGTACCATGACCTCAAAGTCACGCAATTTTTTTTACCGCGTTTTTTGCCGCGAAGCAATACCTATTACATTTTTCTTTTTGCGCACCCCCCCCCCCCCCCCACAAATTTTGAGCACCAGCCGCCACTGGAATTGTACTACACAAGTTTCTATAATATGGGACATTTCTTGTAAGTCAGGGACAGTAGGCAACCATGGGACTGATAGGGATAATGATAAACTTGCTGTTAGTGACAGGGAACCATGACTGTTCAATGCTGCAATCTGCATTTCCTTAATAAATTATGTATCTTTCCATATCAGTTTTAATAAGCGAAGATGATCAGACCCATCTACCATCTCTCTGTGACGACATCCTTGTGCCACCAGAGACTTGTATATAAAGCTGTGACAATAACATTGAATAATTTAACATTAAGCAAAATGCTGGTCGCAGAAAACATTATGAATGGCCCACTCAGACGTGTGACTATAACACAAAATACCCAGCAGATATGAATCACAGTCTTATTATTTCTGTTATTGTAACACGCCTTCTGCGGTGTCACTATCCAAGTGCACAACTCTGCTCTTATGATCTATAAATACTTACAGAAGAACTCCAGTCAAAATTTTTTTTTTTTTTAATTTTGGGTTGAGATGGAATTTAGGGGATTTTTGGGGGAAATTGTAATTTTACAGCAAGGAACACCAACCCTCCACAGTGCTATTGTAAAATTATCAGCGACATTTTGAGGAATTGCAGGAGAAAAAAAAGGCGCGTGATGGACTGTGTGTATATATATATATATATATATATATATATATATATATATATATATATATATATATATATTTTACAATTTCTTTTTTTATTGAAGAATTATGAGATATTGCAAATCATAAAAACATATGTGTGACAAACAAAAGAAAGATATGTGATATCATAATAAATACAACATGACTTGTAACTAAGGAACAATGAAGTAATATAATAACATAAACAAATAAAATAACTTTTTCATGAAAAAGGGTAAGGGGGATAGGGAAATGAAAAAAAAAGGGGGGGGGGAGTGGATGTTAGAAAGTGAAACTCCTAATCCAACCAGAAAGAATAATTGATCCTAATGTACAAAGATATCACTTTTTGTTGCAACATTTTTATAGCTTCTGGAAAATGTCAGCAAAGGCCTCTTTAGGAATCAGTCGCAGAACCGCTGTCACACATTCTTGAATTGCTGCCATGTCCACAAAAGGTGAGCCTTTCATAACGCTCTTCATGTACGAACATCAGCATACTGTGGCACTGACTCACTGGTGACATCACTGGTTGCATCCATTTGGAATATCTCCTAAACACGGCAAGTTTAGGGCATATTTAATCTACCTACAGGTAAACCTTATTTTTGGCTTGCCTGTACAAGTCCAAAAAAAAAAAACTTTTCTACCACTTTAAGCAGTCGATTTTATTAGAATTATGTCATGTTAAGGCTGGCCAACTTTAGCGCCATCAGGAGATCCTTTAATGCATTCTGTTGTCATTCTATTAACATTGGCTGCTCTGGCCCTAAAGAAAGGGGGGCTTTTTTCTCAGAAATGTGTTGGCAGTATTTTATAGATTAAAGCAGGGCTCCACCCAAAAGGGGATACTCTGCTTATCTGCCACCTCTACTGCCACATTCGTCACCCTTTTGGGGGATGGGGGCGGGTACCTGGTTTTGACAGGTACACGCTCCCGCTTACGGCTTGTTTGCCGTGGCAAAGTGATCCGGAAGTTTGGTCCCCTCCTCCTCATCTCCCCCAAGGTCGCCCATTGAGAAAGTGCAGCACAATTTTGCACATGCACAGTAGGAAATTGGCTGTGAAGCAACAAGGTTTCTCTTAGCCAAGATCCCTTAGTTGAAGAATAGGCTCAGATGAGGACACCGCTCGATGCCTAGACAGGTAAGCACCCTGATAGTAAAAGTCAGCAGCTACAGTATTTGTAGCTGCTGACTTTGAATTTTTTATGTGGTTGGGGGGTAGGGTCGGAACTCCTCTAAGGAGGGCTTTTTTTCAGCGGGAACGCGGGGGAACGCAGTTCTGGCACCTCCAACACTGACTGTATTTAATAGCAAGGGGTTCAAGGTCTATTTATGCTAGCTGCTGGGGGGATCTATTGTTGCTGGAGGAGATCTACTTTTGCAGGGTGGGGAGGGGTGTCTACTGTTGCTCAAGAGGTCTATTGTTGTTGGTGGGGGGATCTACTGTTGCTAGGGGTGGGTCCTATGTTGCTGGGGGTCAGTTGTTGCTAGGGGAGGGGGTATTTTGTTGCGAGTGATACATTATTGCTGGGGGAGGGTTTATTTTTGGTGGCTGCTGGGAAGTCTATTGGTGCTGGCTGCAGGTGGATCTATTATTGCTGCTGGGGATCTTTTTTTGCTGGGGGGGGGTATTTAGTTCTGAGTGGTTCATTGTTGCTGAGGGGGTCTATTGTTGCTGGCTGCATGTGATCTAGTTTATTGTTTTTCTTGTCATTATTAACAAACTCCATACATATTACTTAGTACCACAATGTTACATGGTTCTGTATTCTCGAAAAGGAGCAGTACTTGGGAGGTGGGTAGGGGGTGGAACCAAGGAATGGTGCAGGAGGTGGGTAGGGGGCGGAGACCAGGGGTGACTCAGAAAGGGGAGTTCCTGCACGTATTGTCTGAGAAAAAAAGCCCTGCCTCTAAGTCTTTAAAAGAGAAGTTTGGGATTTAATAAAAAAAAAAAACATTTATCCTCATCTAGGTAGATGCAGCATCTTTCCCCCGCTGGCTCTGCAGTGAGAACTAAGTGATCAAACACCGCTAATCTCTCAGTTCTCCCCCTCCACTCTGAGCCTCTCCAGGTCTCACTGAAGGGTTGGGCTATAGAAGGGGCAGGAAGGGCTGGCTCATGATCTCAGCGGCTCGCTGAGATGCTGCGTCAGGTGCCAGTCCAGGCTTCTGGGTGGATCCCGACGTCAGCCGGCAGTAAGTTTTAGCCCGCTGTGCCTGAAAGTTGGTCACAAAAGTGCAGAATGAACTGCATAGGAGAAGTATATAAAAAAAAAACTTTAGCCATACTTCTTCTTTAAAGAGTTTTCACCCCTGCTGTGCCCCTATGAAGGGTTTCCACTCTCCCTATTCCATTTTTCATTTTTATAGCATTGAGAATGTAACAGGAATAGCTGGAACAGAAAAAGGTGTACATGAACACCCAAACTCCCAGGTGGACAGGTGAGCGAGGAAGTATGGCAGGTAGATATTGCTGTTGGGTTATTCAAGACATAGAAGAAAATAAGGACTGACTTCTTTACAGATTCCTCTTGTAATTAAAACATCGCTTTTGGCTGGACTGGCTCTTTAAAATCATAGAGCCAGAGCTGTTTTATGATTGCATCTATGAGAAGCAACTCAAGAACAACAGATCTGTCCACTGAGAAGAATTTTCTCATGCAAGGAAAATGGGATTGTTATATAAATGTCAGATTTGACAAGTATATACATAGGGAGAATATGAAAATTTGCTATAGGGTAGAAGGTCGGAGCTCCCATGTGAGAATCCCAGGCTCGTCCCTGAGCAGATTACAAGAACAGAGTAAGAGGATAAATGAATTAGTAATAATATATCACACTTCGAGCTCAAGGACAGGGACTGACAAATGTGTGCATTCATTGTGTGTGAACAGATATTGAGGCATCGCCTTCTCGGTGTGTTTGGAAGCACAATCAACACTCATGCTTTGTGCAGAGTGAGCACTTTATGCAGCAATATTACTGAAGATTGTTAGAGAGTATAGCCGCCTTACCATGTTAAGGGCATTTCTAGGGCAAATGATAACTGTAAAAAAAAGAGTGCCTTTTAGGAGGCCCATTGAACATACAGGTCCAAGAAGGCAGCACAGACAGATAGACACACAGACAGATGGCCAATGCATTCCATAAGAACATTGCATCATTCATACCAGATCCTGCGCCTAAGGGCACACCTCTCACCACTGCCATGATACACCTCTGATGACAACTCTTTAAATTGGAGGGCACTAAAAAAGAAATAAAAGTTCAGACAAATTTTTCATTATTTGGAGATTTGGCTATATCTGAATCCCTGAATTACAGTACAAAACGAATAACTAAACTAAATAAAAGTTAGGACAAATGTTTCATTATTCGGAGATTCGGCTATATCTGAATCCCAGAATTACAGTACAAACGAATAACTAAACTAAATAAAAGTTCGGACAAATGTTTCATTATTCTGAGATTCGGTTATATCTAAATCCCCGAATTACAGTACAAACGAATAACTAAACTAAATAAAAGTTCGGACAAATGTTTAGTTATTCAGAGATTTGACTATATCTGAATCCCAAAATTACAGTACAAACGAATAACGAAACTAAAGTTGTCTGAATTTCCAAAATTCTAATTGAAATTCGACTTGAATTTTACATCAAATTCTTTTCAAATTCGAACTGTAAGCATATTGTTCAAATTAAAGACTGTGTGTCTTATTAGTGTACCATTTCGAAATAATTCTGTTTTTGTTAAGCCAAAGGGTGATTTAAAGAGTCATTGTGATAATTTGAAGAAGATTTTTCTTTTGTTCGTTCACTTTGCAAGTGTAAAATTGATAAACAGAAACGAATAAGCCTAAGTTTACACAGGCATTAGAAGCAGGTGTTTGAGAGGCGTTAAAAACACCCCTCAAACGCCTATAAAAATGATACAATGGACAGCACATACTGCTGTTCACACTATCAAAAAAAGAAGCGTTAGCGTCGCTTCAAAATTGAAGGAGATGTTGAAAAGCTTCAATTCAAGTCTATGGTAGCGCTTCGTAAACGCTCTGGCAGACAGTTGTGGAGTAGTGTTAGAAAACGCTAATTGGCTAACGCGTATGCGCGAATTAGCGCCTGGCTAATACGCATTAGCCAATGCGCATGCGCATTCGCTAACGTGCGTGACCTCACGCACATTATGCGTTCTCACGTTCTCACACGTTGACCCGGACTTTTGGCGCCAAAGGAGGCCTATTTAAAGGCAGCTGGTGCATTTGCACTTTGCTGTTTTGTCTTCAGCTCTCCTGTGTTCCCGAACCTGCTTCCTGTTGATTCCTGTCTGATACCTGTTGACCTTTGGCTCGTCCCTGACCTCGCTTGTTTGCTGGCCGTCCTGACCCCGGCTCGTTTTGACTACTCTTCTGGATTCTCCTTGTCGGCTCATCCATCTTCGGACCTTGACCGGTTACCCTCTGGTGGGGCGACCCTGGGGATCACGACCTGGTATCCACCTGCAACCAAATCCATCCTCACCATCAGAGGCTCTGGTGAAGACCGGTGGATGCTTAGACCCTGCACCTCAGGCTAGCCTGTGCTACTCACCTCGGGTTTCCATCCAAGCTCTGCCCACTGGCAACGGTAAGCCTTCTCTGCACGACAGGCTTCCACCAGCCTCATAACAAGTAGTTGCGGGGCGTTAAGATTAGCTTATTAACTGTAATAGAATAGGCATTTGTGGAACAGTTTTAACGCGCCTTAACGCTCATCAAAGGTTTAAAAACTGCCTATAGGGCATTTGGGGAGCAATTTTAACTCCTCATTAAAGCTTGTTTAGACGCCTGTTTGACGCCTAAACTAAAGCACATTAAGGGTGTCTAATGCCCATACTATCGCTATAGGAGCCCTATGAGGATGTCATGTATGACGAAACACGTCAGGGTATAGCTCCTTCCGAGGTCATTCCATACCATAAGCGCTGTTTTTCTGCAGGTTTTTGTAAGTGTTTTGTAATTTTCTGAATAAATGTTTTTTAAATGGTTTTACACTATGTTAGGCTTCTTGGCTTATTTCCACATATTTGCTTAAACCTGGAGATATGGTTCACCTAAGGCGAGGTCCATTCATATCAGAACTGTGGTGACACATTGGGATATCCATACTGAAGATTCCTGTGGCTTACGAGTTGCCGTTAATTATCCCTGCATGTTTGACTCATATACCGTATGGTACTTAGGTCCATAGCTTTTGGTAAGCGCAATACCCTTATCCATGGTGGTGGGTTTTATCACGCTGGTGACCATTGGTATCTGGATACCCTTGTCTTCATTTTCAAGCATTTTATTAGAAGCACTTGAATTTTATATGGAGACTTTTTTGTTGCAAATATGTGGACTAAAATATAAATATTTAAAAGCATTTGTACTTGACATTATTTTTTTTCATCTGGCTAGAACTTCTGTACAGTATTGTACATAGTAAAATGTTGATAGTAAGATTATCCTTTTATTAATTAGAACACTTTGCATATTTTGAATAAACATATTATTAATACAAACAAGATCAATGTGTATAAATCAGATGTTTGGTTACTCGACTGCCGCATTCAATTAGAGAAAAAAACTAAAATTTCCGATTCAAACGATTCAAAATTTATCGATTAGTTTCAAATAGAGAAAAAAAACAGTATATTCGAAAAATATTCAAATTAATTCTGAATACAAATTCCAAATACAAATTCCAAATATGAATTGAACTAATCAACCAAATTTAATTAAACTAAATAACTAGATTAACAAATCTAAACTAAACTAATTTTTTCGTCATGCGTGTAGCAAAGAAATTTTACTTTTAGCGTATAGGTGGTCAATAAAATGCTCCTCCGTTATATATTGATGGTTAGTCCTGTTATGTTATGGTGGACAGTGGTAACAAACAACTACCCACTGCCCCCACCTATAACTTGCCTTCACAGCAAGGAGCACATGGAGGGTAACCCATGGAAAACAATACCAAACAAAATTCCCAGCTCAACTCCCCAGCCAGCCTGCAACCAACCAAAGTATCCTGTCTAATAGTTTCCATTAAAAACAGGGATTTCGTTTGCACACATTTGCAAGTACATGCTTAGGCTGCAGAGCCACTCCAGGGCACCCCAATATTATCTACAGTGCTAACTCTTGCAAATTTATGAGAGCCTCCATAGTAGAAGCACATGCATTCTAATAGATAGATAGAGGGCAGGTGAGTTTGGAGGGAGCCCGCCCCTCCTTAAAGGCACCGGGACAATCTGGATACCCTGCACATAGCACAATGGCAGCAATAGGTGGGGGCAGTGGCCAGTTGTTTCTTACTGATGAAATATTGGTGAGGGGACACACTGGACACCTTTGCTGCCATTGTGCTATGTGCTGGATGTCCAGTGTGCCCCTGTCCCTTTAAGGAGGGCTCACAGCCTGCCCTCTATCTATTAGAATGCATGTGCTTCTACTATGGAGGCTGTCAAAAATTTACAAGAGTTAGGACTGCAGATAATTTTAGATAATATTAGGATGCCTTGGAGTGGTTCTGCAACCTATGCATGTACAGTATTTTCAAATGTGTGCAAACTAAAACCCTGTTTTTAGCGCAAACTGTTAGAAAGGATAATTTGGTTGGTTGCAGACTGGCTGGTGAATTTTCTGTGTTTTTGTTTTGGATGGTGCAATCCCAGCCATGTTATACATTGATAGCTAGTGCAAGCACTCAATTGTCATACATTTGTGGTCAGTACAAACATATGAACAAAATGCATTGGCATCAGTGGCCAGTAAGAAGAAAAATTGTCCAACATTGATGGTCAGTAGCAGGAAAAAATGTCCTGGTGTTAATGGTTTATAGAAGAAACAATTGGCCCAGTGTCATTGGTGAGGAGAAAGAAGAATGCCCCAGTGCCAGGGGTCAGTGGGAGTAAGAGTTCTCCAGGAGTTTGGTGGTCAGTGGGAGAAAATACACTCTTACATAAGTGGTCGAAAGGAGAAAAAAGTGTTCTGATATTGGGGTCAGAGGGAGGAAATTTATATGGGGCTTTGAGGTACACTAGGGGTTCCAGATTGGGCTGGAGGGCTCTGTGGGAGGCTGGAAGGTTTTTGCTCAGGTTGAGTGTTATTGTGGGGGGATGGGGGATTTGAAGATGTTTAGGGGTTAGCAAACTGGGTGGCCCTGTGTAGAATAAGGGTTCTGGAGAGGGCTTGAGGGAACTATGGGGGATGGGGGCTCTGGAATGGCTGTGGGTCTCTCCAGGAGGTACTGTAGGGGGTCAGGTGCTTTGTAAGGGCTCTGTGGGAGGTTGAGGGACATTTCAGTCCACTACCAGAGGTTGAGGGGCACTATGAGAGCTAAGAGGCACTATGGAGAGGTTGTGAGGCATTATCTGAGCTGGGGGCACTGTGGTAGGGGATCGGCAGATGACTGGATGCTCTTATGGGGCTAGGAGGGCACAGTTGAGGCTGTATTAGGCAAATATTCCAACCTCATTCCCATCAGTTTCCTCCAATCCCCAGTCATGTAACCGATCACATGATCAGGGAGAGTAAGCATGGGACCTCACTTGCTGGTGGGCTGGTGGACTGCTGCTCAGCATTATGGTAGGCATTGATCTACAGAACAGGTGTCAAACACAAGGCCCGCGGGCCGAATGCGGCCCCCCAGGCCATTCTATGTGGCCCTCGCACCTCTCCTGCAGCTGTGGCATGCTCTTGTCTCTGCCCCCACCTTGTCTCAATAGCCGGCAGCAGAGAGGACAGAACTCCTTTGCCAGATTCTGCACTCCTCTGTGCAGCTGCAGAAAGGCTTGTCTTTGCCCCCCCCCAACCCTTCTCAGCAGTCTGCAGCAGAGAGGAGGGCAGAACACCTCCTACAGATCCTGCACCTCTCTGTGCAGCCGAAACACCACTTTCCCTCTGCCTTCCCTGGTCTCAGCATTCAGCAGACTCTGGAAGCTGACTCCAGCCCTCCTCTGGTTATCCTCCAGGCCCTGCACTTCTTTCCAGATCCACCCACATCTTCTTCCTGGCAGCAGCACAAGGTAAGGGGGTGCATTGTGATGTAAGGAAGGGTGGATGACTTCTGATGGTGGGGGAATTTGACATCTTATGCAAGGGTGTAAGGGTGGGGTGGTCTGGGCATCTAGTCTTACAGATATAACCGGCCCTTTGAGAGCAACCATAATGCTGATGCGGCCCACAATGAAATTGAGTTTGACACCCCTGATCTACAGTGTCCCCCTGTGATACTAAAAGAGCAGTGCAGAGTACTGAAATGCTGGTTGTTCCAGCATGGAGAACTCAGAGTTCCAGCGCAAAGCACCTACTGCCACCTGCAACAGGGAGGGGCACTGCAGCTGTCCAATGAAGGTCTATGCCAAATGGTCTCCCCACCTTCCAGGTCCCAGCAATAACAGCTATGCCACTGCTTACAAGAAAAATAGTTACACCACCACTTACTTGAAAGGTAGTTACACTACTGCTTACATGAAAAGGCCAGGTCAAGCAACCTTGAGGTCCCTTCCTTCTATTCACAAGCGTTCAGTGAAAGACATGGAAAATAATTAAATGACACAATGTCATAAGTACTGTTCCAGCTCCTACTGGGATGGTGACATCACTGGACCTTATTACGGAATCCTGGGAAAGCTAGGGATCCCAAACAACATGTAACAATATGCTCCTGCACAGCGCTAGGGCATCTTCTGATAAGATTTGTGATGCTCAACTTTCGTATTGAGGCACAGTGAGGTCAGTGACGTTTACAGGAAACAACTGGAAGCTGGGTGCAGTTTAAACATTTGTTACATTTTTATTTCCTTTTTATGCTTTTCATCAAGAGTTTTTTCTATCATAGGGTTGGGGCTTTTTCGATAAATGGACCTCGCATTTTTATGCACGTCTTCTTTAAATGAAAAGAAACGTGGACTACAAATAAAGTAAAGTGCAATGCAAGTAAAAAATAAGTAAGAATACCATTATAACAGGATTGATCTTATAGAATAAACCCGGGGCCAGTGGTCCCTTGGGGCCCAAGCTAATGCCTTCGCTTTCAATTGCCATGCAAACCGCACTACACTGTAATGGTAACAGCTGCACTGCAAAGGTGCGTGGGAACACAAAGATTTTTCTTTTGACCTTAATTGAGCTGAATTGATCATATGGATGAAGTCTTAATACACAAAGTATTTTCTCTCTTGCAGCATTTGATTGATAGGGCTGTTTGTGAAATGTGATGCGTTCTGCAGAGGTACCGCTCTCCTTCATTGTACAGAATTAACTCTGTAAGCTACAACAGGATCTGCTCTGCATCAGCACAGCAAGGCTCCCTTATAAATTAACTACTCAGTGTGTTAAGCTGAAAGCCGTGAATCGAGGCTCATTTCTGCCTTCTTATTGGATTTGGTTGCTTCGTTATTCAGCATTATTCCTTCTTCTTGTAGTAACCTGAAGTAACCCAGCTTTGCACCTGCTTTCAGCTTCTGTGCTGTACAAGAGCCTCATTTGCTGGCTGATACACAGTTCATAGAGTCACAGGGATAATTAGAGTTTCTGCTGTAGAGAAAACGAGTCTAACACCAGAACGCAGCCTTTGAAATAGGTTCCAAGGGGGTCACAAGGTCTGCGCTTCTTAGGACAGTGGGGCAGATAGCAGGTGCTATCTTTGTCTGGCAGTTTAATGAGACTCTGCATAAGGGGATAATAAAGAATTTTTTAAGCTTTATTAGTGCTGTGTTGTCGAAAGGTACCCAGAGACATAAACTTGTAATAACCTGGAACCAAATATGTATGGTTATGGACATTTGGAGGGGGTGGCAATGAGGGGAAACTGCCCCCAGTTTAAAAGTATTCATTCTGTAGCCTGCCAAGGGATCTTAGTTTTCTATTGCCCGTTCGTAGTCTTCGGACCCTGATTTCAGTGTGGTCCATAGAATATATTTTGGCCTTTGTATGACCCACCAAGCCTCACCTATAAATACTTTTATTGAATAAAAATGTTTTTTTTTTTTTGCATTATTGAAACTACTGTGGTAACACACTTGCATCACTCAAAATACCTAATGAAACCCTCTTCGTGGTCAACAAGGAAAAGTCTGTTGCCTTCTCAAACACACACTCAAAACAAATGAGTCTTCTATTTTTTGAAATGCAAAAGAGAAGGGTCCTCCTTCAGGTGTCCACATCCCTTCACTGCCTGGGAACTTCCCACTGGCTGTTCAGTGGTGGGGTTCTCTCAGGTCCTGAAGACGGCAGTGGGGTGGTGATGTGGACAATTCCTACTGACTGACCAGTAGTAGTGTCCACTTAGGTCCTAATCACTGCAGTGACATGGCGATGTGGACATTTCCCATTGGCTGTCCAGTGCTGGAATCCTCTTAGATGCTAGAAACGGCAGTGGCATGGGGATGTGGACATTTTCCATTGGCTTTCCAGTGTTGGAATCCTCTCAGGTCCTGAAAACTGCAGCGGTATGGTGATATAGACTTTTTACATTGGCTATGAAGTGGTGGGAGCCTCTGAGGTCCTGAAAACTGCAGTGGCATGGTGATGTGGACATTTACCATTGGCTTTAATGTGGTAGAATCCTCTCAGGTCCTGAAGACTGCAGTGGCATGGTGATCTGGACATTTTCCATTGGCTGTTCAGTGATGGGGTCCTCTAAGGTGCTGAAAACTGTAGTGGCATGGTGATGTGGATATTTTCCATTGGCTTTCCAGTGGTGGAATCCTCTCAGGTCCTGAAAACTGCAGTCGCCTGGTGATGTGGGCATATGCTATTGTCTTTGCAGTGCTGGGGTCCTCTTAGGTACTGAAAACTGCAGTGGCATGGTGATGTGGGCATATCCTAGTGTCTTTGCAGTGCTGGGGTCCTCTTAGGTGCTGAAAACAGCAGCGGCATGGTGATGTGGACATTTTCCATGGGCTGTCCAGTGGTGGGAGCCTCTCTGGTCCTGAAGACTGCAGTGGCATGGTGATGTGGACATTTCCCATTGGCTATCCAGTGGCAAAATCCTCTCAGGTGTTGAAATCTGCAGTGGTATGGAGATGTGGATATTTCCCATTGGCTGTCCAGTGCTGGGGTTCTTTCAGGTCCTGAAGACTGCAGAGGCATGGCAATCTGGACATATCCCATTGGCTGTCCAGTGATGGGGTCCTCTAAGGTGCTGAAGACTGCAGTGGCATGGTGATGTGGACATTTCCCATTGGCTGTCCAGTAGTAGGGTTTGGTTATCTTAGGTCCTGAAGACAGACATGGCATGATGGGGTCACAATAAAGGAACTGCACCAAAACCAGTCAGCAGCGAGCCTAGACCTTAGCACTGGATTATCAGTCATTACTCATAGAAGAGGTGCAGCGAAGGGTCATTTGAAGGCAGACTCATGTAGGTTGAAAACCCTTTTAGAAGGTTTTTATTTCCTAAATGGGGGAACAAGTAGGAAGTGGTTTAGTGTATGTCCTAAGATAGCCTTTAATAATGTTCCACTTGGCAACAGAGCTAACACTCACTTTGTTGCAATACTTCATCCACTTGCCTTCAGAGCACACCCTTCAAAGCAGAACTCCAGACAAAAATAAAATGAAAATACATAGCCCATTAAAAGATGAAATAACAAAACCAATTTTGCCGCAATATTCACCTTCAATCCAAAAATTTTCCCAGCAGTACTTTTTGCCACTAGGTGTCCTCAGTCTTTAAATGATTTCCACGTTCCTCACTTAGGTGAGAATTATGCTTTTTTTCCCGTCCCCTGAACGTGCGCTGATGTGCCACAGGGCTTTGGGTCCCAAGCATGTCCTGCGGCACAGCTGTACACACGTGGCTGATATCAGCCTGAAGTCAGACCACCCCATCTGCATATTTGTTAGGAATCGGTACGTCAGTGCATGACTGCAACTGGATCAGCCTGGAAGCCAGGCAATTAGCAATTTCAAAAGGTGTTCATCAATGGTAAACCATGTTTCTTTCAGCTTGAGTTTAGTATGTTTCTCCAGCAAGTTCTATTCAGACACATAAGAGTGAATTTTTATTGGGGGCAGAATGGTCTGTGCGTCCGGCTTTTTCATCTTCAGAGAGACGTAAAAAGTCTTGCGAAGTACTTTGAAATATTTAATAATCCAATAATCGTGTTCTGACCCTCACCGGGTTTAAATATAATTGATGGGTTTTAGAGCAGGCAGAGGTCCATCAACCACCTGCATAGCTTCTTGTGTTATTCTCATCCTGCAATTTTATTTCTATCGATCTGCAGGAAGTCAAACAACAACCCCAGCTAAGCAATTGCCAATTACGACCAAGATAAATAAATAAATACATAAATAAATACATAGATGTCACCGAGTCTTTCTCCAGCAACCTCTGCAGCATGAGTTTTGTTTCTTCGCAGTGCAGTTCTGTATTTTTTTATGTGTAAATCTTCCATGTGAAAAGATGGAAGACATTTTCCCTTAACAACCAACTAGCTGCTTTCTTTCACCACTTCAGCCCTGGAAGGTTTTACCCCCTAATAACCAGGCCATTTTTTTGCGATTTGGCACTGCGTTGCTTTAACTAACAATTGCGCGGTCCTGTGAAGCTGTACCTAAATTTTGGAGGTATTTGATCACCTCTGCGGTTTTTTGTTTTTGCGCCATAAACAAAAAAAGAGCGTCAATTTTGAAAAAACACCAATATTTTCTACTTTCTGCTATAAAATTTTCCCAATAAAAAATTGTAAAAAATCTAATTTTTTTATCAGTTTAGGCCAATTTGTATTCTGCTGCATATTTTTGGCAAAAAAATTCCAAAAAAGCGCATAATTATTGGTTTGCGCAAAAGTTATAGCGTTTACAAGCTATGGGATAGATTTATGGACCTTTTATTTTTTTTAATTTTTTTTTTTATTAGAAATGATCAGCGATTTTTATCGGGACTGCGACATTGCAGCGGACAAATCTGACACCCGTGACACTTTTTGGGGACCAGTGACATTAATACAGTGATCAGTGCTAAATAATATGCACTGGTACAGTATAAATTACACTGGCAGGGAAGGGGTTAACACAGGGGGTGATTAAGGGGTTAAATGTGTTCCCTAGATGTGCCTACTACCTGTGTGGGGGATGGATTGAACAGAGGCACAGAGAGATCGGTGATTCAGCTTAGCTGAATCACACGATCTTTCCCTGTCTCTCTGAGAGGAGAGCCATCTTGCATTGTTTACATACCAGACGGCTCTCCTGTCAGTTTTGCCAAAGATCGCAGGAGACCGGCGGTGATCGAGCCTAAACCGCGTACACATGATCACGTAGATCTATGTGATTTTGCGCAGAAGTACTAAAGTATTTAACATTTTTTGTACTTTAGTATTGCAAGTCGTTTTTTTAAAAATTTTGCTACTCAAGTACTGAAAGTAAAAGTACCAGTAGTTTTGAAAAAAATTGCTACTTAAGTACTGAAAGTAAAAGTACAAGTACTGTGCTATGTAGTTATTAAAGAAAGAAGTCAAAAGTTTGAACATCATATTGTTTTTTATTATTTCAAATGCAGCTTTTATTTATACATACAGTAGCATTTATTTTCCTATGCGCTGATAATACACATGTTTTGAGCTTCATGAAACCTGCCATCTACTGTTCTGGCAGTGGTAATTTTTATAATTGTAACGAGTAACTATGCAGCACAAAAAATAAATATCGGAGTACAAGTATTGAAATCATTGAAAAAATGTAGTGAAGTAAAGTAGAAGAAAAAAATTCTACTCTAGGAAAGTACAGATACCGCCTTTCGGTACTTAAGTACAGTAGTGAAGTAGTTCTACTTAGTTACTATACATCTCTGGCAATTGGATACTTCTATGCCCTAGTAGCATTACTGGATCATTGGGACAAAGCAATTGGCTTACATATCGCTACAAACTTACTACTATAGGTTACAATAACTAGTGATCCTTCTTACCTCCAGCACCTTAGGCTCCGTTCACATGTCAGCGTATGGATCGCGGGCAGAACCGCCGCGGTTCTGCCCGTGATCCATACGCTAACATGTGAACGGAGCCTTAGCTGTGCCCAAGATACTTTGTTACTTTTGTGCTAAGTGATCTTCCCAAACTTCATGTGACTGCACAGCTACTATGCTTTGCATATGACGTTTCCACTAAGTTGTTAGAATTATTAATGGATTTCCATCCTGCACCCTAATTAGCAACTAGTTGCTCTTTACTTCTTTAATGCATTGCGGCAGTGGTGTATTTAGGTTTTGTGATGCCCTTGGCCTGACTAAACTTGTGCACCCCCTAATTTAAATAACATACCGGCAGGTAGCAGTGTGACCACTTTATGGGGGTCCCCTGTAGTGCATTTGCACATCCTTCCCAGCAAGGAGTATTATCTCCAAGGGTTAGAAAGGCTGGATTCATCTCTTTTTCATGGATAGTGTAGGACCCACTGATAATGGGGTACTTTGACGCAGTAGTGGGCTTGAGCACGATATGGCCATATGGTGGGACCAAACCCCCATTTTTATTTATGGATTGTCTTCAGATTTGGTAGTTATTTCTTTTGCATTTGCGCGCTATTCTTTTTTAATATACATGTCTTTTGGTTCATAGCTGCAGCAGCTTTAGAAATACATGGGTATGCTCCCCCAAATTTTTTGCCACTTTATGGGGGTGCCAGACTGATTTGCCTCCTGGACCCTGCCCTCCGGCCCAGTTCGCCCCAGAAGACTGGCACTATACTAAAAGTGTAGCGCAAGCCGGCGGGGACCCTTTTTCATGCGGGAGCCGGTAGGAGGCTGTTTTTTTTCAGTGCGGGTAGCAGCTTTTTTGTCGGCCTTGTCGGCCTAGGCCAAGATACAGCACTGCCAGGGGCAACTGCCCCTCCCACTCCCACCCATTATCCTGGCCCTGAGCATACCCTTTCATTGTATAACATCAGCACTGTAATAACATTACACACAATAGTTATATTTGACAATCCAATATGTTCTTACTTGAAAAATCACCTTTCCTGTGAGTACTGCCCTTCTGCTGGCCATCTCTTTTCACAACTGCATGCTTTGCATCTTCCCCTCCATTTCTAAAGACTAGATATCACATGGTACCTTGCTGCCTGCAATTAGTCATTTCTGATGATAAACTTCAAGATGGTTCAGAGTAATAGGGGCAGGCTAGAAATAATTGAAATACAATATGGAAATAAATAGATGATTTTATATTTGACCATAGATGATCTTTAATTTGCAGAGAATATAGCCTGAGAATGTTTGACTTTGTCTCATTTGCACAGAATGAACTTGCATGTAGTTTCAATGAATGAACATTTTTTTATAAGTACACCCCGATGTAATCAATTTTCTGCTTATTTTATTCCACTCTACTGGTCTCCTCTGGACATTGCAGCTACAATCAGGAGAAACTGCAGAGGAAAGGGGTGCAAAGGATTGGAAGGGACTAGAATACTCACTAATACTCAAAAAAAAAATACAAAACTATCTCCTTCCCTGGCTCAGTGGCTTGTACAGTTTGGAAGCTCGGCATTTAAAGCAGAATGCCGGACATTTCCTGTGTAAACATAAATAATCACTAACACATGGGGTGTAATGTGCTGCTGCATTATGTAATACTTTTACATTCATTCGATCTATACAGTGCCCAACGTCCAGTGCTGAATCTTACATTTCTGTCTGGAATACACAGATCACGCTGCAGCTCATCCATTCTAAAAACATTTTGCATTCCTTTCAATGAATGCAAGGTTTTCTGTGATTCTAGGAGGTGCGGATGAATGTCACAATCTCTCTCCTCCAATCACAAAGCACCTTGCATTCATTGAAAGACGTACAAAGCAGGGTGGATTTGATTTAAATCATGATTTAAATCACTAGTAAAAAGGCTTGATTTAAATCCCCCATCCACCTTGCTAGTTCAAAAAAAAGAATAATGTACAGTATAGCCAGCTTTACATAATACAGCAGCGGTTGCACATTGCACACACTTCATGAATGTTAATTGATTTCTGCAGTGCAAATGGCCAATGATCCATTCCACCAGTGGCGGCCGGTGTACAGAGGGCGCAAGGAGTTCAATGGGATTTTTTTTTTGCATCACCTGATTAGAGCCAGAGGCTCTAATAGGGCGATGCAAAGGGTGGACCCGGGGCGCAGAGCAGTGCATCCCGAGCCCACCCATTGTGTGACAATAGCGCATGAAAATTCGCTATTGTCACACCGATCCTCCTCCTGGTCAATCAGGAAGCGCATCCGATACGCGCTTCCTGATTGGCCGCAAGGCAAACCCCTTGCCATTGGCCGAGGAGGAGGCGGGAGCGGAAGGACTCGTGGAGTCGCGCCGCTGGTCACCAGGACTCAGAAGAAGCCGCCCGCCTCCGCTGCTGCTGGAAGGACTCGTGGAGACGCGCTGCCCGCCGCCGCTGCTGCTCCAGGTAGGTAAGGGGGCATGCACGCTGATCTCTGCATTGGGGCATGTACTCTACATTGGGGGCATGTATGCTGGTCACTACATTGGGGGCACGCACGCTGATCTCTGCATTGGGGGCATGTACTCTGCATTGGGGGCATGTACTCTGCATTGGGGGCATGTATGCTGGTCACTACATTGGGGGGCACGCACACTGATCTCTGCATTGGGGGCATGTACTCTGCATTGGGGGCATGTACTCTGCATTGGGGGCATGTATGCTGGTCACTACATTGGGGACACGCACGCTGATCTCTGCATTGGGGGCATGTACTCTGCATTGGGGGCATGTATGCTGGTCACTGCATTGGAGGTCACGCACACTGATCTCTGCATTGGGGGCATGTATGCTGGTCACTGCATTGGGGGCACGCATGCTGATCTCTGCATTGGAGGCATGTATGCTGGTCACTACATTGAGGGGAAAGTATGCTGGTCACTGCATTGGGGGCACGCACGCTGATCTCTGCATTGGGGGCATGTATGCTGGTCATTGCATTGGGGGCATGTATGCTGGTCACTGCATTGGGGGCATGTACGCTGATCTCTGCATTGGGGGCATGTATGCTGGTCACTGCATTGGGGGCATGTATGCTGGTCACTGCATTGGGGGCATGTATGCTGGTCACTGCATTGGGGGCATGTACGCTGATCTCTGCATTGCGGGA
Organism: Pelophylax lessonae; assembly: GCF_965119305.1. Classification (NCBI taxonomy): domain Eukaryota; kingdom Metazoa; phylum Chordata; class Amphibia; order Anura; family Ranidae; genus Pelophylax; species Pelophylax lessonae. Next base: position 222,468,809 of record NC_138774.1, read on the forward strand.
ATGGTATGCTGGTCACTGCATTGAAGGGGGCATGTATGCTGGTCTCTGCATTGAGGGCATGTACGCTGATCTCTGCATTGAAGGGGGCATGTACGCTGGTCACTGCATTGAAGGGGGCATGTATGCTGGTCACTGCATTGAAGGGGGCATGTACACTGGTCACTGCATTGAAAGGGGGCACGCTGGTCACTGTGCATTGAAAGGGGGCACGCTGGTCACTGTGCATTGAAAGGGGGCACGCTGGTCACTGTGCATTAATAGGGGGCACGCTGGTCACTGTGCATTGAAAGGGGGCACGCTGGTCACTGTGCATTAATAGGGGGCACACTGGTCACTGTGCATTGAAAGGGGGAACGCTGGTCACTGTGCATTGAAAGGGGGCAAGCTGGTCACTGTGCATTGAAAGGGGGCACGCTGGTCTCTCTGCATTGAAAGGGGGCACACTATACCTTAATTACTGAAGGCCCCTTTCACACTTTTGCGACCTCAAAGTCATGCAATTTTTTACAGCGTTTTTTGCCACAAAACAATGCCTATTACATTTTTCTGTTTGCGCCCCCCCAAAAAAATTTTGAGCACCAGCCGCCACTGCATTCCACCCCCACCAGTGCCATGTCTGCACCTCATTTTCCAGGTCTGCTGTCTTATTGCTTTACCCATTGGGCAGGCACTGATGAAGGAAATCCTGCAGATGCACGCTAGAGGTACATTATCTTGCCTCCTGGCTAGATTGCTGGCATCTGTAAAATGGCAGGCTTGTAAACCTTACTGTGCATGCTCCGTAGTCAACATACAGATTTTAAAAATTTACTAGGAGGAAAGTAAAAAAAGTTTTTTGGCAGAAGAGACTTATAAATTGTTTTTTCTACCAAAAGACTCTACCTGCTGGTAAAGTATGGATTTTCTATACGGCTTACCTGTAAAATCCATTTCTTGGAGTACATCACAGGACACAGAGCCATATTCATTACCATATGGGTTATATGCCACCTATAGGTGAAAGGACACTGGCAACCAACCAGACAGGAAGTCCCCCTATATAACCCCTCCCACACAGGAAGTACCTCAGTTTTATGGAAAGCAATAAACATCCCATGCAAGGGGGGAGGGACCTCTGTGTCCCATAATGTACTCCAAGAAATGGATTTTACAGGTAAGCTGTAAGAAAAATCCATATTTCTTTATTGTACATCACGGGACACAGAGCAATATTCATTACCATGTGGGACGTCCCATAGCAATGCACTTGAGGGAAGGGGGACACCCTAAATACTGCCATCAGACCACAAAATCTTTAAAGCAGCCTGAAGAACAGTGCGGCCAAATGCAGACTCCTCCCAGGTCCTAACATCCACTTGATAGAATCTAGTGAGCGTATGCACCAACGACCAAGTTGTAGCCTTGCAAATCTGAGCCATAGAAACTTGATGGTGAACTGCCCAAGAGGCACCTACTCTTCTGGTAGAGTGTGCCTTTACCGGAAAAGGTGGAACCTTCCCTTTCAAACCATACGCCTGGATAATAACCTGGCAAATCCATTGAGAAATAGCAGACTTAGATGTTGCCTGCCCTTTCCTGGGCCCTTCTGGCAGTATGAACAAAAGGTCGGTCTATATATACTTACCTGGCAGGGGAGATACCATGATCACGAAGGTGGTTCTCCCAGGGCGAGGCTCAGCCATTGCACTCCGGCTGTGCTGACCCCTGCGATTTCCCCAAATGCGGAAAACTCGACTGCATAATTTGTGGTAGTGGGGGACTGCGTTCGCGCTTTCCCCTGAAAAAAAAAAAAAAAAAAATCTGACCTGACCTTTTCAGGTAAATCTTGAATGCACGTACTACATCAAGAGAATGTAATAACTTTTCCTCCGATGTTTGAGGATTTGGAAAGAAGGAAGGCAGTATAATGTCCTGATTAAAAAAAAAAAAGTGGACACCACCTTGGGCAAAAAAACTGGGTGTGGACGTAAAATCACCCTATCTTGATGTAAAATAAAGAATGGCTCTTTACAAGAAAGAGCGGCTAGTTCTGATACTCTTCTGGCTCACAATACTCACAATCAAAAATATCAATTTTCTGGTCTAAAGAACCAGAAGAATATGCCCCATGGTCTCAAAAGGCTGTTTCAAGGCTTCAATAGCCAAGCCGACAAATTTAGAGACTGTAAAGCAGGGTGGGATATAGGACCTTGAGAGAGCAGGTCCGGATGCAGTGGAAGAACTCAAGGCCTTGCCACTGCCAATTTTTGAATTTGTGCATACCAAGACCTCCTTGACCATGCTGGAGCTACCAGGATTACTGGTTTCCCCTCTAGCTGGATTCTGCGTAACAGACGCGGCAGAAGTTGAACCAAAGGAAAGGCATAGATCAGGGAAAACTCCTCCCAAGGAGTCACTAAGGCATCCACTCCGACTGCAATGAACGACAGATTGCAAAAGATAGGACAAACTCCAAAAAATTCTTCAAATATATTAATAGTAAAAAAGTTAGGTCTGAGCATGTAGGCATTTTACAAAATAATCAGGAGTGGGTGACTGGGGACAAAAATGAGAAGGCAAATCTAATATAATTTTTTGCTTGTTTATTATGTATTAAATCTAATAAATACTTTCTTCAGCTCTGTGTATACAAAGGAGCATGGGGGGGGGGGGGGGGGCTCATGACCATAATGAAGATGGTATTGACACAGCCCCAAATTATCCACAATGGTTCAAAAGTGATAAGGTCCAGAAATATTTAGACAGAATAAATTGGATAAAGCGCCTGGACCAGATGGCATCCACCCATGCATCCTAAAAGAATTGAGCTCTGTAATTTCAAAGCCTTTGTTTCTCATTTTTAGGGACTTGTTAAAGACTGGAATAGTATCACTGGATTGGCGTAGGGCCAATGTGGTGCCTATATTTAAAAAGGGATCAAAGTCTATGCCAAGTTACTATAGACCTGTTAGTTTCACTTCTGTAGTCTGGAATATACTGGAGAGTTTAATAAAAGACCACATAGATAAGTTCTTGCTGGAAAAAAATATTTTAAGCAACAGACAGCATGGCTTCAGGAAAGACAGAAGTTATCAAACAAACCTGATTTCTTTTTATGAGGAGGTATGTAAAACCTTGGACAGAGGGGTGGCTGTGGACGTAGTATACTTGGATTTTGCAAAAGCGTTTGACACGGTTCCCCACACATGGCTAATGTGTAAGGTAAAGTCTACAGGCTTGGAAAGATCAGTTTGTAAATGGATAGAAAATTGGCTAAAAGATTTAATTCAGAGAGTAGTGGTCAACGATTCTTACTCTGAATGGTCTAAGGTTATCAGTGGTGTACCCCAAGGTTCAGTGTTGGGACCCTTACTTTTTATATCTTTATAAATGATATAGGGTCTGGGATTAAAAGTAGCATTTCAGTCTTTGCAGATGACACCAAGCTTTGCAATGGAATAACTTCCTTACAGGATGTCTCCGACTTACAAGCTGACCTCAATGCACGGTTTCATTGGGCAACTATGTGGCAAATGAGGTTTAATGTTGATAAATGTAAAGTTTTGCACTTGGGGGCTAAGAATATGCATCCATCATACATACTAGAGGGGGAAGAACTGGGGGAATCCATAGCGGAGAAGGATCTGGGTGTTCTGGTAGATCATAAGCTTAATAATAGCATGCAATGCCAAGCTGAGGTTTCCAAAGCAAGCAAAGTTGTTTCTTGTATTACCAGAGGCATGGACTCCAGAGAGAGAGAGATATCATTTTGCCCCTGTACAAATCATTAGTAAGACCTCATCTGGAATATGTAGTTCAGTTTTGGGCACCAGTTCTCAAAAAGTATATCGGGACTGGAAAAAGTGCAGAGAAGGGCAACCAAACTGATAAGAGGCATGGAGGAGCTCAGCTATGAGGAAAGATTAGAGGAACTGAATTTATTCTCTCTTGAGAAGAGGAGATTAAGGGGGGATATGATCAACATGTATAAATACATAAGGGGTCCAAATAGTGAACTTGGTGTTGAGTTATTCTATTTACGTCATCACAGAGGACAAGGGGGCACTCTTTACGTCTAGAGGAAAAGAGATTTTGTCTCCAAATACGGAAAGGTTTCATCACAGTTAGAGCTGTAAAAATGTGGAATAGACTCCCTCCAGAGGTGGTTCTGGCCAGCTCAGTAGATTGCTTTTAAAAAAGGCCTGGACTCTTTCCTAGGTGTACATAATATAAATGGGTACTAATATTTATAGGTAAAGTTAATCCAGGGAATATCTGATTGCCTCTCGGGGGATCAGGAAGGAATTTTTTGCTGTAGCAAATTCCAAGTTCATTCCACATGCAGTCCAGTGTGTTTTTTTTCTGCATCAAAAACGCATGGAAAGTAGGTTATATGGTTTCCAGTGGCATACTTCACACCAGTGCTTGCAGTTCCAGTGCGTTCCAGTTCCAGAAGAAAAAAGGGCCATGTCACACCATAGAAACGCAGTCCGGATGCATTCCAGATTCATTTCTGCATGCGCGTTTTTGATGCATTCCAGCACGTTTTGATGCATTTTGGTGCGTTTTTCACACGTTCTTATTTATTGTTAAAAAAAGAGGGGGGAAATGCACTGGACCACATCAAAAATGCGCTGGTACGCATCAAAAACGTGCCTGCAGAAAAGCATCTGGAACTCATCCAGACTGCATTTCTAAGGTGTGAACTGGCCCTGAAGAAAACCAGATTTTTATTTATCTCCATGTGTCTCTCAAAGTCCCTTTGGCACCGCTGCTTTCTATATATATTAGTATTTAAAGGGGCTGAGGCACATTATGCCCACATACTTCCGCCATCATATGTTACTAAGCTGTCGAAGACAGCGCTTGGGCTATACTAATGATAAGGAGTAGGAGGCACCATCACCTGGTCATGTGATCACTGTGACAGTCAATCGCATTGGTTACATTAACAGCTGATCTTTTCAGCTTCCTGGGGATCCAGACCCTATTAAAGGGTCACCAGTAGGGATGAGCTTTGAGTTCGAGCAGAAGGTAAGTTCGACTCAAACATCGCTAATTCGATCGTTCGTCGCATGAAGAACAAATGTAGTTCTTCGCGGGAAATTCGAGTTCCCCATAATGCACTGCACGCGCGCCGCGCCTGCAGCGCGTTATGTGATTGGCCAAAGCATGCACCTGCAGAGTGTAGTGTCACAGCTGCAGAGTGTAGTGTCATTGTGCGGGCAATGAGATAGGGACAGGCACGCGATTCAAGCAGGGAGAGAGTAGTTTTTTTTTGGAGTCAGACAGTGCAGAGAGACATTCCTAGCAGTGTAGGGAGGGCCAGGTTCCTGTGTGAGGTAGGGAGAGATTGATTTCTTTACATCATATGAGACAGTGTAGCGCCAGTAAGTGAGTAGCAGTGTAGGGAGGGCCAAGGTTCCTGTGTGAGGTAGGGAGAGCTTTCTTTCTTTACATCAGATACCAGTCACAGTATTGTTCATCGGTCAGTTTCTGCAACATTCTATAATATTCACAGACCTCTAGTAATAGAGATCACTTCAGATATCAGCCACAGTAACCATTGCTCAATTGTGGAACTTTCTATAGGGATCACAGACCTCTAGGAATAGAGATCACTTCAGATATCAGCCCCAGTAACCATTGCTCAGTTGTGGAACTTTCTATAGGGATCACAGACCTCTAGGAATAGAGATCACTTCAGATATCAGCCACAGTAACCTTTGCTCAGTTGTGGAACTTTCTATAGGGATCACAGACCTCTAGGAATAGAGATCACTTCAGATATCAGCCACAGTAACCTTTGCTCAGTTGTGGAACTTTCTATAGGGATCACAGACCTCTAGGAATAGAGATCACTTCAGATATCAGCCACAGTAACCTTTGCTCAGTTGTGGAACTTTCTATAGGGATCACAGATCATCCATCTATAGGATTATAGATTACATCAGATATCAGTGAGAGTATTGATAATCGGTCACTTACGTACATCTATAACCACCACAGCACATCTATAGGGCTATCAATTACATCATATCAGGTCATTGAGTATCTATTGGTCAGTTGCGTATACCCTATATTGATCTGTATCAACATCATGTCCGAAAGGCCGACAAGGAGAGGCCGGCGCTCACAGGCCATGAAAAGAGGGCAAGCAGCCTCTGTGTTCATTGTGAAAAGTGGTGATCACAGTCCACATGGTGCATCCTCTGCAGGCGGGGCACGCCCGTCCTTTATTTCCGGTGCTGCCCGTGCTATGCATACACAACATGTGGAAGAGTTGGTGGAGTGGATCAATAAGCCATCCTCATCCTCCTCTTCCTCTGACAACCACACTCCCGGTAGTTTGCCTTCCACCGCAGCTGCCAAAGTGGCCCGTTCCAAAGGCTCCTTCTCCACAGCTACTCCTTCATTTGCCCCACCATCATGCACGGAGGAGTCACCTGAACTATTCGATCATAGTGTAAGTGTGACATGCTCCTGGAGGATGCACAGCAATTTGAAAGCTGTGATGTTGGTTCCCAGGTTGATGAAGGGAATAACGTGAACCTAGAGAGAGGACAAGACAGACAAGAAACCAGCAGTCATGTTGCCACAGCTGAAGCATATTGCCAAGTTTGCTCCAGTGACGAGGAGGGAGGGGATGATGAGGTCACTGACTGTACTTGGGTGTCTGACAGGATAGAGGAGGAGGAGGAGGAGAAGGAGGAGGAGGATGAGGATGACGCACAACTCCAACGAGGCAGGATGTGCTCCTGGGGCTGCCATAGCAGTAGCCAACCTATTGCGTCACAGCACAGAGCTCCACAGGTGCAGTTCATTAGTGTGGGCTTTTTTCATTGTCTGTGCAGTAGACCGCAGCGTTGCTGTTTGCAACATCTGTCTAAAGCGGATCAAGCATGGCCAGAACACCAGCCGCTTGGGCACCACATGCTTGCCAAGGCATATGACGACCTGCCATGCAGTCGGTTGGCAACAGCACCTGAAAGAGGCACTAGATCAAAACAAGCATACATCATCTTGCTCCTCATTTAGGATCTCTAACCCTACTATACCTCATGCCTTCTCAAATACCAGCATTGAGAGGGATGATGGTATAGCAATGAGTGGCACAGAGACTTGCATCCAATCTGCTAGCAGTACACCACCGCTTGATTTGAGCAGCAGGCAAATTTCCCTACCACAGTATATTTGAACCGTAGAAAGAAATACTGTCCCAGCCATCCACATGCTCAGCGTCTAAATGCTAGCTTGGCCAAATTGCTAGCATTACAGTCGCTGCGTTTTTTAGCTGGTAGACTCGGCTCCCTTTCGCGAATTTGCTGGTCCTGTTGTACTGGGCCCAGGCCTCATCAGCTAAACAGGGGGGCCCAGGGCAGCACTATCTTAAATTTTACTATGGACTTTACTAGACAACATCTCCGTTCCTACCTGCTTACCAGGGCTTATATTATATTTTCCTGGGCCCCATCATGTTTACATTGGGGCCCAGGAGATCAGAACATAGGCGGGTTTTTTTTTTCATTTTTGGGGCATAGGCAGATGCTGCTGTTTCGCTGCACCTGGGGGGGGGGTGCTAGGTGGGTTTTGGGGGCCCTGTCAGGAACGCTGTACAGGGCCCCATGATTTCTAACAGCAGACCTGAGCTCGGTACCCCAGCAATCTGCCAGATTTTACAAAGTTTTCCCAGCTTAGAGTGACCAGTGCATAGAAACTGGCACAGAAATCGATTAGAAATGACCTTCACCTGGCACTGCAGTGGTTTTGATCAATTTGCACACAATTTTGATTGTTTGGTTGCTTACAATTTGGAAGCAAATGAAACTGTGGGTGGCAGATTGCTACGGATGAAAGCTAATGAAAAGCTCCAAAACTGCCAAGTGTATGGGCAGCATTAGAGAACAACACTAATCTTGTCATTAGTCCGTCTCTAAAGAGAGATAAAAAACAAGCACTGCATGACTGGCATTCAGCAACACCAGCTTAAACCTGTTATTAGTCTTTTAAAGAAGAGCAATCTACATTGTATGGCTTACCTTATAAGTGATTTTATCTCAGCAGCCATAATACAAGAATAGTAATTGTCTAACGTATAGATAGACAGCCACTGCATGGGTATTCTACAAATCAGTACGTTAATACATATGGAAAATATTTATTTAGAAAATCATGTAGGAGAGATCGGCATGATGTAAATAATCTTATCAATATGTGTTAGGCCTTATGTACACTGCAGCTGCTAAACTGACGTTTAGGAGCAGTTGGGCATTTTGTTCAGCAGCCCTTGAACTCCCCATTATTATCTTATGTGTACATGTACATTCAGTCATTTATAGTAGTTTAGAGGCAGTTGAGGTTACAGGCATTTTTTTTTTAAAGCAGATAAATCACGTTCAGGACTGTAGTTTACAGGCATTTTAAACTACAAATGCTTGTTACTGCTTGTAAACTTTAAGATACAGTGTTAAGCCGCGTCAAGCATTTATTTTTTTTGACATGTCAAAATTAATGGTTCCCTATTATAGTTGTCTTAACTGATCCAACTTTCAGCCCATTGATTTGAGTAGAAGTAGCAACCAAGTTGGATCATCATGATCTGACTTGTAGAGCGACTTGTGCTCTGAGAATCTTGAAAGGGAACCAATGGCATCCCCCCCCCCCCCCCCCAAGATCCATACCAGGCCCTTTGAGTCTTGTATGGATCTTGAAAGGGAACCCCAGGCCAAAATTAATAGAAATTTTAAAAAAAGGGTGTGCCCCCCCCCCCAAGACCGTACCAGACCCTGCGGTCTGATATGGATTTTGAGGGGCAACACCACAGCAAAAAAAAACACCATGAGGTCCCCTCCAGAATCCACACAGGCATGCAGCCCGGCAGGTCAGGAAGGGGGGGGGGTGGAACAAGCGAACCCCCCTCTTGGACCATACCAGGCCACAAACCCTCAACATGGGGGGGTGGGTGCTTTGGGTTAAGAGGGCTCTGCGCCCCGCACCCCAAAGCACCTTTTTCCCCATGTTGATGGGGTCAAGGGCCTCTTCCTGACAACCCTGGGTGGTGGTTGTGGGGGTCTGCGGGCAGGGTGCTTATCGGAACCTGGAGGCCCCCTTTATCAACATGGGGACAAGATGCTTTGGCGAGGGGGGCACAGAGGGCGTGTGACCTGGTATGGCTCTCAAACGCCATTTTATTTTTTCAGAGGTCTGACCCACACTGCTTGGCTGACGTTCCGCACTGTTTACCATTCTCCAATTCATGTTAACATCAATGGCAACCATATGTTTCACTAGGTTCACCATAAAACCAAAATGGGAAATCCACATAGTGTAAATCCATATAAAACCTTTATTGTACTTTAAAGTATATAGAAACTACTCACATTTGTACAATGATAAAGTGCTTGAGTATATAAAACATTCCCAGGCAATGTAGTAAATGCTACAAACACTACTCCCAACAATCACCGGTCCAGAGAGGCATGGTGATGACATGTGTGTTAGCTTCGTCCAACACATTTTGTCATAACTGATGTCAACAAGGGCATAAAACTTCACCAGGTAGTATTGTTTGGAGCATTTTCTACATTATTTTATATACTCAAGCGCTTATTCATTGTACAAATGTGAGTTCTATGTACTTTGAAGTGCAGTAAAGGTTTTATATGGATTTACAATATGTGGATTTTCCCATTTTGATTTTATGGTTAACTCAGTTAAACATATGGTGGCCATTGATGCTAACACATATTGGAGAGTAGTAAACACTGCAGAACTCCAGTCAAGCAGCGTGGGTCGGACCTCTTTATTATGAGATTGTCATTTACAGGCTGATTTGACTCTGTAATGGGGTCCATCTGTTCCGCTAAGAGTCCATTTCTCATGTTTGGTGATGGTCCACGTGGTAATCGCAAGGTTTGATTGAACACAATATTTTGTAATCGACACGTTGGTGATTTTGGCATTCAGCTGGGACTATTATCACTTTTTCATTATACACACAAAGTGGACTTTATGACTTGACTTTGGATTTTAGTATTTTTGTTTGCACAGTTTCACATTTAGCACAGTAAGCTATTTATTATTATTGCTATATAGTGCTATATAGTTCTCCTGACTATTTCTCGCCAGCAGCTTGATTCCTATACCTGCCAGAGCGTTTTTTACTATTTTTTGTGCCTTAAAATAGAAGTATGGCCAAAGCTTTTTTGGCTATAACTCTCTTGTGAATTACAGGCATGCACTTACTTTTGTGTTCCTGTGACCAAGTGTCAGCTGACAATGAGCTATTGTCAACTAACAGACTCTGGAAGGATCCCGACAACATCGTTGGGATCCAAAAAGCTGCAAGACTAACAGCTGGCTCTGCCTCTCAGTGTATGGTCGAGAGAGCAGAGGAATCCAGCTGCATCCACCTCTTCCCTTGCCTGGTGCTCAAGTAAGTGCTGGAAGAGCAGGGCAGAAAGCAGTGACTGTCCCCACTCTCTGCTCCTTTGAAGACCTAGAGCTGAGCAGTCATCGATCATAAGATCTCTCAGTTCTTGGGCTTAGAGCCCAGGTGAGACAGCTGCAGCACCACATTGATGCTGCAGCAAAGAGCTGATTACCTATATATGTTTGTTTTCTTAGAAACGTCTCCTTTAATTCGAACATTTGTGCCATAGCCAACCTTTGACATTCTTCATGCCTTCAATCAATTTCCTCTTTTCTTTATTAGCCAACTTCTGTGTTGAACAACACCCAGAGTGTGTAGGACCTACTATGCCAATAATTGGTAATGGTACCCCAAGCGCAGGTAGCAGGTGCGTGTTTGCTGCATGTTTTGTTGTGTGGCCAACATGCTACAAATGTGCCAAAACGAACGGTGAAAAAAGCGTGCTACACCCTGCTTCTAAAAAGGTGTTGGAGCTTCTATACCGCACTTGCGATTAGCGAACTGCTCCAAAACGCACAAAAAAAAGCAAGCAGGACACTCGAGCAATTGAGTTTGATTTGATCGTTTTTTTCACCTCTGTTTGTGAGTAGTTATTTTTATGTTATATTAATAAAGCCAATATTGAGGATAATGAGCTAGGTCGGTGCGCCCTTTTTTGTGTTTTTTTGTTTGCAGTACTGTTGGACTACCCCAGTCCTTTTAGGGCAGCAAGACCTTAGCCATCTGAGACGCCATATGTCAGTTCCGTGGGAAGAGTGGTCGGGGAGCTTGGATTTTGAGAGCAGGAGAAAGGTGTTTCATACACCACATCATTTTGGAATATCTCTCCACCTGGTGAGGCTGAAAGTGCAATCACATTCTGGTGACAGCGGTGGGATTGAAGACTGTTGCCGTCACACATGGGTCCCTTCATTCTTATTGTCACATACAGCTTGCCGCTTTTGTGTAAGTGGCAGGAGACTTGCTAGCTGCTCTTCTCTTCATTCCATGTAATAAATGTGGGAGAGAGAGCAGTCTGCCCACATACTGGCATACAAACTCTTGACTTGAGCACTGTATTAATGAAGTAACACGCTTGCATACCAGATCACCACAGTCAATTATCAAAGCTTGTTGCGCTGCCACTTTAAAACGTATTAGTAAGATAGTATTTTAAAAAAATTATAAATCAATCCTAAAGTCGCAAGTCCACTGTAAAATTAAATTATATCTTCACCCCAATATAGTGCACCAGACACCATGAAGAACACGCAGCTGGTTACCAAATTCTCAGACATCAAATACAAATGAGGTCAAACAGCGCTTTAGAGATAGATCCGAAAGTGGATCCCGAAATGGATGGATGGTAACCGCATTTAGTTCCACCATGCAAAGATGGCAATGGAATATGGGGGATAAATCAAATGTTTGCTTCTTGCTGAGTTTTATATACACTGTTTCAAAAAATGAAAGTAACACTTTTTAATCAGAGTATTGCATCAAGTCCAAAAAAATCCTGGGATATTGATGTGGTCAGTTAAGTAGCAGAGGGGGTTGTTAATCAGTTTCAGCTGCTTTTGTGTTAACAACAGGTGCACTAGATGGGCAACAATGAGACGGCCTCCTAAACAGGAACGATTTTACAGGTAGAGGCCACTGGCATTTTTTTCCCTACTCATCTTTTCTGACTGTTTTTCACTAGTTTTGCATTTGGCTAGGGTCAGTGTCAGAACTGGTAGCATGAGGTGATACCTGGACCCTATAGAGGTTGCACAGATAGTCCAATTCTCCAGGATGGCACATCAATGCTTGCCATTGCCAGAAGGTTTGCTGTGTCTCCAACCACAGTCTCAAGGGCATGGAGGAGATTCCAGGAGACAGGCAGTTACTCTCAAAGAGCTGTACAGGGCTGTAGAAGGTCCTTACCCATCAGCAGGACCGGTATCTGTTCCTTTGTGCAAAGAGGAAAGGGATGAGCACTGCCAGAGCCCAACAAAATGACCTCCAGCAGGCCACTTATGTGGATGTCTCTGGCCAAATAATCAGAAACAGACTTCATGAAGGTGGCCTGAAGGCCCAACGTCCTCTAGTGGGCCCTGTGCTCACTGCCCGGCACCGTGAAGCTCGATTAGCATTTGCCATTGAACACCAGAATTGGCAGGTCCCCAACTGGCGCCCTGTGCTTTTCACAGATGAGAGCAGGTTCACCCTGAGCACATGTGACAGACATGAAAGGGTCTGTAGAAGTCATGGAGAAGGTTATGCTGTCTGTAACATCGTTCAGCTTGACCGGTTTGGTGGTGGGTCAGTGATGGTCTGGAGATGTATACCATGGAGGGACGCACAGACCTCTACAGGCTAGACAATATCACCCTGACTGCCATTAGGTTTTGGGATGAATTCCTTGGACCCATTGTCAGATCCTATGCTGGTGCAGTGGGTCCTGGGTTCCTCCTGGTGCACGACAATGCCTGGCTAAAGTATGTGGCGAAAGTATGCAGCCAGGTACTGGAGGATGAAGAAATTGATGCCATTGAATGCCCCCCCATGCTCGCCCAACCTAAATCCAATAGAACACCTCAGAGACATCATGTGTCAGTCCATCCGATGCTGCCAGGTTGCACCTCAGTCTGTTCAGGAGCTCAGTGATGATCCAGATCTGGGAGGAAATACCTTTAGCGCACCATCCATCCTCTCCTCTACCTGTCAGGCATGCATACTAGCACATGGGGGCCATACAAACTACTGAGTACCATTTTGAGTTGCTGCAATGAAATTTCAGCAAAATGGACTGGCCTGCCGAATCATTTTTTTCACTTTTATTTTTGGGGTGTCTTTTCAGCCCTCTGAAGGTTGATAATTGTAATTTCCATCAAACGTTGGGGCATCCCTTCATTCCTAACAGTCCATATCAGTATAGATATCCAGCATGATTTTTCCCAATGAGATCTGATGTGTTTTCAAAGTGTTCCTTTAATTTTTCTCAGCAGTGTATATATGACAATTAACCACTTCAATACAGGGCACTTTCCTCCCTTCCTGCCCAGGCCAATTTTCCCCTTTTAGCGCTGTTGCATTTTGAATGACAATTGAGCGGTCATGCAACACTGCACCTAAACCAAATTTATGTCATTTTCCCCCCACAAATAGAGCTTTCTTTTGGTGGTATTTGATCACCTCTGGGTTTTTTCCTTTTTGCTAAACAAATAAAAAAAGACCGAAAAGTTTGAAAAAAAAAAGTTTTTTTGTTTATGCTATACAATTTTGTAAATGAATAAGTTTTTTCCTGCACTGATGAGCACTGATGAGACTGCACTGACAGGCACTGATGAGGAGGCACTGATGAGGAGGCACTGATGGGGTGGCACTGATGGGGTGGCACTGATAGGCGGCACTGATAGGCACTGGTATGTGGCACTGATAGGTAGCACAGATATGCAGCATTGGTGGGCACTGATAGGCGGCACTGCTAGGCACTGATAGATGGCATTGATGGGCACTGATAGGTGGCACTGACGGGCACTGATAGGTGGCACTGATGGGCACTAATGGGCACTGATAGGTGGCACTTGTGGGCACTGATGGGCGGCACTGATTGGCACTGACGGGCGGCACTGATGGGCACTAATGGGCACTGATAGGCGACACTGGTGGGCAATAATGGGCACTGGTGGGCGACACTGAAATCTGGCAATGATGGGCACTTGTGGGCAGCACTGATAGGGAGGGCACTGTCGGGCAGCACTGATGGGGAGGGCAATGGGGGGCTCCCTGAGCCCTGATTACCATCCCTGGTGGTCATAGTGGGCATCCCTGGGGTCATAGGTGGGCATCCCTGGTGGTTCTAGTGGCATCCCCCCCCGAGGGTCTGCACTGGTAATAAATGATCTGATTACCAGTGCCGACCCCCCCGTCAGGGGAGCCGCCGATCGGCGCTCCTTTACTCGTGCCTGTCAGGCACGAACTAAGGAAAGCCGATCAACGGCTGTTCCTGTTTACTATGTGACCAGCCATGATTGGACACGGCTCATCACATGGTAAAGAGCCTACGTCAGAGGCTCTTTACCGAGATCGGAGATGCAGGGTGTCAGGCTGACACCTCGCATCACCAATCGGCGCTCTGCGCGCCCCCAGGGGGCGCCCAGAGCTGTGTTATCCCGCCGCCGTCATATGACGTCCGTTCAGGATAATACAACCACATTCCCGCCGTCAATCTGTTATAGGGCGGGCGGGAAGTGGTTAAAAACATTTCTTGTTGCACATAGCAACCCATCAGCTTTTAGCTGTTATTCTGACCATTTGAACAACATTGAAACAAGGAGTTTATTTGGTTGCTATGAGTAATGAGAGATCAGTCCCCTTTTCATAGAATATCCCTTCTGTATCCTCACCTTCCCCTTAGCATATCACAGCTTTATTGTCATATCACAGATGTATTTTACATCTGCCTGGAGTTCAGTTTGAAATAATTTTTTAAATAAACATATAAAAGAGATTATTTAAAAAAACATAATGTTATCAGTGGAGGTTCATTTTTTATTTTTTTTTTCATTTTGTTTTTATGTGTCACACATACACTATATTGTCAAATATATTGGAACGCCTGCCTTCATATGCACATGAACTTTAATGGCATCCCAGTCTTAGTCTGTAGGGTTCAACATTGAGTTGGCTCACCCTTTGCGCTATAACCGCTTCAACTCTTCTGGGAAGGCTGTCCACAAGGTTTAGGAGTGTGTCTTGGGAATGTTTGACCATTCTTCTAGAAGCGCATTTTTGAGGTCAGGCACTGATGTGGATGAGAAGGGAGCGGGTGGATTGCAACCTTGTGTAACCTCACATGGGGAGGGGGGGGGGGGGTCCTAGTATCCTGGCTCCATTTTTCTCATCGGATGCTTTTGACACTGACAGCTCAATTTGACACCATTATGATGTGACTTAGGAGTGACAGGCTTCTTTGATGACAGTGTCTGCTGTCAGATCGCAGCCCCCTGAAGCCGTACTGCAGTGAATATGCAAATCTGGATCAGTGTGTTGCAGCTGTGCAAAATCTGCAGCCCTGCAGAGTGACAGCTCAGTGACAAGTTCCATGGATTGTTGTTTTTATTGCTTACTGCTAAATTATTTTAATATAATACACTATATAAAGCCTGTGCTTTATTATCTTTTTCATTTATTTTTTATTTTTTTATTATTTTTTTTTTCTTTTTTAGGGCGGTGCGGAAAATTAAATAGACAAGATTCTTTGACTGTGAACACACTTGTTATTCTATATCACTTTGGTTGTGCTGTTGTATAGCCAGAGGCTAATAAATTCAAATCAGAAGTATACCAAAAATTGAGATGTCTACAGTACATACACTATATTGTCAAAAGTATTGGGACGCCTGCCTTTACACGCACATGAACTTTAATGGCATCCCAGTCTTAGTCCGTAGGGTTCAATATTGAGTTGGCCCACCCTTTGCAGCTATAACAGCTTCAACTCTTCTGGGAAGGATGTCCACAAGGTTTAGGAGTGTGTCTATGGGAATGTTTGACAATTCTTCCAGAAGCACATTTGTGAGGTCAGGCACTGATGTTGAATGACAAGGCCTCGCTCACAGTCTCCATTCTAATTCATCCCAAAGGTGTTCTATCGGGTTGAGGTCAGGGTTGTGCAGACCAGTCAAGTTCCTCCACCCCAAACTTGCTCATCCATGACTTTATGGACCTTGCTTTGTGCACTGGTGCAAATAATTTGGTGGATGGGAGATAATGGTGTGGGGTTGTTTTTCAGGGTTTGGGTTTGGCCCCCTAGTTCCAGTGAAGGGAACTCTTAAGGCATCAGAATACCAAGACATTTTGGACAATTTCATGCTCCTAACTTTGTGGGAACAGTTTGGGGATGACCCCTTCCTGTTCCAACATGACTGCACACCAGTGCACAAAGCAAGGTCCATAAAGACATGGATGAGCAAGTTTTGGATGGAGGAACTTTGGGTTATGCAAACCGATTGTTGCAGCAGCTGTTCGGGTGGCTGGTCTCAGACAATCTTGGAGGTGAAGATGCTGGATATGGAGGTCCTGGGCTGGTGTGGTTATACGTGATCTGTGGTTGTGAGGCCGGTTGGATGTACTGCCAAATTCTCTGAAATGCCTTTGGAAACGGCTTATGGTAGAGAAATGAACATTCAATTCACGGGCAACAGCTCTGGTGGACATTCCTGCCAATTGCACGCTCCCTCCAAACTTGTGACACCTGTGGCATTGTGCGGTGTGGTAAAACTGCACATTTTAGAGTGGCCTTTATTGTGGCCAGCCTAACGCACACCTGTGCAATAATCATGCTGTCTAATCACCATCTTGATATGCCACACCTGTGAGGTGGATGGATTATCTCGGCAAAGGAGAAGTGCTAACTAACACAGATTTAGACAGATTTCTGAACAATATTTGAGAGAAATAGGCCGTTTGTGTACATAGAAAAAGTCTTAGATCTTTGAGTTCAGCTCATGAAAAATGGGGGCAAAACCAAAAGTGTTGTGTTTATAATTTTGTTCATTGTATATGGGGACAGCCATATTTGTTCTTTACAAATTTTTGCTCTGCTTACCTCATTAGGCCTCATTTACATTGCAATCCCCATGTTCAATGTGCAGTCCACATGCGCATTATCATGCATATGTAAAGTATTTGTGGCGCATTTTTTAGGGATTATGCACATACTTACACTGTTCCAAGTTGTAACTATGTAAAAAATGGTTGGAATTTAGTTTTACTTGTTGTATTGTCTTGTGATGCATCTCCTTAATGCTGACCCACTTTGTCAAAAGCTAGGCGACTCTGGTAGAAGGAAGAAAATTGCCTTGTGTTTTAATTTCTTCCCTTTATTACACCCCCCGCGGAGAGCATTGTTACATTATATGTACACACTGATTAATCATATCCAGGATAACGTAGCATTTGTCAGGAGTTCCCCTTTAAGCAAGCCTTCCATTAAACATCTGCTGACAGTAGCCCGCCCGCAGTACATGTCTCATACATCTCTTCTCGTCAGTAACACGAAATGACGTCTTCTCTATTGAGCATGCATGAAATTCATTGATTTACAAGAGGAGGTTGTGGCGGGCAGCTTGTATTGCAGCAATCGGGACAGTTGTCATTCTGCTGATATGTTTTCACTATATGGTAATGCTGCTGTATTTTCCAATGACAAATGGCAAGGCTAACACGCTATTTATCTCCTAAATGACAGATTCTACATGTTCCTGCAGTAAATAAGAGGCCCAGCATGCTGTTTCTGTAATAAATACCACTTTACACATGCTCCCTTACTAAATGACAGCTTTTCCATGCTGTTCGGTGACACATTATCCTTGTTCCTATGCGGAATAGCAGCTTAGGCGTGCTGTTGGCCTACTAAATTAAAGTTTACATACGGTAATTCTCTAATAAACAAGCCGGCTCCCTCTGGTAAAGCAAGGTTCTTGATGAAATCATAAGATGTAATAACATAGGAGGGGTTGCCTCTGCTTTTAGGGCTCGTTCACACATGCGGCAAAGACTCTGAAAATCGATCCATGATCAGGTCAGAGGTGTTTGACAGGCAGGGAGGAGGTGATAGGTTGCCTCCTCACCACCTCCTTGTCCCTGTAAATTCTGCACCACATGATAGGAAACATCGTAAGCAGGCCTTTTACTTTTAGCACTACCACCGTAGGGGCTGCTGAGTATGGCTCTTTCTTGGGTCTCCCTCTGATTATCCTGTTGCCAGGTACTGGGTCTTTTCACACGCTGCCCGGTGCGCACACACAATTTTGCTCATTATCTCCAATGACTAGTCTAGGGCATTTGTTTTTCGTGTTTTATTTGGAGAAATTGATAGGGGAAGGGATTAGTGGGATACTCCAAATTCAACCATGTTCAGGTGAGGACAACTCTCACTTGGCCTCACTTGGTGGAACTGAATAGCAGATCTTCTGCTGAACCATACAGCGCTTGTATGGGAAAAATAAGTCCATTGGTTGTGTTAGCAGCAGACTCAATGAACTCTGTATCTTCAGGACACTAGCCAGTATCCCCTTTAGCTTACACCCAGCCCGCTGACTTTCTAGCACCAAGAGAGGGATTTTACAGCAACAGTCTTTAGGATCCCTGTGGAAAGTCGTCCTGTCCGCGGGTCACCTTCCTCCATGATACCAGACAAGAGCCATGGACATCCTCACTCAGTCAGCCCTCAAAAGAGTCCCTGGATTTCTGCAGCTCTGTTCTGGCCCTTAGGTCGACCACCTGAGGCCACATGGCTGCCTGTGTTGGAAGAGGTGACAGCCCCCTCCCCACCTGGACCCCCCTCTGCAGCCTAAGACCAGGAGCCCCATGTGCACCTCATATATAAGTACAGTCACCCAGCATGCACTGGGGCACCTCCCATGCCTATTGGCCAGGGCTGTATAGATATCCCTTGCTTTCATCTGCATGGTTTCCTCCCACTGTCAAATAAACTATAGCACTATTGGATCAGTAGAAGGTTAGGCACTATTGGATCAGTGTGAAACATCAAGCCAGGATGAAAACCATCAGAGCATACTGGGCAGGTCCTATCTAAGAATCACAGCAACCTGTTAAGCAGACAGCTCCTAGATTTACCTGGTTGTCTCCCTGTTAGGCAGAGAAACCAAAAACGATATACACCTATACTAGCACCTACCTAGGAGGGTGCTACATACACTTAGTCATATGTGCACCTCTTAACTACTGTCAGTCGGAATCTAATGGCAGCACTGTAAAATGGGGAAGAAGGTTTACCCTTTTACAGAAGACAAACAACAGGACCTTTTAGCCTAAAACCTCACGTGTGCCAACATGTGATGGCATAGATTTGGCTGTGGACTGAAATGTCCTTTTTAATGTATGGAAAATTTAAAATTTAGAAATTTAGAGTAAAATATGTGACTGGACTCTTGAGATTCATCGTTTTTCCACAGAAGTGTCCCTAATTGGATACAGTCCAATTAGGCTTTCTACACTAAGCCATGAGTGGGTCACTTCATTGCTGTTGAACTGAATGCAATGGAACATCTGAAAAATGGGTGAGAAGGTTTACTCTTTTGTGGAACACATTGTGCAATGCACACAGTGCGGGGTGGTTTCAGTGTGGCCCCTATTCACTTGAATAACCTGCGTTCAGCAGGCAGTAGTTCCCACAGAAGGTGACAGAGGGTTTAATTCCTGCTGAATCCACGAAGCACAGAATGGTGACTATATCATGCGTACAACCTGATCTGCTGCCAAGTACACCCAGATCTGCTGCCTTTGCAGCTTAACCACTTGACCTCTGGAAGATTTACCCCCCTTCATGACCAGGTCATTTTTTGTGATACGGCACTACGTTATTTTAACTGACAATTGCACTGTCATGCGAAGCTGTACCCAAAAAAATGTATGTAATTTTTTCCCACAAATAGAGCTTTCTTTTGGTAGTATTTGATCACCTCTGCGTTTTTTATTTTTTGTGCTAAAAACAAAAAAAAAAAGACCGACATTTTTGAAAAAAAAAAATAAAAAAATATATATATATATATATATATATATATATATGTGTATATATATTTTTTTTTTTTTACTTTCAGCTATAAAACACATCCAATAAAAAAAATTATAAATATCATAAATTTAGGTCAATATGTATTCTGATACATGTTTTTGGTAAATAAGCATATATTGATTAGTTTACGTGAGCGTATAGCGTCTACAAACTATGGCATATATTTTGTGGATTTTTCATTCATTTATTTATTTATTTTTTTATACTAGTAGCAGTGATTAGTGACTTTTAGCGGGACTTCGATATTGTGGTAGACAATAACTGACACTTTACAGGAACCAGTGACACTAATACAGTCATCAGTGCTAAAAATATGCACCATCACTGTTCTAATGACACTGACCAGGAAGGGTTAAATATCTAGGGCAATCAAAGGCCTGACTGTGTGCCTAGCCAGTTTTTTTGTGTAGTATATGAGGTGCTTTTACTAGGGGAAGAGATGGATTTAGTTCCCTGCTTTGCAGGAACACAGAATCTATCTCTTCCCCCCTGTCAGTACAGCGATCTGCCTTGTTTGCATAGGCAGAACCCTGTTCAGTGTTGTTTACCAATGATTGGCGGCTGCCGGAGGATATTGAGTGCCCGGCACCCGCAGATTGGCTTCTGCTGTAAAGAATCACAGAATCACAAAATCATGAGCGCACCCTGCAGGCTGAAGTGCAGGATCACGTATATACACATGATCCAGTACAGAGCTGCCACCCTGTAGCGGTAAAACTGATATAGGGCGGTCAGCAAGTGGTTAAAGTAGAACTAAACCCATCAATTTTAAATCAAAACTGGCCGCTGTATGCTTACAATGTGAAACTACAACAAAATGGCTGCCGCATGATATTCGCCCTATACCATATAAATGACATCTAATCCAACCAATTTGGTTTCCCTGATGAAGTCACGTGCCGTGATGTAACGTCTAGGGCGTTGCTGGACCGGAAGTGATGTTAGAAGCCTGTATACTACTTGCATCTACATATACCAAGCATTTTTCACCAAACTGAAATTAAGAGTTACTTTTTTAAAATAATATTGTGATTTCAAATTACTACATGTCATGGTCTTACCTTGCCCTCCTGTTGGCAGCCATCTTGGACATGTGCAGACTGCTGTCTCTTATAGACTCTGATTGCATCATCGCTTGCCTGCTACCGGGGCGTTGCACAGTGATGATGCTGCACACCTGACTATATCTATCAACTGATGGGTTGCAGTCCTTGCCCTTGTGTTTGTGCTCCAAGGTGCATCTCTGCTAGCAGTCTTCTGTTCTCTGTGGTCCTCCGTGTATGACCTGGCTTGACTGATGACTCTCATGTCTCTCGCGTCGGCATCGGCAGACGACCCGGCATCGGCAGATGATCCGGCATCGGCCTGGCATCGACAGACTACCCGCTTCTGGACTCGACCCTGGCTTGGATGACTACACGCTTCTGGACTTGACCCCAGCTTCTTCCTGTTCCCACTTCCTCACTCTGGCTGTGCGTTTATTGTTGTTTGCTCCAAAAAAAACTGCTTCATTTTACCTGCATCCCCGTGTGGTCTGGTTTCCTGGCACCTCAACACTACACCATGGTTGGTCACTTTGCTTTACTTTAATATATCAATGCTGCGTGATGGACGAAGCTTTAAAGGGACCATAAAAAGCAAATTTCTTAACACATCTTAACGCATTCGAAAGACCAAAAACCAGACCAGGACTGGTGGAGCATCTCCCTAAGTATCAATAGGATTGGTGAAACATCACCCTGAGATTCTCTGTAATCAAAAAGCGCATTTGATTACTCACTAAGGTGAGAGTTCTGTGAGCACCGAGGTGTCACCTGACCAGGAGGGAAAATACACCATAAAGTTTACATATGTTCACTTGAGAAGCATTGTATTATTTGGGAATATGTGATCATATCAGGGGCTGACTGGCAACTTTCGGCCCAGGGGGCAAGTACAATTCAGAGGCCCATGGTGCAGCGACTCGCCCCCCTCCCACTTTCCCTCTTCCCGTCCTCCTCCTGACCCAATTGTAGGCTGAAGCTTTACTCCAGGTACTCTCTACTCACTGGCAAAATCCGGGTTCTCAACTTGGTCAGCAAGGGGCAGTTGGGGGAGCTGGAACCGGCCTCTGCTCAGACACAGGGTACACCATGCATGCTGGGTGGGAGGTCTGTGCTCTGTCCTTGTCTTCATCCCACACTCAGTAGGTCAGTGGCGGGGACTTTTTACTTCTCTTCACCAGGAATCCTTTAGGCATGTCTGGGGCATGTCTGTAGCAGAAGCAGTGCAGCCTTTTTACAGAGCATCAGAGTGGCCCGGGGGGCAATTGCCCCCCTGCCCCCTGGCCCAGTCCTCCCCTGGATCATATAAACACTTTGCTGGAATATGAACTGTCTTGAGAGATATTCACTTGTAGATGGACTGCACTATATATATGCACTTTATATGTTCTATATTATATATCACAGTGTATGAAATTGTATGGGATTTTATGATACACATTACATTATAGAGTTTGCGCAACGTCATTTTTTTACTATTACATCATCAATTTTGGGGTTTCTAAAAACAGTTACATTCTCGGCATGTCGAGAATACTAACTGATACATTTGCTTGTGTTCCCAACCAAACTATCAAACCATCAAATGGTTGGCATCATAACTGATCACGTGTGCAGCACCATGGCAGTTGCAGATCAAACAAAAGTGGCCTCATTGGCTGATAAGGATAGGAGGGTGTAGCTCCGCTTTAAAGGGAAACTCCAGTAAAAAATTAAATTTTCCCTATTGATAGTATGTTAAATATCCCTTTATCTGAATTTGCTAATCTGTCTTTCACTTCCTAAAAAGGTTGTCGGTCTTTCTTAGACAGACATGCCTAGAACTGCCCAGTTCCACCCCCATCCCTCCTAGCCTTCACAGAACATGATCTCCTGTCTTCATAGAATAGTTTAGGCTAGCAGCTTCTCCTGAAAGAGAGAGAGAGAGAGAGAGAGAGAAGGGGGGGGGGGGTCACGTGACAGGCGTAATATATGAAAGAAATAAGGTACAAAGGAACATTTTGAAAGTTTAGAAGTTTAGACGTTTAGAAGAATACAGATCGATTTATATTGCTTATTACATGTGAGTAATGAGTTTAGGCTCCATTTCCACTAGTGCGACTTGTCATGTGACTTTGGACACATAATGTCGCATGACAAGTCACAGCCAATTGATTTCAATGGTACCCATTCCCATCTGTGCGACTTTGAAAATCAGCCACTTTGAAAAGGTGCCTGCACTACTTTGATGCGACTTTGATCCAGAGAGTGTAAAGTTGGGTCAAAGCTGCACTCTAAATTGCACAACTTAAGAGTTGCACTAATGGAAAGATTTACATCTAGGCTAGAGTGTGACTTTGAAGTGCGACTTTGAGTACAGCTTTGATCCAACTTTACCCTCTCTGGATCAAAGTTGCATCAAAAGTTGCATCAAAGTAGTGCAGGTACCTTTTCAAGGTTGCGGTTTTGCAAAGTCTCATAGATGGGATTGGGTGCTATTGAAATCAATAGGCTGTGACTTGCCATGCAACTTTGGGTGTCCAAAGTCAGATGACAAGTTGCACTAGTGGAAACGTAGACTAAAGCCTAGTACACACGCAATGAATTTCCGCCGACCGGTCGTCCGTCTTTTGTCCAGAGTTGTGTTTTGTTGGTTGGAATGTGCTCTAGACTGCACACGAATTTTCCCGCATGACAAAATTCTACTTCAGAAGTGATGTGATGTGTTGGTTTGCTTTCTTTGTGTTCTTTCTTCTCTGAGCATGCCCAGTCTTGCTCATAAGATTTTTCCCTGTCGAAATCTGTACTAATGAGACAAAATCAGACGTGTTTTGACGGAGGACAAAAATTATATAGCCTGCACACCAGATTTTTTTTGGCCGAAAAGTCGGAGTCGGTTGTCGGAAGCATCATACTAACAAGCCGAAAATCGGCAGATCGGTCGTCGGACGAAAATTCCCGGCCGAATTTTGACGCGTGTGTATGAGGCTTTAGTGTGGATGCCTGAGCACTTCCATCTACACTGAGTCCCCCACCCCCCCTCCTGTGTCCAGCTTCCTTCTCCTATGGAAGTCTTCATTCATAGCCAAGCCCTGCTGTACTATATATGTGCCCCCCCGTGTCTTGTGTGGATGGCTCTTGTTTTATTTAATCTATTTTCTCATGAATTAGGATGTATAACGCATCCCTATTGAAGGGAGAACACTGAGTGGGAACCTTGATCAGCTCCTCCCATTCTCTATATGCCCACTATATAACAAAAAGTGCAGCGCTATCAAATATGGATTGTGAAGATGATATCGAGGAGAGCAGTCGACGGGTGCAAATTATGGTGAAGCATGCACAAGATATAAACATTCAGTGCTCTTCAATGTGCTGGTAATCCTCCACCCAGTCTCATTAGCCTCTCACCTCACACTTAGCCCCTGTGTCACCAGACGGGCTAATAAGACATAAACTTTCTCCAAGGATATCACCAATATAGATCAGATCAGTATTCCTCTTCATCAGAAAATAAGGCTCACAGGTAACAGATCACAGGTCCATAAAGCGGGTCACAGGTCCATAGGAAAACAAAGGTCCGGATATAGTGCATTACCACAATAAATTACTTTATTGAACATAGCATAAAATCATAAAATTACCTTGTAAAGCACTATACAAGTGCATGTGATGAGCAGATCGTATTACACAAAGCGGTCTCGACCACAATGGATGGCGGGTGATGTCACCGGCCCCTCCCCCTTCGCACGCGTTACATCCCACTAGGCGGGACTTCATCAGCCTCAACCAATCTCTCTCAACCAATAAAAAACAAAAAACAGTAAAGAAAACCCAACCATACAATCCCATATACACAATCCTATACCCGCAGTTGATCCAGAGGAAGGCGAAAAAACCCCAGCAAAGCATGATCCAATTTGCTACAGTAGGGGAAAAAATTCCTTCCTGATTCCCCCGAGAGGCAATCAGATATTTCCTGGATCAACTTTACCTATAAATATTAGTACCCATTTATATTATGTACACCTAGGAAAGAGTCCAGGCCTTTTTTAAAGCAATCTACTGAGCTGGCCAGAACCACCTCTGGAGGGAATCTTTTCCACATTTTCACAGCTCTTACGGTGAAGAAACCTTTCCGTATTTGGAGACAAAATCTGTTTTCCTCCAGATGTAAAGAGTGCCCCCTTGTCCTCCGTGATGACCTTAAAGTGAACAACTCAACACCAAGTTCACTATATGGACCCCTTCATATATTTATACATGTTGATCCTATCTCCCCTTAATCTCCTCTTCTCAAGAGAGAATAAATTCAGTTCCTCTAATCTCCCACTGATGCCCACAGCCCATGCAACCCACCTGCCACACCCTCTCAGTATAAACTCACCTTTATTTTTCTCCCCTGAAATCAAAGGAAAATACCCAGTAACGGGTGACTTGCACACATGGGAAACATGCAGTCTCCTCCTAGGTGACAGGTTTTGTTGATTGGCTGCTCATGTACTCAACTACTTCCCAAGAAGGCTTAAAGAGAGTAACCTCAGCCTTGTGAAAGTTCTGACTCTGATAAACTTAGAGATTACATGGGACTTTTGCTCCGTGCTTCCAGCAGAAAATGGAGCTGTTATGGAGCAATGAACATGTGCGGTTTCTTCAGTCCCGAATATTCAGACTAAATTTTCATTATTCTGAGATATCGGATATATACAAATCCCCGAATTACAGTACAAACAACTTTTACTGAAATCTCAGAATAACGAAACAAAATGTGTCCAAATTTCCTAAATTGCCAGAATTTGCAAAATTCAAATTGAAATTCAAATAGAATTTTAAATCAAATTTAATGCGAATTCGAACTATAAACATGTTGCTGAAATCAAGGACTGTGTGTGTCTTATTGGTCTACCATTTGGAAATAATGCTGTTTTTGTTAAAGCGGAGTTCCACCCAAAAGTGGAACTTCCGCTTTAGGTGGTCCTACCCCCCTGACATGCCACATTTGGCATGTCATTTTTTTTGGGGGGGGGAGCGGGTACCTAGTTTTGACAGGTACCCACTCCCACTTCCGCTCGGAGCGCCGCGGCGCCCTGAGCGGAAGTTCTCCTCTCCCTCTCCCTCCCTGCAATCTTCTGGGACATGTCAGACTCGCGCATGCGCAGTGGGTACCCGGCTGTGAAGCCGCAAACTGTCACAGCCGGGTGCCCACAGCAGTGATGCCGGCGCCGAGGGAGAGGATCGAGGCTTCAGGCGGCCGCATCGCAGGACCGTTGGACAGGTGAGTCAAATGGCTGGAACTCCACTTTAAGCCAAAAGGGTGATTTAAAGAGTCATTTTAATCATTTGATGAAGATTTTTCTTTTGTTCGTTCACTTTGCAAGTGTAAAATTGATAAAAAGAGACCAGTAAAATATCTATATTTGAAAGCATTTGTAATTGACATTATTTTTCTCCGCTGGCTTAAACATCTACACAGTATTGTACATAGTAAAATGTTGAAAGTAAGATACTACGTTTATTAGAACATTTTGCATATTTTGAATGAACTTAATATTAACCACTTCTGGACCGGAAGGATTTGCCCCCTTAACCACTTTACCACTAGAGCATTTTGCTGATTTACGTCTGGGCAACTTTTTGCGATTCAGCACTGTGCGACTTCAACTGACAATTGCGCGGTCGCGCGACACCATACCCAAACGAAATTTACGTCCTTTTTTTCCCACATACAGAGCTTTCTTTTGGTGGTATTTGATCACCTGTGCGATTTTTACTTTTTGCGCTATAAACAAAAAAAGAGCGTTTATTTTGAAAAAACAACAATATTTTTCACATTTTTTTATATGAAATTCCCCCCCAAAAAATGTAAAAATCTAAATTTTTTAAATTTTTTGGCCAATTTGTTTTCTGCTACCTATGTTTGGTAAAAAAATTCACAATAAGCGTATTTTGATTGGTTTGCGCAAAAGTTATTGCGTTTACTAACAAAGGGAAAGATTTCTGTCATTTTTGGTGTTTTTTTTAACGCGTAATGGCGGCGATCTGCGATTTTTTTGCGGGACTGCGACATTGCGGCGGACAGATCGGACCCTTGACTGACATTTTTGACACTTTTGGGGGTACCAGTGACATTACTGCAGTAATCAGTGCTATATATATGCACTGTTACTGTAAAAATGACACTGGCAGGGAAGGGGTTAATTTTATTGGAGAGGGAGGGGTTAATGTATGCCTGGTGCTTACTAACGTGTGTGGGGGGAGGTGACTGAGTGACACAAGGACAGATCCAGGGTTCAGCTATGCTGAACCCTGCAATCTGACCCTGCCTGTCACTTGGGAGATCCGCCCGCTTGTGTTTACACAAGCAGGCGGATCTCCACACTAGATCCCCGACGATCGGGGAAGAGCGGCGGCGATCGCCGCTGCTCCTCCCCTGGCCCGACTCCCGCTGTGACTGAATACGCGCCGCCGAGGAAGGGGAGTGTCTGACGACGTAGGTCTACGTCGTCAGACGATAACGAGCCACTTTGCCTCAGTAGTACTATGGTACTCAGACGGCAAGTGGTTAATGACCAATTCATTTTTTGCGATACGGCACTGCGTAACTTTAACAGAAAATTGAGCAGTCATGCAATGCTGTACCCAAATATTTTTATGTCATTTTGTCCCACAAAAAAGCTTTCTTTTAGTGGTATTTGATTACTTGTGCGATTTTTATTTTTTGCGCTATAAACAAAAAAATAAAGACAATTCTGAAAAAAAACCATACTTTTCACTTTCTGCTACAGCATATAACATTCCCAATAAAAAAATGTTTTCATCCTTTTAGGCCAATTTGTAAATCCCAATACGCATATTTTGATTGGTATGCGCAAAATTTATCGCGTCTACAAACTAGGGATCGACCGATTATCGGCTTTGCCAATCTGTACTTTCCCCGATATATCGGAATCGGCCCCGGAGGTTACCGATATTGCCGATATTTAGGGAAAGTGCTTGTACCGGAGTGATGCCTGCAGCTAGAGGCATCACCCCGGTACCGGTGTCCATAGCCGGCGGTCAGCTGTCTTGTAATGACAACCGATGCGGCTGAGAAGCCGCTCAGCTGTCATTACAAGGAGCGGGAGGGGATGTCCCCCCCTCCCGCCACCTTCAGCGGCTCGCCGGGGTCTCCCGTCCCACCGGGAGACCAGGGCATCCTACCTGCACGGCCGCCGAAGAGAAGACCCGATCAAAGCCTCATTCGGCTCTGATTGAGTCTCCATGTAAAAACCCGGAAGTGATGTCATGACATCACTTCTGGGTATTTGGCGCCAGATTAAAAAAAGTGACAGTATTCAAAACAGCCAAACTTGGCTGTTTTGAATGCTTTTAAGTGTAGAGGAGGGGTTTGGGGTCTTTTAGACCCCCAGATCCCTCCACAAGAGTACCTGTCAAGTGTAAAAATAAAAAATATTTTTTTTTTAAATGTACAAAAATATCGGCCAATATCGGCCGATACCGATAGTCAATGGCCAAAATATCGGTATTGGCAAGAAAATCCGATATCAGTCGATCACTACTACAAACTAGGGGAAAGATTTATGTCATTTTGATTTATTGATTTACTTTTACTAGTAATGTCGGTGATCTGCGATTTTTAGCGGGACTGCGACTATGCGGGGGAACAGATTGGACCCCTAACTGACATTTATGACACTTTTGGGCAGACCAGTGACATTACTACAGTAATCAGTGCTAAAAATATGCACTGTTACTGTAATAATGACACTGGCAGGGAAGGGGTGAACCCAGGGGCGATCAAAGGGTTAAATGTGAGTCTAGGAGGTGTTTTCTCACCGGTCAGGGTATGGGCTTGTGAAATCCAATACAGAGACCTGTGATCCTATATAGGAGGAACACAGGAGCTCTGCATTGATTCCAGAGAGAACGATGGTCTGCTGTGTTTACAACAGCAGACCGCTGTTCTTTCTTCACGGGGAGCGATCGTAGGTGCCCAGGGGCAATCGCGGCCCCTGGATTGGCTTCCCCTCTGGCGAGTGGGTGCAAGCCCTCCCAGGAACGCTCCCACAGACTGTCATACAGGTACGGTGATTCGCGGGAACCTGCTGACCTGCCGCCGTATAACTGGCAGTTGGTCGGCAAGTGGTTAAGGCCCCTTCCACACTTGCACAACCTGAAAGTCACACAACTTTGACGCGACTTGAGCGCAGGGACTACTTTGAAGTCGCTGCAATTTGAAGTTTCACAGATATGAATGGTACACATTGGAAACCACGGGGTACGACTTGCCATGCAACTTTGCAGTCCCAAGTCGCAGAGCAAGTCACACAAGTTAGAAAAGGGCCTAATACATACAAGATCAATGTGCATAAATAACAACCAGATGTTTGGTCACTCTGACTGAGCTCCAGAGATCCTGTGTGTAGATGAGACAATTTTTCGAGAACGAGAACGACAACCATCACTGCAGCACTCCACCAATGTGACCTTCATTATGGCAGAGTAGCTAGATGAAGATGGGAGTCTCTCCTCATTGCAAAACACATAAAAGTCTTCTTTGATTTTTTGTATTGCAAAAAATTTAATTTTTTGATTCGACCGATTTGAAATGCATTGCTTCGAATCAAAAAAAAATGTATACATACAGTATATATGAATATGAATTGAACGAATCATGCACCTTCCCCTTTAAGGGGCATATAAATCTTCTGGTAGATCAATGAATCTTTATTCCTGGTACATCCGCTGTATTATATAGCAATCCGTAAAGGTGGTACTCATAAAAAAATAACAAAAACTGACAGTGCTGAATGATTTAAAATACCTCTTTAATAAAAACTCACATTTTTCAGTGCACTAACTCTGGTGCCCTCAGACTTGGCACATTCAGGGTGTGCAGCCCCCTTAAGGATCACTTGGATGTTGTAACCTTAGATTAAAACCACCGGGGCATAGACTTCCTGTATGTGCGTGATGACGTCACTAGGCCCCAACCCGACGCATTTCGTCACTCGTCACGTGACTTCCTTAAGGAGTAACTTAAGAGGTATTTTAAAGGATTCAGCATGATGTCAGTTTTTTTATTTTTTTATGAGTACCACCTTTATGGATTGCTATATGATACAGCGGATGTACCAGGAATAAGGATTTGTTAATCTACCAGAGGATTTATATACCCCTTAAAGTTAATTGCACGAATTCCACAAAAGAGTTTATCTACAATTGGACTTTATTATATTGTGTTTAATTATTGCATGAAACACGGTCACTGTGATAAGAGCGGTGTTAAAACTTATGTTTGGATTCATTCCTACTGTGATTTATCTTGTAGAAGTTTTATTTCAGTATTTATTTGTCACTATTATCTTATCACAGTAATTCTTTTTTTTTTTTTTTTTTGTAATTCTTAACAATTATGTGTATTTGTGTTATACACCGATCAGCCATAACCTTATGACCACCCATCTTATATTGAGTGTGGCTCTCTTTTGCTAAAAGAGCCCTGACCCATTGAGGCATGGATACCAAAGTAACATCCCCATAAAGAGCAGGACCCAAATTTTCCCAGCAGAACATTGCCCAAAGCATCACACATCGCGCATCCTGGTGCCATCTCTTCCCCAGGTAAGTGACGCATACGCACCCGGCCATCCACATGATGTAAAGAAAAACGGGATTAATCAGACCAGGCCACCTTCTTCCATTGCTCCGTAGTCCAGTTCTGATTTTCATGTGACCATTGTAGAAGATTTTGGCTGTGGCCACGGGTCACCATGGGCTTCACAGCCCCATACACAACAAACTACGATGCCCATTTTTTTCTGCTTTCATCACATCAACTTCATGGACAACATGTTCACTTGCTGCTTATTATATCCCACCAATTTTCAGATGCCATTGTAACAAGATATTCCCTTTACCTGTCAATGGTCATAATGTTATGGCTGATCAGTGTATAGTGTTTTTTTAGCATGTTTTCTGATTGCATATAGCACATTACCATTTTAATTCATATTCACAAGTAAAGATCATTCCATAAATCCATTGAGCTCTAACGCCTTGCACTCTCTGCTTGTGCTGTGCTGAATCTCAATCAATATTATGAGCCTCCCCCAGTTCTTCTCTTGTGAATTATAGAACACATCCACCCCATGTTATAGAGATGAGAAGAAGGGGAGGTGTTTTGTAGTTTTAAACACTTCTTTTCCTAGCGTGACAACGCTGTTCCTCCATAGATACAGTACAGTGAATGAACGTTGTCACCCTCGGACAGGAAGTGTGTTACTGGCAGGATCAGCAGGGTAAAATAAGGGGAAAAGGCCTGTAAAAAGAAAATTAATGGAGCCACCACATCCAGAGCCTCAAAGGCTGCAATAAAAAAAATGTTTGTTCTCAGATGTAGACTTTTAATCCTGAGCCCATTCATTCATTTTTTTTTCTTTAAGTTTTGGATAGAGTGGGAAAGGGATAACTTTTTTTCCAGATTTTTTGTCATGTTTGCAACTAAACTGGGGAGATTTCCCCTTTATTCCTGTCTCTCAGGCACCAGTACAGGAAATAGGGGGCATGTTGTCACTGGAACTGGGTGGTCCAGACAGCAATACTGTAAAACCTTATTTTATCCAAAATAAAATAAAATGTTTTCCATGGAATTGGGTTTTAACCACTTGCCAACCGCCTACCGAGGATATACTGCGGCAGGATGGCTCGGCTGCTCGAACCGGTGTATGGGTACAACAGTTCCCCGGAGCGCTCCAAGAAGCGGAAAAGCCGGTCCACGGGACCGGTGGCCACGGTTGCCGCCGGGCACCCACGATCGCTCCCCACTGAGAGAGAACGACGGTCTGCTGTTGTAAACACAGCCGACCGTTGTTCTCTCTGAAATTATTACAGAGCGCCTGTGATCCTTCTATATAGGATCACAGGTCTCTATGATCATTTCACAAGTCCATCCCCCATACAGTTATAAAACACCCCCTAGGCTCACACTTAATCCTTCGACCACCCCTAGGTAAACCCCTTCCTGCCAGTGTCATTATTACAGTAACAGTGCATATTTTTAGCACTGATTACTGTAGTAATGTCACTGGTCCCCCCAAAAGTGTAAAAAATCTCAGTTAGGGGCCCGATCTTTCCACTGCAATGTCGCAGTCCCGCTAAAAACTGCAGATCACCGCCATTACTAGTAAAAAAATAAATAAAAATGACATAAATCTTTCTCCTAGTTTGGGAAACGCGATAACTTTTGCGTAAACCGATCAAAATACACCTATTGGTATTTTTATTACCAAAAAAATATGTAGCAGAATACAAATTGGCATAAAATGATGAAAAAATCTTAATTTACATTTTTTTTATTATGAATATTATATAGCAGAATGTGAAAAATATTGTTTTTTTTTTTCAGAATTATTATTGTTTATAGCGCAAAAAATAAAAATCGCACAGGTGATCAAATACCACCGAAAAAAGTGCTATTTGTGGGGAAAAAGACATCAATTTTTATTTGGGTACAGCGTTGCACGACTGTGCAATTGTCTGTTAACCACTTGCCGACTGCCGCACGACTATTTACGTCGGCAGTCAGCCCCTCACAGGCAGAGCGACGTAGTACTACGTCGCTAGCCTGTGAGGGTCTAGGGAGCGAGCGCGCGCCCCCGGAGGCGCGCTCCCACGCGGTCACGGACCCCCCCCCCCCCGCGCGAGTGACCGGCGGACCCAATATCCGCCGGTCACTCGCCGATCGTCGGGGGAGAGGGAGAAAGGCAGGCGGCTAATGTAAACAAGCCGCCTGTCATTCTCCCCTGTGTAGGAATAGTGATCATACGGTTCTACTATGTAGGACCGTTGATCACTGTTCCTACACCTCAAGCCACAGCCAATCACAGTTAGAATCACGCTCCTAGGGACACACTTAACCCCTCCCTCTCAAAAAAGTTAACCCCTTCACTGCCAGTGTAATTTTACAGTAACAGTGCATATGTATAGCACTGATTACTGTAGAAATGTCACTGGTAACCCCAAAAGTGTCAAAAATGTCAGTCAAGGGTCCGATATGTCCGCCGCAATGTCGCAGTACCGCAAAAAAAATCGCAGATCGCTGCCATTACGCGTTAAAAAAAAACAACAAAAATGACAAAAATCTTTCCCTTTGTTAGTAAACGCAATAACTTTTGCGCAAACCAATCAAAATACGCTTTTTGTGATTTTTTTTACCAGTCATATATAGCATAAAACAAATTGGCCGAAAATGTTAAAAAATTTAGATTTTTACATTTTTTGGGGGGGGAATTTCATATAAAAAAATGTGAAAAATATTGTTATTTTTGCAAAATTTACGCTCTTTTTTTGTTTATAGCGCATGATCAAAAAATCGCACAGGTGATCAAATACCACCAAAAGAAAGATCTGTTTGTGGGAAAAAAAGGACGCCAAATTCATTTAGGTACAGCGTCGCAGGACCGCGCAATTGTCCGTTAAAGTCACGCAGTGCCGAATCGCAAAATAGGCCCTGGTCAGGAAGGGGGTAAAATCTTCCAGGGCTTAAGTGGTTAAACTAACGCAGTGCCGAATCGCAAAGAAGGGGGCAAAACCTTTCCGGTCCAGAAGTGG
Source organism: Pelophylax lessonae (assembly GCF_965119305.1). Taxonomy (NCBI): domain Eukaryota; kingdom Metazoa; phylum Chordata; class Amphibia; order Anura; family Ranidae; genus Pelophylax; species Pelophylax lessonae. The sequence goes on from NC_138774.1 coordinate 222,502,419, forward strand.
TTAGTGTTAATTTTTTTTATTTTTTGTATTTATTACTACAGTTTTTGTACCTGTCTGTTTCAATCTGCCGCTACTGTGGTTTTCTAAACCTGCCAAAAATCTCATTCCCTGTTACCATGCCCACCATGACATTACTGGGTGTGTGCTTTATGTTAAAAATCATCAATATTCTAAATGAATGTGTGAACATTCCACAGTCATTGAACACATCAACATTCCAGATGACTGACGTCTCCCATAATACTCAGTTGTAGAAATTCTGCAGCCTCTTCTAGCATTCTTTGCTATAGAAAATTTGAGCTTCTCAGCTGCATCTCCCATGATACCGAGGAACTGAGATAATTTACATTCCCTTCACTACAAAGCTACTATTAATCTCTGAGAAGAGTAGATGACATTTTTATTCAACAAAGAATGGAGTGTAGCCCACTTCTAAAACAAGACCCTGTGATATTTATGTCCTTACAACTGAAAATATGTTTTCTTTGGTGGAACATTGTGGTTCAACAACATGGCAAGCCATCAAATGCATCACATTGGTAAGACATCAAAGATTTCTTTAATTTACAGCAGTGGTCTTCAAGCTGTGGCCCTTTGCTTGCCTTTAACCAGCCCTTTTCACATTTTTCCTCCTACTGAAATGAGGCACTATTCCACCTACTGACACCAACGATGAGGCACCTTTTTTTTCCACTGACACCAACAGTGATTCACAATTCCTCCCCCTGACGCCAATGATAGGACGCTATTTCTTCCTTTGACACCAACAATGGGACATAATTCTTCCCACTGTTACCAAAGATGAGGCATTATTCCTCCCATTGACACCAATGATGGGGTACTATCCTTCCCATTGACACCAATGCCCATCTTTGATGTCAGTGGGAAGAATAGTGCCCCTTCCAATAAAACCAATGATTGGGCACTGTGACAGACCCAACCAGAACAGGGGCTTTTTGGAGAGGACTAGGGGCAAGCCACCTACCCACTGATTTTGGCCCATGGAGAGAGCAGATCATTCTCTAATGATGGACAACCACTTAATGGACGCTGGCAGCGAGGCATGGATTACTTCTCTGAATAAGGACAATAAAGCTTCTCATCTTGAGTGGATGGGAAGATGTAATATTAATCTTGTACAGGTTAATGGTCAGAGGAAATATGGTGTTCCTCCTGCAGACTGGTTTGGAGAAGCTCCTTCACCTGGGATGGGACAGAAATATTTATCATCAATATTCCTCCCCTTTCAGACTGCTGAAACATTGTATGAGTTTGTCTCAGACTGTTGTAGACTGATGCCAGAAGGTCCGATGTGAATTTCCATTGTTAAAGCGGAGTTCCGGCCTCAAATACCTTTTTTAACTAAAAATACCCCTATAATACTAATCCATCGCCCTTTACAGAACCGCTATTCTCATACTTACAAGGTGTTCAGTATTGGATTTTAGTCAAAATCTTACTTTTAAAAACCCTGTCTGGGTGCGGCCATCTTAGATGTGGGTATCTGAAGCCACAGTGTAATCTGCTGTGTCCTTCTTTCTGATTACAGGGAGTGTTCTGGGAGTTCTTCCTGATTCCAGCCTCCTGGGAGTGATGACAAACAGCTCCCAGGATGCAATGCAAAGGCGGAAGTGATGTCGGTGGCCGCGGCCACAGGGGGGGGGAGAAGGAGGAAGTACAATCAAAAATGCCCTAAAAATAACTTAAGAGACCCCCGAAAAAAATTGAAAATGCCCAATTGTTGATCAGCATAGCCAGCACTCCAGGAATCACTAAAGTTGCAAAATAGGCCTGGAACTCCGCTTTAGTTTAGTTAATTAAGTCACCTATTGTTTCTGTCTGTTGGCTAACTCTTGGAGGTTCATACATGACGGGATTAGCCTTGTGTCAACTCTACCTCGTTATCTAACCATTGTGTGATGTTTTGGGTAATATTATTATGGTTCTTGTGGTGAGTGGAAAAAATTGCAAGAAAGTTGGGACCGGCGCTACCACTTTAAATGAAAAAGTTGTGTGTTTGTGCAGTCTCAAAACTGCATGAATCATACGTATTGTGAAAGTGCATTTAGTGCATACAGTGCGTTTAAAATTGCCAAAGTGCTGCGTGATAATAAAAGCTTCAATAAATTATCATGGGCTGTGCTCAGTGTACCATATATCACATATACATAAGTATAGACAAAAAAGTGCTAAGTGCTGTTAATACCATTAGCCACGTGAGTGATTATACGTTTGTGACAGTATATGGCGCCGGTGGATCTCCACCTGTACCGCTGCTGCTTACCGCACTTGTAAAGTAGATCACTCAGTCTTCCTTAGTCACTGAAACAAAAGATAAGCCTCCATTGCGTAGTATATGTTGGTAGTATTAAAGTAGCATAGCATCCACTCACATTTAGGGAGTTCACTTTCAGCTTAGGTGTTCGCCGAGCCGCTTCCGCGTTCCACCGGCTCAAACCACCGTTCCCGGAAGTGACGTGTTGACGTACTACAACCACGCCCTACGCGTTTCATCATTCGACGTCATCTGGAGCGTGCCGTCTAGCGCTACTCCCGGTCTTTTTATAGGCTGGGCTGTCGCCATCTTGGTGCACCTCTTGGAGGTCGGACACGGTGGCCATCTTGGTGTACCCACCCTAAAGCCTAAACAGTTTAATTCATCATGTGAACTCCCTATTTGCTGTGTTCGCTGTACTTAAAAATATACATTTATTAAAACCATAAAAACGACTAAACACAAATGACAATTATTTATATATAAAAACATATAATATAATGGTGTGCTGTGATGCTGTGTGCGGACCAGTGATGTGCCCGATTCAATCGGGGTGAACCGATATTTCTTGGAGTGATAAGAAATTGTGCTAAAATATTAATAAAATATTAGCGAATAAATGAATAAGGTGACAAGGTGATCAGGTGATGTATAAAGTTTAGTATTTATTATTGGTGGGCCCAGATTCCATGCGATTGGTGTTTGACTATAAGGTGCCCATACATGTACCAATAAACCGGTGAAAAAATCGTATGTAATTATATTAATGAAAAAATCTGAAAAATTAAAATTAAAAGAAAGGGACCATTCCTGGATGAGTGAATTTGTGTCTCCTATTGCTAGGAAATTCATTTGAGTCCCAAAATCATTAAAATGGAATGAGAAAAAAGCTTCTAAAATTTAGAAGTTAAAATTGGGTGAAGCAAAAAATGAATAATAAACCGGAGAACCCATTATGATAAACACTCGGGGTAAAAACTTCTTATAAGTTTTTTTTTTCTTTTCTCATAGAATCTTCATATACAACGAGGAGTTATGAAAACCAAAGTGCTTGAAAAAGGTATAAAACATGTAAAAAGGCATGTGAAGAGGCGAGGAGTTGAATTTCATCTTTAAAAAGGCCTAAAAAATTGGATTTCTTCTTTAAAAATATTATAATAACAATAAGTCTGAGGAGGAATTCCTGGGAGTGAAATGACAAGGACGGAAAGGTACATTCCTAGTTTCAGGTCGATAAAAATCGATGATAAAATTATCAAAAAATTAAAAATTAAAAAGGTTAAAAAGGTTAAGAAGGGGGGTCATTAAGAAAACACAAAAGGCTTACAAATCTGTGATAAAACAATTTAAATCAATGTCAATGTTCAAGCCTTTTGGTTGAAGGGTCTGCATCAAATATATTCACTTTGTTTCGTTTCTAGACACATCTATTCTTTTGTTGCTTCCTCTCCAGTTGTTCTTTATTTTATCTGTGGCATAGAAAACCATACCCGTAGGATCCTGAGAGTGATGTGACTTGAAATGTCGTGGGAGACTGTGCTTGTCAAACCCTTTGCGGATGTTCTTCACGTGTTCTCTTATGCGGACAAATAAAGGTCTCGTGGTGCGGCCTACATATTGTAATTTACAAGGACATTCCACCACGTAGGTTACATGGGTGCTTGTGCATGTTATGGTGTCCTTAATTTCAAAAACCTTCCCCGTACTGTGTGCCGTGAAGGATGTCGTTTTTCTTTTCTTTTCCTTCGATGTCCTGCATGGTAGGCATTTGCCACATCTAAAGAAACCTTTCAAGCTGGTTGGAAGGTTTATTTTCTTTGGGGGGTCAATAACATTGTGCACTAGCCGATTTCTTAAGCTAGGTGCTTTCCTGTAGATGAAAGTGGGCCGTGTGGGGAGGATATCCTTCAATGTAGTATCTGCTTTCAGGATAGGCCAGTGTTTCCTTATAATCTTTTCTAGGGCCTTATGTTGTGTATTGAATCCTGTTAGAAAGGCAAATTCTGTATTCTTGTTTTTGTTTATTCTGCCTGGGTTATCGCTTATCAGGTCCTCTCTGTTCATTTCTTCCACCTTTTTCTTAATATTAGTAAGTTCACTTCGTTTATACCCTTTCTCAACAAACCTGTCGATCAATGTCTGGGCTTGTATTTCAAAATCCGTCAGGTTGCTGCAATTCCTTCTGATCCTCATCAGCTGTCCCTTGGGGATGTTACCTAACCACTTGGGGTGGTGGCAGCTATTCTTAGGGATATACCCATTCCTGTCGGTTTTCTTAAAATGTTTTGCTGATTAATCTGCCTTCTTTTTTGGATAGTTCCAGATCCAAGAAGGCAATGTGTTTATGGTGAAAGTTTCCTGTAAACGTGATGTCGTACGCGTTAGTGTTGATTTCATCAAAAAATTCCTGTAGGGATTCCGCACTTCCCTTCCACATGATAATAATGTCGTCGATATATCGACGGTAGTATTTCAAATTGCTTCTGGGTACACTAAATATCTGTTCCTCCTCCCACTTCTGCATAAAGATGTTAGCTACGCTGGGGGCATACTTAGCCCCCATGGCCACTCCCTTCTTCTGTACGTAATACTTCCCCTTGTACCAAAAGTAGTTTGATCCCATTGCTGTTTTTAATCCATCCAATATATATCCAATCTGTGCCTCCTTCATGTCTGTATGAGTATGTAAGGCCCAGTCGACTGCTTGTAGGCCGTCTTGTTGCTTTATGTTGGTGTAAAGGGAGTTTACATCGATTGTCACCAGGATGTCACTCTCCTCCACATCCAGATCTTTAATTTCTGCTAGCAGTTGCTTGCTGTCCCTCAAGTAGGATTTCCCCACTGGGTCTAAAGGCTGTAGAAATTGGTCAAGGTACTCCCCTAACCTGGAATGTACAGAGTTAATTCCGCTTACGATGGGACGGCCCGGCGGTTTTTTATCGTTTTTGTGCAACTTAGGAATATAATAAATGACTGGGGTCTTTGGTTTTTCCAGGCAGATATATTTGGCCTCTTTTTTGTTTAAAATGCCCATCTCCTTTCCTTTTTCTACATACTGGTGTAGAGTTTTCTGGAATGCTTGTTTGGGATCTCCCCTTAGTTTAATATAAGTATCTGGTGCATTGAGAAGATTCTCCATCTCTTCTTCATACTCTTTTTTTATTTAAAATTACAAGACCTCCTCCCTTGTCCGCTGGTCTTATTACCACTCCCTTTCTTTTCTCTAATTTCTTGATGGTTTCCCATGTGTTTTTTTCTTTTCTGTTTTGAATTTTCAATGCTCTTATGTCTGCTTCCACCATCCGCTTGAAGACCTCCAAATTCTCATTTTGAGGATTCTTAGGATTGAACGTGGAGCGATTCTTTAAATGGGTTTGTTTATATTCACTGTGTGTGGGTCTTTGTATTTGCTTCTGTTTCAATGTGAAATGTTTCTTGATGTTCAGTTTCCTGACATATTTGTTGAGGTCTATATAGGCCTCAAACTTATCTAGATTTTTCCCTGCAGCATATTTTAGACCCAAATCAAGTATTTTCAGTTCCTCCTCCTCAAACTGTGTATCACTCAGATTAAAAATGCCTTTTCCTATTGATTTCTTCTCCTTTTTCTGTCGTTTCTTCCCTCCTCGGGTTCCTCGTGGTTTTTGTTTCTGTCTCTTTCTTGATGCCGTGTAGTCTCCTCCCTGTTCCCGCGATGTTCTCCTTGTTGTCGCTGATCCGTCCAATGATCCCCTCGTGCTGGTGCTCAGTTCCAATTATGTTGCCAATGTGCCCATGGTCTGCGTGGGCCTCCTCTTCCTCGTGGGGGTCTTCCTCTGTTGCCTTGTTGAAAAAAAACCCTTCTCGGAGGGGGTGGTGGTCCCCGGTTATCATAGGAAGGTTCCCCATAATGTTCTAGTGGTCCATATCTGTTATACGTCTCATATCCATAGTTATTGATGGGTGTTCTGTTCTGTGTATTCCCATATCCATTGTAATTGTTACTGGGTGTTTGATTACCGTACCCATTCCCGTTCCTGGGTGTTCTATTGCCTTGGTTATATGTATTGGGCCTAGAAGTACCCCTTACTGGTCTGGCTTCCACGTACCCTTGGGTGTTGGCCCTTGGTGTATCATTTTGGGCCCCCACTTCCATCCAAGTGTCATCCTCGTCCCGGTCTTCCGAGGTTTCTCTCGATGGGGTGCTCACTGGGTCTGCTTGTACTGCTTGTACCCCATACATTTCTTCTGATTGCCACCTATAGACTTCATTATTTTTATAGTCTAAAACATCTCTCTTATATTTTTTCTGTTTTTTCCCTTGTATCATCTTGTCATATTTCTCTATTCCCTCTTGGAGTGTTTTCTCCTTATCCTTATATTCCCTTGTGTCTGCAAATGGTGCTAATTGCTCTTTAAGTGCAACAATGACCCCTTCCACTTTCTTAAGTTTAAGTTGCCTCCTTTTTATGATCATCAGGAGTAAATCCTTTTCACATTTATTAAAAAACGTGAACCAATCATCCATATAGAGTGGGTCATTTATATTATCATTGGGTGCAATGTCCCATCTCAGCCTCCTGGGGGTTATTTTCTCTTTTGTATATTTTTCTAAAGTGGCTATATCCCACCAGACTCTCAGCTGTTTTTCCATATTATGTCTCAGCTGTTTGAATGAGCTATCCATATCCTGTCTACTAATGACCACTTCTTGGTCAAAGATAGCCTCTAAGTTTATAGTTCTTGAGTTCATGTACTTGAAAATCTCCATTGCTGCTGGGGTATGTGGTAAGGTTACCATTGATAGATATAAAAGGCTTAAATACCAGCGCTATGGAGTCTCAGTACCTTAATTGAACCAGGATAGTGGTTACAGTGGTGTAAGCTGCCCCCAACCTACCTCTGAGGTAGTATGTTGGAAAAAATTGCAAGAAAGTTGGGACCGGCGCTACCACTTTAAATGAAAAAGTTGTGTGTTTGTGCAGTCTCAAAACTGCATGAATCATACGTATTGTGAAAGTGCATTTAGTGCGGCCTCCAAGAGGTGCACCAAGATGGCGACAGCCCAGCCTATAAAAAGACCGGGAGTAGCACTAGACGGCACGCTCCAGATGACGTCGAATGACGAAACGCGTAGGGCGTGGTTGTAGTACGTCAGCACGTCACTTCCGGGAACGGTGGTTTGAGCCGGTGGAACGCGGAAGCGGCTCGGCGAACACCTAAGCTGAAAGTGAACTCCCTAAATGTGAGTGGATGCTATGCTACTTTAATACTACCAACATATACTACGCAATGGAGGCTTATCTTTTGTTTCAGTGACTGAGGAAGACTGAGTGATCTACTTTACAAGAGCGGTAAGCAGCGGCGGTACAGGTGGAGATCCACCGGCGCCATATACTGTCACAAACGTATAATCACTCACGTGGCTAATGGTATTAACAGCACTTAGCACTTTTTTGTCTATACTTATGTATATGTGATATATGGTACACTGAGCACAGCCCATGATAATTTATTGAAGCTTTTATTATCACGCAGCACTTTGGCAATTTTAAACGCACTGTATGCACTAAATGCACTTTCACAATACGTATGATTCATGAAGTTTTGAGACTGCACAAACACACAACTTTTTGATTTAAAGTGGTAGCGCCGGTCTCAACTTTCTTGCAACTTTTTCCAACATACTACCTCAGAGGTAGGTTGGGGGCAGCTTACACCACTGTAACCACTATCCTGGTTCAATTAAGGTACTGAGACTCCATAGCGCTAGTATTTAAGCCTTTTATATCTTGTGGTGAGTGACCTACTTTTGAAGTGTATAAAAACCTGTATTTCTGTTTAATAAATAGTCATTTCTTTGGTTTTGCCTCAACATCTTGTCTGTGTACGATGCTTGGGGGTAAAAGGGATGGTATTAACTCTCGGTCTTCTGGAAGAGTTTGGGGGAGCAGGAGGCACTGTTTGGCAGAAGCACCCAAGCGGGGTGCTAAGGCGTTCCATCACAGGCACTATTCTACCCACCCACACCAATGATGGGGCACTGTTCCTTCCACTGACATCAACGAAGGGGCACTATTCCTCCAACTTAAACCAATGATGGGGCACTAATCTTCCTTCTTCTGACCACGGGCTCTATGTAATTTTTTTTGCTCTGGCTGACCACAAAGCCTGAGACATTGTTTAATCCCACTGACAGTGGAGCATTTTCTACTCCCATTGGCCATAGTCAGCCCCCCTAAAGTCTAAAGTAATGTAAAGTGGCCAATTGTATAGAAAGTTTGAAGCTTCTTGATTTACAGGGTCGGTCCATCCAAAATGGATACATTGGTTGTTAATAAACTTCTTGCTTTTTTACTTCTTGGGGATTCCATTGGCAAGATATTCTACCTGGTGCTTCTAGTTCTGCCCTCCCACAACACCCATGTCCTACTTGCAGCACTTAAAGTGATTAGAAAGGGTTTTTTTTAATAACAAACATATGTCATTGCCTGCTCTGTGCAATGGTTTTTTTACAGAGTGGCCCAAACCTCTTCTTGGGTCACTGCCAGCGATCTTGGCTTCTACTCTTCTGAGTGCCCTCATAACAAGCCACTTCCTATAGGGGCACTCGTGTGAGCTTGATCTCGAGCCAGGTTATGTGGGTCTATAGACACACACAGAGTGACTTGGCCCCACTCCCCACTACCTCATTACAGGATTTGCCTGACAGCAGCTGGAGCCAATGGCTCCCACTACTGCCATGTGTCCTGTGAGAAGAGAGAGAGCACAGAAGAGCTGCTGTAGATGGGCACAGCGCTGGTTTGAGATTAGGCTCAAGTAAGTGTTTAACCACTTGCCGACCAGCCGCCGTACTTATACTGTGGCAGGTCAGCTCTGTTCCACGAAACTAAGCACCCGTACGTTGCTTCGTGAAACAGCTAGTGGGGGCACGCATGGAAGGGCTGATAGGCCACATGGGGAGCCAATCAGCGGGTCCATGGAGACAGAATGGCAGTCTGCCGATGTAAACATGGCCAAACACTGGTGTTAACCCCTTCCCTGCCAGTGTCATTAGTACAGTAACAGTGATATTTTTAGCACTGATTAATGTAGTAATGTCACTGGTCCCCCCAAATGTGTAAAAAATGTCAGGTGTCCAATGTGTCCGCCGCAATGTCGCAGTCCTGCTAAAAATCGCTGATCGCCGCCATTACAGTAAAAAAATATATAAGAATGGCACAAATCTTTCCCCCTAGAGTTTGTACATGCGATAACTTTTGCGCAAACCAATCAATATACACTTATTGGGATTTGTTTTACCAAAAATATGTAGCAGAATACATATTGGCCTAAAATGAAGAAACATTTTGATTTTAATTCATTTTTTTTTATTGGGAATGCTTTATAGCAGAAAGTAAAAAAATATATATATATATTTTTTTCAGAATTGTCGCTCTTTATTTGTTTAAAGCGAAAAAAAATAAAAACGATCAAATACCACCAAAAGAAAGCTCTATTTGTGGGGAAAAAAAGGACCTCAGTTTTATTATAGGTACAGCGTCACACGACCGCGCAATTGTCAGTTAAAGGAACGCAGTGCCGCATCGCAAAAAATGGCCTGGTCATTAAGGGGGTAAACCTTCCAGTCCAGAAGTGGTTAAAGATGAGGGGGTGGTGTGGGAGGAGCAACTTCTGAAAGGTTTTTTTTTTCATCTTAATACATTCTCTTTTGGCCTTTATTACCACTTTAAAGGGAATGTGACACCACCTTGTATTAACCAAAGAAAGTAGGTGGAGCTGAGAACCTGGATGCAGAGATCTTATCATTGGAGGCCTTCATAAATATAAAAATGATGGGTGTCTAAGATCATGTGTGAAGTATCAAAGTGAGTGCTAAGGAAAAGTTCATTAGCTGAGGTATATAAGAATAGTAATCAGAGTCAGGATAACAATACAATATACTGCAGAAATATTAGTCATTACATATTTTGCTGTGTTATTCTTGTACACGCATCTTCATGCATTATGCATGTACAAGGTCTTCAAGTTTCTACTATGCCAATTAGAATGCCTTAAACTCATAAAGTCACTATCTGGAATTATATAAGCAAGTAACTAAACTATGCATGCAGTAATTATCCTATTGGATAGTCACTGCATATGCCCAAAGAATGAGGTCAGCTGACTCCCTGAATATACTGAATGACCAGGTTACTCCATCAATGGACTCCCCTGATGGCACGGGCATATTCCAAGATGACAATGCCAGGATTCATCGGGGCTCAAATTGTGAGAGTGGTTCAGGGAGCATGAGACATTTTCACACATGGATTGGCCACCACAGAGTCCAGAACTTAATCCCATTGAGAATCTTTGGGATGTGCTGGAGAAGGCTTTGCGCAGTGGTCCGACTCTCCCATCATCAATACAAGATCTTGGTGAAAAATAATTGCAACACTGGACGGAAATAAATCTTGTGACATTGTAGAAGCTTAACGAAACAATGCCACAGCGAATGCGTGCCATAATCAAAGCCAACGAAATATTAGAGCAGCCTTTTTCAACCAGGGTGTCCAGGCACCCTGGGATGTCTTGAGGTTTCTTCAGGAGATGCCTAACCATTGCCCAAAAATTGTAAACAAGCCAGCGTATGGATAAATCCTTCCTTTTAGTTACACAAAGCCACAGTTTTTCATTGTGCAACCTTACAATTCTTTTCCTTTCCTTCTTTTCGTTAGACCCATGGCATCATCAGTTGATAAGGAGGATGTCAGTTTCCTGCATATCATCCTTGTTTGGCCCTCCACTGCTACTGTCCATCAGCGTTGGGGTCACATTAGCTAGGTGATGGAGAAAAACTGAGGGAGAAGAGAAATACTGGAATACTAGTCAGTACCAGTTTGCAAAAGTGTATTTGCTTTGGAAGAACAAATCACCTCTAACGTTGGGTGTCCTACATGTGGAAGTTGCTGCATTATGTAAAACAATTAGAATATATTTTAAAGGGTGCCTTGACTGAAAAAAAGGTTAAGAAACACTGTATTAGAGTGTATGACCCTTTTTTTTTGTTTTTGGTGGCGACTTTGTTTTTGGCCAGGCAATGTATCAAGATTTCATTGTTAACTATAGAAACTAGGTAAACTTTCACCGTAAAAATCATTGTAAAATCATTGCTGTTGGTTTTTGGAATAGAGATTCTGGTGTAGAGAGCAACGCCCTGCAATAGAAACCCACTCACCCGAATCCTCCCCGTAACTTTCACACTAACCATTCATGTAAACCCTAAGACTGACCGTTTTCATAATTCTAGCACGAATCCCCCCTGTAACCTTTACACTAACCATTCATGTAAGCCAGAGGCGTAACTAGAACCTTCTGGGCCCCGGTGCAAGAAACCATGATGGCCCCCCAGACCCCTAGCTGGGGCCTTTCCCTTCAAGCCTGGGGCTCTTCCCACTGATCCTGGGGCCCTTTACTCTTGTTGCGGGGCCCTTTATTACGGTCCCGCAGCGGGACCCTTTTACAAGTTCTGCAGTGGGCCCCCTTCCTTCCATCTTGGGGCCTCCCCATGGTAGTGGAATGCCAGGACCCGGTTGCAAGTGGGATCCTGGAAGTTCACCCACTGGTGTCAGTTTTTATTTTTTGGTATTTAATTGTATTATTTTTTATCAGTTTATTTTATTTTATTTTTTTACAATGTCACTGACTATGACTGTTCATTCAGAAAAGGAAGGAGCTGGTAAATTACATATTTACCGACCCCTTCCTGGTTCTCTATTGACACATTGACGTCCCCCCGGGCCGCCCTCCAGTGCTTCTATTGGCTCGCCCATGCGATCGGCAAGCCGGAGAAGGAGTCCCCTGGTGGCTGAAGTTCACCATAGAGAATACTGAGGACCAGATGGTCTCTGGCAGTCTCTATGACTCTTGGGTTCTGACTTCACGCCCGGCCTGGCAGTTGTAACTACTGCCGTGACCTCAGCTGAAAAGCCAGGATCATTTTTTTTTTTATTCTTTCCAGATTGTTGGAGAGATCTGAGGTCTTATTGACCCCAGATCTCTCCATAAAGAGGACCTGTCATGCACTATTCCTATTATAAGGTATGTTTAGATTACTTGTAATAGGAATAAAATTGATAAAAAAAAGAATTAAAGGGCAAGTGTAAAAATAAAAAACAAAATAAACAATAATAATACTAAGTGCCCCCTGTGCTCGCATGCAAAAGTGAATGCATACGTACGTCGCGCCCACATATGTAAACGGCGTTCAATCCACACATATGAGGTATCGCCGCGAATGTTAAAGTGGGAGCAATAATTCTAGCCATAGACCTCCTCTGTAACTCTAAACAGGTAACCTGTAAACAATTTTAAAGCGTTGCCTATGGAGATTTTTAGGTACCGAAGTTGGGCGAAGTTTGTGCAATTTTAAAGCGTGACATGTTAGGTATCTATTTACTCAGCGGAACATCATCTTTCACAATATACAAAAAAACTGGGCTAACTTTAGTGTTTTTGTTTTTTTTCATCTATGAAACATTGCTGCGCAAATACCGTGTGACATAAAAAGTTGCAACGACCGCTATTTTATTCCCTAAGGCAGTGATGGCGAACCTTTGCACCCCAGATGTTTTGAAACTACATTTCCCATGATGCTCATGCACACTGCAGTGTAGTTGAGCATCCTGGGAAGTATGGTTCCAAAACATCCGGGGTGCCAAGGTTCGCCATCACTACCCTAGGGCCTCTGCTAAGAAAAAACATATATAACGTTTGGAGGTAATTTTCTAGCAAAAAAATGATGATTTTTACATGTAGGAGCGGAGTGCCAGAATTGGCCTGGTATGGAAGTGGTTAAGAAAAGTAAAATTTCAATTGAAATCAAAATGATAAGAACAGATGCTAGTTTACGTAAAAATGAATGACAGATATTGTAACGTTGGCATGGAAAGAGTGAAGAAGTATTACTAGTCTCTGCCGCTTCATCTGAGCTTCAATTTCTGTGTTACAGCAGTATGGCGCATGCAATAAGGGAAGGAACATTGAATAAATTGTGGCATCTTGCTGAGAAAATGCCCAATCAGCTCAGGGGGGAGCGGCTGTAGCAGCACACTAAGGCATGCATTAGTATCCCTGATTCAGCGTCTTGTGTGGATGGAAAACAGCAGATGTGGGCAGATGCAAACCTGTTAGCGAGCTGTATTATTGCCCATTCTAAGCAGGTTCAGCTCTCGTGGTGACGTTGGCAGATTTGGGAATTGTAGTCCCTGCACTATCTGCATTTGCTATCCTGACAGTAACATTCAACCTCTGTAGTGAGTCAAATAGCGGTGGCCTTAAATGAACTAGGACCTCGTTTTACTGACCTGTATGGAGGTCTTCTTCCTACTAAGCTGCCGAAAACTTCACTCCAGGCTAACAGCTAAATATACAGTTTAACCACTTCTGGACCGGAAGGATTTACCTCCTTAATGACCAGGCCATTTTTTTGTGATACGGCACTGCGTTATTTTAACTGACAATTGCGCGGTTGTGCGACACTGTACCCTAATAAAAAATTTTCCCCACAAATAGAGCTTTCTTTTGGTGGTATTTGATCACCTCTCGTTTTTTTTTTCTTTTTTTTTTTGCTTTAAAAACAAAAGAATTGCAACAATTCTGAAAAAAAAAAATTTTTACTTTCTGCTATAAAACATTCCCAATAAAAAAAAATGTTAATATCACATTTTTCATCCTTTTAGGCCAATTTGTATTCTGTCACATATTTTTGGTAAAAAAAAAAAATCCCAATAATTGTATACTGATTGGTTTGCGCAAAAGTTATCACGTTTACAAAAGTAGGGGAAAGATTTATGCCATTTGTATTTATTTGTTTTTTTCTTTTACTAGTAATGGCGGCGATCTGTGATTTTTAGCGGGACTACGACATTGCGGCGGACAGATCAGACACCTAATTGACTTTTTTTACACTTTTGCGGGGACCAGTTACTGTAATAATCACACTGGCAGGGAAGGGGTTAACCCAGGGGCAATCCAAGGGTAAATGTGTCCCTAGGGGGGTTCTTTCTAACTGTGTGGGGGATGGGCCTATTTTTACTAGTAATGGCAGCTATCTGAGATTTTTAGTGGGACTGCGACATTGCAGCAGACAGATCAGACACCTAACTGACATTTTTGACAGTTTTGGGGGGACCAGTGACGTTACTACAGTAATCAGTGCTAAAAATATGCACTGTTACTGTAATAATGACACTGGCAGGAAAGGGGTTAACACCAGGGGCAATCAAAGGGTAAACGTGTCCCTGGGGGTGCTTTCTAACTGTGGGGGGATGGACTTTCTGCATGAACATAGAGACCTGTTTTAATAAATAGTTGGAACACAGGATCCCTATTAGCCAGCAGGGAAGCTGATTCAAAGGGCCAGTGGCCACGATTGCAGCCGGGCACCCGCGATCGCTCCCTGTGGAGAGAGAACGGCGGTCTGCTGTTGTAAACACAGCAGACCATTGTTCTTTCAGGAATCAGAACAGAGCACCTGTGTTCCTCCTTTTTTAAAACAGGAGGAGTTAACCCCTTCCCTGCCAGTGTCATTATTACAGTAACAGTGCATATTTTCAGCACTGATTACTGAAGTCACTGTCACTGGTCCCCCCAAAAATGTTAGTTAGGGGCTCGATCTGTCCACAGCAATGTCGAAGTCCCAACATTGATTGCCGCCATTACTAGTAAAAAAAAATGACATATATCTTTCCCCTAATTTGTAGACGAGATAACTTTTGTGCAAATCAATCAAAATACGCTTCTTGGGATTTTTGTTACAAAAAATATGTAGCAGAATACAGATTGGCCTAAAATGAAGAAAAAAATAGATTTTTACCTTTTTGTTTTATTGGGAATGTTATATAGCAGAAAGTGAAAAATATATATATATTTTTTTTTTTCAGAATTGTCGCTCTATTTTTTGTTTATAGCGCAAACAAAAAAAAGTTGCACAGGTGATCAAATACCAACAAAAGAAAGTTCTATTTGTGGGGGGAAAAAAAAAACATCAACTTTATTAGGGTAGAGCGTCACACGACCGCGCAATTGTCCGTTAAAATAACGCAGTGCCGAATCGCAAAAAATGGCCTGGTCTTTAAGTGGGTAAAACCTTCCGGTCCAGAAGTGGTTAATGGACAGAACTCTGGGTTCTGATAACATCCAGTACGCCTCTATTATTTAGGAGCGCTCCAAGTTTTGGTGAGAAGGTGGTTAAAAAAAATATTAGACCCAGCAGTAACATCATTCTTCCCAGGGAGGAAAGGCTTCTTGGCATGTGGCAAAGCTTGCTATTATGCAAGAAATAATGCTAGAAGATGTACATTATTTGTAAGCACCATCTATGGGTCGCGAGTATGAAATCACATGCAATACCACACATGTGGTATATGCCATATACACTTACAGTATCTCACAAAAGTGAGTACACCCCTCACATTTTTGGAAATATTTTATATCTTTTCATGTGACAACACTGAAGAAATGATACTTTGCTACAATGTAATCACAAAAGTGAGTACACCCCTCACATTTTTGGAAATATTTTATATCTTTTCATGTGACAACACTGAAGAAATTATACTTTGCTACAATGTAAAGTAGTGAGTGTACAGCTTGTATAACAAAAAAACTCAAAACACAGCCATTAATGTCTAAACTGCTGGCAACAAAAGTGAGTACACCCCTAAGGGAACATGTCCAAATTGGGCCCAATTAGCCATTTTCCCTCCCCGGTGTGATGTGACTCGTTAGTGTTACAAGGTCTCAGGTGTGAATGGGGAGCAGGTGTGTTAAATTTGGTGTTATCGCTCTCACTCTCTCATACTGGTCACTGGAAGATCAACATGGCACCTCATGGCAAAGAACTCTCTGAGGATCTGAAAAAAAAAGAATTGTTGCTCTCATAAAGATGGCCTAGGCTATAAGAAGATTGCCAAGACCTTGAAACTGAGCTGCAGCACGGTGGCCAAGATCATACAGCGGTTTACCAGGAAAGGTTCCACTCAAAACAGGCCTCGCCATGGTCGACCAAGGAAGTTTAGTGCCCGTGCTCAGTGTCATATCCAGAGGTTGTCTTATGGAAATAGACGTATGAGTGCTACCAGCATTGCTGCAGAGGTTGAAGGGGTGGAAGGTCAGCCTGTCAGTGCTCAGACCATACGCCACACACTGCATCAAATTGGTCTGCATTGTTGTCGTCCCAGAAGGAAGCCTCTTCTAAAGATGATGCACAAGAAAGCCCTCAAACAGTTTGCTGAAGACAAGCAGACTAAGGACATAGATTTCTGGAACCATATCCTGTGGTCTGATGAGACCAAGATAAACGTATTTAGTTCAGAAGGTGTCAAGTGTGTGTGGCAGCAACCAGGTGAGGGGTACAAAGACAAGTGTGTCTTGCCTACAGTCAAGCATGGTAGTGGGAGAGTCATGGTCTGGGGCTGCATTAGTGCTGCCACCACTGGGAATCTACAGTTAATTGAGGGAACCATGAATGCCAACATGTACTGTGACATACTGAAGCGGGGCATGATCCCCTCCTTTCGGAGACTGGGCCGCAGGGCAGTATTCCAATATGATAACGACCCCAAACACACTTCCAAGATTACCACTGCCTTGCTAAAGAAGCTGAGGGTAAAGGTGATGGACTGGTCAAGCATGTCTCCAGACCTAAACCCTATTGAGCATCTGTGGGGCATCCTCAAAATGGAAGGTGGAGGAGGGCAAGATCTCTAACATTCACCAACTCCTTGATGTTGTCATGGAGGAGTGGAAGAGGATTCCGGTGACAATCTGTGAAGCTCTGGTGAACTCCATGCCCAAGAGGGTTAAGGCAGTGTTGGAAAATAATGGTGGCCACACAAAATATTGACACTTTGGGCCCAATTTGGACATTTTCACTTACGGGTGTACTCACTTATGTTGCCAGCAGTTTAGACATTAATGGCTGTGTGTTGAGTTATTTTGAGGGGACAGCAAATTTACACTGTTATAAAAGCTGTACACTCACTACTTTACATTGTAGCAACGTGTCATTTATTCAGTGTTGTCACATGAAAAGATATAATAAAATATTTACAAAAATGTGAAGGGTTTACTTACTTTTGTGAGATACTGTACATGCCCATGTAATTAATGTACATTGGGTGGACCAAACGATATTATGACCACAGTGTGTCAGAACATTTTAGACGACATCGTCATAGGGACCCAAGGGGCCTTCAATTTTGGAGAGTTGAAAGAGTTTCTGCATTGTGGAGGGGCTCAAACTTGGTTAGGGACCTCTCCAGATGTGAAACTAAATGGATTTATTTGCTACATACTTTGGAACCTGCAGGTTTAAACATTGAATTAGACTTCAATTGTTTTATTAGTGATTATTAGAATTATTACAGTCTATGTGGATCATTATCATGGTTTGGCCTTGAATGATTGAGGTTGGTTACCTATGTTTTTGATTATATTAATGTCCATAATTATGTTTTCCTCTGATTAAAATTGTAATCACTTTTTTATTTATATGGATTTTATCGCTTTGTATACTGCATTTCAATAGTACTATGTTAATACGTTAGTATTTTTATTTATATATTAGTAATTGGATAGTATTATTCTAGGCCAACTGTAACCCTTACCAAGGTTGTAGGAAATTGACATATTATCAGTAATTACTAGCCTCTGCATATGACTGGTTTAGCCATTAATCTAAGTTTCTATCATTGAAATGAAGGGTTAATTGTACAGACGGCGTGCTGGTGTCTCTGCTGCATGTGTTGGTGTGTGCCTCCGGAAGGTGTACTACACGACTGAGCACAGCACATCCTTCAAAATTGGTAACCTTGGAAGGGATTAAGAGTTTAGAGGCGGAGTATTGATAGGGTTGCAGAGCCGCACCGTCACTCCCTGTGACGAAGTCTGAAGTGACAAAACGAGTCGGGGTATTACTTACAGCAGCCGGAATCATCGCATTAACATTGTGAGAATGAGTGGCTTCTCCCCGAATGGTCGTTAGCCAGCATGGAGGTGGTGAGACTATTGGTGATTGCCTTACTATGTCATGAGCATTACAATGTTTGATACAAGTTTTTAAAATGTGAGTGGATTGGATTTTTTTTTTAAATAAAAGATTGAGCTTTGACAATATTACACTAGTGGAGTCTTTCTCTTTTAAGTATACCCACTGATGTATACCTCTACTGCAAGAGGTGCGGAGAAGTGGATTGGCTTACTAACGAATTTTCCATCAGTTGACTTGTCTAGCCTATTTGCTTAACCATGAGAATAAGGGGCAAAAATATTTGATTTGCCATCAGATGGGAGTGGGTCACGTTATTTCTTGGTTCAGATCAGTTCAGGAGTATGTAGTTGTTTTTGGCGTTTTATTTTAAATAGGGATGGGAGAAGGGAATAGTGGGATACTCCAAATTAACTATTCACAAGTTGCGAGGACTCCTATCTGATGATGCAGCCAGGCTGCTGATCCACCTTGCCCCTTAGGTAGATTTGGGTTTAGGTCTCTTGCCAGGGAGTGTTTACTATCTGTGGGGGAGGTGCTTGTACTGTGGGAAGTAAGAGATCCATGTTCCTGCTTAGCAGAAACACAAGATCACTACCTTCCCTACTGAAAATACGGTGATCTGCCTTGTTTACATAGGCAGACTGCAATTCTGCTTCTCTCCCGAATGATTGTCAGGTGCCGGCGCACAATGAGTCCACCAGACCCGCTAATTGGCTCCTGCTTTGTCCAAGCACAGCATGAGTGGGTCTTTGGTGGGGGACGCGAGCACCCCAAACCCGGAAGTTCAGAATCACGTATAGGTAAATGTACCTGGAGCGGTCGGCAACAGGGTCTATTATGTTGAAAATGTAAATAAATAAAAAATAAACTAATAAAAAAAACTTAAAATGTGAGTGAAGTTTATTGCCCGCATCCTCCACCAAAAAAAAATGTATGTGAAGTTTAACGACAATGGTGATGTGAGTTTGGATCAGGACCACCAAGATGCCTAACAGTCACACAAATGTATGTTTCAGAAACTGATGGTACTGCGTGTGATGTGCACAAGCAAGGATCTGGAAGGTGTCGCACAGCAGCAAGTTCTGCTTCCTCAGATATGGTGTTGCAACGGTTTACATGCTCGCTGCAAAAGTCTGACCCTAATCGGAGAATGGAGTACTGTGAGTGGTTTTGACACATGGTACATGAAGATGAGGAGTTTGTACAGAAAATGGTGTGATCTGATGAAGTACAGTTTAAACCAAATGGTACAGTAAATCGTCATATTTGTGTTTATTAGGCTCCAGAAAATCCTCACATTCAAATGGACAAATCAGTCAATTTACCTGGGCTCAATGTCTGGTGTGAACTGTCATCTAGGGGTTTAATTGGACCATTATTTTTTGAAAGCACGGTCACTGGTCCAGTGTACCTCGATATGCTTCACACCTCCATTGTACTGGCCATTTATGTGGTTTATCCAGATGAGCAATTTTACATCCAGCAAGATGGCGAACCACCTCACTACCACCGAAACTTGAGAGCCTATCTCGATGACATTCTGCCAGGACATTGGATAGGGCTTAGAGTTGCTGTTAAATTCCCTCCACGTTCCCTGGACTTAAAGTGTTACTAAACCCATGAGCCTGCCTTCACTATATCTGGTCTCCCACAGTACAAGGAACATGGAAATGTAATTATTTTTGTGAATATAAACTGCTAAATACCTTTTCTCATCGGCAGTATATAGCAGTCTTGTGACTTCTGTCGGCGTCTGGCTAATGCTTGTAGGAATAGTTTTGATTCTCCTCTAACTGTCCTATGAGGGCGCAGGATCCCTGACTCTGTCTGGACAGTGCTGATTGGCCCTGTGCTGATCACATGCACCCTCTCATAAAGAAAATAAAATAACCTCTCTAGCAGTACACACCAAACTGAGCGTGTGCAGAGTGCTTCCAAGGTTCTGTTCTTTCAGGAGATGGATTGGGGGCAGGAAAAGTAAGGGAGGATCAGAGAAGACAGGATCAAACAGCCTTTTTACACAATGCAGAGGATTAACCCCTTAGTATTTACAGTGAGTATATCAAGCATGCTTTACTATGAAAAATACTTATTTAGGTTGCGCTAAAATGATAAACATAAAAAGTCCACAAATGTAATGTGATAATCCAAATGGGTGTCACTACCGTAAAAATTCCACAAGTGTAATATAGTAATCCAGATAAGTGTCACTACCATCCACCAGCTTGGTAAGTGATCCTGCGCCACCAAATGGTTGAAAAACTCCACTACAAATGATATGGACCTCTCAATACAAACGGTCATAAACGCTTGTGGCTCTATACCCAGCCAGGGCCTTTTGGAACATCAACAAGGGTCTTACAACACGACTCACCACACTCCTTAGCACAGTGTCATGGATGTTACTGAAAATACAAAAAGCTCCACAGAGTGTAAACTTGTAAAAATGTATTATTCAGATAAAAATAGATTGCACTCACAGTGTAGATGCAAAAAAAACGGCTAAAATTGCATGCGCAGACCGGCATACACACAACAACCCGTCCCTCCGGGACTCGAGGGTGTCGGGATGGCAGCGTGTCACTCCACCCTACGCATTTTGGCATACATTGACGTTGTCAGGAAAGTACCACTTTCTGTTTATTCACTAAATATAGCGCAGTTTGTTTCTTTTTGCCTTATAGGCTTTACTATGACTCAAAAGACCTGTATCGTGTGCTGCTTAGGCTCTCTGGAGGAGGTACTAATCCTTAATGTCCACCGCTGGGAGTGCTGGTTGGGAGGGAGCCCGTCCTGGCTCTTGTGATCGCTCAGTTTGAAGGAAGGTATCCCTATGACAGCATACCCATGTCATCCCAGGTGTAGTGGTAAGTGGCAACCTCAGCCTGGACTCTGACCAGGCCATGCCCCCAACGCATTTCACTCCACCCCACTGTGCTTATTCATGGGAAAAGCATGCTTTACTGCATATGCAGACTGATTTTACTGTTGTGGGTTTAGTGACACTTTAACATACCTCAATTGCTATTTTTGGGGAACACTAAAGGATGTGTTATACCGTAGAAAACCGCCTACACTGACTGCACTATCAGAAAGAAGTGAAACATAATGTCAATGTTGTTGATGCAGTAGTTTTCCAAAATCAAAAGGATTTAGATACTAATGGTGACCACTTTGAGCCACTAATGTGATTGCATAATTCAAACATGACTTATAGCTACCCTCTGATGTTTTCATAAATCAAGTAATCAAATGTTTATGCTTCTATTTTTCATGTTGAATTGTGTATGTATTTTTGGGGCCCCTCTGAATTTTAGTGCAGACTTAAAAATTAGTGAGTCCATTACACAAGCAGGAAATTACATCTGTGGAAGTGTTCTTGCTACATAAGCTATATTGCAATTTAATGATATTAAAAAAATACCTTTCCATTTCAATCTGCAGCACTGTGATTTTCTGTAAAATCGAATGACAACCTGAAGGCCTTCTGTACACAGTTGCTGTAAAAAACACTAAAGTCTGCAATAAGATAGAAGTTAAAGTGATTGTAAAGTCTAGTTTTAGTTTTATAATAACAAACATGTTATACTTACCTGCCCTGTAAAGTTGTTTTGCACAGGGCAGCCCAGATCCTCCTCTTCTCGGGTCCCTTTATGGCAACTCCTGGCCCCTCTCTCCTGTTGAGTGCCCCCAGAGCAAGCAGCTTGATCTGGGGGCACCCGAGCCAAGCTGCAGCTCTGTGTGTCCATTCAGACACGGAGCTGCCGTTCGGCTCCACTCCTCTCTCTCCTGATATGCTATCTGACTTTGCTTGACAGCCAGGGGAACCAATAGCGCCGCTGCTGTGTCTAAGCCAATCAGGAGGGAGAGTCCCGGATGGCTGAGGGACTCATGGACATTGCCCTTGCTCCATGTTGATGGGGTCAAGGGCCTCTTCCCCACAACCCTGGGCAGTGGTTGTACGGGGTCTACGGGCAAAAGGCTTATCAGAATCTGGAAACCCATTTAACAAGGGGGCCCCCAGATCCCAGTCCCTCCTTATGTGAATGAGTATGGGGTACATTGTACCACTACTAATTCCTTAAGAAAAAAGTGTCAAAAAGTAAATAAAAACACAGTTTTTTGGCAATTCTTTATTAAAAATAAAAAAACAATGTCCCCCGGTGTAGATTCATCGCCAACCATGATGCCCGCTGCCACCGTCGGACCCGAAGAAAAGAAAAAAGAACTCAGTGTGTACCAGGCATAAGCCAAGTAAATTACTAATTTCTTGGTCCATCACTAAGGCTTTAGGTGTCACCTCTCTACCTCCAGTCTGCTTACCAGGCAATCAATTAGTTGTATTAGTTATTATTGCCTCTGTTCAAGGGGGTAGGTGATTTGGGAAACACTAAAGCTGAACCAGTAACTAGTAAAGCTAAAATAAGTTGGGAATAAAAGGTATTCCTGGCTGTGCAATGCGGTAGATGTATGTATATCACAAGACTGGCTTTACAATTTTACCAGTCTGTCTGTGAAGGTTCCCATTTTCCCCCAGATCATTATATATCTAGTAGAAGTCAAATTAAACTGGGCTTGCCCGATAATGTTGAAGACGTTTCATAGCTTGACCCTCTTGTGGTCATGAATAAACTTGACAGAAGTATAATTTTTTCCAAGTCTATCGAAAAAAAATATTTTTTGGGCCAGAGGTGGGCTTTCAACTGTAGTTGAAAAGTTAATAATGTGATGTTATAATATCAATAAAATGTTATGGTTTATCTTTTGCAAATTGGCTTTGCAGCAGTAATTTAGCAGACCCCGGTACAACAGAACACCAAGATCGTATCAGTAGGTAATGATGTATTGGTCTGTGTCAGGTCACCTGTGGCCAGGTGACGACTGCACCCTGTTGGAGGCAGGGGTGCAGCGCAAGGTAGTGAACCCAAAAGCAGACTGCTGCGGGTGGACCGGAACGTGAGCCCAAGATTCCCCAGGGCGCGGAGTCTAAGACCCAGCAGGTGTTCACCAGAGCCTCTAGTGGTGAGGATGGACTTGGCTGCAGCTGGGCCCAGGTCGCGGTCCCTGGGGTCCCCGGGTCACGCTCCGTAGGGAGAGAAGGGAAGCAGCCACCCAGGACACACAGAATGGTGATGGGTAAGCCGAGGTCGGGGTAACAGGCAGACGAGGATAACCAAGGGACAGGCCAAAGGTCAGGGTAACAGGCAAACAGGAATAGTCAGAGACAAGCCAAAGTCGGTACACAGAAAAGTAAATCAAGCACACTGCAAACAGGAAACAGGAAACAAACACTGTTGAACAGCAAAGCAGACCTGCAGTGCACTGGTTAATATAGACTTCCTGTGATGACCTGGGCGGGGCAGGAACAGGAAGTAGAGGTGATAAAAAGGAACCAGAAATGCAGTCTGACCTCTAATACAGACATGAAGGGACAGGTAAGCTTGCCAACCCTATTGCAAGTCCATGACAGTCTGTCTTCTGCAATATAAAATACTATATAACAAAACACATTCATTCTTGTTTATTAAAGATTTTAATGCCAATTTCTGTGCATTTTTTTTCCCAACCCCTCCCTACTCCTTAAGACAATCCCCTTTTTTTATACTTACCTTGTTCCTGTAAGGGAAAAATCGTTGAAATACAAGTTCCTTCATCACCTATCATCAGAATGTTGTTCTTCTAGCTTCCCTGAAAAAAAGATTATGATGGATTGACCTGAAGAACAGGTGGGAGGTGTTGATGAGAGGGTTCATCACTTCTAAAGGGGTCCAGACACCGCAGCGTTCCTCAGAGCACAGATTTAGCTGGCTAAGGTGACCGGTCTTCTCAACAGGAAATGCTGATTTAAGAACAGTTAGAAGGCAGCATTTCGTGATAACATGGGGCAGAAAAAAAGGTCTATTATGTAATAGTTTGCTTTAAAAAAGATTGCTTAAAAAATGTTATGGCTACCCTTAAAGGCAGTATTGAGACATCAGCCTAAGCAGACATATGCGTGTGCTCGGGGTGTGTCGGCTGTGCCTGGGCACACCCTAATCACTTCATGTGGAGCCGATTACCCCTGCTGCATGCCCCGCCCCCCCCATGTCTTTCTCCTACCCTCATCTGCAGCACTTCCAGCTTCCCTCTTCTTTCCCTTGTAAAAGCAGCCCACGCTGTACACTAAAACACTGGCTAGGCACACATTTAACCCTTTGATTGCCCTACATGTTTAACCCCTTCTCAGTCAGTGTCATTAGTACAGTGACAGTACAAACTTTTTTTGTCACTGTGACACTGGTGATAAGGAGTCACTGGTTCCCAAAAAGTGTCAGTTAGTGTCCGAATGTTCACCGCAATATTGCATGCCCGCTATAAGCCGCTGATCGCCGACATTACTAGTAAAAAAATAAACAAATAAAAATTCCAGTTTATATCCCATAGTTTGTAGACACTATAACTTTTGCACAAACCAATCAATATACAGTTAATGGCATTTCTTTTTAACCAAAACATGTAGCCAAAATACATATTGGCCTAAATGTATCAAGAAATTCGATTTTTTTTTTATTGGATATGTTTTATAGAAAATATTAAATATTGGGGTTTTTTTTTTTCAAAATTGTCTGTCTTTTTTTGTTTAAAGCTCAAAAAAAAAAAAAAAAAACCGCAGTGGTGTCTAAATACCATCAAAAGAAAGTTCTATTTGTGGGAAAAAAGGACATAACTTTTGTTTGGGTACAGTGTTGCATGATCGCGTAATTTTCATTTAAAGTAACGCAGTGCCATATCACAAAAAATGGCCCGATCATGAAGGGGGGTAAATGTTCCGGAGGTTAAGTGGGTTTAGCACAGCTTCAGTGTGCTGTAATAACAGCAGTACACTGACTGCTTTCAGTTCTTGCCTGGAATTGCTCTGTAATAATGAGATAGTAGAAATTTAACTCAAGTGAGATACAGAAACTGAAGAATTGGGGTTATATTTTTTTTTCCAGAGTTTGAATAAGATTAAAGAGAGACACACAACTGAAAGAGGAGCCTTTATATAAAAGTTACAGCAGTCATGATGGATGAAAGAATGCAGTCCCCAAGTACAATGAAAGACGCCAAACATACTTTCAGTGTATGTGTAGCAGTGTCCCCGTAGGGCTTGCTGTGTGATGACTTCCCGGGTCCCCTCTGATTATCTGCAGACAGTCACTAGGGAATTTTTCACACATCCATCCTTACTCCCAGTTGCTCCTTACTCAATAAACAGTCCAGGGGATTTGGTTTATATATTTATTGCGGAACTTGGATGGGAGAAGGGAATAGTGGGGTACTCCAACTTGAACTATTCACAGTAGATAAGAACAACTCTCACTTGGCCTCACCAGGTTATTTGTGGAAAGCAGTGACACTGCTTTTACCATACTGCCACTTGCATGGAAGAATTAAGTCCTCTTGCTCTCTATAGCAGCAGACTTGATGCAACTAAATTATCTTCAGGACACTCTCTATCATCCCCTTTGCCTGACATCGGTCCACTGACTCTTCTAGCAGAAGGCATGGCCCTCACAGGACAGGCCCCATCACACAGATCTGTACTCACTGTAGGCAGAATCAGATCCTTTCCAGTGTCTCCCTTCCACTCAGTTCTGCAGGACCTGGGTTCAACTTCTCTCTGACTCTCAGGCCCTCAGGTCAACCACCTGAGGCCATATGGCAGCTTTACAGAGGAGGGGCAGCCGCCCCCTCCCATCCTGAAAGACCCTGAGCACATGTGCCCTTGGTATTTATACAGTATCCCAGCATGCACTGAGGCACTTTCCTCTGCCAAGAGCTGTAACAAATGCCTGTGCACTCACTTGTCTGGTTTCCTCCCACTGTCCAATATGCCTCCCTAATAGACCAGTGTGAAATATTTCAGACAAGCTGAGCTGCACCTGACTACCATGAGCAGACCTCACCAATGGATCTTGCTCTCTGGTAGGCAGAGAGCAACATAAATTTACCCGGGAATCTCTCTGGTAAGCAGAAAGACTCAAAAACTATACTCTCTCTCTAGCACCTACCTAGGAGGGTGCTACATATATTTTGTATAGTCAAGCTAAATGGCAATGCAGTCAGAAACGCATAGAGGAGCCATTAAAAATATTGTGTAACTTATTCAATTTGTAACATACCCCCACTCACATGTAACAGCATTAGGTAATAGCAATTGGTTGCTCAGGATACAAGTGCTGCATCGTGGGGATATCAGTGACCTATACCTTCAAGGAGGTATATTGCCCTATTCCAGTGGTCTCCAAACTGCGGCCCGTGGACCAGATGATACCCTTTGCTTGCATTTGTCTGGCCGTTGGGGCACTATTACTCCCACTGTTACAAAGTACTATTCCTCCTACCGACACCAAAAATAAGGCACTATTCCTTCCACTGATGGCAACAACGGGGCATAATTTTTTCCACTGACACCCAGTAATGGAATATTATTCTTCCCACTGATCTACATGCTAAAACACTATTCCTCCCACTGATACAAAGGATAGGGCATGATTCCCTCCACTGACACCAACGAAAGGGAACTGTTCCTTCCACTGACACTAATGATGGGGCACAATTAATAATTTTTTACTCCTAAGCCAGAGGCATTGTTGACTCCCACTGACACTGGGGCATTTTTTAGTCCCACTGGCATCAATCTGCCGGCCACCCTATAGTCTGAAGAATAGTAAACTGGCCCTTCATTTAGAAAATTCGGAGACCCCTGCCCTGTACCAACAAATGTCAGAATATCTAGACTGTCAGAAATGTCAGAATGTGAGAATATCTAGACATAATATCTATGATATCATGATATCTAGAATAAATGTATGAATATAAATAAATAAATAATAATAAATAAATAAATAAATAAATAAATAAATGTATGAATAAATGTATGAGATCATGATATCTAGAATAAATGTCAGAATATCTAGACATCTTAATGTAAGTATTGTGAAAAAGGTCCTTAGGACGATGTTACTGGGGTTTTTTTTTTTTTTCTTTTTTATTGATGTTGGTTTTCTATGGGTCACCAACAGGTTTTCTATGGGTTACATACAGAAATTAATAAGTCAATCATCACTTTGATCAAATTTCAACTGATAGTCTTTCTAACCAAAGATTATGGCACAAATGTGTATTTTTGCAACTGGGAGTGTGCCAACTTGTGCCTATGGGGGGACCACTAAGTAGATATCTCCAGAACAAGCCATCCTTGGGGGAAAATCAGCAAAGATTAGCTGGTAAGAATCAAACATGGACTCTCTATCCAAAGAACATGGATAATAGCCATGGAAAGGGAAGGCCTACAGAGATAATGAACCTTCCTCAATCTGAAAGTCAATGGCCAGATCAGAAGCGCATTCTCTCATGTCTGTAAGAGAACGCTCTGATTTCTTTCATCCCCTGCTACTGTAAACATGGCACATGTAATAAACCACACATCTCTGTGACAGCCTATTCTGATCTCCAGTAATGTGAGAACTGGAGCAGCATTGAGGTGGTTCAGGCACTCATCACTGGGTGACTAAATTCCAGGCAGACTAGATAGCAGATTGTGCACATGTAGTTGCCAGAACCAGTTAGCGATGTTTAGAGATGGGATCCTGTACTGCCATGGTAACATGTTATTGTGTAACATCCACACATACGGAAGCCGCTGACAAGACAGGACATTTTATAGAGAACACACTTTCTGGCACAGAATGAGGACAGGAAAAAAAGAATCCATTCCTCCTGCATTTTCTGACACATTTAGCTGTTTATGAAAAATATCCCCGAGTCCGGGAGCCAGCAGTAAAGTGGGCGGAAGATGCATGTCAATCCTTCATACTGTAATAGATAACTGGAGACATGTATACTAAACATCTGACAATGTCAAATTAGCCGTTTGCTGTCCCTACGACTTAAAAATATATAAACGCTATTTTAAAGGGCAATATTTTTCACTTTCAATACATTTTTGTTAAGGAATAAACAAGATACAGGCAGTTGTTCAGAATAAGGTGCAGGTCCTAACAGTGTACAATTAGTTAATAAAACAGAAAAAACATTCAGCGCTAAGATCATATGGAAAAGGGAAGCAGCTGAACACCAGGATAGGTCAAACCTAACAATACCTAAAATTTACAAAATACAGAAAATAGTGCAGCGCTAAAATGATTAATAAGCATATACAATATGCAAATAACGAATAAACAAATGACCCCGCTGACGAAGTCACGCCCATTGACGTAACGCGTACGGGGGGGGGGTCTGACGTCACCCGCGGCGCTCCGATGTGTATACCAGCCATGACATGCCTGCATTGAGCACTGTGACAGTGCCTCTCATGTGAGTGTAATATTGTATGATTTTAATAAATTTATGTTGAAACGGAGAGCATTAGATCTCTTTGTATATTTTTTGGGGATGATCGATCTTGAGTCCTTTGTGGTTGTGAAAATCCTGTGCTGATTGTGGTCCTTGGCTGTCTTCAATGATTACATAAGGCTCAGTGACCCCTAGTGGTCGAATGCTGGAGGTGAGAGGCTTTAATACTCTATGGTGAAGGAATCACGTCTGCAGTGGTGTCTTATACCTACCTTTCCTGCACTGGAGATTTGCCAAACTTTTGTGGACCTATATGGACTCTTAATATTTATCATTTGTTTATTCGCTATTTGCATATTGTATATGCTTATTAATCATTCTAGCGCTGCACCATTTTCTGTATGTTGTTCAATTAGTTGCCTGGATTGTAGCAGCCAGTAGCAAACGGTCATGTTAAACATTGCAGAAACGTATAGATTCACTGGTCAATGAGACAATGATATAGAAATGGTCTACAAATATTAGATACTGAGTTAGACATGTGGTAAAGAAATAACTAGATTATATTGTTAGTTCTGATTAGGGGACAATGTTCATTTCAGGAAGGGGAAAGGGGATGTTGAGTTTGTGAGAAAGCCCCCTTTGTGGAAAGCTAAAAGGGGGTATGACAGAATTAAATCATAGGAGTTGGTCGAGAAGTAAAAGAAGAAGAAATGAATGGATAAGTAGGAACCAAAGTCAAGGACGTAGGGTGTTGGGGGTTACCCAAGTGGAGTCCCGACCTATAGGTAAAAGTAGTTTTATATTGGCAGCGAAGGATGGGCATATTGTATTCAAGGAGACCATACTGCAAGGAATTTCACATGGGTAAGGAATACTAGTGAGTTTTTTATTAATAAAACACACATGAAATTGATGATGAACTTTTGAAAAAAAAGGTGACAACCTGCTTTTTCCAAGCTTTTGCTATTGTCTGTTTTACAGCCAATAAAATGTAGGAGGCTATTTTCAATTGGATTTTGGTGAGACCTGGGGGCTTAGGATGGAGTTAAATAATTTATTGGTTTCTTAGGAAGGGGCAATTGAAAAGTTTACAAGCTTGAGGACTTTAGTTCAAAATCTGATGAGCATGGGAGAGGTCCACCAGATATGTAGTGCATCTCCCAATGCCATAGAGCCTTGAAAACAGACATTTGGGAGAGATTGGTGAAGATGTGCCAATCGAGATAGGACCATGTACCTTCTTGTTACTGTCTTAAATGCCAATTCAGTTGTAATTATATTGGTAAAGGATTATAGTGGACCAGATTTGTAACTGGTCAGCCTTGGACTTAGTGCTCTTAAGTTCCTTTCACCATTTAAAGGTGTAAGTGTAGCTTGAGAGGTGGTTATTATTGTTTAATTTCAAGTAGAGAATTCATTTTAGCTTGGGAGAGAGAGGCATAAATAGCAGATATCCTCAAAAACAGAAAGCTGGGTGGTAAGGTCTTTCTTAGCAGCGTGGTGAGCCAATATTTTAATTGCATGAAGTGGAATCGTTTCCAAGATGGGGCTTGGTATTTGTCTCTGAGTTCTGCACAGGTATACATGAAGCAACCAATAATAAAGGAACAAGCAAAAGGAAGTTTATGGAAGTGCCACCAGTGAATGGTGACGTGTGATTTTAGTCCCGGAGGGAATAAAGGGTTGCCTGAAAGGGGCAGTAAAGATTAATATGGTGAGAAAAGTTTAATGAAGTATTGGGTGGCATTCCAGAGGGTTAGCGTGTGCCACATTAAAAGGCTTATGGTAGTGGGCCTAGATTTGGGTGGAAGCCAGGGAAGCAAAAGAGGGGATACTGGTAAACAACAATGTATCTCCAGGTCTACCCATAGATGGGCTTGTTGTAAAGTGAATAAAGAGACCAGTGGGGTGAATTGTGCAGCTGTGAAATATTTTGACAAATTTGGGAACTCCAAGCTAGTCTTGACATTCATGTGTGAATATAGTGGGGTTGCTTTACCAAAACTGGAGAGTGCAAAATCTGGTGCAGCTCTGCACAAAAACCAATCAGCTTCTAGTTTTATTTTTGGCAAAGCTTAATTGAAAAAGCTGAAGTTAGAAGCTGATTGGATACCATGCGCAAATGCAGCAGATTTTGGTCTTTCCCCAGAACAGTAATAAAGGGGAAATCTTCCACTACAGAAACTAGTTATGTGACAACAAGAGGTTCTCTCACTTTGGAGCAGGGCTTAATCTAGCCTGTCTGATGTGGGGGTGTAGTAAAAAATGTTAGGGGCCAGAGGATGCAAAGTCAGCAGGGCAGTGTACAGGAATCAGAAGGGCGGACTACCAGGGGTTAGCAGGGCAGAAGATAAAGTCAGCAGTTCATTGTACAGAGGCTATTAGTTTGTAGGGCAGTGTACAGTGGGTCATGAGGGCAGTGTACAGGGGTTTGCAGAGCAAAGGGCAGGGAACAGCAGGGCAGTTTGCGGTGGGTCAGCATGGCAGTATACAGGGGGTCAGTAAGGCAGAGGATAGGGGTCAGGAGGGCAGAGGACGGGATGGGAGATCAGCAGGGGAGTGTACAAATGTCAGTAGAGCAGTATGTAGTGGGTCAGTAGGACAGACTGAAGGGGTCAGCAGGGCAGAGGACAGGGGTCAGCAGGGCAGATGACTGGGGTCAGCAGGGAGGAGAACAGGAATTATTAGGGCAAAGGACAGGGGTTAGTAGGGCAGAGGATAGGGGTCAGCAGGGCAATATTCAGGGGTCAGCAGAGGGTTGGCTGGACAGTATACAGGGTTTAGTAGGGCAGTGTATAGTACAGGGGTCAGCAAGGCAGAGGATAGGGCTCAGTATGGAAGAGAACATGGGTTACAAGGGCAGACGATAGGAATCAGCAGAACAGAGGAAAGGGGGCCAGCATGGCAGAAACAGGGGGTCAGCGGAGAAGAGGACAGGGGTTAGCAGGGCAATGTACAGTGGTCAGAAGGGCAGTGTACAGGGGTCAGTAGGATGGAGGATAGGGGTCAGCAGAGCAGTATACAGGGTTCAGCAGGGAAGGGTACATGGAGTTAGTAGGACAGGGTCACTGCTGGTGTAACGCTCTAGCGTTTGTTTAGAGAGTTGGATTTGCAGCTGCAGAATCTCCACTCAGTAGTCGTGCAGAGATGTGTTGAATCACCATGTCCAACTCTCCAGACTCATCATTGTGGCCAGCCTGCTTCAGCATACAATATACAAACACTCAATAAGATGTTCCTGGAGTGATAGGTTGTATATGATAGTATAGAGGTGATGTGCTGAAAGGACAGGCGTGAGTTGTGATAGCAATGATGAGTACTCAATAGTAATGTTCAGGAGAGTAGTAGATGATGGTAGATAGGTTAGCAATCATGTGCAATATCAGGTGGTAGGGGACAGCAGATGGAGTGTACAAGAGAGGCTAACTTAGTGCAAGGATATAGATGGTAGTAGACTCAAGAGCTAGCAATCTATGTAACAGTGCAGATGATAGAAATAGTAATGCATAGATAGTAACAGTCCTTATTATGCAGAAGTAGATAGTGTAAGTTTGATAGGAAGGAATCCCCTGTGGGGTACTTATCACTAGTTAGATTAGTAAGCTGAAGGGTCCGGTAATGAGTGAATGATCGGGTAGCGAGATACGGGATCAATAGCGAGGTTCCGGTCTATCCAGGTATGGCAATAGCTGGAGGCTCTGGCAGCGTAAGACAAGGCTGTATACCATGCGGTTTGAACAAACAATTTGTGAGAGAGAAGCCGGCGATTGAAATAGCCGCTCAGAGCGGCGCTTAGTGATGACGTCATGCGGCTTAAAGGTATATGCGTTCCACCTAGCTGAAAAGGTGGGACGCAATATGAAGAAGGAAATGACCTACAAGGGTACCGAAGGTACCAGAATCTTACAGTACCCTCCCCTTAAGGCCGGCTCCGGAAGGCCTATAGCACTGGTCTCTCCGGGTATTTAGAGTGAAACCTTCGTATAAGCCTGGGTGCGTGAACGTCAGAAGTATCCAACCAGGTGTCGTCTTGGGGTCCATAGTTCTTCCATCTTATGAGATATTGGAGTTTTCCTCTGTGGATACGAGAATCCAAAATCTCCCTAATCTCAAATTCCTCTCCGCCTTCAACTTGTACTGGAGGTGGAGGCGAGATGGTAGGCCTTATTCCTTGGTTGGGAACATGTGGTTTCAGTAACGACACGTGAAAGATGGGATGTATTCTAAGATCTGCCGGTAAAGTGAGTTGCACTGCAGCTCTTCCAATGAGCTTTTTAATTGGAAAAGGTCTGAGAAATAGAAGTCCAAGCTTTTTACTGGGTATCTTTAACCTCAAATTTTTTGTAGATAGCCAAACGAGATCCCCAATAGCGTATTGAGGAGAAGGTTTTCTACGAAGGTCGTAATACCTTTATTGTTGACTATGAGCATGTGAGATGGTGGTGTTAAGTAAACCCAGAGAGTCTTTTATTTGGGTAAGATAATCTGAGGCTACTGGGTTACTTGATGGAAGGATGCGTGGTGGAAGAAGTGTTGGATGAAACCCATAGTTTAAGTAGAACGAACTCTGCTTAGTAGTACTGTGGGTTGCATTGTTATAAGCAAATTCTGCCAGAGGGAGGAGGTCCACCCAATCATCCTGTAGGTATGAGGTGTAGCAACGTAGGTATTGTTCAATGCACTGGTTGACTCTTTCAGTTTGTCCGTTGGTCTGAGGATGGTAAGGAGAAGTGAGTTTTCGCTCAATACGTAGTATATGACATAGAGCTTGCCAGAACTTGGAGATGAACTGTGAACCTCGGTCAGATAGAAGAGTCTTTGGAATTCCATGTAGCTTGAACACATGTTTCACTAGTAATTCCGCTGTTTGTTTAGATGAAGGTAGTCTGCGAATAGAAATGAAATGTGCCATCTTTGTCAGATGGTCCACTGACACTAGAATGGTATTAAATCCCCTGGAAGGTGGCAATTCTACTATAAAGTCCAAGGATACAACTTCCCATGGAACCTGGGGTATTGGTAGACTGCAAAGTAGACCAGATGGTTTTGTAGTGTCAATTTTGGACCTTGCACAGATGTCACATGAGGAAACAAACTTTTGTACAGACGTTTTCATATCAGACCACCAAAACTGCCTGGTGAGCAAATTAAATGTCTTAGTCATACCCATATGTCCTGCCATAGGTACGTCATGTGATAATTCCAAGATCTTGGTACGCATACTAGGAGGTATGTAGAGTTTGTCGTTAAAGTAGAGAAAGCCTTCTGCATCAGCACTTAGTTGTGGTGGAGGAGAATCCAGTCCTATACTGTGCAGAATCTCTTCCTTCAGGGAGCGAACAACACCAACAATACGATCATAGGGTATTATAGGAAATTAAGGGATTTCGGCGCAGTTATCTTCGGTTAATCGTGATAGCGCATCCGCTTTTTTATTTTTGCCTGCAGGCGTGTAGGTCACTAGGAAGTTGAATCTTAGGAAGAATAGTGACCAACGTACCTGCCGGTGGGAAAGGGTCTTGTTAGTCTGAAGGTATTGGAGATTTTTATGATCTGTATATATGAGTATTGGCAATCGAGTACCTTCAAGTAGATGTCGCCAATTCTCTAGTGCCAGTTTTATGGCAAGCAACTCTTTTTCACCCACTGGGTAATTCACCTCTGGGTTGCTTAATGATTTAGAGAAGAAAGCAACTGGGTGAAGTGGTGAAGTATTTGTTGGTCGCTGGGAGAGAACTGTTCCTACTGCCATATTTGACGCATCTACCTCCAGTATATATTGGAGGGATGGGTCTGGATGGCGTAGTATGGGAGCGGAAGTGAAGCTTGATTTTAACAAGCGGAAAGCTCCATTGGCTTCTTCAGACCATTTAAATGGTTTCTTTACACTTGTAAGTTGTGTGAGAGGTCTCACAATAGCAGAGAAGTTCTTGATGAACTTCCTATAGACGTTTGAGAATCCAAGGAATCGTTGTAATGCTTTACAAGTTGTTGGTACAGGCCAATCCAGAATACACGATATCTTGCTCATATCCATTTTGATTCCCTTCTTAGATATGATGTATCCTAGGAATAGTACTTCTTCTTTATGAAATAGGCATTTTTTTAAGTTTACGTATAAATTGTGTGCGAGTAATCTGGACAACACAAGTCTTACATGTTTTATATGTTCAGACAAAGATTGAGAATAAATGAGTATATCATCCAGATATACCACAACACAAACATCAAGTAAGTCTCTGAAGATGTCATTTATGAATCGCTGAAAAGCTGCGGGAGCATTACACAACCCGAAAGGCATCACAAGATATTCGAATAATCCGTATCTGGTTCTGAATGATGTTTTCCACTCATCCCCGTCACGGATTCGGATTAGGTTGTATGCCCCTTTTAGGTCCAATTTAGAGAAGTAGGTAGCTCCGCACACTTGTTCAATGAGTTCAGGAATGAGAGGTAAAGGATAGCGATCCTTTATCGTAATGGTATTTAATTGCCTATAGTCAATAATAGGCCTAAGACTTGAATCCTTATTGCGGACAAAGAAAAGTCCTGCAGCTGTGGAAGAAGTAGAGGGTCTGATGAACCCTTTCGCTAAATTCTCATCAAAGTATTCCTTGAGATGAGAAAGTTCATCCTGAGAAAGAGGATAAACATGACCGAAAGGTAATTTGCTATTAGGGAGTAGATCAATAGAACAATCATAGTCCCTATGGGGAGGCAACACTTGAGCGTTTTTCTCAAGGAAGACTTCTGACAGATCCTGGTAGATTGGTGGTGGTGTAATTTCATCTGACACCATAGACAGGATTTTTTTATATGATTGGAGGTTACACGTGATCTCGCAATAGTGAGAAGGGAAGGTTAGAGTCCGTGTCTTCCAATCAATGGTTGGTTGATGTATGTGTAACCAGGGAAGTCCCAAAATAATGGGAAAATGTGGTGAAGGTAATACATCAAAAGTGGTTGTCTCCGCATGAGACTCGTTAGCAGTAACAAGGAGTGCTTGTGTCTGATTGGTGATTGGACCAGAAGATAACGGGATACCGTTAATGAAACTAACAGAGACAGGTTTAGGTTTTGAAATAATAGGTATTTTATTTAAGGTAACAAAACGAGTATCGATGTAGTTCCCACAAGATCCTGTGTCGCTCATAGCCTTGGTGGTGATCCTAATTTGGTCCCACTGTAGTGTCAAATGAATAAAGAGATAGGGATTAGAAAAGGAAGTCGTTAAGCCCCCCAGCAAGACATGTGAACACTCACCATCTTTTTTGCGGACAAGGGGACAGACACTTATCAAATGATCCGAGGAGGCGCAGTACATGCAGAGGTTTTCGGATCTTCTCCTGGCTCGTTCAGTAGTCGATAAAGGTGGGCGTATCGTTCCTACCTCCATAGGAGTAGGGTCAACGGGCGAAACCCGAGAAGGACTGGACAATGGCATTCCCATCTTCTCAGCCTTTCTTTCTCGCAGTCGCCTGTCAATATTGATGCTGAGCTGTATTAAGGCATCCAAAGTGCCAGGTAAATCCGCTCGGGCGAGCTCGTCTTTAACGGCTTCTGATAACCCGAGTCTGAACTGAGTTCGCAGAGATGCATCATTCCACCCAGAATCAAGGGTCCATCTTTTGAACTCTGCTATGAAGTCTTCAACAGGTCTCCTTCCTTGTTTTAAAGCCCTCAATTGGCTATCAGCAGTACTCTGCCTATTGGGGTCTTCATATAAGCTAGCGAGTTCCGCTATGAACAAAGGATAGGAGTTGAGAAGAGGGTCCTCTTTCTCAAAGAGAGAGTCTGTCCAAGCCCGTGGATCACCCGATAAATATGAAATAGTAGTACAGACTTTAATTTGGTCTGTAGTATAAGTACGAGGTTTTAAATTAAAAAGCAATTGACATGCGTTTTTAAATTCACGAAATTTTTTCCGATCACCTGTAAACACTAGAGGAGGGTTTATTTTAGGCTCACGAGGTTGAGCAGCAGTGAGTTGTGAAACACGGGCTATCTGCTGTCTTAAAGTCTGATTTTCATTTTTTACTTCAGAAAGAGCAAGGATTAATGCATCTACCTTTTGTGTTAATTGTATCACTTGAGTGGCTAATTCTGCTGAATCCATTTTTTAAAGGTTCGTTCAATCTGTAACGCTCTAGCGTTTGTTTAGAGAGTTGGATTTGCAGCTGCAGAATCTCCACTCAGTAGTCGTGCAGAGATGTGTTGAATCACCATGTCCAACTCTCCAGACTCATCATTGTGGCCAGCCTGCTTCAGCATACAATATACAAACACTCAACAAGATGTTCCTGGAGTGATAGGTTGTATATGATAGTATAGAGGTGATGTGCTGAAAGGACAGGCGTGAGTTGTGATAGCAATGATGAGTACTCAATAGTAATGTTCAGGAGAGTAGTAGATGATGGTAGATAGGTTAGCAATCATGTGCAATAACAGGTGGTAGGGGACAGCAGATGGAGTGTACAAGAGAGGCTAACTTAGTGCAAGGATATAGATGGTAGTAGACTCAAGAGCTAGCAATCTATGTAACAGTGCAGATGATAGAAATAGTAATGCATAGATAGTAACAGTCCTTAGTATGCAGAAGCAGATAGTGTAAGTTTGATAGGAAGGAATCCCCTGTGGGGTACTTATCACTAGTTAGATTAGTAAGCTGAAGGGTCCGGTAATGAGTGAATGATCGGGTAGCGAGATACGGGATCAATAGCGAGGTTCCGGTCTATCCAGGTATGGCAATAGCTGGAGGCTCCGGCAGCGTAAGACAAGGCTGTATACCATGCGGTTTGAACGAACAATTTGTGAGAGAGAAGCCGGCGATTGAAATAGCCGCTCAGAGCGGCGCTTAGTGATGACGTCATGCGGCTTAAAGGTATATGCGTTCCACCTAGCTGAAAAGGTGGGACGCAATATGAAGAAGGAAATGACCTACAAGGGTACCGAAGGTACCAGAATCTTACAACTGGCAGGGCACATAGCAGATCTCCTCCCCCTTACACAACACATAGCTGAGAATAAATTCCCTTACAGACACATCCTCAATCTGCACACTGCAGTCGGTGTAGCTGGCTACTGCCAATTTGATCTGGGAATTTCACAGGTCAGAACTGCAACATAGCAGCCATCTACACTACTGTGCAGATCTAGACCTTGTCCAAGGGAATCCAATCTCAGCTAGTGCTGTGTGAGGAAGAAGAGATCTTTTGAGTGCTCTGTTTGCAATGTGGGCAGAAACAAGGTCATCTAGTGCCTAGGGTGAAGATATCAAACCCCCGACGTGTAAGCATCATGTCTCAGCAGAAATCCCTACTCCTCAAAAGAAAACAGCACTAATGAGCACACTCACCCCCTAGGGATAAATTCCATCTGCAAGCCACCATTCTTCCCAAATAAAAATGCAAATATTCCCCCTCCTCCCAGTTTAATTTCCCCTTCCAGCAAAAATCTTTGCCCCCCAATCCTGCCTCCCAGCTCAAATCCCCCCAATTCCCCCCTCCTAGCACAAATCTCCCCCAATCAAAAAAAAAAAAAAAACCCTCCTAGCACACATTCTCTTTTTCCTCAAATTTCCCATCCTAGCATAAATCCCCCCTAATCACCCCTCCTAGCATAAATCCCCCCACATTTCTTCTTACAGCCCCCTCCAAATTACTCTTCTTAGCACAAATACCCTCCCACACCCAAACCCTATCTCCTAGCAAAAATCCATTCTCCCCCAAAAAGCCCATCCTAGCACAAATCCCCCTTCCTCGTACAAATATCTCCCCAAAAATCCCCCCTCCTAGAACCAATCTTCACCCCCCAAATCCCCCCTCCTAGCCCAATCCCCCCTCCCCATACAAATATCTCCCCCAAATCCCCCCTCCTAGCGCAAATCCTCTCCCCCCAAAGCCCCGCTCCTAGCACAAATCCTCCCAATCTCCCCTCTTAGTCCAAATCCCCCCACACCCTTCTAACACAAATTCCCTCCATCCCACCTCCTCTCCTAG
Source organism: Pelophylax lessonae (assembly GCF_965119305.1). NCBI lineage: Eukaryota > Metazoa > Chordata > Amphibia > Anura > Ranidae > Pelophylax > Pelophylax lessonae. Next base: position 222,541,030 of record NC_138774.1, read on the forward strand.
CATAAATCCTCACCCCCAATCCCCGCTCCTAGCACAAAACCCTCTAATCCCCCCTGCTAGCACAAACCCTTTCCCCTCATAAATACCCCCTCCTAGCAAAAATTCAGCCCAAATTCCCCCTTCTACCACAAATCCCTTCTACCGAATCTCTCCTCTTAATACAAAGCCTCTCCCCCCTAATCCCCTTCCTAGCACAAATCACCCCTCTTAACATGAATCTCCCCACACCCTCCTGGCAAAAAGAATTCCCACCCCAATCCCCCCTCCTATCATGAATTCCCCCCAGTCCTGCTTCCTAACACAAACCCCCCTCCCTATTCCTCCTTCTAGCACAAATCCCTCCCCCCAAATTACCCTTCCCAGCACAAATTCCTCTCCTTCCAAAACCTCATCCCCAGCACAAATGATTGTCCCCCCCTATTTGTGTTCCCAGTAGAATCCCCCCTCCCAAACTTACAGGAGGAATGCTACCAGAGTAGTGACAGTAGGAGGAGGAGGTGCAAACTGTGCTGTGCTCTTCATCTCCTGTCAGAATAGTGCTCTTAGATTGGATTGTACACAGTTTGATTACCCCCCACCCACATGTCCTGCTGTCAGGAGATGAGCAGTCCTTCAAGTTGATAGGGGATGGGTAATTAAACAAGTACAGTTTGATCTAAGAGCTATTCTCCGCAATCGGCTGTATGGAGGAGTGCAGTGCAGGAATGGGAGGGAGGAGCTCAGTGGGCCAGGCACAATGCCCATAGTGGGGGCTAGCCTGGGGGAGCACAACGAAAATCTGGGGGGGGGGGTGCAGCCCAGCAGTCCCCTAGATCCAGCTATGTTCTAGAGCAGCCTTTCTAAGCCTTTGCAACCTTGAGGAACCATTGAAAAAAAAATTCAGGTCTCAGGGAACCCTATATCTACATCTAACACTACATAAGAATTAAGGTCATTGGCAAGAATGTTCCTTACATTTGTAGTCATTGGGAAGAATATTCCTTTACAGATAGGTAGAAAGATCATTGTTGTCAGTGGTACCTTATCTGAAAAGTAAAAATTGCCCATTGCTCAAGCAACTCCTGGAAATCTCTTGGAGGAACCTGAGATTCTACAGAACCCTGATTGAAGGCTGTTCTAGGGGGATTCTGCCGGTATGGTATAGGCATAGTTGCATTGGTCCAAGTTGGACTAATCTAACTGTGTAAAAAAATACCAAACCTTTTGCTTTCTTCCAATTAATATTTATTTGGATTATTTTGTGTTTTTTAAATCTTTCAGTAAACATTTCAGTTAATAAAACTGTTTTCAACCAGTTATAAAGGACACTGTCTGTCTGAACAATAGTTTCCTCTTTTCTGGAGCCAGCTGTCATCAGTACCTTTCTGTGACACGGCTCCCTTACTGTGAAGTCTTTACACAATTCTAAAGCAGAGAGCCTTTGATATCAAAATACCAAACTGTGGCTTCCTTTCAATTTCTGCTCGCAAGGACTTTCAGCACCTTGGACAGCACCTGCTTATATTTTTTATTTTTTGAAGCAAAGGATAACTGCTTTTTATAATTTAAAAAATACCATAGAACTTACAAAACGTATTCTTCAAATAAATAAATATACAATTCTACAAAGCAGACTTCTGTAGCTTTCCATTGTCCAACCTTGGCATGACCAGGCAGAGATTATACAGTATCATGCAGGGAGCCAGAAGCCTCTGTAGCACCATGCATGTGCCAGTACCAAACATAGAAGATTATGACTGTGCCTGTCAATAAGAACAATATTTTCTAAGGTCAGCAATGGCACTTCTTTCCTATTGCAGGACAATGTAAACCCTGCCTGGTCTTAGACATAAAAGGAAGCTTAAAGCGTAACTCCACTTTTGTTAAGAAAAACATCGTTCCTCTCAGGGAGATCTATGTACCTTGCCAGGATGGGAGAGGTTTCATAATTATCAACCAACCAAGCTGCAGGGCTCTAATGAGGAAAGCTGCTGGATCTACATTCCTTTTGATTTGTTCTTATTGGGAGTATCTCACCAAAAATGACATTTTTGCTGCAGGAGATGCCGGAAATCTGACTTGTATCTTAGGCAGACTTCTGGGAAAATCAGTGAGCCAATCAAATAAGCAGGAAATTATATTTATAGGGGGCATTCTGTACACATTCTGTGCACAGAACACCTCCAGGTAGCCATATTGCATTGCATTTTTAGAAATTTACAGCGGCTGCAGATTGAAAAGGAAAGGTATTTTTTAATAACATTTAATTACAATATGACTTGTGTCGCAATTGAATAAACTATATTAGATTTTTTCCCAACAAAAGTGGAGTTGCCCTTTAAAGGCAAAGAAGGCTGCATCTGAGCTATGTAGTTATATTGAAATAAAATACTAAATTGGCAGACAATGTTATACAGCTTACTTTTCTTAAATTGCTATCATCGCATAGATATTTGAAAAATAATTTTTGAAAAAGGGACTTTCAATATAGTACTCAAGAAAATATCAGAAATATTTTTTTAAAAAGGATAACATTTATTTATAAATCCAGTAAAATCTCAGTACATATTATTGCATGATAATGGTTGGCCACAATACCAAAATACATATTAAATTAATATTTTCACCAACCAGATTCCAAATAACATATACTTCCTTTTTTCACATATTACCCCTACATACTTCACAGACACAGGTCAACACATTTCACAAAATAAATTATATAGTTACATAGTAGTTGAGGTTGAATAAAGACAACAGTCCATCCAGTTCAACCTGTGTAGGTGTGTGTGGACGTATTTATTTCCCATACCCATGAATGTTTTGATCTTGGAGATGTACGTCCAAGAGTATTTTAAAAGTAGCCATACTGCCCGCAGTTACCACCATTTGTGGAAGAGAGTTTCACAATCTTATTGACCTCACTGTAAAAAAAAACCCTTGCGTAGCCGGAGGTCTTACATTCCTTGCGACTGAATCGTTTTTTTCTATGCTGAGATCACCGTTGAGGTATTTGTAAAAATTCGCTATCATTACAAATACCTCAACGGTGATCTCAGCATAGAAAAAAACTATTCAGTCGCAAGGAATTTAAGAGGACATTCTTCTTCTATGCTTTTGCGCTTCTTCTAGACCAGGGGTCTCCAAACTGCAACCCGGGGCTGGATGTAGCCCTTTGCTTTTCTTTATCCAGGCTCTTGGGGCACTATTCCTTCCAACGATACTAGTACTATTCTTTCCACTGACACCAAACACAGGGCACTATTCCTCACACTGGCACCAAATACAGGGCACTATTACTCCCATTGACACCAACAATTTTACACTATTCCTCCAACTGAAACCAACAATGGGACACTATTCCTCCCACTGACACCAGCTTAGGGAACTAACACTCTCACTGACTCACTGACACCAATTATGGGACACTATTCCTCCAACTGACACCAATGATGGGGCACTATTCTTGCCACTGATACCAATAATGTATTTTTTTACTTCCACTGGCCACCAAGCTTATGACGTTGTTTAGTCCCACCGATGCCAGGGCATTTTCTGCTTCCACTAGCCACAGTCCGGCCCCCCTAATATTTGAAGGTCAGTAAGCTGGTCCTTTATTTTGAAAGTTTGAAGACCCCTGTTCTAGACCATTGTGAAAGGTATTTCCTGAGATATAAGGTTCAGTGGTGTATACACTCCTTTAAAGTGAACAACAGCAAAAATTAGTCATTACAAACAAAAATACAGATATAAAATCATATCTGAATGTGGCTTTATATTAGCCTTCTGTACAGCAGCACTCAGAAGAGATCCTTTCACAATGGTCCTGGAGAAGTAGATTTATTCTGTGTAATGTGTCAATCTGCGTCTCTGAAATGGTGTAATACGAAAAAAATTGAGTATGCACGGTTAGAATCGGGTGGTTAAAATATTGTATTTGTGGTTAATTTTATTTATGTAATATTATCTACTGAGTTTTAATTGCATTTGTAATTAAATGTTGAACCTTTTATAAGTAGTTGACTTTAATATTTTCTTTAGTGCCATATTGAAAGTCCAATTTTCAAAAAAAAAATCTTTATTTATGGGATGATAGCATTTTAAGCAATGTAAACTGTATACTTGTGACCACCCCATTAGTGTTTTTTTTCTATATACATTTGGTGATATGCACCACTTGGATGCACATAGATAATACAAATTGATTTTAGATTATTTTGTTATCATAATGTCCAAAAAAAGAGTATAAATCTAACCAACGTTCCTTGAATATGATGACACTACTGAAGGATCATTATGAACAGGAAGCTAATAAATTGAATAAAGACATTTATGAGTAACTGGGGATGATGTCACGTCTTTACATATACATTTAAAGAAACATAATAAAGATAATTCATAGAATAAAAAAAAAAGAAAAAACAGAATGCAGGGCTTATAAATATTTGAAAAATATTTATCATAAAAATTTACCTAAACCAGTTTCTAAAGTTAGAAATGATGATGGTAACTATTCTCACACATCATCTTTATCCTACAATTTTTTTCTCACTTTGATTTCAGATTAACACAAATGGGTTGGCAAACAATCGGATATTCACACAATGGTTTAGGTTGGTACCTATAATAATTCTCACAGCACACATAATAAAAAAAAAAGAAAAAATATATGTAATCTAACATGGATAATTGTATGGATAAAAAAAAAAAAATGCATATCACATATTACTACACAGAGGGATATTGTACGGAACACTTAGTCCTTAGGTCAGTCATGTTTGTGGCTCCTGGAGCAATTCCTGAGTCACTCCTGCTTTTTTTAGGTAAAAATGTCTACCACATAGTAAAAGATGACAAAATTGTAGGAAATCGTGTAAATGAGTGTCCAACATAGACCACTCTGTAATCAAAAAGATATACAGTAGATGCCGGAAAGGGATTGGATATCATTAATCTTTATCTTAAGCGTTATCTTCAAATGAGAAACAAGTTTTACATTTGGGTTTAAATTTTTGCACATAAAACAATTTTGACAGATTTGCTTTTTATATCAAGGCAGTGCTCAATCTAAATATATTGTTTATTTATTATGAAATTAATTTCCTTAAAAAAAAAAAAAAATGTCTGAAACATTGGAAAAAAACAATGACAAGCAATCCAGCAAATGACAGGTAAATCAAAACTTGTGTTGCTGACCATCCAAGTATCATGTTTAGAAGAAGCACATCTTTACATAAACCCTTTACAAAATTGATCCCTAGTTATTTTTATGTGTCTAAGTATGGAAATGCATGTAATTCATTACTGAAGGGTATTTTTAAGTAAAGTGGATACGCCTACTGGTAAAACATTACTACAGAAAAATCATAAATCTTATCTGATGGTCATCAACATGCAAGGACATTTTGTGACTTGCTAATTTAACAGCGTGATATATCTTCTAAATTTTAAATATGTTGTATTCTATGGTGGAAAAACCAAAAGACCCCTTTGGAAAAGAATCAATGACAAACTTCAAACCCCTGTAGACAGACATTTTGCTGAAAAACTGAAATACTAAACAGGGTTTATCTTATGCGACCTTATATAGAGTTCATTCACGTTCACAACCCCCAAGGGATTTTGATAAAACAGTACTTCAGGTTGAAGCAAAATAGATTTACTAATTAAAAGTTACCTTCAAACCTGGATTAAATGAGAAACTTAGCTTTGTTCCATTTCTGTAGGCGCATCCTTTTCCGGATAAGGTTTATATGTACAGCCTCTCATGTACTGTAATAAATAAATCTACAGTAAATACAGGGGCATCTCAAAAAATTAGAATATCATTAAAAAAAATAATTTATTTTACTAATTCAATTAACCCCTTGCCGACTGCTCACAGTATATTTACTGCGGCAGTCAGCCCCTCACAGGCAGAGTGACGTAGGTCTACGTCGCTCGCCTGTGAGGCTCTGGGGAGCGAGCGCGCGCCCGCGGAGGCGCGCTCCCGCGCGGTCACGGACCCCCCCGCGCGTGTGACCAGCGGACCCGATGTCCGCCGATCACTCGGCGATCGGCGGGGGAGAGGGAGAATGTCAGGCAGCTTGTGTAAACAAGCCACCTGTCATTCTCCTCACTGTAAAAACACTGATCACATGGATCTACTATGTAGATCCGTTAATCAGTGTCCTTACAGCTCAAGCCACAGCCAATCACAGTAGAAAGCACGCCCCTAGGGACACACACAGCCCCTCCCTCCCAAATAAAGTTAACCCCTTCACTACCAGTGTATTTTTACAGTAATAGTGCATATATATAGCACTGATTACTGTAGAAATGTCACTGGTAACCCCAAAAGTGTCAAAAATGTCAGTCAAGGGTCCGATCTGTCCGCCCCAATGTCGCAGTACCGCAAAAAAAATCGTAGATCGCCGCCATTACACGTTAAAAAAAAAAACACCAAAAATGACAGAAATCTTTCCCTTTGTTAGTAAACGCGATAACTTTTGCGCAAACCAATCAAAATACGCTTTTTGCGATTCTTTTTACCAAACATAGGTAGCATAAAACAAATTGGCCGAAAATGTAAAAAAAATTAGATTTTTACATTTTTTTGGGGGAATTTCATATAAAAAAATGTGAAAAATATTGTTATTTTTGCAAAATGTACGCTATTTTTTTGTTTATAGCGCAAAAAGTAAAAATCGCACGGGTGATCAAATACCACCAAAAGAAAGCTCTGTTTGTGGGAAAAAAAGGACACCAAATTCGTTTAGATACAGCGTCGCACGACCGCGCAATTGTCTGTTAAAGTCACGCAGTGCCGAATCGCAAAATACCCCCTGGTCGTTTAGCAGGAAAATCCTCCGGGGCTTAAGTGGTTAAAAAAGTGAAACGAATATATTATATAGATTCATTATACACAGAGTGATATATTTAAAGCATTTCTTTCTTTTAATTTTGATGACTATGGCTTACAGCTAGTGAAAACCCAAAATTTAGTATCTTAGAAAATTTGAATATTGTGAAAAAGATCAATATTGTAGACTCGTGGTGTCGCACTCTAATCAGCTAATTAACTCAAAACATCGGTAAAGGTTTCCTGAGCCTTTAAATGGTCTCTCAGTTTGGTTCAGTAAGTTACACAATCATAGGGAAGACTGCTGACTTGACAGTTGTCCAGAAGACAGTCATTGACACCCTCCACAATGAGGGTAAGTCACAAAAGGTCATTGCTAAAGAAGCTGGCTGTCCACAAAGTGCTGTATCCAAGCATATTAATGGAATAAATTGAGTGGAAGGAAAAAGGGTGGTATAAAAAGGTGCACAAGCAACAGGGATAACAGCAACCTTGAGAGGATTGTGAAGCAAAGGCCATTCAAGAATTTGAGGGAGGTTCATAAGGAGTGGACTACGGCTGGTGTCAGTGCTTCAAGAGCCACCAAAACACAGATGTATCTAGGACATGGGCTACAACTGTCACAATCCTTGTGTCAAGCCACTCCTGAACCAGGGACAGCATCAGAAGTGTCTTACCTGGGCTAAGGAGAATAAGGACTGGACTGTTGCTCAGTGGTCCAAAGTCCTCTTTTAGGATGAAAGTAAATTTTGCATTTCATTTGGAAATCAAGATCCCAGAGTCGGGAGGAAGAGTGTAGAGGCACAGAATCCAAGTTACATGAGGTCCAGTGTGAAGTTTCCACAGTCAGTGATGATTTGGGGAACCATGTCATCTACTGGTGTTGGTCCACTGTGTTTTATCAAGTCCAAAGTCAGCGCAGCCCTCTACCAGGAAATTCTAGAGCGCTTCATGCTTCCCTCTGCTGACCAGCCTTATGGAGATCCTGACTTAATTTTCCAGTAGGACTTGGCACTTGCCCACACTGCCAAAAGTACCTGGTTTAATGATCATGGTATCACTGTGTCACGATCTTGAGTCAGGCTTGAAGGCCAGTAGCTATAGCTGTGGAGTAGCACCCACTGACAGGTGGAACACATATTCAAGCAGGTCACCCTGGCTGATGCTACGGGTAAACCTGAGGTGCGGGGTTTAAGTACTAACCGGTATTCACCAGCACTCCTGATGGTGGAGATGGGCTTTGCTCCATGTTAGTACCAGGTTACGTTCCTCAGGATACAATAGCAGATATAGCAGGTAGGGATCAAGCAAAAACAGACATGGCTTAAATCAGAAAATTCATGGGAGGAGCAAAAAGTTCAAGGTTCAAGGCAAATAAGATTCAAGGCAGGATCATTGAAGGAATTGTCTAAGGAACTGTCCATCATTCCAGGTGGCTCACCAAGCAGAGGCATTGCCAGAAACAGCCAGGTTCAAGTCTGGGTCCTGACACACTGTGCTTGATTGGCCAGCAAACTTCCCTGCCCTAAACCCCATTGAGGATCTGTGGGGTATTGTCAAGAGGAGGATGAGAAACACCAGACCCAACAATGCAGGCAAGCTAAATGCCGCTATAAAAGCAACCTGGGCTTCCATTGTACCTCAGACTGATCGCCTCCATGCCACTCGGCTTTGATACAGTAATTTGTGCAAAAGGAATCCCAACCAAGTTTTGAGTGCATACTTGGACTTGGAAGTATGGACATACTTTTCAGTAAACCAAAATTTCTGTATTAAAAATACTTTTTTTATTGATCTTCTTTAATATTCTAAGTTACTGAATGTTGGGATTTCACTAGCTGTAAGCCATAATCATCAAGATTAAAAGAAAGAAATGCTTGAAATATATCACTCTGTGTGTAATGAATCTATATAATATATGAGTTTCACTCTTTGAATTGAATTACTGAAATAAATTAACATTTTGATGATATTCTAATTTTTGAGATGCACCTGTATATTTGTTAATTTATAATATATTTATTTTTGGTGTATGTATTATGATTGTTTATTCTTGTATTTCTGTTTGTATTAGTCTAAATACAGTACATGACACATTTTAAACTTACTGAACAATTTACCAAGTATCCTGTCTATTATGCATTTTGTGCTGTTTTCTGTCTTGTGTACACGTGTCCACATTTTTCTGTTTTTCTACCTGTTTCAACTATATAGAATCTCTAATGAACTGCTTTAGGTATTTTATGTTATATTTCCTGTACTATACTTGAAGAAGTTGTACATTTTTATTTTTTGTAACTAAAATAAAAAATATATATTATTCGTACCTGCTCTGTGTAAGGGTATTGCACAGAGTGGCCCTGAACCTCCTCTTTTGGGGTGCCCTCCCGTGGATCTCCAGTCCTCCTCTTCTCCATGCGCCACCATAGGAAGCCACTTCCTCTGGAGGCGCATGTGCGGGCTGGCTTCCGAGCCAAACTATGTGTGTCCAAAGACGCACACGATGCAGCTCAGCCCTGCCCCCCACTCCCACCTCACAGACTTTGACTGACAGCAGCAGGAGTCAAGGGCTTCTACTGCTCTCAGCCAAGCTTGTGAGAGCAGAGCGACTAGAGAGAAGAACTGCAGATGGGCACAGTGCTGGATCAATACTGGACTCAGATAAAATTTAGAAAGATGGGGTGAGGAACAGCAACTTGAAGTTTTTTTTTTTACTTCATTCAAAGAATGCACGAAGGTAAAACCTTTTTGACTTTAGAACCACTTCAAGTTTCTTATCTGTTTGTTTTTTATTTTTATATGCTCTCTACTTTTACAGCTGTTCCTTTGTTTTTGGTAGTTGATTCTGTGGCTTTCTTGCTGTTTATTTTTCTCTCTTCACTCCTTTGGCAGCTTCACCATGCATGCGTAGGGTTGAGCATAGGAGGCATCAGTGAATAGGTTGCATTACAATGTAGCAGAATGTGTTCCAATTTGGAGAGCATGCAGACTTTTGGCAGGAAGGGCTGTCCCCATTCACTTGAAGTGACCAGTGAAGGGGTAACAGTAGAGGATATAAGAGGTCAAGGAGGAGAAGGCATTTTTGGGTTTCCTTTGTTGAGGTACCGCAGGGTGAATAAAAAGAAGGTAAGATCAGTGCAAAACAATACCTAAAAATGAACAGCAGCTGGACACTCAGGGTCAAAATATCAAATCCCAGAAAAAGTCAAAGGTAAATACAGTGCAGCTCTCAATAAATAAATAAAATCACTAAACCATAAATTATGAAAGTCCCATGCAGTGACATATGTGCTCCAAATATCGTTCTTGGGTGATCAAGTGCCAGAGATCCTCCACCATTCATGCAAGTCTCTGACCTCCAAGGACGACCCCTGAATGAACAGATGGGTCTAAATGCACTTGTCGCCTTTAAGGCAGAGGAAAATCACCAGCAGAGGTCCTCAATCCAGCCAAGCACATCCGAAACAGGAACAGATAAGTGATGCTGACAGGTAAATACTCTAACAGCTCCCAAGCAGATGCCAAATAAAACAAAAGCAGATATTTAGTGCTCTCTGTTTTAAAACAGACTGCTTTATTGAAGTAAAAATGGCTTCCATGAAAATCGCTGTAGCCCGGTGCCAGGCAATGCAGGCTTGTAGCGTGTATACAAGCAACGAAGGAAGGATGGCCATGGGTGATCTCAGGTGATCCCCTCCTCCTCCAAAAGGCTTCCATGAATTGTGGAGGATCTCTGGCACTTGATCATTCATTTAAAAATGTCAAAAGTCAGTATAAAGTAGTGATGAAAAAAAAAAAGCTGTGTGAGTTCTCTCTATTTTTTTAATTTTTTTTATCATTTTCCTTTAAAGTTGTGTGTCCTATGCCTACACACACTATATTGTCAAAAGTATTGGGACGCCTGCCTTTGCACGCCCATGAACTTTAACGGCATCTCAGTCTTAGTCTTGTAGGGCTCAATATTGAGTTGGCCCACCCTTTGAAGCTATAACCGCTTCAACTCTTCTGGGAAGGCTGTCCACAAGGTTTAGGAGTGTGTCTATGGGAATGTTTGACCGTTCTTACAGAAGCGCATTTGTGAGGTCAGGCACTGATGTTGGAGAGAAGTCCTGGCTCGCAGTCTCTGCTTTAATTCATCACAAAGGTGTTCTATCAGGTTGACTGAGCCAGTCAAGTTCCTCCACCCCAAACTCGCTTATCCATGTCTTTATGGAGCTTGCTTTGTGCACTGTTCCATATCATTTAGTGGAGGGGGGATTATGGTGTGGGGTTGTTTTTCCAGGGGTTAGGCTTGGGCCTTAGTTCCAGTGAAGGGAACTCTTAAAGCGTCAGCATACCAAGACATTTTGGACAATTTCATGCTCCCAACTCTGTGGAAACATTTTGGGGATGGCCCCTTCCTCTTCCAACATGACTGCGCACCAGTGCACAAAGCAAGTATGCCACGTCCCCTTAAAGGAGAAATATACAAAAAATAATTATTAGTTAAATCCACAAGTGCTATTTTTTACCACTACTATTCCTTTACACTGGCTTTTGACATTTACAAATACAGCAATTTAGAATTTGGATGAAAGGTTTACCACTGGGAAACACTTTTTGAAAGATAAAAAGTGTATTTTATATACAGTGCCTTGAAAAACTATTTATACCCCTTGAAATTTTCCACATTTTGTCATGTTACAACCAAAAACGTAAATGTATTTTATTGGGATTTTATGCGATAGACCAACGCAAAGTGGCACATAATTGTGAAGTGGAAGGAAAATGATAAATGGTTTTCAAAATTGTTTACAAATAAATATGTGAAAAGTGTGGCGTGCATTTGTATTCATCCCCCTTTACTCTGATACCCCTAACACTGCACATCACCCTAAACACACCAACCCCCTGTGAAGCATGGTGATGGCAGCATCATGTTCTGGGGATACCTTTCTTCAGCAGGGACAGGGAAGCTGGTCAGAGTTAATGGGAAGATGGATGGAGCCATATACAGGGCACTGTTAGCAAAAAAAACTGTTAGAGTCTGCAAAATACTTGAGACTGGGGCAGAAGTTCACCTTCCAGCAGGACAACGACTTTAAACATTCAGCCAAAGCTACAATGGAGTGGTTTAGATCAAAGCATATTCATGTGTTAGGATGGCCCAGTCAAAGTCCAGACCCAAATCCAATTGAGAATCTGTGGCAAGACTTAAAAATTGCTGTTCACAAACGCTCTCCATCCAATCTGTCAGAGCTTGAGCTATTTTGCAAAGAAGAATGGGCAAAAATGTTTCCCTCTAGATGTGCAAAGCTGGTAGGGACATCCCCAAAAAGACTTGCAGCTGTAATTGCAGCGAAAGGTGGTTCTACAAAGTATCGACTCGGGGGGGGGGGGGGGGCTGAAAACAAATGCATGCCACACTTTACACATTTATTTGTAAAAACTGTAAAAAAACATGTATCAATTTCCTTCCACCCCACAATTATGTGCCACCTTGTGTTAGTTTATCACATAAAGTCCCAGGAAAATACATTTACCTTTTTGGTTGTAATATGACACCATGTGGAAAGTTTCAAGGGGTGTGAATACATTTTCAAGGCACTGTACAGCTATATACAGTATATCAGACCAAAATGAGGAACAAATGAGGAGGAAAGAGAGACAGAGGGACTTTTTTACCAAATCAGGTACAGTCCTTAAAAATAGGGGACAGTTGGTAGCTATGGAATCTCCCCAATATGTTTCAGACTTTGCCTTTAAAAAGGCAGTCGGTACTGACCCAAGCTCCACTGTCAACATTATTTTTGCTGTCCTCTGTCATTAGGAATTTTGCTTTATCATGTACTTTTTCACAATCAAATAAATAAACATGATTTAAGGTGTATCACCCACTATAAACAAATATTTGCACTTACCTAGCCTACCCTAGCTGTACCTGGGAGAAGTAAAACCTATTAGGGCCCTTTCCCACCAGCATTGTCCCATCTGTTTAGCAGGGGAGCACAATGGGACAGATGTCACTTTATTGACATCCTTTCCTGATCATTTTTTTTTTTGAACCACAGCTTTCCAGACTCATGATGGATCTATGGGTGGTTATGTGAAAACAGACTTGCCTTAGCTTACATTAGGCGACTTCAGATACATCACCTTTAGGTCTGAAAAAAACGAAAAGGATGCAGACCTTTTGCAATTTTTTACTGGACCTGAATGGACTAAGAGTTAACCACTTCCCGCCCGCCCTATAGCAGATTGACGGCGGGAATGTGGTTGTATTATCCTGACCGGACGTCCCGGGGGCGCGCAGAGCGGCGATCGGTGATGCGAGGTGTCCGCCTGACACCCTGCATCTCCGATCTCGGTAAAGAGCCTACTGACGTAGCTCTTTACCATGTGACCAGCCGTGTCCAATCACGGCTGGTCACATAGTAAACAGGAAGGGCGTTGATCGGCTTTCCATAGTTCGTGCCTGACAGGCACGAGTAAAGGAGCACCGATCGGTGGCTCCCCTGACAGGGGGGGGGGGTTGGCACTGGTAATCAGATCATTAATTACCAGTGCAGACCCTCGGGGGGGGCACTAGAGCCACCAGGGATGCCCACCCATGACCCCAGGGATGCCCACCTATGACCCCAGGGATGCCCACTATGGTCACCAGGGATGGCAATCAGGACTCAGGGAGCCCCCCCTTGCCCACCCCATCAGTGCTGCCCGCCAGTGCCCTCCCTATCAGTGCTGCCCACCAGTGCCCATCATTGCCATCTTTCAGTGTCGCCCGCCAGTGCCCATCAGTGCCGCCAGTGCCGCCTATCAGTGCCCATTAGTGCCCATCAGTGCCACCTACCAGTTCCCATCAGTGCCACCTATCAGTGCCCATCAATGCCACCTATCAGTGCCCAGCAGTGCCGCCTATCAGTGCCCACCAATGCTGCATATCTGTGCTACCTATCAGTGCCACATATCAGTGCCTATCAGTGCTGCCTATCAGTGCCACCTATCAGTGCCGTCTATCAGTGTCACCCCATCAGTGCCACCCCATCAGTGCCTGTCAGTGCAGTCTCATCAGTGCTCATCAGTGCAGGAAAAAACTTATTTATTTACAAAATTGTATAACATAAACAAAAAAACGTTTTTTTTTTTTCAAACTTCTCGCTTTTTTTTATTTGTTTAGCAAAAAGGAAAAAAACCCAGAGGTGATCAAATACCACCAAAAGAAAGCTCTATTTGTGGGGGGGGGGGGGGGAAATGACATAAATTTGGTGTAGGTACAGTGTTGCATGACCACGCAATTGTCATTCAAAATGCGACAGCGCTAAAATGGGAAAATTGGCCTGGGCAGGAAGGGGGTGAAATTGCCCTGTATTGAAGTGGTTAAGCAGATGTACATGGACACACTTCCACTGTTTTCACCTGCCTGCTTAACCACTTTACCGCTGAGTACCGTAGTACTACTGCGGCAAAGTGGCTCTTGTAGGTCTGACGACGTAGACCTACGTTGCCAGACTCCTCCCCCTGTAGGCGGCGCTCCCGCTGTTTTCATTCACAGCAGGAGTCGGGCCAGGGGAGGAGCGGCGGCGATCGCCGCTGCTCTGCCCCGATCGTCGGGGAATCCAGTTTGGTGATCCGCCCGCCTGTGTAAACAGAGCGGGCGGATCTCCTAAGTGACAGGGAGTGACAGATCGGACTGTTCAGCATAGCTGGACATCCGATCTGTCCCTGGCTCACTCAGTCACCTCCCCCCCCACACGTCAGTAAACACCAGGCATACATTAACCCCTCCCTCTCCAAAAAAATTAACCCCTTCCCTGCCAGTGTCATTTTTACAGTAACAGTGCATATTTATAGCACTGATTACTGCAGTAATGTCACTGGTACCCCCAAAAGTGTCAAAAATGTCAGTCAAGGGTCCGATCTGTCCGCCGCAATGTCGCAGTCCCGCAAAAAAAATCGCAGATCGCCTCCATTGCTCGTTAAAAAATAAACACCAAAAATGACATAAATCTTTCCCTTAGTTAGTAAACGCAATAACTTTTGCGCAAACCAATCAAAATACGCTTATTGCAATTTTTTTTACCAAACATGGGTAGCAGAAAACAAATTGGCCAAAAATTTAAAAAAAAATTGTTTTTTACATGTTTTTTGGGGGGAATTTCATATAAAAAAATGTTAAAAATATTGTTATTTTTTCAAAATAAACACTCTTTTTTTGTTTATAGCGCAAAAAGTAAAAATCGCACAGGTGATCAAATACCACCAAAAGAAAGCTCTGTTTGTGGTAAAAAAAGGACGTAAATTTCAATTGGGTACGGCGTCGCACAACCGCGCAATTGTCAGTTAAAGTTGCACCGCGCCCAATCACAAAAAGTGGCCCAGACGTAAGACAGCAAAATGCTCTAGTGGTAAAGTGGTTAAAGACTTATATAGAACTTCCAGTCGGGTCAGGATCTGTATGAAAGGAACTTTAAACTCAAATTCATTATGTGTCAACAAAAATTTGAATTATTTATTATATATAGAATTAGATCTTCATAGGGCTGAACCCATTTTATTTATTTTTTTAATCCAGTCTGTTGCTGAGTATTTGAATTCAGAAGTCTATGATTAAGCTTGTTGATGGTGAAATATGCCAGAATATCTGCACCATCTGCCTGTTTTAATAAAGGCTCTCCTCTTCTGCTCTGAGTTTTTGGTACTTTGTAAAGAATATCTACCTAAGATTTCTGATGTTTTGTGAAGCAGAACAACTCCAGCTCCCTTCTGGTGCATTGAGCTATAAGAGCTGTGGTTGTTTCAAGTCATATACATTGAAGGTAACTGTTATATATCCCCTTTAAGTAACTGACTGCCTATGCAACTGGTCTGACAGATTGAACTCCATCAGATATGATCAAATATGCTGTGTGTAACAGGAATGATGATGATGACAGCTTTTATAAAATATAAATTGGGTTTGCTCAAGTTAAATCTAACAGAGAGTCTGACACCCCATTATAGAGCCTTTCAAGGGTTGACAGAGCTGGGAATACAGGTGCACAGATCTAGTGTAAGCAGTTTCTCAACATGTAGATAAAGGACACCTACTGGATTCAACCCAGAAAAAATATCAGTTTTGAGTAGACTGATCCTTTGAGATGTTTTACCGTGGAAGTAAACCCTAGTGTACCCTTTTGTTTGCTAAAGTACCATGTATAATAATCACTTGACATGTTTTTCCTTTAATTAAAAAATAATAATAATAATTTTTACCAATTTTATCCTTTGATAAGTCTCAGGAATGCTGATGAGTTTCAGCTTTTTCACAGATACTTCTTGTCTATATGCACTCCAGTGATGGCTGCACTACATTTTTCAGAGAGGGTTTCAATGGTGGACTAAACCTGTGTAATGAGTTTGGAACAGTTTACCCCACTAAAAGCTCATGTGATAGGGTGACAACACAGGAGCAGAACTGGCAGACAAGGACAGAGCGTTGTCACTTTATATCAGGAAGTTACTGAACAAGGACCCAGTATTTTTATTGAAAGCAACAGACTTTCAGACAAAAATACTAAAAATCACTTTTGAAATTGCACAAAGTTTTAAAAGTTTTATGAGATTTTAGTGGTTGAGTCAGTTTTACATATACTATAATCGGGGCTTTTTTTCAGCGGGAACGCGGGGGAACCTCCAGTCTGAATGTATGCAATGGCAAAGGGGTGCTGGGGCCAGTGGTGTGAGCTAGAGGGTCTATTGATGCTGGCTACTGGGGGATCTATTGTTGCTGGGGTGAATCTATTGTTGCTGGTGGGCATTTTCTTGTGGGTGGGGCTTTTTTTGCAGTGGAGGATTTATTGTTGCTTAGGGGAACTATTGTTGCTGGGGGGCTATTGTTGTTGGGGATAGGGAGTCTATTGTTGCAGGGGAGGATTTATTGGGGGGGGTCAATTGTTGCAGGGCAGGATTTATTGTTGCTGGGGGGCTATTGTTGTTGGGGATAGGGTGTCTATTGTTGCAGGGGAGGATTTATTGGGGGGGGGGCGATTGTTGCAGGGGAGGATTTATTGTTGCTGGGGGGCTATTGTTGTTGGGGGGCTATTGTTGCTTATTACAGGGGATCTATTTTACTGTTTTTCTAGTTATCATTAAGAAATTCCATACAAATTACCTAGAACCACAACATGAATTTGAACTGGTAAAATGTGAGTAGATGGCCAAGCAAAATTGATCTAAGATATGCTTGCTCCCCGAATACCCTTCTTTTCATAGTGCAGATCTTAGCCTTTGGCACAAATGGTCAGTGATGGACATGACTTCACTAGATTGTAGTTGGGCATATCATTGGGCTTGGATAGACTAAAGATGATCCTAAAGTGGATCTGACCTGGCCAAAATGCTAATAACAGTACTGAAGTTCAAGAGACTTGTGTAAGTACCTGTGTTATTCTTCAAATTGATCCCCTGTGTACCTAGGAAACTTTTTGTATCCCAGGCAAATTCTCAATTTCTGTCCAAGGCAACAATAAACACCAACCCTTCTTGCTGCCTTCTTGCTGCTACGACCTGCACCCTACTATTCAGATGTAAAGAGCCAAAATCAAAAAGGATAACCTGTAGTACCTAAACTCAAGGGGGTACTGGGAGGTGGGCAGAGGGTGGAACCAAAGGACAGCGCTCGGAGGTGGGTAGGGAGTGGAGACAAGGGGTGACTCAGAAGAGGGGAGTACCTGCACCTATTCTCGGAGAAAAAAAGGCCTGACTATAATCTCTTAGATTATAGAAGAAGAGCGCTTTAATAAAATATGCATGGGCTTTTGGATGGTAAGGGATCCAAGGCTCACATCCCTAGTGTGTATTTGAAAATCAGTAGCCTTTGAGTATATATGTTTTTTGTCCGTTCAAAAGATACACCTAAATACCCCCCCGACCCCTTCCATTCGCCCACCTGGAGTGAAGATAAATATTTGATACTGATACTTCAATACATGGACAAAGCACATGTTCACTTTAAGCTTTGCCTAGAGTGAATAACTCTACATCTATAGAACTGATTATCCCAGCCTGTATTCCCGAACACAGTCACATTTCCAACACATAAGCCTATACTCAGATCAATGCATCAGTTTACACAAGGGTATAAAAATAGACACTGTTTTATCTTATACCAGAATAGCACATGTAATATGAAGCTCAATTCTCCGGCAACTGATAGATCCAGAAGACTTAAGGACTTAATAATAAATAAAAAGACAGATTGGGTTTAAGGATGAGACACACCAAATACGAGAATAAAGAAACTATTATGAGGACACATAAATCAATAACAACAGCAACGGAATAAACCAAGGACTTAGGACAGACCTTCTGTCCTGTCCTTTTGGCTTTGATGTCACTCTTGTTGTGTTTAAAATCTTGTAGTGTGAGATGATGTGGAAGTATCAGTGTGATCTATAGGGAAGCAGCAACACTGACAGAACTATGTCAGCCCAGAGGGCTTAAGAGGTTTAAGATCAATTCTTTGCCCTTGCCAGGAGTTCTCCTTGACCTTGGTGGATCTCTGATCTCATGATGGTGTTCTACAGCCATGATGCTTCTAAGAAAAATGGCAGACAGAGGAAAATGTTACAATAAGATATGATTAGTAAGTGGAACTAGTTTGAGGATTTAAGTTTTCTAACAAATAGAAACGTTACTCTTTAGTAGCAACGAAAGGGGGAGCCTCTGACTACCCTCACCAAGATTGTTGCTCCTCCGGATCTCTAGCATGTTTACTCTCAGGTATACCTACAGTGAAAGATCCTTTTTATAGAGAAAAGAAGATATTCCTCTAAAAGTCACCTAGTACGTTCATAATGTTGTTAATTCTCGGCCAAGGATAATAAGGGTCTTCTGTACTTTATAGATGTTGGGACGTGCAAGCTAGTTGCGGCACTTGAAAAAAGCGAATAGCAAGCTCAAGTTTAGACTGGGAGTAAAAAAAAAAAAATGTGTGGAGTAATATACACTGTATCCATCAAAGCAGTGATAAGAGAAGTATAAAAAAGTCCATACTCTTTAGATAGATCTAGAACAAGCTGGATGGTTTAAGTCATGTGATTGAGAATAGAATGAAATCCCCAGAAGTTACAAATTTGAACTGCTAAAATGTGAGTAGATGACCAAGGAAAATTGATCTAAGATATGCTAGCTCCCCGAATACCCTTCTTTTTTTTTTCTTTTTTCAAATATTCTCTTTTTATTTAGGAATTTATCAAATTATACACAACATTTCTGATATCATATACATTTCCATCTTAATATATGTATACCATCTCTTCTTGCTATTTCCTTAAATTCCCTTTCTTTTTTTTCTTCTCCTTTCTTTCCCTTCCCTTCCACCCTTCCCACCCCTCTCGCCCCTCCTACCCTTCCCATCCTCCCTCCCCTAACCCAAAAAAATATATATATATATATATATTCTTCTTATACCCTTCTTTTCATAGTGCAGATCTTAGCCATTGGCACAAATGGTCAGTGTTGAACATGACTTCACTAGATTGTAGTTGGGCATATCATTGGGCTTGGATAGACTGAAGATGATCCTAAAGTGGAACTGACCTGGCCAAAATGCTAATAACAGTACTGAAGTTCAAGAGTCTTGCGTAAGTATCTGTGTTATTCTTCAAATTGATCCCTGTGTAACTTTTTGTATCCAAGGCAAATTCTTTACATGATCCCTCAAGTTCTGTCCAAGGCAACAATAAACACCGACCCTTCCTGCTGCTACGACCTGCACCCTACTATTGAGATGTAAAGAGCCAAAATCAAATAGGATAACCTGTAGTACCTAAACTCAAGCACAGTTGCTACTTTAGGGTGCATCCACACTAGGTGTTTTATTTGTGCCCAGACATGGTTCATCCACTTAGGTGGATTTGTTTGTTTAGTGCCAGAGTTCTAAGCCTTTCTCAGGCATGGCAAGTGTAATGTGCCCGGGACCACGTGCAAACCATTTAAGAGCACAAAACCTTTACAGTGCACTTACAGAGCATGGAAGCAAGTCACTGAAATCTGGCTGGCAAAGGTATTAGTTAAAGTGTGCCCAGGAGCACCTCCCTAAAACACAGTGTAAGCGCAGACCAATGGGGGGGGGGGGGAGAGGGGATGAGAGCATTACCTTAGAAACATTTTTAGACCATTTTCCCTTCAAAGTTTCTTTTTAATCTGAGAATGCAATTCAGTATTTCAAAATTATTTGAAATAATAGAAGAAAATAAGAACTAAAATATAAAAACACAAAAACAACCAAAAAAAAACTGGCTTACACTCTAGAGAAAAAGGAACTCCATGATACAAAAACAAGTTTGCTCAGGGAGATAGAGATTTAGTGGACTTTAAAGGCACATATTAAGTGGGCAAAAGACTACCATAGGTATAAAAAAACATATATTCTTTTATTTAACCAAAGTTTTTTAAAAAGAACAAAAGTTCAAGAAACAAAATTATACAATGACATACATATTATTTGAAATAAGAACATTCATCGTATCTATAGGTCAAAATATTAGATATACAGATATTGTAGTAGTTACACTTTGTGAGTATTAGGATAGTGGTCTGAAGAGGTCGACGCATTTCGCCTTAGCTTCTTCTGGACCTCAGACGCAAATATACAATTTATCTCTTTTAGTAGAAACAGAAACATGCAATTAGTACAAAGCATTTTATGTTACATTTTATTCCTTATCTTTTATTAAATTGTTAGTCCATCCAACGTTACAAGACACCTATATCTACTGCTATAAGGGGACTGGGTCCCAATATGGTCTAAGATTAGACAGAAGGATACAAAGGTAAAATGAATTAATTTGGAGATGTAATTATAAGTATAGAACCCTGTGGTTTTATATTTTTATGTTTTTGTCTCTCCACTTCTATGGAATGGATGAGACGGAGATATGGGGATACAAATAAATATATACACTACTTCTCTTATTAGACCTTCACGTGATACAGCCAATAGCAACCTCCATATCATTGCTCTGATCCCGACCTGAATCCTCGATAGATTCCAGTGTGGGAATTGAGGTAAATATAACATAAATCATTACTAATATTTGAGGATACTGAGATACCCTTTTGAGATTTATATGTTTCCCCTTTGCCCCATATATATAGGTGGCCCATTCCACCAGTTTTTGGGCCTTCGCTCTCCCTCTTCACTTCCCGCTTATTTTTCACTACTCTATGATCAATATGATATACTGATACTGATGACCACGGATCACACGGTTTTCTGCATTTTGAGAGGTGTGTTGTTTTGACTAACAATTTAATAAAAGATAAGGAATAAAATGTAACATAAAATGCTTTGTACTAATTGCATGTTTCTGTTTCTACTAAAAGAGATAAATTGTATATTTGCGTCTGAGGTCCAGAAGAAGCTAAGGCAAAACGCGTCGACCTCTTCAGACCACTATCCTAATACTCACAAAGTGTAACTACTACAATATCTGTATATCTAATATTTTGACCTATAGATACGATGAATGTTCTTATTTCAAATAATATGTATGTCATTGTATAATTTTGTTTCTTGAACTTTTGTTCTTTTTAAAAAACTTTGGTTAAATAAAAGAATATATGTTTTTTATACCTATGGTAGTCTTTTGCCCACTTAATATGTGCCTTTAAAGTCCACTAAATCTCTATCTCCCTGAGCAAACTTGTTTTTGTATCATGGAGTTCCTTTTTCTCTAATTAATAGGATTATGGCACACAAGGGTCAGCTCAACAAAAAACCCCCCTCTTTTCTATGGCTTACACTCTACTCCACCATACACTTGTATAGTATTGGTTGAGCTAGATGGACTTTTGTCTTTTTTCAACCTGACTAACTATGTAACTATGTCACTATGTATGCAATAATTGTAATTGAAATACTCAGAGAAAACAAATGAGTAAAAACATATATTGGCCAAAAATTAAGAACAACTGGACAAGGCTCCTTCTGTTTAGGTGTTGAGTGCTTGGATATGTCATGACAGGAACCCAATGTATCCAGCAATAAAAAAAATCACCATGAATGTAAAAATTGCTGGATCCCAGTATTCTGAGACCACATAGGAATTGTACAATCCTGCCAATGTCCAAGCCAAATTTTTATTGGTTGGTTTTTGTGTTTATGAACAATACCCGTGATTCCTACCAATGTTTTCCCTTTGTTAATTTTTGTTGATTGGGACCTGGAGGACTCAGAGATTGAACATTGATTATAAAATGTAAATGAACATACACTTTCAACATCTACATATAAATCTTGTCATACTTTTTTTTTATATAATATCTATAACTATACAATTGTTATAATACCCTACAATGCAATATACTGTAGTTGTGATGAAAGTTTATTTTTGAAATCATAATGTCACCTCAAAAAGTTCTGAATTCACATTTTTAGCTTGGCAGGCATGGGTTAACACACTCAGCTGGCTACACACATGAGAAGATAACTAATGACAATTAGTAGAGTGCATTTTAGACCAGAATGCAAGTTGAAAAAAGGATATAACCTAATGTATAAAATTGTTACGTACGCCCCATGTAGTTTATTGCTACTCCTATTAAAATGACCTTTGCATTTCAGTTAGCAAATGCTGTAATTTTATTAAACTGTCAAAAATGCAGGCATGGCTTCCTTGTAATATGGCAAACCTTAGTTCCCCAATGATCTAATTTCCTACTTGCTCAAAGCTTTTCCCAGAATTCTGTGCTGAGATACAAGTCCAATTTCAAGCATAACCAATGTCAGGGTTTTCATTGTTAGTGAGGAACTTTCTAAGACTCGCCTGCTTCCAAAGGGATGCAGACACTGCAACTTTTCCAACACTGAGATTGCAGGTCGATATAATGAAAGCTGATTCTCCCGTTCAAGTGATGAAACAGTTTCTCTAAAACAAAAGGCATTCGACTGCAAAAAGCTTGCTAAAATTCTCTCAATATCATTCAAATCACCCACAAAAATATATATATTTTTTTTACGTTTCATAAGAAAAAACAAACAAAATAATATTATAAGGCACAAATACTTGCCATAGAAATGGCTTACATCAAGTAAAAATCTAAAAGACTTTCATAGTACAATTTTGGTGTGGATATGCATTTTTGAAACAGTACATTGCTCAGTTATGTTATAATTACTGTTGAGCATATAAACCTCTTGTCTCTAGTAAGGCAGGAATGTTATAGCTGAAGTGGGTAATAACAACACCATAATAAGACATATAATCTGTTGAGCAAAGCCTGATTATAATCACAGAAGTAGAAAAAAAGAAGGAACTCTTCACGAGATTTGATACTGGGGTGCTTGCTATATATATATAGAGACGCAGTAGTGATGCCCTTGGGTGTTTAACCCATTCAATCAATTTTTTGTTAGCCAACATCCTCTCAAAGTTACATTGTCTATTTAATCGTCCTACCACTTCAAAAAGATTAGGGGGAAGGGTGTATCTTGTATTCCTTGGACCTCCTTATACTGGCTCAGCTTGTCTCTGGACCTTCCTGCTGCCTGACTCCTGGTTTCACCCAGCTTTCTCTAAGGACTCTTCTGCCAAACCGTGTATGACTCTGGCCTGTCACCTGTCTACTCTTCTGCCTGCTTCCTCGGATTCCTATGTATGACCCTGGCTTTTGTTACTGACCACGTTTCTGCCCACTCTCTGGCTTGCCTCCCCATGTATGACCTTGGCTTACATCCTGACTATGCTTCTTCAGTCTGGTCCTACCATCCTGATCACACCACCAACTCCGGTGCCACCTTGCTTGCGCCTTGGTCCCACTACATCTCCAAAGGCAACAAAAGTCCTGCCACCAGTCCTGACTATCCAGCTGACAACTATCCAGGGGACTCCACTGCCAGCAACCACCAGCAGAGCTACCTAAAAGGCACCAGTGCTTCTTTGGCCTTGCACTCCCTGTTCTCACCTTTAGGGTAGCTCGGTGTTCAGCCACAAAGGAAGCCCTCTTATCAAGTCAGCCTCCAACCACGTACATGACACGGAGTCAGCGACAGGGGTTCAGGAAGAGCAGGGTCAACAAGTTAGGTCAGGATACAGATATAAACATGGCATCAGGTCACAGGCAGAAGGAGCTGACAGACGCTTAGCAAGGATCCTGAGTCCTGTAGGGTTTAAAAAGGCCACTGGGTGCCACAGTCCATCCAAACATGCATGCTCACATTCATGAGCACAAGCAGCACGCTAATACTCACACATTGTGTATACGTACGTGCTCGTGTAGATGTGTGCAAGGTCCTAATTTTGTGCACAGTTCTGTCGACCATTCTGCATGTATGACGTTTCATTGAGTTTGGGCACGAGCTTGGTTTTCCTTTAAGTTTTATATTCTGTATTTAGAGTATTATATATCTATCCTTAAGCTCAAAAAAGACCAAGAAGGGGGAGTGCGTAGACAGGTTACCTGTTAGGTCAGGCCATTAGCCTGGACACAGATCTCCAAAAACTCCTGAGATACTTTCAACCCCAAAGTATGTGTATAGGATTTCCTACTTGGTTATAGTCTCTCTAACACAGAGGGAAATGAGACAGATACAGCCTATAGAGAGTCATAGACCATCTATGTAGTATTTTCTGGGAATAGTCCCAAAGGTCAACACATTTGCGATTTACAGTACATAGATAGCCTTATGCCACAAGGGGAAAACACTTGTTGTAAATCTGCCTACCATTGTTTTAGAATAGAGAAAAAATGTGTAGGGTTCTTATACTACTGTACTGTACATGTTAGTACACATTATAAAATAAGGATATTCCCTTTATTTGTAAAGTAGATGTTGATGTGAAAATTGTTTTTCCATACAGTAAGAGTAATGGGGACAGTAGTACATGGACATGATTTATGGAGGTGTTTAATTCTGTTTACATTTGTACCTATATGTTATATCTACTGGCAAGTGTTAAAAACAGTTATATCATCTTACAATCAAGCCCTGCAGGGCAGGATTACGTATTCATAAGCCTGTAGGGGAATGTTTAGAACATAGGAAGAATTTTGAAGGTTTACTGATTTCCAAACCTCTATAGAGGAATAGACAGTAGGAAAGATTTGAGGAGATATTGCAGAGGCTAATAACAATGCAGTAAGATCATGTTTAGGTATAACTGCTTGCTCTATTTCAGCCCACAATTTCTACCCTGAAAGAGAGAACCATTCTTTTAACTGGTCCGGTATAATGGCCCTATACTTTTTATTTGGAAGTCCAGATCCTCCATTCTATTTATGCTTTGGCAGAATGGAAAATGGGACTCCAGCTTTTTTCCTTCCCCATACATAAAATGTTAGGGAAAAAATCTAATAGAGAGAAAATATTTTGTGACATTAGGATCTGTAATGCACTAAAATAGTACAGAATCTTTGAAAGTACTTTCATTTTGAAAGCATACGACCAACCCAGGTTCAAATTTTCCATTATGTTTTAGCTCCTGAGATATCAGATTAAGAAACAAAGAGTAGTTTGAGGCATACAGTTTATAAGTTAAGGTAAGTTAGTTAGATGTCCAAATAGAAATTGAGGACCTGTCCCAGTTGTAAGGAAATTCAAGATTAAAGGTTGCTACAACCTGTGGTGAAGTCAAAGGCATTCCACGGGATTCCACATATTTGATCAGATTTGGCATTCTTCTTGAAAAATCCCACCTGATCTAAGCCAAGCAGTACCTTTTGGCAAAGATGATTAAATCAGAGTTAAGCAACAAAATCGGTCTAACATATTGTGGGTGGTTGGGATCTTTGCCCGACATTGGTAAGGTTACAATAACTGCTTTTAACATTTCAGAGGGGAAATTTCCAGAGGTTGAAGCATAATTGAAAACTAATATAAGAAGACTCCCCATCTAATATAAGACAGGGAGACAAAATGTCAGGAAATTTCTGTTAATATTCTGCCGAGAACCCATTAATTCCAGGTGATTTATTAAGGGACATTGACTGCATTACTTTTTGTAA